>NW_004524605.1:2594907-2609582 GCF_000260255.1 Octodon degus | reverse complement strand
GGAGAGAGAGAGAGAGAGAGAGAGAGAGAGAGAGAGAGAGAGAGACTCGTGTACTTTCCAAGACAGGACGCACCCAGTAAGTAGCTGTGTGCTTTACACAAGTGGCACTTAGGGGTGTGTCAACCAGAGAGGTACTAATTTGACTCTGTCCACAGACGCAGGTCCTCCCAGTGCGTTCCCCGCCCCTACGGTATGGTCACAGAGGTGGTGTGGCTCACAAGGATCCAGTCTGGTCCCTTGGGAGCTGTCCTGCTGGCAATAGATGCTAGAGAAGAGTTCTAATTTGTGGCAGTAAAAGTAGGATGTGGAGTTAGAAGCTGAGCTTTGGTCCTATGTTTCCTGCAGGAAGGGGAAGTGAAGGGCAGAGAGAGAGAGAGAGAGAGAGAGAGAGAGAGAGAGAGAGAGATTGAGAGAGGATAACTTGTAAGAGAGAACAGTCCTAGGCTGAGATAGGCAATTGTCCCTGGAGTCGCCAGTCAGCCCAGGGGGCAGCTGTAGAAATATAGATACGAGACAGAAGCCTGATGTTCCAAGGGAGCAAAGAGCAAGGAACAGAGCCCAAGGAGAGCTGCTGTCTCTCCTGTAAATTCCAGCAAACTGGAATTCAACGCTGCACATAGCAGCTTCTCCTGCAGGTGCCCTGTCTGTTCATTGTTCTCTTTCTTGGAATGTTATTAGCTAGCACTGTGTAAACTTAGAGTTAGGTAAATGCTTTAGGCAATAGAGGGAGTAGCGTGTGCTCACAGAAGTAGTTATGCACATTTCTTGCCTGCTTTTAGCCCTCAATAAATGAGTTTTTGGTGGCCTGGGGCTCACTCCATCTCCGACACCTCTGGGGCTAGATTCATTGGGTCTTCTCATTTCTTTCAGCTCTGACTTATGCAACAGGCTCTAGGGGACCCAAGGTAACTGCAGAGCAACAAGGTCCACCCTCTTGGGTCCTGAGAATCTCACAGGAGTATTGAGAAGAGAGGAGCTGCCGCTGGGGTCCCAAGGGGCCATGTCTACTTACGACAGCTCGCTGGCTTCCCCGGCAAGAGGGCAGCCGCTCTCCAGGAGGGCCCTGGGCCGGCTGTGCGTGCTTAGCGGGCTGCTGTGGTCCTGTCCAAGTAGCGACGTCTTTGACATGGTGGATGGTAGAGGCAGCAGCTCTGCTCTATGACAGCCTGGGGGCGGAGGGTGGGTTTTCCTTCAGGCCAGCCGTGCTGCAGCACCAAGGTCGCTGAGGGTGCTGGCCCTGGCCAAGTCCCAGAGCATGTGCGCTAGGGAAGGGGGAGGCTGGAGGTGCAGGTGCCCTGGGGCCCGAGGACAGTCTCTTCTCAGGCCCTCCGTGGCCCCCTCAGTGGCTCAGGTACTGTTCAGGACTCTTGGACTCCCAGCCTCTCCCAGCGTAACCCTTGCTACTGGGGGCAGAGTACACAGAGTGACAGGGACGGAGAGGGAAGTATCGGACTGGAGGTCCTGTGCTGAGCGGGCTCAGGCAGGAGAGAAACCAGAGCGACCTCACAATGGAGGCTGCCTGGCCAATAAGCTGCTCAGAACCCTGGGGGCCAGGTGGCCCTGTGGTGGTTCTCCAGGGCCACCTCCCCTGCAGGGTGGCAGGTGAGGCCCAGCTCAGATGCCACCTGTGCAGAACTTCTGCTTAGGAGGAGTGCATGGGCTGCCTGGTGTGGGGTGGGGCACAGGTCAGCTCTAGCAATCCTTTGTTCCGACAGGAGGAGGCTCGTCTCCTGCTGCTTTTGCAGTCTTCATGAGCTGCTGCCCCTCTGTCACGTGCCACTCTGCCTTGGAACCCACCAACGGTAGACTGAAAGCGCCTCAAACTGAGCTAAATAAACCTTTCTTCCTTTTAAAAAAATCACTTGTTCAAAAGATGTTTATTGAGCATGTAATATATGCTAGGAACTGTTCTCTGTGCTGGGACTATATTAGGGTAGAAAATCTACAATTTCTTCAGATTGAGTTTATAATCTGGTAAGGTCTAGGGAGGACAGGGAATAAAGAATTTGTCAAGTGTGTGTTAAACCTGGGACAGTGGTGCACACTTGTAGTCCCAGTTGCTTGGGAGGCTGAGAAAGGAGGGTTACTTGAGCCCAGAAGTTTGAGACCAAGCTGGGAAACAAAGGGAGATTCTATGAAAGACAGAAAGGAGGAGAAAAGAGAAGAGAGAAGAGAAGAGAAGAGAATGTTGTAACCTGACCAAAGCGCTGCCATCCTGTTCTGTGTGCGCCCGTCTTAGTGAACCACGTCAGCTGCTGTAAAATGTGACTTCCTGCTTCCCAAGCCCCTCATCCCATGCTTGAGTTCCAATGTGTGCTTTGTCTCACAGAACACCTGTTTCCTGAAGCCCCCAGCCCACCCTTGAGTTCCAAGGTGACTTCTGTTTCCCAAGCCCACTCCAAACCTATAACCATATTTAGTCTCCACAGACGCCATGACTTTTTGAACTTCCCGAGTTGTCCCCCCGCCCCGGCCTGCTTTGTGGTTTTCAGCTTTATAAGCCCCACGCTCCCCCCTTCAGTGCGCACTTAGGCACTTTGTGCCGGGTGTTGCCACTGGGTACCAGCTAAAATAAAGTGCTTCTTTAACTTTTGGATTTGCCCCGTTGTCATTCGATTTTTGAGCTACAACAGAGACGGGAAGGAGAATCGATCAGTTGGTAGTAAGTGCTGGAGCACCGGGAAGCGCTGGCTGGCGGGAGGCTTTCGCCATTAAGTGGGCAGCGCTGCAGGTCCGGTCCTAGGCGTCTGCAGATGCTCATGTCTGCAGGCTTGCTCTCCGGTTTGCGGCACTACTGGGGCGCTAGGTGGGGGGGTGTGACAGGCCCTTCAAGCGCCTGGAGCCTGATGGGAGGAAGCGAGTCCAGGGGTGCCCTGGAGTGGGTTTTGGGGTGAGCCCCCTTCCTGGTGACCCATGTAGCAGTGAGGAGCTTGCGCTCTCTTCCGGGCTGTGCTCCCTGCTTTGAGGCTCGGCCTCAGTGCAGGCCACACACAACAGCACCAAGCAGCCGTGGATGGAACCCTCTGAAACTGTGAGTGGGAAAAAAGCTTTCCTCTTTTTACAGTTGATGGTCTTGGATATTTTGTCACAGTGACAGAAAGCTGACACAGGCAGTTAGGGCCTGGCTGAGGAAGTGGCATTTGTGGAGAGGGCTGAGCATGTGTTTGGGAGACACTTCAAGCTGTCAGTCAGTGCCAGGGGCCCAGGTGGGAGGGGACAAGGGTATTCCAGCAGCCAGTAACGAGATGCGGCTGTTTTGGGGTGCACAAGAGCAGGTGAGCACGTGTCTGTTCACCCAGGAAGTTCTGGGTTAGTGCCTAGTGCCGCACAAGTACTGAAGGTGCCTCCCCGCACTCCTGGAAGCTCCCATTTGGATGACAGGTGACGCAGTTGGAGATGCACCTGTGCATTGTTTGTAGGCTCGAGGGACGATGAATACACGTCCTGCAGGTGCTCGTTCGCAGCACCCGAGTGGTCGAGTGTTTATTTACCTGGCCACGCTGCCGATGGGCCGCATGCTCCAAGAGTGCTGCTGCCTGGTCACTTGGGAAGGCAGCGTTTGCGCCCCGCCACCTGCCTTCCTTGCGGCCGGCCGGCTGCAGTCTGAGCACAAGCCTCTCCTCCCCTAAACTGCGCCTGTCGGGTATTTTGTCTCAGCAAAGAGAAACGTAACTAAGACAGGTGTCATTTGGATGGGGATTAATGGCAATGTGCTTTTTATAGGATGCTAATAAATTTTAAATGTAAACACTGTATTTTTGGATAATACTTCATGTATTTGAGTCAGATTTTGTAGGAGATGCTTCTAGGTCCTCGTCTCAGTCCAAGAAGCCAGTATTTGTAATCCCAAAGTTATGTTATTGGAATCCCATCAAGTTGATTGCAATCTACCACTTACAATGCAACCCACGGTGAAAATAAAGGCACTAAATTATATTTTCAGTCATCGGGGAGTCAAGGAGCTCTAAGTCCCACCACGAAGATGGCTTTCCGGAACCAACAGAGCGACCCAGGGCCTCACCTGGTTTTATTCAGTGGAGGAGTGGCTTGAGGAGGATTGACTGAGAATTGTGGGAAGTAGGTGACTACTATGAGCTGGGCTGGGTGGGTGGCCTAAATTTACATCTGCCATATGCAGAGAGGATATGCAGAGAGAGTAATCTGCATAATATAGTATTTAATGTTTTGGTAAGTCTGGTGCTTCAGCTCTGATGTAGTCTTTCAAGCCCCAGGAAGTCATGGCCTCTGTCTCGAGGCCGATCCCAGCTGGCTGGTGGCGTGGAGCATTAACTCTTCCGTTGTCTGGACCAGGCTCACTTTAGAGCAACAGGTGTAGGTTACCAGGGAAACACACACAGCACCTTCAGAGACTATCACCAGCACCTCAGCTAGACCAATACACATTGGTTAAGGCCAATTAAAGGGTAAACAGAAGTCCTAGCCAGCTCTGTACATAACAATAAGAGGAAATAGGGTCTGGCTCAGTCAAAATGGAGACAGCCGCTCTTTTTCTAGGAGAGCTGCTCAGGTGGACCTCCACAAGATTTTTCAGTCTTTTTCACTTTAGATTCAGATTGAAAAACCTTTCTTCATTCAAAATTTTAATGTCATTTAAAAAGCGGTTATTTTTTGGCCTTTAAATCAGCAGTGCTTGCCTACGGACAGCTTTGCTTTCCAGTTTTACTTATCCACAGTCAAGCATGGGCTGAACAGTTCATGGAAAATTCCAGAAATAAATGATTCATAAACTCTAAGCTGCTGTCTGAGTGGTGTGATCTTGAGCTGTCCTGCCCCAAAAGTGAGTCATCCTTTTGTCCAGCATCCGGGGGAGAGAGAGAATCAGAGAGGCAAGTGGGAGAAATGGTGACCCACCTCAGCCGAAGCAGCTGTGGGCATCGGCGTGGGCCACGGACCTCCGCTCTCCCAGCAGGGACACTGCAGGTCAGGGTGTGGATGGGCAGCCCTTACCCCTCCTGGGTGGGGCTTGGTGTTGTCTCTACCTGGGGGCAGAAGCACAGAGAAGGTGGCCAGGACTGGGGAGTAGGGCCATGTCCCTTCCTCCCCTCTCACCTTTCCTAGGCTGCAGAGAGAAAATTATGGACAGGAATAAACACGGAGGCCCTGTTAACACCAGGCTGCACGGAGCAGCAGTCACTCCCACAGGCCTCACGGGGTGACAAGCCCCCAGCCCCAACAGGGCAGCAGATTTGCCATCCTCTACTTGGCTCCCTGGACCAGTCTCCTCAGGCGCAGTCATGGTGGGGGTGGGGGAGGCAGAGAGCAGCCACCGCCAGGAGGACTGAGGTGGTGCCCTAGGGCACCAGGCCTGACGCAAGCCACGGTCAGACACGAGAACAGGCTGGATGGCAGGGCCAGGACGGCAGGCAGCCGGCACTCGCCCCGATGGCAGGAGACCCATTCATCAGCACAACCCTGTTAGCAAAAGCTCCCTGTTTCGTGACTTTTGCTGCAGAAAACACTTATAGTGTATGAGTTAAATCCACAACTTGGGGCCAGCAAGATAGCTCAGTAGACTAAGTGCCAGCTTAGGCAAGCGCAGGGGCCTGGGGTTCCATTCCTGGTACCACATGCTGTGCCGGCCCTGCCCCTGGGCTCGCTGAGCTGGTAACCAAGTCCCGGTGTGGTGGCGCCCTGAAAACAGAAGGATCACTACAAGTCTGAGCTGCGCAGTGAGACCCTGTACCAAATACATTTAAAAACCCCCAAAACTACAACTTTTATTCTTCTCGATTTAGAGATTTCTCTGCACACATCTTTTGGCGCTGGGCATTGAATTCGAGTCCTGCGCATGCTGAGCACACCCAGTACCATGCGGCTTCACGCCCGCCCCCTCCCACACAGTTGGTTTGGTTTGGTTCAGGTCTACCGGAGCTGGTGATAGCCGAGGGCGGCTTCTCTCAGGACCATGACAGGAGAGTTGTTCTGGGCTACAGGACTCCAACGGGATGACAAATTTAGACTCCACAAGGTCTCCTGTCCTCCAGCAGGCTGGCCCGGGTCTTTTCACACGGTGGTTTCACTTCCACGGAGCGGTAACAGGGAATCTCCCTGCATAGGCCACCACCAAACCCTGGCTTTCGTATTCACTGCTGTCTCATTTGGCAGGAGCAAGCTACAAGGTGCAGGTCAGAGCTAAGAGGCACAAGTCTGGACTTCACCTCGCCTCGTGACAGAAGGAGCGGTGTGGTCACACTGTCCAGGGCAACTTATGGGCCACTCTCCAACCTACTATCAGAACCCAGCATGGTGCCTGGCACACAGTAGGTGTGGAGAACAAGAGCTGCAGGGATGACAAGATGAAGTCTGTTCAAACCAGGCCAGGTCTAGCGCTGGGCTCCCGCAGCTCCTTGTGGCCCCCTGCAGCCTGCCGCTGGAGTTTGCAGAACTTGCTAAACTGTGGGTCAGGTCCTTGTACCCATCAGGAAAAGGGGAGGCCTGCTGCTTGCAAAGATGGTCCCCCTGGGAGCGCACCTCTTTGCTGCCACCTGGCGCCCCCTGGTGGCTTCTCCTTTTACAGGCCGACCAAGATGCGACACACCCTATGGATCATGGACAAAAGTTGGGGAGGATCCAGAGCCCTCCATGGGAGAGTTCTCAGTGTAATGGCAAGTGAGAACAAGGAATAGACAACAACACCACAATTTAAAAAAATTCACTTAGCTAACGAGTCCTTGCTTGCTTTACTGTGCCCAGAGGAAAGGCAAACAGCAACATCAAGACGGCATATATAACAGAGACCCAGGTCACCGGAAGCCACATGTTGGCTGGGGAGCCGCCCACTCTCACTGGGTAACCATGGTGGAATTGGAGGGCAGGAGCGAGTCCCCTGACCCCATCAGCTCGTCCAGGGCCTGGTACGTCCCTGCCACGAAGCCCACGAAGCCCAGGATGCTGATGAGGACATCCTTGGTGAGCATGAGTGGGCTGAGGCCCTCGGAGGAGTAGGTGGTGACCTCCAGGAGTGGTGGGATGATGAGGGCCAGGGCGCTGCTGCTCACGGAGCCCACCAGGGAGAGGACCAGGTCCAGGCGCGGGATGAGGACGGCCAGGATGCCTGGGAGAAAGGACAGGAAGAGATGGAGAGCCCGGGCTTAGCTGCGCTCCTACAGTATGTTCTTAAAACCCTCCTCTTAAAATGGTGAGATAGATGTTTTCAGGAGTTCAGGTACGGAAAGTAGAAGTTAAGGCTCTCGGCTACCCCAAGCACGCTCCTCAGAGCAGACGCGCTGATGTTTGGACGTATCTTTGCCCACTGCTCATATAAGCACATTCATAGGCTGGGAAGAGAAGGCTTTCTCTGCCACCTCAGGCTCCATGCTTGGGCTGGGGTGTCCCCGGCTGAACCAGTAATAGAAATACTAGCAAGAGCGTAAAGTTTATTTTTGAATTCTGGGGTCCTCAGATGATTTGGTTTCCTGACCCACCAAAGAAGCCTCTCAGTAAGGGGACAGGAGGGCTGGCCTCTTAGGGTGCTCGAGCAGCTGGCTCCTCCGCGACAGCATAGGCTCTCATCAGCCTCCCGGACGGGCTTTACGGGGCGTGTTTCCCGGATGCCCTCCTCCATGCTGCAAGAGACTTCAGATAATGCCTTCTCTTGCAGCTCCAAGAGTTCAAATAATCTTTATGCCACTGATGTGCGTCCTTTTAACATTGGCTCAAATTTATACACCTCTGTGAGGGTCCAACAATACCAGTTACCAGATTAAACTCCTACTTTATGAGGGTTCTTGTGGGGACTGAATAAAATGTTATGAAATACAAACTTGGAAGAAACTAGCACTGTGCCAGACACACAGCAAGTATTCAACCAATGTCAATCTTATGACTATTGTTTTCTAAGCCGTGTTCTCTGATTGGACATGAAGAAATCTGCCTCATAAGGAGACACATGAGAGTAGGGCTGTCCACTGAGTGAACATGCGGAAAGCTGTAGAACAGTTCTTAGGATACAGTAAGTGCTTAATAGATGCGGGCTGTCCTGGCTGTCCAGCGCCAACCTGGCTGCTTCCTGCTGGCCCTGAGGCAAGATTCTCGGAAGCCTTGTGTCCTGCTCTCTACTCACAGGTCAGGCAGACCATGGCGAGGCGGATGGACAGGTCCACGGGCAGTGCCCAACGCTCTGACACCCGGGAGGTGGCCGGGGGGATGACGATCTCTGCGGGGACATAGAACTGCAGGGCGTAGGTGCACAGGATGCCGACGATGTAGAGGAGTTTTACCGCCTGGTACAACCTGCAAAACGAACCGGAACCGGGCTCTTGGCGGCTGCCAGGGACATTGGCCTCTGCCCTGGGGATGACCCCCGGGGCTGCCTGGAGATGGCCAGGCCCGAGTCAGGGGGAAGCACAGCAGGAAACAGTGGAGGTGGAGGGGATTGGACTGCACTCAGCACAAACAGGTGGGAGGCGGCCTCGAAGGAGGAGCAGGAGGCCGGCACGTGCCGCATCTGCACCTCCCGCCTGCTTGGTGCCCAATTTCAGACTTTAGGAGAGAGGCCCAGCCAGACACTTCCTGGGGAGACCCCGCCAACAAGAACCCTGGATCGGAAAGGCTCTGGTCCTCTCTGCACTCCGTCAGCCCTTAGGAGCTCTCTGGATCTCCAAAGCTCTCGGCGTATACCGGCTCCCAGGGAGCTCCTGCTTGGTGAGACAGCTGCAGTACCCCAAGTCCTGGGTAAGAGACGGTTTAGAAACTGGCTGTGTGGGGGCCAGGGCTGAGGGGTGGGCTCAGGAGACAAGGCTGCGGCAGGCTTCAGGCAGGAGGCAGAGAAGGAGGGTGCGGCTTCTGGAAGCACTTGTTCTCTCAGGAGTCCATGACCAGTGTGCCTCATCGGTGAGCAGGCTGAGGCCAGAAAGGCAAAGTAAGTTAGCCGCAGGTGTAAGCTGGTCGGCCGTGGAACTGGGACTGGGACCTGGAGCACTGGGTCAGATTATCGGACAGCCAGGTTCCCTGCTGTCCTTTTTCTTTTTTTTTTTTTTTTCTGGTGGTAGCAGAACTGGGGATTGAACCAAGGAACACACTACCACTGAGCTATACCCCTGCCCCTCTTTACTTTGAGACAAAGTTTTGCTAAATTGCTCAGGCAGGCCTTGAACTTCTGATCCTCCTGTTTCAGCATCCTGAATAGTTGGGAGTACAAGCCTGCGCCACTGTGGCTGGCCCTGCAGTATCATTCTGACATGCCTTCTTTCCTAAGAAATCCCCAAAGGCTAGCTAAACGTGGTGGCACACGCCTATGACCCCAGCTTGGGGGAGACTGAGGCAGGAAGATTGCTGTGAGTTGGAGGCCAACCTGGGCCACATAGTGAGTTCAAGACCAATCTGAACGATGTAGTGAGACCCAGTCTTCAAAAAGACCAAAAACCAAGCAAACAAAAAGACCAAATCCTCCGAGATGCGTGTGTTACTCTCGAGGCTAACATAGAGCTTGTGCGTGTTCACAGCCTCCCTCTCTGCCCCCACCCCATTCCAGTGGGGAGGTGAAATCCCATGGTCACAGGCTGCACCCTGAGCATCTACGGGGGCATCTGCTTGTAGTAGCTGGTGGATGACTGACATTGGTAATCTTGAGGAAAGCCCCCTTTGGGAAAATTAGGGCCCTGCTTAGAGAGAGGCACATAAAATGAATCTGTGACAAAATGCTGCACATGTCATGCTGGTCCTGTGTCTATTGAAATATGTCACTGTGGAGGCTGGTGGCATCAGACTGTTCCATGAGGTATGTACAATGGTCATAAAATGCTCACAGAACCCAATGGCTCCCCCAGGGGTGTTTGTTTTATACTTGTTACCCCAGCTGCCCTGACTGAGGGGACGTGTGCCATTGGCCTGCCTAGCCAGACTTGCTCACAAGCCTCAGTGCGCAGGGCCGGAAGTGCTGCAGGGCCGGAAGTGCTGCAGGGCCGGAAGTGCTGCAGGGCCGGAAGTGCTGCAGGGCCGGAAGTGCTGCAGACCCAAGCCCTTCTCCCTCTTGGCCTCCTCTGGCGCTTGCTCCTTGACTCCTTGGGGGACCACGGGTTCTCCCTTCTGTCCGCTCCTCCGGATCACCCCTTCACCACCCTGGGCTGGTGTGGCCTCGCTCAGTACGGGAGGCCACTGCGGAGGGAGGAGCTGGGGGCCCCAGATGCCGATGGCAGCTCAGCTCTCCCCCGTCCACTTTCTAGATTTTGGCCCCCAGCTGTGGAGGGGAAGAGGGTGAGAACCCCCCGTTGCCGGCCGCCCCTCAGTCCCACCACCTGAGAGTCCACGAAGGTACCAGCAGTTGGGCAGGTTAAGGGTTATGCTGGCTCTGACGTCATCCCCAAAGCGCAGGTAACCCAGGGCCCCAATGCCAATGTACAGGGCGGTGATGATGGACATTCCCAAAGTCAGGATGGCAGGGAAGTGGCGGGCGTCCTTCATCTTGTTTTCCAGAGGCAGAACCTACAGAAGTGGCACAGTGAAGGAGAGGGGGGGTGAGACATCAGCTAACCACCAACAAAACAAAATGTGAACATAGGAACAAGAGAATGGCGGGCCGCTGCTGGGAATATATGCAGAAGAACTGGAAGCTGGGACTCGAAGAGGTAGCTGTACGCTCATGTTCGTACAAGCATGTCCTATAGTAGCCCCAAATCAAAGCCATCCCAGTGTCCATCAACATAAAACGGATGAATAAAATGAGCTATGACTGTGCGATCCAATATTATTTAGCCATAAAAAAGAAGGAAATTTGGACATATGCCACAATATGGATGAACCTTGAGGATATTCTGTGGCGTGAAATAAGCCAGTGTCTATGTGACTGACAGCACGGGCTCCTCCTGATACGAGGTATCTGGAGTAGTCCAGTGCACGGGACAGATGGCAGAATGGTCTCCAGGGGCTCGA
This sequence comes from Octodon degus, assembly GCF_000260255.1. Classification (NCBI taxonomy): domain Eukaryota; kingdom Metazoa; phylum Chordata; class Mammalia; order Rodentia; family Octodontidae; genus Octodon; species Octodon degus. Next base: position 2,598,692 of record NW_004524605.1, on the reverse strand, counting down.
GCGCGGGCGGGATGGGAGTTGCTGCTTAGCACCCAGGTTCACTTTTGCAGGATGCAAAGCGCTCCGGAGATGGACGATAGCAGCGGCTGGACGGTGGGAATCTATTTGCCTGACTCACACATCAGAGTGGTTAAAATGGAAAATTTGATATTAGGTGTATTTTACAATGAAAAAAAAAAATAAAGGGGAAAAGAGGGGAGGAGAAAAGGGAAGTGGAGGAAAAGGGAGGAAAAATAAACCAGAGGAGAAGGAAATGGGGGAAGCAAGGGCAAGGAAAAGCAAAGCCCGGAGTACAGGCTGAGTCCGGCCCAGGAGCTCCGTGGTTGCGGATGGAGCCCCGCGCCCTGGAGCCGGTTCTGCCAGCAGGTGGTCCTTGCTTACTTGTTCGTTACGTATTAATTTACACATCCAGAGAGATTTCCCCGCGTGAATGCGGCGTGAGCTGAGCCGGCGCGCCCTCCGCTCCGCCGAGCCGGTCTCCGGCTGCCGCCCGCGTGCTCTTGGGCTCACGTCGTTCGTGTCCACGCAGGGAAGCGGGTGGCGCTTGTCCGCCTGCGCCCGGCTCGCTTCGCTTCGCACAGCGGCTGCCGCTTCCACGGTTCTTGCTCCCGGCTGCGCCGTGTGTACACAGCAGTGCCCTTCCGTTGAGTGGCACCTAGTGGGTTCCACGCCCCAGCTACTGTGGCCAGGGCCGCAGGGTCGCGGGATCTACAGGTCCCTTCCGGGTGCTGACCGCATTCTCTTCTCTCCAGAGTGGGACCGCTGGGCCACCTGTGGATCGAGGCTTAGCTTTTGGGGCGCCCCGCGCTGTTCTCCAGGACAGCGGCACCGGCTCCCCGAACCCTCTAGCATTTACTCTGTTTCTTGTCGTAGCCGCCCTTCCCACCAGGGTGAGATGATGCCCCGCTGTGGCTGCGCTTGCCCTGCTCTGAGGACCGATGATGCCGGGTTTTTTCCGTCTGTCTCTTGGCCATTTGCATGTTTTCTTCTGAGAAGTGTCTGTTCAGGTGACTCCCCCGTTTGTTGGATTACTTGGGGTTTCTGTCATTGTGCTTCGTGAGCTCCTTATGTAACCTGCATCTGAACCATTTCTCAAATAGCTTGACCAATGGGATGCGGATTTGTAGGCTCTCTCCCGTGGCAGCCGTCCCCACGCTGTTGGCCGCTTCCTTGGCTATGCAGAAGCAGCAGTGAATTCACCCCATTGTCAGTTTTTGCTTTTGCTTGCTGCGCTTTGGGGATCTTACCGGAAAACTGTGGCTTACACCAGTGTCGTGAAGTGCTTCCTCTGTGCTTTCCTCTAGTCATTTCAGAGTTGGGGGCTCGCCTTGAAGTCTTTGATCATTTTAAGTTTGTTTGTTTATTTATTTTGTGGCACCAGGGATTGAACTGAGGACCTGAGCTAGCTATCTGACAAAAGTTGAGAAGGTTTTTGTTTGTTTTTGGCTGGCTCAGGCTGCCTTAAGGGTCTGGTAAAGCATGTGGAGCTGGGGATCAAACCCCGGTATTGTTCACGTGACTGTGTTTGTATAAGCAAGCACTTAAACAGCTGAGCTAACTGGCAGGCCCCCACTGAGCTGATTTTTGTGCAGGCAAATAGAAGTCAAGCTTCCCATGTCTGCGTCGGGAGAAGCATTGTGGTGACGAATTTCCTGCTTTTCTCTTTCTTCTCTGTCTCCCAGTTTAAACTCAAAGGAAGCCCAAACCCTAAAATGTGCAGTAGGTGCAGACAAAACGAAACATTCCAAGAGAAAGCCTTCCTCTGGCCAGAGAACCCGGAATGGGACTGCAGAGGGAGAACGGGCCTGACCAGTCCCTGCTTTTCTGTTCGCTCTAGGCCAGTCTCCCTAGGCAAGGCCCTGAGCAGAGGAACTCTCCGGGAGTCTGAAGAGTGTAGCGAGGTCAGGATTAGGTACATTGTTTACAGGGCCTCGTGTAAAAGGAAAATGCAGCGTCCCTTGTTTAAAAATCAAGAACGCTGGCCGGGCATTGGGGGAACACACCTGTAATGCCAGCACTCGGGAGGCTGAGGCAGGAGGATCCTTGCGAGTTAGAGACCAGCCTGGGCTACAGCGTGAGCTCAAGGCCAGCCTGAGCTGCATAACAAGACCCTGTCTCAAAAGACCAATAATAAATAAATAAATAATAAATATCAAGCCTGTCAAGGTGGAGAAAGCAGAGCATCAGGGCACGCAGGGCTCCTGGAGGTGCTGCGTACAAGGCTGGGCAAGCTCCCTGCCACCAAGCGGCTCTGGAAAGTCTCTGTTGTTTATTTCTTCCTCTTCTTCCTCTTCTTCCTCTTTCTTCCTCTTCCTCTTCCTCTTCTTTTTTTTTCAGAGTTCCTGAGCCATGGGAGCATGTGAAAGTTTAGGAAAAGTAAAGTCGTGGCTCCTAGACAGAAGACCACAACAAGGAGACTGGAGCTGGTGAGCATGCGGGGAATGGAGGCGGCGACTACAGAGAGTGACCCCGAGGTCCTAGGCTCGGCTCCGGGCTCACAGAGGCAGGCTGAGGTGAAGCAGCAGGAGCTCTGAGGCCTGAATTATGGGGCACTACTCTGCCCTCCGCATCCAGAGTGCCAGGGAAACCTCAGCGACTGTCTAGGGAAGAGCCGATAGTTGCGTGCTAGCTGGGGGTAATCATCTGCTGGTAGGGATGAGACCAGCCTGCAGCGGAGGCGGCGGGGCATTGTCACTCACCCGCGCCCAGGCCTCACGTGGGCAGGGCGTCTGCTGTGAGAGCTCAGGGCTGTGCCTTCGCAGGCGCCCCCTCTGGCTCTGCTCCCCTACTGTTCCTCTGAGCCACAGTGAACTCCAGCTTCACTGTGCTGACCCGCCCCACCTCAGCCCGCCGCGATGCTTCTGCCTCGGAGCCAGCAGACCATGGAGTGAGGCTCTTCAACTGTGAGCACCAGTCAGCCTCTCCTCCTTTACCTGTGGGTTCTGGTAATTTGTCCCCGCAATAGAAAAACTGACTAGTACAGATGCCAACCCTAAGATGACTCAGAGGTTGGAAAGATGAGGCAAAGGCTTGAAAGGACCTATCATAATCATGCTTCATAAAGTAAGGGAGAATTCTACTGAGATAATGGGATCAAAATAAGCTCTCAGCAAAGAAGTAAAAGCAATATAAAGGCACCAGGTGGGAACTGTAGCACTGGGAATGAAACAGCTTTAAGGGTAGCTTACTTCCAGGGCTTGATAGCAGAATGTAGATGACAGAACACACTCAGTGAACTTGAAAACAGACCAGCAGACATGATCCAATCTGCCAGGTGTGGCAGTGCACACCTGTAATCCCAGGACTAGGGAGGCTGAGGCAGGAGGATTGCCCCCAGTGTGACACCAGCCTGGGGTCCATAGTGAGTTCAAGGCCAGCCTGAACTATGTATGAGACCCTGTCTCCAAAAAAGGAAAGAAAAAAAAATAAAAGAAAGAAAAAAGAAAAGAAGAAAAAAGGAAAAAATTCAGATCTAAGCAGAGAAAAAAACTTAAAAACTTCAAATGGATCCTCAGAAACGTGCGGGATGTGTAACGAAATGTCTACCAATTGGGTCACTGGAGCCCCAGAAGGAGAAGAGAGAAAAGGTTGGTGGGGAAAGGTTTGAAAAAGTAATGGTGGACAGCTTTCCAAATCAAGAAAGAGATGTATGTTTGCAGATTTAATAAATTGAGTAGCGTACAGAACTCAAAAGAAAACTCTGCCACATACAACTATTTAAAACCAATGATTAATAAAAAAGTCATGAAAGTCACCAGAGAAAAACTGTGTCATGCCAAAAAAAA
>NW_004524605.1:2580708-2594807 GCF_000260255.1 Octodon degus | reverse complement strand
AAAGGAAAAGGAAAAGAAAAAAAAACTGTCACACAGAGGGAAAAACGACTCAAACAACTGCAGGCTTCTTGTCAGAAATGACGGACGCCAAAGGCACAGACACTGTATTTTCAAACTGATGAGGAAACAAACCCCTGACATTCAATAATGTGAATGTTGTCCTTTCAGAATTTTTTTCCTAACGGGCCTATCCTAAAAGAAATGCTAGTGGAGATTTGCTTAAGGTTATGGTCTCAAGTTTCCCACCAGTGACTTCTTCATGCCAAATAGTCCCGCCCTGAGTATGTACACCGCCCTTCCTTTATCCGGCTGTCTGTTGGTGGGGCTCCTAGGCTGTTTCTAGGGTGAAGCAGCTATGAATCGGGGTGCTGTAAACATGGATCGGCAGGTACCCCTCCCGTACGATTAACTCTTCTGAGGATCTATCTAAGAGCGACACGGCCATGTCAAATGAGGTCTGTGTGCACTGGTCTCCCATAGTGGCTCTGGTGCTTTACATCCCCACCAGCAATGCGGAAGAGTTCTGTCTCCCCATGTCCTTGCCACAGTTTGTTGTTTTTGTGTTTTTGACAGTCATTCTTACCGGAGTAAGATGACAGTGCAGAACTGCTTTGTTTTCCATTTCCTTGATGCAATAATAATAATAATAATAATAATAATAATAATTACTTTTAGACCGTCTCACCAAGCTGTCCAGGTTGGCCTTGCACTTTAGATCCGCTCCTTCCACGTAGCTAGGATAAGGAATGTGTGCCACCATGCCTGGCTTCTGATGGTGTTTATTTGACTTAGATGTCACACGATAGCAATATAACATTAAAGGAGGAAATTAAAGAGGGCTGGCCAGATAGCTCAGCGGACTAAAGCGCCTGCTTAGGCGGAGCGCAGAGACCTGGGATCAATCCCCAGCAGGCCTTGCCGGCCCGGCCCCCGGGATGCGCTGAGACAGCGATTGAGACTGGGCGTGTTGATGTGTGTCTGTAATCCCAGCGTTTGGGAGACTGAAAATAGGAGGCTCACTGCAAGTCCCATCTGTGTAGCGAGACCCTGTAGACTCTGTACTAAATACATTAAATTTTTTTTTTTTTTTAAAGAGACCTATATGATGGTGTCTCCATCCCCAGTTCCCAAAGATTCATGCACATCTTTCTGTGCAAAACACAGTTAGTGGGTTCTACAATCTGAGGTCCAGGATCTCAGGATAAATCCTGAGGGCATTTCACTGACCTTCTCAGACCAAAAAGCTACAACTCTGGTTGCACAGGTCCTGCTTTACCTCGGTCTTAACCATCCAGAAGAAAAGTATAAAAATGAAATATAAGAAATAAAGCCATGCTGTTATGTTGAGCTGTGGGAGACTCAGGTCAACAATTTCTGACATTGCCAGTGAAGCAGAAGACCCAATACTATTATGGGTTACTGAACTCTTTTAGAATATTTTGCTGAGTTAACACATCTATAATATTCAAATGACAGAACTAAACAAAAAAGGGGATACAGATGAATGTCCAATTTGTATCTATGTATTCAAAATGGTTAGGATAGATATATACTTACATTCTCTTAAGGAATAGAGAGATTTGTTCTAATGGTGTTTGTAAATAGGATATCAAGTCTGCATCTTGTACAGCAATTAACCACTAGGAAGAATGTATGCAATGTGTTAATTATTGAAACTGTCCTACCGATTTGATTTGAAAAAAAACAACAACACAGTTAGTGCCTCTCTAAGAGTTGCCAAAGTCCTAAAGCTTCAGCACAGCTGAAAAGTCTAGTTTCCTCTGACACTCAAAGCAAACTCTTAGCTGTGAGGCCCTGAAAAAGTCAAAAGAACATTCAACACTGCTGACGCACAGTGGACCAGGGAACACATCCCATTCCAAAAAGAAAAACAGGAAATAGAAAGGAAAGGGCCTAAAGCAGGACTGAAACCAAGCGGGGACAGTGGGATACCTTAGTGCTGGTCCAGCACCAGGGCAAGGCGGGCGGAGCATGAGCGCCGCGAGGCTCGGCCTTCCCCGTGGCGCTGCCAGCAGGTGCACCCTCAAGGCATCTTTCCTGGGCTGGCTTTGCTCAGCCCTCGCAGCTTTCCTCAGACAGCCCGAGTTCTGGTGGCTCCACACTCTTGGGCCTCCGCTGCACCTTTGCCTTCACGCTCACAGCTTCGCTCGCTGCCCCCTCGGGGACCCGCCGCCTGGCCTTCTCCGCCCCTCGGGGACCCGCCGCCTGGCCTTCTCCGCCCCTTGGGGACCCGACGCCTGGCCTTCTCCGCCCCTCGGGGACCCGCCGCCTGGCCTTCTCCGCCCCTTGGGGACCCGCCGCCTGGCCTTCTCTGCCCCTCGGGGACCCGACGCCTGGCCTCCACGGCCTTCTTCTGAAATCTGGGTGAAGCCTCCCCGGTCCCACAACTGTTTCTATTCTGCATATGCCTAACAGCAACACCACATGCGCGATGCCAAGGCTGGCTGCCAGCTGGAGGGGTTGCTGGGCTCTCTGCCATCGTGCCAGTGCTCACAGAGGCCTCCGACTGCCTGGCTGCTGGACAGGTGAGCTGAATCCCAGGGGACTGATTAGCTAGCTGGCCTTCCTCCAGCGAAGTGTCCTGGGACTCTCTCCTCAAAGCTGTCTTTCACTTTTGCAAGCTGGAAGTGTGGAATCTCGCTCCTTCCAGATGTGGCCCTCGAGCCACCTTTCCTGGTGTCCTGTTGTAAAGTCCTCGACTTCTTTACCATGCTAATCTTTTTAGCAACCAAACTCACTTCTGGGTCATCTTTGCAGGCCCAGATTTTAGTTGAGTTTCCTTTCTTGTCAAACTCTAGATGTTTTTAAAGTTCAGCTGTTCTGTTTGCTTTTGGTTTTCAGAAAAAATCTGGCTAAAAGCAGTAAGCACCCATGCGACAGCTTGAATGTTTGAGTGCCTTGACGTTCCTTTTGCCAGATGAATCTGCTGCTCCTTTTTTTTCTTCTTATATTTGCTGCAGGGTCTACAGGATACAGCGTCTACAGGGTCTCACTACATAGATTGGACTTGTAGTGATTCTCCTGTTTCCAGCCTCCCAAGTGCTGGGATTACAGATGTGCGCCACCACACCCAGTCTCAACCCCCATCTCAGGGCACCCTGGGGGCAGGGCCAGCACAGCAGGCCTGGGATTGAACCCCGGCTGCTGTGCTCTGCCTAAGCAGGCGCTTTAGTCCGCTGAGCTATTTGGCCGGACCACAGGGTCCTGCCGGACCTCTGCAGGACCACAATCTCAGTCTTAATCTGTCTCCCACAAAGTCTCAGCACAGGAGCAAAATGTAGGCAGAGTTTCACACACCCACGGCTTAGAGTCCGGCTGCCAGTGGAGCCCTTGGACAAACCTCCTGAACCAGGTCTTCACTGTTTGCTCTTCTCGCCGCCGCTCTGGCCTTCTGCTCTCTGTCCAGAATCTCCAGTCACAGCATCTAGCGCCACTTCTCCAGCTGGCATCTCCAGACCTTCCCAAACGTCTCCCAAGAACCAAAGATTTCTAAACCCACACGGTCAGGTAGCATCACAACAATGACCCCACTTCTCTGATATCAAAATCTGTCTGAGTCTTATTCCTCATTGCCTCTTGGAAAAGATTTGACTCCCACAGTGTGGAGGAAAGGTTTATTGTAGCTCACAGTTCGTAGTTTTTGCCATTGTGCCGATGCTTACAGAGGCCTTCGGCTGCCTGGCTGCTGGACAGGTGAACTGAATCCCAGGGGACTGATTTATGAGGTGGCCTTTCTCCAGGGAAGGATCCTGGGACTCTCTTCTCACAGTTTTGGTCCACGATCGGCTGCTCCAAGGCAGGGTGGCCTGGCAGAGGGGACGGCAGAAGAGGGCCTTTCATGGCGTGGTGGGAAGAGAGAGTGACGGTGCTGTGGGCAGCTGAGCTAGATAGAAATATTAGAGGCAGTCCGACAGGGCCAGGCCCTCGAGGAGACAGCAGGGAAGACAAGGTGACTCGGCAGCTTTGCAAGAGACAGACGCCCTTCTGTGGGCCAGACCTCAAGAAAAAAGAGTAAACAAATGCAGCCACACTTCCCTGGGGATGGGCACCAGGAATTGATACTCTCAATAGGTATCAGTCACCTTGAAAGAGCCCGAATGAAGCACTAATGCAACCCCCAACAGGAAGAGACCCTGTCCCGCATTCATGCCTGCTTGCTCCTTGACTCCTTCCCCATTTGGTCCTGGGCTTAATCCATTTTACCTGAGCAGTGGTGCTTAGAATCTCTTTGGCGGACCGTAGCTTTGTCCCACCTCGTGCCCACCTAAGCGAGTTCCCATGTTCTCCACCACCTTAGACCTGCCTCACCACATGTTTTCCTCTATAAAAGTCCCTGGAAGAGACAGCTTCCACAGGAGCTTTCTTTCCCCTCAATAAATATATTCTGCTTATAACCTCCATTTGTTCCTAAAATTTATTATTCAGTTTTAGAGAACACGAACTTGTCCCAGGTTCTTTCAGGTTGGTAGTTTCATTTTTTCCCCTTATATCATTTGGACGCCATACACTGAGGTCATTTTCCCCCCCAAATCAATCGGAAAACGAATGCTTAATTAGACAGACTGAGACAAACATAAAACCACCTTGTGGCCTCCTCTCTGTTGTATTCTGCTTTTCTTTTCCCAGTGACACAGGCCCAGAGTGAAGCCTGGGTGACTTCCCCTGGAGAACCAGGCAGTCACCTGGCTGAAGAACTCACCACGCCAATGCTTTCGAAAGAAAAGATGGCTGTTCCGAAGAAGAGAGGGTAGGTCTTCCAGCTCGCCACCAGCGGCAGCCGGCTGGGGTCTGGAATTCCCTAAGGAGAGAGAAGGGTATGCTGTCAGCCCTCAGTGCAGGGCCGCTTCTTTCAGTACTGCATGAGGAGACCTGAATGCTTTTGAATTGAGTAACAAGATGTTTAGAAAACTCCAAAAGCACGTGGGCTCCATCACCATGGGTTTAACCCCGGAGAGCCTGCATGCTGAGGCCCTGTGGAGTCCTGCGGAGGGGCTGCTCCAGTGGGTGGAAGCCCCGTTCATCAGAAGCCTGCAGAGGAGTCTGACAGCTCACAGGCTGTGCAGGCCCGCCTGCCACAGGGTCTGTCTGTAGCCCTGGGTCTTGAAATCGCTGTCATTGTAACTGTAGGCTACACCAGGGACCCCAAAGGAATCAGGGAACGAGGGGCTGGGGCTATAGCTCAGTAGAATAAGTGCTTGCCTGGCAAGCACAAGGGCCTGAGTTCAATCCCTGGTTCAACCAAAAAACAAAACAAAACAAAAACTGGTGAAATCAATGAACTGTGAAAGTCCCCCTTTCCTTTTCTGTGAGCAGTAAGTTCAAAGGGAGGGGGGTGTGGACTCTACACTGTGTGCCCTCTGACCCTGGATGTGAAATAATCACAGAACTGTTTTTCTTTTTCTTTTCTTTTCTTTCTTTATTTTTTCTTTCTTTTTTTTTTGCAGAACCAGGGATTGAACTCAGGCCTTTGTGCTTGCCAGGCAAGCACTTACTCTACTGAGCTATCTGCCTGGCCCCCTAGTGCAATATTTTTTAAAGCCAGAATTTAACATAAAAACAAGTGTTTGGAGAAGCCACAAGAATGAATCTGGATCCAGGTGAGTGAGACAGCACAGAGACACCCTGGGGAAGTAATTTAGAATGAGGCGGGCACCAGGCAGAAGAGTGAGCCACGCACGGACCCCTCGGTGGGCAGCCCGGACAGCCAGACCACGGACTGTAGCGAACAAAGGCCCCGCCTCCAGCAGCGTCCACTGCGCGGCCCGCACTGACCTGGGCGATGTGCTGCGCGGTGATGAGCAGGCTGACCAGCATGCTGATGTTGGCCAGCAGGGAGAAGCCCGTCAGGACCCGGAGGTTCCGGACGAGGACCAGCAGCACCAGGACGGGCAGGAAGGCGAGCATGTAGAGGCGCGAGTCCATGGTGGGCGTCAGGACCGCCGTCTCGTTGCTGTGGCAGTTGTTGGTGGTGCCGTTGGCAGCCTCTACTACCTGCAGAAGGGACAGCAAGAACACGTGAAGAACAGATCTGGCTGCACGTGAGCCGGCGCTGCCCACAGCCTGGGTCCCTGCAGCAGAGGGCGTAGGCTGGAGTCGGAGCTTTCCATCGTAAGCCCTGTGTGCTGCGCTCCTTCAAGGGAGGCTACCGAGATACACCTGCTGACAATTCATCTAACGACCGGTTCCCGGAAGGTGCTTGCGGCCCCGTGCAGCGGACTCGCCCGCGCCCGAGTGCGGCTGTGGAGGGGCGCACGTCGCAGCGCCAGGCAGGCCTTTGGCTCAGGCTGGGGGCTTTTGGAATCCCTGCAGGACGCTGAATGTAGGTCTCAAGTCGCAGGCGGACAGAAATAGAAGGTAAGAAGTGACTCTGGCAGTGGCCCGCGGGAGGGCGCCCCGCAGCTCTACTGTCCCGCTGCCCTGTTCTTCTCTGAGTACTGACTTGCGATTTTCTGTCATTGCACGAGTCAGTAACCCCCTTCCACTAAGTCGGTTTTCGGGTCACACTCCCCCAGAAGCTGTTTCTTTGGCTTATTGACTAACAGACCCGCCACTTCCTTTTTCTTGGCTGACTCCAGTTACTGGCTCCTTTTCTAGCTGAGTGCATTGCATTGTGGGGATTGGACCTCAGCGAGGGTTCTACCACTGAGCTGATCCCAAACTTTTCGTGTCTTTTATCGGACCGACAGCAGCATTTTTGTTTTGTTTTTGAGACAGGATCTCACTATGCATTTTAGGCTGGCCTTGAACTGGTGGCAACCCTCCTGCCCTAGCCTCCCGAGTACTGGGATCACGGGCCTGCACCACTGCACCAGGCTCCACACCAGCATTTTAAGTGAGAGAACTCTTCCTTGTGTGACTTGGGCCACCCACAATAGAACATCTAACATCCCAAATGCCACCTGCCAAGGTGCCACATCCTGCACTCATTGTAATAGGAGAGAGCCAAGACCGCGTCGCCCTCCTGCGAACGCGCAGCACGTCCACCTCTCTGGCAGTCTCTGGCAGGCGCATGTAGGTTAGAATGCGCAGCACCAGTTAGTACAATTGTTCAGGCAACAGAACGATTGGAAACTAGAGCTGAGCAATAAGGAAATATAAGAACATCGTTAATCTCAGTGCCACGGACATTCACGGTGACATTTTTTCTTTTTTTTTTTTTTTTGCTCCTCGAATGTCTTCAGGGCACTTTTGGCTAGCTGGAGTGTTGTGGGGATTGAACTACAGCAATCTGAGGCTGACAGGTTTGTGGAAGCAGCCACTTAAAGAACTGAGCTAGGGCCAGGGCCCCACACGGTGACATTTTGCCACCTGTGCATCTGTGTGTTTTCTGCAGTGTCACAAGCCACACAAATGCCACACACTGTATCTTATAAAATGGCAGTCTTAACACCAACTTACTTTGAGATCCCCTTTCTGCTTAGTATGCACCGTGGATACATAAATGTGAATCAGTGAGTCTTGCGTCCCTGGATGGGTAGCAGGCATTCCAGGGCCTGTGTTTAGAGCCTTACCTGGGCCCCAGACTCTTTCTCTTCTCAGGTTCTTTTCTCTTGTAAGCAGTGGTGGCTTCCCTGTGCGAGGCGCACACGGCCCTGCGTCTAGGTTCCCACCTGTCCCTTCTCCCGCTCTGGTGGCCGCACTCCCCCCTCCCCAGCTGCCATCCATGGCCAGGGCTGATGCGCACCCTGGAAGAGACCTGAGTGAGCTCTGTGGGTGCACACAGGCAGGTGCGGGCTGACCTGGCACCAAAGCATCATACTGGTGTTGGGTTTTATGTTTTAGAACATCCCATTAGCCCATCAACTCCTCAAGACAGTGCTTGCGTTGATGATCAACACAGCTGGCAAATAAATGGAGCCAGCAGTAGGCACAGATAATGAAAGTCCATGGATGCCAGGCTGCTTTCCTCAAAACAATCAAAAGCATTTTTAAATAAAATGTTCTATTGGGCCAGGGATATCAACTGCCTGGCAAGCACAAGGTCTCAAATTCCATCCCTAGTACAAAAAAAAAAAAAAAATCTTGTATTTATGTGGTCCAGGGTCTCACTATGCAGCTCTGACTCGTAGCGATCCTCCTTTCTCAGCCTCCCTAGTGCTGGGATTACAGGCATGTGCTACCACATCCTGTGTTGGTGGCTGACTTGGCACACCTGGGGTTCCATGCTGGCATGGCATGTGATGCCAGGGATTGAATCCGGGACTCTGCTCTTGCCAGGCCGGCACTTAGACCATGGAGCTATCTCCCCTGCCCAAAACAATCAAAATCTGACGCAGTAATTTCACAGCTTAATATCAGTGTATAGCTCAGAAATGGGGCATTTGCCTAGTGTGTGTGAGGTCCTGGGTTTTCTCCCCAAAACAAATAAAAAGAACAAAAAACAATATACAACAAAAGAAAGAAAAAGAGAGGGCTTCACAGAGACTTGTGAATGACTGACATGTCACCAAAACATTGTAGTGGTAGAAAAACAAAAATAAAATATCTAGCAGCAGAAGAGCGATGGTGTGTACAGTTGACTGGTGTGATGGAAATACTGTGAAAGTATTAAAAGGGATACTTACAAGTGTCAGGGCATTACCGAATGGTAACCGGTCTGCGGGCAGCTTTCTGTCATGATGATGACCACATGCATGAGGTGGCATTGCAGGGAGCGGGGCGCATTTTGCCCTGTGGTGGCCGTGTCAGTGGGCTCAGGGCTCGGGCTGTGGCGAGGCAGGGACTGCACGGCGCTCACGGCGAGCACCCAGCCCATCTGTCAGGCCAGGTCGATGGCCCTGGTGTTCTTTCTCCTAACATTTTTACATTTCTAAATTTCTGGGGCTGGGGAGATAGCTCAGTAGAGTAAGCTCTTGCCTTGCAAGCACAGGGTCCTGAGTTCAATGCCCGGTACCGAAAAACAATCTGGTATTACCATCAAGAGCAGAAAAAGAGCTCTAAGAGGCAGTTTTTCTTGTGTAAGCTATCGATCGAAGATGGCTTCTGCTATTGTCTGCATATTTTGTTCTACTTGCTGCAAGATAACTTCTAGGTTAGATCCGAGGACTTCCTGACAATGACCTCCTTGGAGCCACTGGGCCCAAAGGAGATTAGGCATCACACACACACACACACACACACACACACACACAGCCCAGTTTTAGAGCGTTATTATGGTTAAATTCCAAAACAGGAGGACTGACAAATCCCAAGGGTCCTTCCAGCTCAGGATTTTAGTCAACCTTGAGGAGGAGTCCAGGATCCTGGGCAAAGGGTACTGGGGCAAAATCAACCGCACACGACTGTGCAGGTGCCTCCGCTGAGGGCGGCTGGGTGCTCTGGCAAATCTGTCTCGAGCCTCCTTCATTGCATTGCGGACACAGGACACAGACCAAGGGATGTGCCAAGGAGCAGCAGAGCCTGCATCCCTCGCTACCACCTCCTGTCCCCAGCAGACCATACCTGCTTCAGGTTGTCAGCCAGGAACACTATGTACACACAGCAGAAGCCCAACTGGGTGACGACGAGGAAGAAGCTCACGAGGTGCCTGGAGGGGAGGAGGAAAAGCCCGCACTGAGAGGGGCCCACCCCTCAGCTCCATTTCTTGCCATCCTGCCCTCTGTCCCCAGGACCTGGTGGCCCTGTTCTGGCACCCTCACGTCTTCCCACCACAACCAACAAAGGGCCAGTAAGAAGTGAAGTAACAATAGTTCTTTGTAAAGCATGGACTTCTCACTCCCTCCTACTCTGAGCACAGTAAATGGCTAAATTCTTTGAGCCAGGAGCCGCCTCAGCCAAGCAGCTTGCTGTGGCATCCCTCGCCCCCGGGGTCAGGGTCGCTGCTGGCCCAGGACAGGAAGCCCAAACTTTCTTAGCTATCCTTAGCCTTAAAATACTCTTCCTACCAGGTGCCATTAGGCAGTGGGGACACACAGAGAAATGCCATGTGGCCCTCCGGGTGGCTTCACAGCCTAGGAGGTGAGAGGACTGCGATATTCTAAGGGCCACAACATAAAGGACATTTTATCCAAATTATGGGCAGACAGTGTTCTTGGAAACCAGCGCTTGAGCAAGTCCCTAGGGAAGGAAAAGCAGAGGTGGGGATGGACAGACAGACAGACAGAGATACAGAAGAAGGGAGAGGGAGAGACAGAAGAGGAGGAGGAGGCAAGGAAAAACACATCCCAGCAGAGGAGCAGACAGGCATCGCGAGCTGATGTACGTGGAATCCCTTGGAGGAGGGAGAGACCGGGAGAGTCACTATGGAGGCGGAAGAAGCCGGGACAGGGATGTCCATAAGGATGAGCAACACATGGAGAAGACCTGGCACGCGCACTCCCAGAGTCTGCCGAGCACCTACTGCGGGGCCCAGAGAGCCAGTGCAGAGGGCATTGCGGGCCTCGGCCCAGACAAGAGGCAGTGGGAAGGCCGGAAGGAAGAGTCCGTGTTAAGGGACAGGGGAGACACTGCGCATTCAGGCTCTGAGCTGCTGGGCTGCAGCTGGCTCAGGAGTGGGGGAGACAGCTCTGTGTGAGGGTCGGGGTGCTGGGCGCCTTCCCAGCTGCTGTCCTCCTCCCGGGGCCCTCCAGGCCCTGCCTGTACCCCAGCACTTCCTTCTCCTGCGGGGGTTTCCTCCTTCACAACCTGCCAGCTGTTCCCTCCCTGGGAGCCCCCAGCACCCCGCTGGTGATAGCCACTCCTCCTCTCCTTTATTGCATTTATTCTGGCGGTTATTAATGGCTCTGTGACCGCAAGGCCTGGTTGGTTGCCTTGTTCCCAGGAGCAGTGGGACAAGTGTGCTTTAGTGCATGCCAGTGACCTTAAAGCTAAGTAATTAGGGAGTGAGCTCTCGCTGGAGACACACAGGAGGGGCCAGGAGCCCCTGCCCTGGAATGTCTGACACCCTGTGCCACGGCCCCCTTTCCAGGCAGCAGCAGTTCCCCCCTGCTGTGTCCCGCCCTTAGGGGCCCAGAGCACAAGGCCTGAACCAGTACCTCCCCCAGCGGGCGCGGGTCTGCAGCCAGGCGCTGGGGCTGGCTTCTAGGGCGCGCATCACTGTCTCCCCGTAGTCCATGAAGGGCTTGTTCAGCCTGCAGGAGAGAACACATCCTCAACCGCAGGCCACACACTCGGACATCGGAGACCAGAGCAAGGCAGGACGCAGCGGAGGGCGCAGCGCACAGGGGCGCAGGTGGAGAGCTGGCAGCGTGACCTGGTGGTCACTCCGTGGTGCCTCGTTTTTCTTACCTGTTAAACGAGATGGTTACTATACAGCAAGAGTAAGAATCAACACTCTTGAGGGTACGAAACCCCTTCAGGACAGTGCTCTGGAGCAGGGTTAGGCAGGGACCGCGTATCCTGATCACAGGGCAGGCAGCAGCAGGGAACAGAGACCAGCCAGTGAGAGCTCCGGCCCTGAATCCTGAGTGCTTTTCTCCTTTTCTTCATCTTGGTGGAGAAAATTAAGAAGCAAACCTGTGTGTGTGTGTGTGTGTGTGTGTGTGTGTGTGTGTGTCTGTCTGTCTGTCTGTCTGTCTGTACTGGGACTGGACTCCGGGATCTCACCCAGAGTTCTAGCTCCACCCCTTTTCTTTGGAACCAGGGTCTCCCTGACTCTCAGTTGCCTGGCTGGGCTCAGACCTGTGATCCACCTCAGCCTCCCCGAGGCCCGCCCCACAGGTAGGGGGTGTCAGGGATGACCTCCCTCCTGCTGGCCTCACCTGCGGCAGAAGCGCTGGGCACACCTGACCAGGACGTGCATGCAGTGGCCCGCGACGAAGCCCATCACCAGCAGGCTGAGTGGCCCCATCTGGAGGGCCGGGTGGGTGGGCAGGCCGGGGAGAAGAGAAGCGGTTATGCAGAGCAGCAGGGTGCCCATATGCGTGCCCCTGGTGACAGCCAGCTTCCCAAGGAACTGTTTCCAAGGCAGTTTCAGGAGGGACAGCTGTTCTTTCCAATATCACCTCAGGTGGGATTCCCGGAGTGCAGAAAGCAGCTGCAGGGGCGATGTGGGGATAGGGGGCCCCTGCTGGCTCCCTGGAGAGGTCCAGGCTCTACAGAGCGTGACTGGAGCAGGTAGAACCCCACCCTTGCATTCTGTGGAGGAGGAAACCATGGCCTGGGGACAGCAGGGCGACCTGCCAGGACCACAGGAGCCTGAGGCAGGGCCAGAACTCTGACCTGGCCGGAGAGCCCCGTGCCAAACCTGGACCAAGCTGCCTCCCAGCAAGAGGGCTCCTCCGTGCTTAGAGCCCTCCTCCCTCCGGCCCCATGGTTGTCTGAGGGGTGCCACCTGCAGCGTCCCTCTTACCAGGATGCCTGCATTCTTCACGGCCAGGGGTAAGCCCAGGATGCCCGTGCCCATGTTGCCTTTCACCAGGTGGACCAAGGTCTGGAACCCTCTAGAGGAGATGGGAGAACACGGCGTTGGAAGCAGTCTGCAGCATTCCAGGCGTGGCTAAAGCTGGGCAGTGACTCCTGGTCATCTCAGTCCCTGAATCCCTGTCTGGACCACCTGGGCCCCCTGTAGGGGACCAGCCACCCCACCTGCCCAGAGCTGTTCCAGTTTCAGAAGCAATCCGCGCCTTCACGGCGTTTCCTAGATGGGGCCCTGTGCTATGGTCATATTATCTGCTTAATCATCTTGTCAAGACTGAAATCTTTGCTGGCAGGGAAACTGAGGCATGGAGGCTTTTTTTTAAAAAACGATGATTTGTCCAAGGATCTCATTGGGAAGGAGTTTTTTCTTTTTCTTTTTTGGCTACTTCAGGGTGCCGTAAGGGCAGGTCTGGTGCAGCTTCTAGAGCTGGGAATCGAACCATGGTGTTACACGGCACTTTAAACAACTGAGCTATCCGGCAAAGCCCCCTAAGAGGCTAATTGGGAACCAAGGTTTGACCCCAGGGCTACTTCAGGTCCTGTTTCTGTGTTCATTCCTGCTGAGCTGCCTTCCCAGACTTAGACAGAGAGCGAAGGGAAGGCCCTGTCTCATCATGGAGGAGACGGAGGCTGGGAGTTGAGGCTGGCTAGACCAAGGTCATAAACTAGTGGTAGGAACAGGGAAGGGGAAAGGGGCAGGCTGGAGCCAGAGGTCATCATGACTTCTGAAAAAATAGGTCAGATGACGCTGGTCATTTGGGGACTGGGCCCCAGAAGGCTTTTTCCTCTTGGCCCAGGGCACCAAGGCTGGGGACTGGCAGGTCCCCAATGCCCAAACAAAAACAGAAACACCCACATTTGAAGATGGTGTGAAGGTTGGTCGGAGGACAAGGTCCCTAAAGCATCAGGGGAAAGCCCGCTCTGTGCTGGTGGATTATAAAGCAAGCCTCCCTCTGTACCTCCTCAGCCCCAGCCCCAAGGTGAGCCCTGGGTTATACCCTCAACCGCAGAGACTTGGGGGTCACCCAGAAGCACCTTCTAGCTAGGAGACAGTTGGAAAGGCAGCACAGGGGTTCCGGGAGGAGCCTATTCTTTGGAGTGGGACTAACCGGGGTGAGGCCAGAGCCACAACCCCACTGGCTGCTCCTTGAGCCTGTTCTGCAGCTCAGCCTTGAGCCTCTGCAAATGTTAGGAGTAAGGACATGGGAAGGGGCCACCTTAAGGACCCATTCTGTGTCACGCCCTCCCATTCTCCAGCTTACCCAGGCCTCACCCCTGGACTTGCTAAGGGTTAGAGGGCTGGTGGGGAGAGCGGTGGAGAGTGCCTGAGCCTTTCCCACTTGCTGTGGGTGTCCGCGCTGCCCCCTGCTGCCCCCTGCCATGGGCTTGTTTTGCAGCTGGGAAGAGGCGAATGGGTCACTTAGGAAATTTCTAAGTAAAGGACTTGGGAAATCAGGAGTCAGCTTCCAGCCATGCAGCCAACTTACAGGGGCAGGGCTCTGGCCCAAGCCCTTCGGGGACTGGGACCTGTCAGCACTGTGTTCAGAGAGGCCGGTGTGTGCAGGCGCTGCGCTCGGGTCTTTCTGTTCCAGACACCTGTGGGCCACTCCAGAGTGCTGAGCTGCCCCTTCTAGTTAGGAGTTCTGCCACTTGCTCTGGCTCATAGGCAGCTGTCAGGGATTCGAACCTAGGGGCAGCCCCATAGGTGTCACCCACCCAGC
>NW_004524605.1:2569535-2580513 GCF_000260255.1 Octodon degus | reverse complement strand
CTGCTGTTCTCAGTGGAAGCACTAGCCCACCGCAGGAGGAGGCAGTGCGTGGCTCTCAGTGAGGTGACTTCCCAGCCTGCCCCACGAAGCTGGGGTGCTACTCCCCACTGCACGTGTACATTCGCAGTCAGAAAGAAAGCTCTGAGGCTGCAGCAGCCCTGGAGTTCAGCTCCCATCCCTAGGGCTCAGTGCGTGCCCAGGGTGCTGCTTGGGCCTTAGTTTCCCCACCTGTGTCCCTAAGGGCTTTTCTGTTTCCTCTCCTGCCTCTTTGTCCCGTCGTTGACATTACCTCAGATGGCACCTTCAGCCTCCTAGGTTTCCCCATCTGCACAGTGGGCTGGGGAGCACACACAGCCCCCTCCAGATCTAGCCAACATGCAAGTATTGCAAGCACTGGGCTGGAAGGCAGAGAGCAGCACTCACGTTATGCCCTTGGTCTTCTCCAAACCCAAGGCCTCTGAAGGGCTTCCACCCGAGAAACTGGAACCCTTGTTCTGCAGCTTCTTGGTACCTTGGGGAGGTGGCATAGCATCCAGGGTGAGGGTGGCAGCTTCCTGGTGGTCCCTGGCATTCTTTGTCATGGGCATGGCTGCTTCAGAAAAGAGTGCTCAGGGTGGCACAGAGGCCTGGATGGAAGCGGGCAGTGGGAAGGTGGCCCTGCAGGTGCAAGCCAGCTCCGTGGCTTCTGCCACGAGCCTGCCCTGGCAAGGCTGGAGTGAGGCCCCGCCCTCCTCCCGAGGGCCCAGTCTCCTCCTACAGCCCAGAGAAGCCAGTGCAGGAGGAGGGCCCTGGGAGAGGAGGCCCAGGCTGAGGGTTTGGAAAGGGTCAGGAGCCCTCCCGGTGCCACCCGATGCCAGGAATGGCAGCAGCACCCACAGGCTGGCGGTGGTAGCGGCTGAGGCACAGGCAGTCCTCCGCTTGCTCTATCTGCATTTTCTCATTAATTCTGCAAGGCAAACAACCATAACTTGGTGCTGAAGGCAGATGCCTGGCTGAGATCACAGACTAGAAAGTGACGGAGTTGGGGCAGAGCCGCTTGCCCAGACTCTTAGCTAGTATCCTGTCTCTGCTCCAGGAAAGCAGCTGCAGACGCCTCCTTCTTCGTGTGTCCTGGGGTCCGGGAGGCTCTCGGGGGCCCCGTCTGCTCTGAAGTGCTTCTCCTGGAGCTCCCTGCCTTAAGTGAGGAGGAAAAGGAGAGGTCACAGGCTCCCCTGACAGTGCCCCCATGTGAGGTGTCTGGGGAGGAGACCGGCTGTGGGAAGGGGAGAGAGTTGGAGGTTGTGCAACCTACTGCGGCCTTCTCCAGGAGGGACGTGGCTCTGGGAGGGGGTGTGGCTGATTGAGAGTTACGCTGTCCAGCTTTGAGGACAGACCTGGCAGCTAAAGAAGGTCTCAGAGTCCCTCTGAGATCCCTGCTTTGTCATTATCTCAGCTAGTGTGGATACGTGAACCGAAATTTCCTCTTCTCATGAAATCATAGCATTTTGCTCCGGCCAGCTGACTCTTCCCCCATCTTCTCTGTCCCAACACTAACATTCATGGGAGGGGCCCCGTGCACCCGAAGCTTTACTAAAAGAATCACACTAGCAAGTGGCAGGACTGGGACAGAGTTCTCAGGCCCCTCCCCGACGTGGGCTCCACAGAGGGCCTCGTGTGCCATTCTGCCCTTGTGATTTTCTTAAGGGACACGCTTGCCCTCCCTAATTGCTCCTTCTGATCCGCCCAGTGGCACAAGCCCCAGACTCCCCAAACCCAGCTGCTTTCCGGGTAGAATCGTCACTCATTTCTGCAGATGTGGCAACGGGTGCAGAACAGCTCAGCTCGCCAGGAGTCAGTCAGTGCTTGCCAGACTCTCAACTCCAGCCCTTTTCGGTTTAAATGCTGGCCCCACCTTCCAGTTCTTGCCCTGAATCAACAGAAACGCCTGGTGCGGTTTGTGAAATGCTCCCTATTTGCCTGCCTGGCGCTGTTCCCCGGGCTATTCCTGGTCTTCTGGTAGCAGGCAGCTGCGCTCTGTAACCTGCAATTGGGATTCCACAGCTCGACTCTAACCTCAGATCCCACCTCGCTGCCAGCAGTGAGGCGGCTCGAGCGGCACGCCCCGTAGAATGGACCCGAGCCGCCTGCGGACGTGTCCACCTCTGCTCTCCTCTCCAGGGCGAGAACTACCTGGAGTGCGCCAGCCGCGTCCAGATAGCTTTCAGGCCTGGCGCACACGGCAAAGGCCCACAGCTCTCTTTGCAGTGTCGCCATTACTTCCTAAAGGACAGAACACTTCAGTCCCCTCACGTGAGAAGTCAACCTCAGGATAAAGGCAGCATCCTGGTGCCATCCTCCCTCGCCCTGTTGGGCCGTCACTACCGACCTGCTGCGGTGCCCCCCAGTCTGCAGGCAGGTGTGAGGGGACAAGAGCTCCCGGTCACTGGCAGTGTCCCCAGGGAGAACCTGCTTCACTCAGATCGCTTTACTTCTGGCTCCCCAGATGGACTTGTTCTGTTCCACTGATCGGCGCTGAGGCCCAGAGAAAGGAAGGGACCCAGGGAGTGAGCGGTGACCTGTGGGATCGCGATGGGGCCCACAGCTCTTGGGGTCCAAACCCCATCGTCCCACCGCTTCTTAGATGCCTGGAGCTGCATGATGGACGGGAGGACTCGCTCGCTCATTGGATCAGTCCTCACCATGGCCCCGCCCAGCACGCGTGCGAAGATGAGGCGGGAATGCGCACCTGTGGCTCCATCTGCCACAGCTTCAGTAACAAGTCCATCCGCTTGTGGTTTAAATGACGGCTATTTACTTTCTCACAGTTCTGGAGGCTGGAAGTGCCGGCTCGAGATCTGCAGGCTTGGCTCTGGGGAGGACCCCTGCTGGCCTTCCTGTATCCTCATGTGGCCTCTCCTTGGTGCACGCGTGTGGCGGGGTGGAGCCTTTCTCACAAAGTCTCCTTCTTCGAAGGACACAAAATCTGTCAGACCAGGGCCGCCTCCTGGCCCCAGATAACCTTAATTGCTTCCTTAGAAGCCCCACTTGCAAATGCAACCACCTCGGGATGAGGGCCACACTAAAACATCCAGTCCCTGACAGTCTGCGTGCTGGATTGCAGTCCAGTGGGGGAAGCCGTGCAGGTCTAGAGGACATGGTATCCTGGTTTAAATATGAATTGTCTGCCTGAGGACTCAGGTACTGAAGACTTAGTTCTCCACGCAGCAGGGCTCGGAGAAGGGGCCTAGAGAGTGGCTCATGAGGGCCTTAACTTCATCAGTGGATCAATCTATCGCTAGGATAACCAAATAGGGTATCGGGAGGGGGGTCGGTCTGAGGAACTGCGCGGTGGGGGCCTGCCTTCAGGAGCACCCCTCTTTCTCTTGTTTCTGGTTCTTTCCCCATCTCTGCTTTCCAGCACTGTGCCCTCCGCTGTGATGTTTCAGCCTTGGAGCAAAATGGCCATAGACTGGGCCCTCTGAACCCAAACAAATGTCTGCTTTTTCAGGCTGTGTAAGTCACACCCTTTGTCCCCTCAAGGGCAAGGTGACAAATACAATGATCTGATGGGGGAAGGGAAGGAAAACCAAGAAATTACAAACTGAAACCCATGCCCTGGATGGGGTAGACTTGATGCAGTGATGGAGGATGATGGGGAGAAGGAGGCATCGAGCCAAGACTGCAGAGGGGAGGTGGCTGTGGGAGGTGAGGGTTAACAATTACTGTGAGGTGTGGGCAGGGAGTTCTAGTGGAGCAGGTGTCAGGGAGTGGGCTGGGGAGGGAATAGCCGAGAGGTCTAGGAGCCTGAAGGTGCCAGGGAGTGTTGGCAACCCTGTTCATGGCATCAGCTATCAGGACCCTTGCAGTGAGCCCCCAACCCCCTCCAAGTAGTACAGCAAGGTGGGAAGAAAGAGCAAGAGATTACATAGGGGTGCCACAGGGACCTGGGTGACCAGTTGTGCGCAGGGAACCCAGACTCTTGGTGCTTATTCATCACATCTGAGTTAGGCAGTAGGTAAGGGGCAGTGGGTGTTTCTGGGAACAGTGATGGTGGCTGCGGTGGGCTGGGCAGGATGAGCCAGGGGGTGATAAGGAAGCTGTCGTTTCCAGGCGTCTTGTCCCCTTAGCAGGTCTTTCCTTGCCCTGTGAGGCCACTGCAGTCGCTAGTGCACAGCCTCCAGCTGTGACCAGAAAAGAGGGGGCGTTTCTGGGTTCCGTTCTGGCCCAAAAGGGCAGGATGAGAATAGGCGTGGATGTGCCCTAGACTCAATTTATAATTCCTGGTCCCCAACAAGGTTGGCTGAGTCCCATGAGTGTGGAAGTGAGCCTCAGAGGAGGGCAGAGGCAGGCTGGGCTGTGCAGCTTAGGATGCAGATTGTGTCGTGTTTTGTTGTGGGCTTGGCAGTCACTGAAGGGTTGGGAAGTATCCGGGAGGGGAAAGGTGACAGAGCTTTCGGCTTTCAGCTAGGAGGAAGCTAAGGTGCAACTTTCTTCAGTCATCCCAAATCTGGGTTCATCCGACAGCAGCCAGCTCCAGCGTGCCGCCCAAGTTTGACCCCAATGAGATCAAAGTCCTGCACCTGAGGTGCACGGGTGGCGAAGTTGGCGCCACGTCTGCGCTGGCCCCAAGATCAGTCCCTTGGGTCTGTCTCCAAAAAAAGTGGGGGATGAAATCACTAAGGCAACTGGTGACTGGAAGGGCCTGCAGATCACGGTGAAACTGACCATTCAGAACAGACAGGCTCAGACTGAGGCGGTGCCTTCTGCCTCTGCCCTGGTCATCAAAGCCCTCAAGGAGCCGCCAAGAGACAGAAAGAAGCAGAGAAACATTAAACACAGCGGAAATATCACTTTTGATGAGACTGTCAACATTGCCCAACAGATGCGGCACTGGTCTTTAGCCAGAGAACTTTCCAGAACCATTAAGGAGATCCTGGGGACCGCCCAGTCTGTGGGCTGCAACATGGACAGCCAGCACCCTCATGACATCATAGATGACATCAACAACGGCCTTGTGAGTGCCCAGCTAGCTAAGGAGCATACGAAAATACATCAATAAAGAGATGATCTAAAAAAAAAAAGGGTGACAGAAAAGGGGGGGGCTAGCTTCCTGTGGTGCTGGTGGGGATGGAGAGGGTGTGTGTGTGTGTGAGAGAGAGAGAGAGAGAGAGAGAGAGAGAACACAAGGGGCCCATCCACTGACGTACCATTTTTCCTGTGCCCAGTCCCACGCCGGTGTGTGGGCGTGGGCGCCGCGCATTCTGTGTTTCTGAGGTCGCAGTGAGTGTGGCTGGGGAGGGGAAGTGGCCTTGGGCCTCCCAGCAGCTTCTCCCTTCAGGCTGGGTGGGGACAAGGACAGGGCGGGCCCTCGTATGGGCTGAGATGCGAACTCCACTCGTGGGGCCCCAACGGGCTGCGCGGAGCTGTTTGTTTCCCGCGGAAGCTGAGAACGCAGGCATCAGCCCCGTCTCTGTGCCAGGCCGAGAGCTACCCTCTGCAAGCCCTGTCCACGCGCCACCGACTTCTCATCGCGCTGCCTGCCGTGCGCTGCAGGCCTTCCTTGCAGGCCTTCCTTGCAGGCCAGCGCCTCCATCCTCTTCCAAGCCGGCGCCTCGTCTCTGCCCGTCAGCGGCAGGTTCCCGGGCAGTTTCCCCTGCTCCCCGCTTCGGCTGCCTGAAGCCCATCCCTCCCTTCACCAGCGATGAGGCCACGCCCGGGCCCAGAACGGGACTAAGATTCCTCGCGACGGCCACCCACAACGCCCTTCGCCCTTCGAGATCTGGCCTCTGCCACTCTTCCAACCAATCTCATGTGTCTCTCCTCCGAGGACATTCCACTCTCTAGCTTTTTTTTTTTTTTTTCCCCCTCATAAGCTCTGCTTTGTTCTTTTTCTACATCCTGGAGGAAGGATGACAGGTTGTCTACTTGAAGCCTGTTTTTCTGTTTGTTTGCTTTTAAATATTGCAGGTGGGAGCCAGGGGTTCCCACGTGCCAAGTACTATGTTTTATACTCAAATGTCCCCCCAGAGCTCTAGCACGGGTGATTGGCCATGGGGTGTGACACCCCTCTGGGATCAGCGCTCGGATGAGTTTAGAGCCCACTTGCTATTGAGGGGTGGAGTGTGCTCAGCAGGGGGCGCCAGGGGCCGGGACTGTGGTCAGAAGGGCCCGTCTTAACTCTTCTTTGTCTGCTTTCTGTCTGCCACCCCAGCCTTCGCCCTGCTTCGCTGCCCTGGAGACACTTGGCTGTCGACTGAAACCCCCTAAGCTGTGAGCCCAAGCAAACCTTCCCTCCTTGAGCTCTTGGGCGTCCGCACTGTCTCAGCAGCGAAGCAGGCGACAAGGCCAGCGCTGCACCGCCGGGCTGGAGTCTTAGCTGGCTTCTGTTCTCTGGACAGAGAAACCCATCTCCTGATTGCTGCTGCCCTCCTAGCACTCTGTTGCTGTATCCCGTAGGGCTCCGGGATATTGTGTTCTCACTGTCATTTGTTTTAACAAATTGAAAAACTCTCCTCTAAATGTCGTCATTGACTCAGTGATGGCCCAGGAGCATGGCGTTGCATTGCCAGCTGGTTTTAGTCTCCAAAGCCTTTATGTGATTGACTTCCACTTTTATTGCATTGTGGCCAGAGGAGATACCTGACAGGATTTCAGTTTGAGAAAAAGTGCAAGCCAGGAGAGCCCTTCCGGGTTAGGGGCTCCGGGAAGACATCCAACACAGCGAGGCAACTGGCAGGAGAAGCCCGCCAGGGGAATTTTAAATTTTTTTTTTTTTTTTTTTTTTTGTGGAACCGGGGATTGAACGGGATTGAACTCAGGTCCTTGAGCTTGCTAGGCAAGTGCTTATTCCACTGAGCTATGTCCCCGGCCCCAGAGGGATTTTAGAATCAAGGTGTTTAGGAACAAGCAGCAGGCCCCCTCTCCAGCGCAGCCTGGAGCAGTGAACGCGCCACCTTGGAGAACGCCAGCCTAACAGGCAGGCACCAGTGCCCAGCTGCCCTCCCTCTCTCCACTGGGAGCTGGGGCCCAGCGAGTAAGCTATTCAGAGGGGCCTTCTCCGATTAGGGCCTGAAGGACAGCGTGAGCCAGAGAACAGCTTAGAGGCAGTGAGTTAGGCCTGGCGAAAGCCCTGATCAGAAAGGAGCCAGAGAAGGACACTGGTGAGGGCTCCGGGGCCAGGCCACGAGCGGCCGGGAGTCAGGGGAGCAGGGCCACCGCAGGCGCTCACTCATCGCCCACCCTCACAACGCTCTGTGCCCAAGGGGCATCCCGTCCACCACCAGCTTTAAGAGTGCCAGGCACATGGCGGCCACGCAGGTCACCCCGCCCTCGCCAAAAGTTGTTGAGCTGTGAGTCCCACGTCATCGTTCCCTAAAGACTGCTGAATCCTAAGCAGTGGCAAGCCTCACGAACGGTCTGCTGCAGGCCTTCCCGGGAAGCTGGAGGATGTGCTTGCAGATTCGTTGCCTGAGGTCTCGGGAGAGAGCTGGATGTGTGTGTTGATGGGTGGATTCTGGCCACGGAACAGCTCTGGTGATCGTAATAGCTCTTGACTTTCTGTAGAAATATAAGCATAGCCTCGGCCCCAATTGAAAAGTGATGCCAGACTATTCCAAACGCCTGTTTGGAGGTTACACCAAGCCATACTCAGAAAAGTTAAAATATAGGTAGCAAAGTTTTGACTCTGGGTTCACCCCTTTTTTTGCTTGACTACTTGATTTTTTAGTTTAAGACATGTGTGTTCAATGATTATTTGACCTTGGGGGTCATACGGCATCCCTGTAACATGTTTAATCTTCCAGTTGTTAAAAAAACTCTTAAAATTTTTATTAATGTAAGCAGAACCAATATCAGGCTTTAATGTTTGTAACATTGTTAGGAAAGGCTGATATGCAGCATTGTAAGACACGTTGCTTTCGTTTACCTGTATGACAGATAACGTGGGGCACATGTGAGTACATAATCTATAAACCGTGAATATATTTACATATGTTAAAAGAGGATATATGGGTAATAACCATTTGCCATGACCAATTGGTTCTGAGAGCTTTGGGATTGTAGCTTTGTTCAGGAACAGGCCTAGGAATGAGCTGACAAGCAGAGCACGAAATGATGGCTTGTCTAGCTTGTGCTCTGATCATTTTACACTTCTTTTGCAAAGGTTTAGGATTTTGAGAAACAAATTTATGGGGTTGTCTCACTTTATCAACAATGAAAATCAGGTTTACAGTAGCATCTGTATTATACTTAACCGATGACAACAAGCCCAGGCGATTCAAGTGAGATCTAATAAGGTCAAGCAAGCAGGCAGCAGTTCCACTCAATATAGCTCCTAGCAATTCTAAAGACAGTTGCAGTAAAGTAGGTTTGAGAGGACTGGATTGCAGTTGTTCTCTTACCAATGCTGATGAAATCCTTCACTTTTCCTGCAGAGTGTCAATGGCCTTCATTATAAATTCAATTTTATATCTTTTTTGTTCAATTAAAAGCAGAATTGTAAGAGTACAGCACTGCAAGTTGTTAGCTAAGCCTTTTCGTTCTTAGTATTCCATCTTAGCCATCATCCTATTTGGTAACACACAACTCTGAGGCTCTGAAGTAAGAGAGTGTCCCATTCTTTTACGAGGTCTATGCACCATGGATTGACTGGAATGGACGAGATAAATGGTGGTAGAATACCTTCCTGTGTATCAGGGCCAACGTATGAGAGAGGCAGCACGCTCTGTGAGACAGAGTGAGGAGATCCTGAGCCTATCAGAGCTGTGGAGGTGGGTCCAGTTGGCCAAGCAGACAGCCAAGATTGGCTATTGATTATAGTGACATCAGATCCTGAATCCATCAGTTCAATAAAAGATTCCCCTTTAAACTTAATGTCACAAATAGGTCTAGGAACTGAAATACTCTGGTAAAAATCAAAGTCTTTGCTTAAAGGTTCATCCCTACCAGGTTCACATGTGGAGTTAAGGACTGGAGTAGAAATTTCAGTGGGAATTAAATTTGACTTTTCTCCCCCTGACAAATTAAGGCAAGAAGCCACTGGTAAATCTAATTTTGGACTCTGAGTGGTTCTTTGTATGAGGCACCTAAGGTCTTGCCTTGCACCCATCCTGGTAGTGGGATCATAGATTGTCTGATTCGAATTGGATATAACCGGCTTAACTGGGTCCAAATCCCTGGAGTACTGACTGACCCTTCTTTTGTTATTGCTACTGGGGCCATCCGTTTGGGCGCATGGTTTATTTCTATGTAACATTGTGCCATTTTTATGAAACCTAGATTTACAATCTTGTGCGCAATGAAAACCTTTCATGCAACGTGGACACTGAGTACCAGGTAAATTCACTAAGGGGACGGGCGCCTTCATAGGCCCTAGGCAGTGCCGGTGAGTGTGTCTGTGCTTGCCACAATTAAAACATTTAACCTTATCAAATGTATTCTCAAAGTGTTGAGATACAGCCTGTGCCAGGAGAGCAGAGTGTGGGCAGGAGAACCAATATTTTGGCATGAATGAATATAAGCAGATAAATTTTTGTATGAAGCACCGAGGCTAAGGCTCTTTTACATTCATCATTGGCATTCTCATATGCTAATTGACAAACAAGCATTTTAGCTACAATGCTGTGAGGAATCTGCTTATTTATAGCCTCTTTTAGTCTTGCTATACACTGGGTGTAGGTTTCTCTAGGACCCTGGAGTAGGCGGGTGGAGTATTTACTAGGCGTACCATCCTCTGGGGTAGAAATCCACACACACTGTAGCAGCTCTTTACACTGCATGAAAAGAAGAGGCGGAGCCCGGGCCTGAGCTTGTAAGTCAGCATGGTGGCCAGAACCAGATAACATTTCACGAGTGATAGCTTTAAGCTTTTCCTCTGCGCTATTTTGATTACTCTGTGTCTGTTCTGATATGAGTAGTCTTAATTCCGATTCAAAATGTAGGACTTGTGTGGGGGACAGACATGTGCGAGCAAGGTGTGTTACTTCACTTGGTGCCATTTGGAAGACTTGAATTATGTTATCCAAACAAGCAAGAGTGTGGGGCGCTTGGGCTCCATTGTCTAGTATGCTCCCCCTTAAGTCTTGGAAGAGCAAAAGGTTCAAAGCTTTCTTCATCTCTGTGTACTCTGGCTTTTTCGTGAGTGGGGAACGAGGGGGACTACTGAGCTGACTCTGTGGCATGGGGAAGAAAGGCACTGTGGGAAGCACAGCCTCGGAGGCGTTACCTTCCAAATCACGCGTGGAGAGTGAAGCTGAGTGTGTGCATACATTGGAAACGTTTTCCATCTGTTATGGTTTGTGTCTAGGTGTGCCCCCAAAGCCTCATGCAGTCTTGGGGTGGCTTCTGGAGTTTGTGATTGCAGTGGGTGTGGATGCTGCCCCTGCCCTGGGGCAGGTAATATGCGTTACAGTGTAAGGTGGGAGGAGAAGCCAGCTGCTTGAGCTGCCGCTACCCCTCCCTGGCTCTTGCCCTTTGCCGCCTCCATGAATGGCTGCCCTCTGCCGTGTGCCGCTCTGCCTCGGAGCCAGCTGAGTGTGGACTGAAACCTCCAGTAACTGTGAGCTAAATAAACCTTCTCTTCCTTCATTTTGAGTGTCGGGTATTTGTCCCAGCAACGGGAGAAGAGTAACTAAGACACCATCTTTTTATGAATACTTTGCAAAAGTGAATTTTTTGGACTATTTGTACTTTTTAAACAAGCTTCCCTTTTCTCCCACAGCCTATTTGGGGGCACAAGACCTTGGGGGTGATCAGGTTCTTTTTGTTATGGTAACATCAGAGTCCTTTTCCCTGTCAATCAGCTTGTTTACAAGCCTCGGGTCAGCGTCAGCGTCCTTGGGATGCTTAGTCGTGGTCAGCTGTGGCTGACGTGCTTTCTTTCCTGGCTTGGTACTCTGGAAGGCTCCGACAGCTCCCTTCACCAGGTTATATGTGGCTATAGTTTGTGGGTGCATTTTTCTTTTTTGAGCTCTGGCTACAAAGATCCAGTGTACCAATTTTG
>NW_004524605.1:2560615-2567645 GCF_000260255.1 Octodon degus | reverse complement strand
AGGAGAGCTGCTCAGGTGGTCCTCCACAACAGAAGAAACCAATAGGCCAATGAAGGAGATGTTCACTGACCGGAGGAGACAAAGAAGGTCACTACATGCTGAAGAAGAGAAAAACTCAACAGGAAGAGATAACAGTTTCCAGAGGAAATGTTAGCACATCTGAGTTCATAAAACAAAAGCTAGGGGCCGGGGAGATAGCTCAGTAGATTAAGCCCTTGCCTGGCAAGCACAAGGGCCTGAGT
Organism: Octodon degus; assembly: GCF_000260255.1. Classification (NCBI taxonomy): domain Eukaryota; kingdom Metazoa; phylum Chordata; class Mammalia; order Rodentia; family Octodontidae; genus Octodon; species Octodon degus. The sequence continues at coordinate 2,567,403 of NW_004524605.1, read as the reverse complement.
TCAATCCCTGGTTCTGCAAAAAAGAAAAAAAAAAAAAAAGCTACTGGGCTCAAAAATACATAGATACCAAGACAATTATAGCAGGGGCTTTGGTGTCCCACTCACAAATAGGTCAGCCAGACGAGAAAATGGAAAAAGAAACACTAGGGCTTAATCACACAATGAACAAATGGACGTTATGAATGTCTACAGTACTCCATCAATGGATTGCACATATTTTCTCAGTAGGACATGGAACCTTATCCAAAATAGACCATGTCACAGGTCCTAAGAGTTGCTTAAATAAATATGAAAGTATGGGAATAATTTCTTGCATACATTGTATCATAGTGGAATGAAACTAGAAATCAATAGCAAAAGGAGCCTGGGCCCTGTGCAAACACACGGAGACCATGTAATACTATCTTGAATAACTAAGGGGTGCCAGAAGGAATCAGTGAATGAAGTTAAAGGCTTCTAGAATCAAATGACAGTGACAGCAGAGCACACCCAAACATGAGAGCTGCAAAAGGAAAGTTTACAGCTGTAGGTGTCTGTATCATAAAAAATAAGTAGCACAAATAAATAACCTCATGATGTACCTCAAGATCTTGGAGAAGAGAGAGGAAAATGAACAGGTGAAAATAAAGCCCAGAAATGAGAGGCCTATTGGCATCGTCACTGCAAGTCAAACAGCTGTTAGCTTGTCGGACTGAGCATGTCACCTGGTACTGAGTGTTGCTGGAGATGAAAGAGGGACAGATGTGTCAGTTCTTAATGGCATCAAGCTGGAGGCTGAGCAAAGGACAGAGCCTGAGGCTGAGCCGTCACCAGGATGCTCAGGGGGCCTGAGGCAGGAGAATCGCCAGGCGAAGGCCAGGCTGGGTAATTTAGGCCACTCTGTCCCAAAAGAAGAAAAGCTGAAAGGGCTGTGGAGTGTGCCTCAGTATTCTCTGGGCTCGAACACCTGGGGGAAGGCACAGCCACATCCAACAGCCGCCAAGCAGCAGTGTGTGCGCAGGACCCTGGCAGGACCGACAGGCACTAGTTTGGAAAGCAGGGAATGAGGATTACAGGAGCGTCTGACGCAGGGGCCAGCACTGGGCACATGTCTGAGCCTGGGTCCCCCGCAAGGTGGCATTCAGGTCATCACTGAGACAAATCGGCTGGATCCTCAGCGCCCTGGGGTCTTGCAGGGCGTACCCCCACCAGGCGGCTGTCCCTACACAAACCCAGGCTGGTGGCTAGGCACCTGCTGCTGCTGGGTTATTCTCCCGGCCCACTAGGGGTCAGGTGTGCCAAGTGCGGGCTTTCGCAAGGAGAACGGAGCCACAAACCAAAGGAAGCGGTGGGGAGAGTTTATTAGAGCAAGGAGACGTCTCCTGCGACTCCAGGAGGGCTCCCGAGCGGGCAACCACCGCGGCCTGGGTCAGCTGTCGTTTATACAGCAAAGTCACGCCTTGGGTACGGTGTGGGTCGGACCGCAGTCACTTCGCGGCAGCACAAGGACAGTCGCTCAGCTCACACAGATCCAACAGGGGGCGGGACCCCGCGAGGGAAGCGGATCGGTGCCTCGCGCGAGCCTCCCGCCCCGACCCAGCGCTGGGTCCGCGTGATCTCCGGCTGCCGCTTACGTTTGCCTCGGTGCAGGCTGGCAGGGCCTGCTGTCGCCAGACCCAGCTCCGGCCGCGCGTCTCCACCCGCAGCGCGGGCCGGGCAGCTCAGCAGCGCCCCCACCCCCTGGCGGGAGGAGGCCCGCAGGTTACAGGGCCCGCGGTCGCCTGGCAACGCCGCCCCGCCCCTCCCCCATCTCCTACTCCGCCCCCCCTCCAGGCCAGGCCGCACCCCTTTCCTGGCTCTCAGCGCCGGCCGCGTGGAAGCCGCCCGGGTCCGGGTGAGTGGGTCCGAATCTTGGGCCTCAGTGGCGCGGCCAGGGTTGCTGCCAGCTGTTGGAAATGAACAGGGATCCCTGAAGCCAGCTTCCAGGGAGACCCAGAACATCCTGCCAGCTGGAGTCGCAAAGCCCGAACCGCGGGGGAGCTTGACAGAGGCAGATGGGACACCCGGGTGGGGCACGGGCCAGTGCCAAGGCGCCTGGCCCACTTCTGCAAGGCCCTGGGTGCGACCCCAGCGCCACAAAGGAAGGAGGAAGAGAGGAGAATGAGCACCTTAGAGGAAGGTGGGAATTTGGACACGCAAGGCACGTGAGAGCCGGAACACCCAGGAGCGGCCTCAGGGTCCAGCCCGTCTGGGTTGTTGTGTAGACACCCATACACGTGTGGCTGACTTGTCAGTGTGTTTATGTCTGCCCATGACGCGTTACACACGTTACCAAATGAAAAACCTGACCGGAAGCCGGGGATGGTGGTGCCTGTGTGTAATCCCAGTTCTCTGAGAGGCTGAGGCAGGAGGATCTCAAAGTCGAGCCTATTTGGGGGAATTGCCCTGCGTCTAATCCTCAGTATTGCAATAAATAAACAAAATCAAGTTGAAAACTGCACCGTGGAGCACGCTCTGTTCTCCTAGGCGGCACAGCGCCACGTGTGGTGGCTCTTTCTCCTGGCCAGTGGCCTGGCGCTGCTGTGGGCTCTCGCCGCCGCCCTTGTGCTAGTGATTCGAGCTCGGGTCCAGAGCGCACCCTGTGTTTCCATGGCAGCCGGAGGGATGTCAAGCTTCCTGTCCTGGCGAACAAGTGGCCGTGTCCTTTTCCCAAACCCGACCTTTTCCCAACCCGACCGAGTTTCCAGAGGCAAGAGGCGTGGGGAGACAGTGCGCCCCTTTCTCTGGGGAGTGGGACGCTCTGCCCACCGGACCCTGGAGTGGGTGGAGCCAGGAACCTGGAAGTGGCTGTGGCGGAGCAGGCTGCTCTCAGCTCCTGCAGGGCGAGGGGAGATCGCTTCCCCCTTGGCTGGTGATTCCTAACTGCCTCCCTGTGGATGCTCGAGCCGGGCCTGACTGAACACTGCCCAAGCATTTCAGCGGCTCCAGGGAGGAGGAACTGCCTCGATCTGCCCCAGGGTTTGATGCGACTCATCTCTAAATTTCTTCTCCTGAGGTTATTATTGGGGTCAGCAAAATGAGCTGGGTTTGGTGGCTCACGTGGGTCATCCCAGCACTCCAGGAGGCTGAGGCAGGAGGACCATGAGTCAGAGTTGAGCCCCAGCAACTGTGTTAAAGAATTTTGAAAGGTGCCAGGAATGCACCCCAGCTGCAGGGTCCCAGGCTCCCAGATGTGCTTTCAGGCGACACCCTCATCCCCAGCTACTCACTGAGGAAAGCTTACTTCTTTCATTCTGAGACAGGCTCTTGCTACATAATCTGAGCTGGGCTTGAACTCAGGGCCCTCCTAGAGTGGAGGGATTGCAGACGTGTGCCCCCATACTCAGCTCACTTTGCAATTCTCGCCAACAGAAATCAGTTGAAACAGAACTAACTTCTGTCCTCCTCCCTCCCTCCTGTTATGGGTCAACTCTGCACAGGAACCAGATCAGCCAGATAGAAATTTGAATAGAGCCTTTTATTTACTGAGCTTAAGGTCCTCAGCCACTCCTCTCGCAGGAGAAGGCTGATGGACCCCGAACATAGGTAGCAAGGGGGTATTTACAACAGGAATCACATCCAGTTTGGTAAGCAAATTTGTTATCTAGTACAGAACAACAGAAACTGCAATTATTTGACACAGCTGCAAACTGTTCATAACTAAAAGGTCTTTCACAGCTTAGTGATAAGTGCATATTTTTATAAGATACATCTTAAGCTGACTACCTTACAGGAGATGGTTGGAGAGGGGGTTTGTGTTAGCTTGCTGCCTTGACAAGAAAGTTATTTATTATTGAACAACCTTGAGCCAAAAGGGAGAATATATTTCTTAGAGCAGATAACAGGAAGCACAAGGGGTTTTTATAATTTTTTGCAATTAAGGCACAAAACTCTATTAACCCTTTACATTCCCCACTGGTTTTTATCTTGGAATTTAATTTTTCATTCATTTATACCTTATAACTTGAGTTGTCTAGGGGGTGTGAGAGGCTCATTGTTAGATCTCAACACCATTAACTTAATCGTTCAGATTTTTTGTCATATATATGTAGTCAAACAGTTTATTATACAGGGTCCAATGAGCAGGACCAGAAGAAATATGATCACGGGCCCAATCAGAGCAGTTATTAGATTATTAAATTAGATAATTAGATTATTATTATATAATAATAATAATTATTATTATACTTAGATTATTATTAAATTAGATTATTTACCCAGGAGGATATTGAAAATAAACCCCTGTTATTATCTTGATGGATATTTTGAGCTAATTTTTTTAGTATGCTTATTTGATTTTGTATCTGATGGCTGTTATCTGATAAGTTAAAACAGCATATGTTTTTTATTTTTTTATATTCTTGATGGTGAAACAATAGTAAATAATCTATGGCAGCCCGATTGTTTAATATAGCTTGTCTATGTTTTTTTGTTTTGTTTTGTATTGAGTAGGGCGATGGCCGTTGAAGTGACATTAAGAGCTTTGGCCACATTATAACCTAATTGTTTTCTATGTTTGGTTTTTTTTTTTTTTTGTTATTTTACCAAAGTATAGGTTTCTAACAACACTGAGAATCATAGCATAGGCTTCTGCATCAGACAGGAAAGTGACTTTATCATCACAGTCAGGAGGGAGAGGGATGTTAGAAACTTCTCTCCTCTTGCAGGGTGATGATGTTTTTGAATGGTGCAGCATCAAATCATCTTGAGACGTAAGAATTACAGTCAGCCTGCTTAAACAACAGGAGACTCCTTCCAGATAAGCTGGGATATAGTTAAAAGTATGTTTATTGCATGTGAAAAACCATCCAGTGGGTAATAAGATATTAGCAGTTATATGTGGATACTTTATAAGACTAGAACAATTTAGAAACCCTGACAATCAGTGACAACTTTCTTTTTAGTATAGTTTATAAATTGTATATAAGTTTTATTGAAAGTAACTATAGTCCTTGGGGTAACAAAATGTAGGGCACCAGGTGGTGTATTACATGAGACAGGTCTCCAATTAGCCAAGTCATAATATGGGGCAGGTTTAGAAATGTGTTTTAAAAAGGTTAAATTTTTAATACCTTTTGCAGGCTTGTACACTGGTCTTAGGCATGAACCCAGAACATATTGAAGATTTAAGGTTTGTTTTAAGCAGAAAGTTGACGAATTAAGAGTGTTTGTCATCTTTACCCACATGTTATCATGGGAATTAATTACAGACACAGTAGGTATGGCTGACAATGCATGAAATTCAGAGATTATATAATGCATAATAAGAACTGAAAAGAAAGTTAGGCCAGGCTTGTATCCTGGCATACTAACTTGACCTTGAGTGGATTGGGCATCTTTTTGATTGACTGTCTTGTGGAGTTGTCCTCTATTGTAGCCGGTTTAAGGTGGGTGTGATAAATTTAGCGGGGGTTTTTTAGCTACTTTGACCGAGGTGGGCGTGCTCAGGATGACAGGATAAGGTCCTACCCAGCGAGGTCCCAATGTGGATGGATCCCGCTTTTTTATCCACACCAGAGAGCCAGGTTCTGCAGCCAGTGGACTGTCAAAGTTGTTCTGGTCTTAAATGTTGATGGCGGAAGAGGGAGTGTGTAGCTGTAGAGTAGACTGCAGAGCCTGTAAGGACTTAACAAGGTCCTGATTAGAAATGGTTGTCAGGATTTCCTCCCCCAGTTTGGGGATTAAAGGAGGTGCCCGACCATATATAGATTTAAAGGGAGTGATCCCGTGTACATAGGGAGTACAGCGGGCTCGTAATAAAGCAAAAGGAAGGAGACTCACCCAGTTTTTGCCAGTCTCCAACCCTAGCTTTGAAATTTTTTTTTTTAAAGTATGATTTATTTTTTTTTATCTGACCTGAACTCTGAGGCCTACATGTATAATGTAGCTTTTATTTTAATTTTAGGGCCTGGGACAGACCAAAGGTAACCTGGGCTATAAAAGCCAGACCATTGTTGGACCCCATAGTAATGGGCAGGCCAAATCTGGGAATAATTTGTCAATAACTTTTTTGTCATTATTAGAGCTGACTCTGATCGGGTGGCATAGGCCTCTGTCCATTTAGTAAAGGTATCTATTAAAACAAGGAGGTAGCGATAGCTGCCTTTTTTTGGACCCATTTTAGTGAAATTAATTTTTCAGTGTTTCTCAGGAGTCATATCTCTAGTGCGCTGTCCAGGTTTAGAAGTGATCTTGCTGGGGTTTACCTGGGCACAGTGGAGACACCATCGGCTGGTTTCCTTAGTCATTTGATTCAGTTTGGGCATGAAGTAGGATTTTTGTAACAATTTAGCCAATTTATTTCCTCCCAAGTGAGTCTCTTGGTGTATCTGCTGAATGAGCTGTCGGCCTAGTGCCTCAGGAAGGAGAATCCTGCTGTCTGGCAGCATTTGCCAGCCATCCTGTGTTGGCGTGGTTTTTAAGCTTTTAGCCAACAAAAGATCTGTATCAGAGTAAGTGGGCTGATCCAGCACTCTGGGTGGCAGGACAGGCAAGAGTGCCTTGTGTGGCCCCACTGGTTTTTGTGTCACTTTTTTGGCTGTGGCATCTGCTAGAGCATTTCCTCAGGCCACTGGAGAGTTTACCTTCTGGTGTCCCTGGCAATGGATAACTGCCACCTTTTCGGGGAGCCACACAGCTGCAAGCAAGTCCAGGATCTCTTGGGCATTTTTGATCTTATGTCCACCAGTGGTTAATAGACCTCGTTCTTGATAGATAGCTCCATGTACATGAAGGCTAGCAAAAGCATACCTGCTGTCAGTGTAGATGTT
>NW_004524605.1:2552303-2553765 GCF_000260255.1 Octodon degus | reverse complement strand
GTGGAGTGAATAGTTTCCACTCTATGGTTTACTTTCCATAAATCTTGGACTGGTCTGTAGTCTGTAGTTTTGGGCTTCTGGACTGGCAACAGGGGTGTGTTTTAAGCAGACTTACAGGGTACCAGGATGTCCTCCTTTTTGAGTCTCTGTATATGGACATTTATCCCTAACCTGGCCTGTAGGCTCAAGGGGTATTGGCAGACATGGACAGGAGATGCCCCAGGTAAGAGAGAGATCACTACTGGTGGCTGATGGGCAGCTAGATCAGGGGGGTTATCTTTAGCCCATACCCCAGGTATTTTAGATGTCCATTTGATAAGCAAGTCAGAGGAGATCTCTTCAGGTTCCTCACCTGCCAGCAATAAATGTTTTTCAGTCAAAGGGCAGGTGTATAGAATGGCAGAAGGTAAAGGATTTTTTTTTCAAGTGAAATCTTTATATTGTTTTTTTTTAAGGAGATTTGTGCTTGTAATTTATGGAGTAAGACACGACCAATCAAGGGGTACGGGCATTCTGGCATAACTAGGAAAGAGTGAGTCATTTGTTTTGTTCCCAGGTTTCCTATACAGGCCTGGGTCCAAGGGTATGATTTAGTCTTTCTAGTAGCTCTTTGTATATGTGTCTTTTTTTCTGATAGGGGCCCCGCAGGTTGTTGTAGGACAGGGCAAGTAGCTCTAGTGTTTACCAGAAAGTCAATAGATTGGCCCCCTACCTCTAAGGTGACCATGGGCTCCTGGGGGCCAGATTCAGAGCCCCAGCCTCTTCAGACTTCCTTTTCCTGTGTCAAGACCTGAGCAGACTTTTTTTTTTTTTTGACATTTATGTTTTTAATGTCCTTTTTCCTTGTAATAGGCACACTGGTTTCCTTTAAGAGGCATCTTTTTTGAACTTTTTTTTTATTTTTGGACCCTTTTCCTTAACTTTGGAGTCCTTTTCCCTCATGGCAGTCAGAACCTTTGCCATCTTTTTATTTAACTCTCTAGGGTCTTTCCTGTTATTAAAAACTTGCTGAGTTATCTCCACCAGCTCTGTCAGTGCTTTTTTTTAAAAAAAAAAAAATCTTTTAATCTTCTGCAATTTCTTTCTAATGTCTGGGGCTGACTGAGATACAAAGGCAATATTCCTAGCATGGTGGTTCTCAGGGGCTTCAGGATCTGTTGGTGTATATATCCGATAGGCCTCTTGGAGGCGCTCTAAGAACGCCACTGGAGACCCATCAGGTTCCCTGACTGACCTCTGTAACTTTAGACAAATTAGTAGGCTTTCTAGCCACTGCCCTGATTGCCCCTAAAAGAAGCTGGCGATACTGATTGAGAGCCTCCTTACCTCTGTGGGAATTAGAATCCCAGTTAGGATGAGTCAAAGGGAAGGACTCCTCCAGTCGTACAGGATCTGAAGCTGGTTGGCAGTCTGGGCCCAAAATTAATTTTCGTCCACACCCCCGGATTCGCTCCTGCTCTTC
>NW_004524605.1:2549723-2551058 GCF_000260255.1 Octodon degus | reverse complement strand
CAAGGGGGTATTTACAACAGGAATCACATCCAGTTTGGTAAGCAAATTTGTTATCTAGTACAGAACAACAGAAACTGCAATTATTTGACACAGCTGCAAACTGTTCATAACTAAAAGGTCTTTCACAGCTTAGTGATAAGTGCATATTTTTATAAGATACATCTTAAGATGACTATGTTACAGGAGATGGTTGGAGAGGGGGTTTGTGTTAGCTTGCTGCCTTGACAAGAAACAGTTATTTATTGTTGAACAGCCTTGAGCCAAAAGGGAGAATATATTTCTTAGAGCAGATAACAGGAAGCACAGGGGTTTTTATAATTTTTTGCAATTAAGGCACAAAACTCTATTAACCCTTTACACCTCCCTCCTTCCTTCTTCCCTCTCTGCTCCCTCCCTCCTTCCCTCCCTCCTTCCTTCCCTCCTTCCCTCCCTCATTCCTTCCTTCCTTTCTTGGTGGTACAAAGGTTGAATCTAGAGTCTTTGCGCTGAGCTACCTACACCTCCAGGCCTTTTTTTACATTTTATTTTGAGACAGGGTCTTCCTAAATTGCATGCATGGGCTCAAACTTGCTGTTGATTCTCAGCATTTTCTTTTACAAACCTTGGTATAGGCAAATTCTCTTTAAAAGAATAGAATACATAGGGTTGTCGAGATAGCTCAGTAGAATAAGTGCTTGCCTGGGAAGCACAAGGTCCTGAGTTTAATCCCCGGTACAGAAAAAAAAAAAAAAAGAATATACATGAACAATAAAGGAAAATAAACATTTGATGTCATTTAAACAAAGAACTTGTATTCATCAAGGACTGAGTTCATTTTTGGAGGGCATCCAGGGTGTGACAGACCTGGGGTGCCCCTCCTGCTCCCCACTCGCTGCTGTTTGCACTCCTCAGAGGTAAGGTAGTTAGGGAGCCTCACTGCATCCCTGGCTTTTTTTTGAAGAAAAGTGTTAAACCCTGGCCACTGGACTGAGCCATGTCCCCAGCCACTTAGTGCATTTAATTGTTCACTTCGAGGCAGGGTCTCCCTAAGCTGTTAAGTAGCCTAGGCTGGGTCCAGCACGCAGTCCTCCTGCTGTGACCTTGGCCTTGCAGAGTGCTGGGATGACAGGTGCCATCCTGGGCTTTCCAAGGTGTGTGTGTGTGGTGGGGGGAAAGAAGCCAGGCAGGGGGCATTCAGCAGTCATTCCGTCTTAGCTGGAGACTGAGGCAAAAGGATCCAGAGTTCAGGTTCCAGCACAGCATGGGCAAGTTAGTCAATACAGTGAGCTCTTGTCTCAAAATCTTAAAAAGTAAAAACATGGCTAGGGATGTAGCTCAGTGTATAGTCTTTGGATT
>NW_004524605.1:2547845-2549013 GCF_000260255.1 Octodon degus | reverse complement strand
TGGCAAGCAAATCATTTCCATCAGAATTCAGCCGGGAGGTAAAGTTGAGATCACTTTTGCTGAGGCCTAAGTCAACTATTTTAATAAACTGATTGGTTGTTTTAATAAAGATACAAGCTGGATTTGCCAGGCCCAGTGGTCCATACCTCTAATCGGAGCAACATGGAAACTGAGGCAGATGATAGGCTCGGGGCCAGGCCCGAGGATGCAGGACTCTGCTTTGCAGGCTCAGACACTGGTGGCTTAGAAAGGCAAAAGCAAACAAAACCAGTCACCACTGCCCAGAACAGACGTGCACAAAACAACCCAAAATGCCTGTGAAAATTAGGATTCAATGACGAATCTTAACAGGCGCAGAGACACATGCTGTGTCATGGCTTGCCCCCACCCAGCCCCATGCAGTCACAGGGGGCTTTTCAGAGGTGGCTGGGTCTAGAGCAGAACCCTGGCATTGGGGGGGGGGGTTGCTGCACCAGCCCACGGGTTGGTGGGCACAGTTCTGGGCAGGAGGAGGGGTGTGAGTGCCACCTCTGCTCGCCGGCATAGAGTAGAAGGGACAGACAGACAGAGGGCTGGGGTGCCCTCCTTGCCTGCTTGCAGGGGACCGTTTCTCCTCTGTGATGCCCCCCTGTCTTGGAGCTGATGACTTTGGACCGAAACCTCTACGAACTGAGAGCCAAGCAAACCTTTCCTGCCTTAACTTGTGGGTGTTGGGTATTGTGTCTCAGAACAAGAAAATGAACAGAGACAGCTGGCAGTTACCTCAGTGGCCCTGTGCCGTGGATTGGAGGGCTGGAGTGGCAGCAGCAGACTAGGCCTCCCAGCAGACCCCTAAACGGAGAAGGGGCAAAGGTGTGCAGGGATTGCTGGACAGATTTTTTTTAAAAGACAAGAAAAGAGAAAAAGAAAAGGAAGGGAGATAAGGAAAGTGGAAGGGTAGGAAAGAAAAAAAGAAAAAGGAAATAGAGAGGGAGAGAAGGAGAGAAGGAGAGGGAGAGAAGACGCCAACAAGCAGACTTCCAAAACACCAATGAAAGTTAAAACACTGAATGAAAGTTCAGCAAGTCCCAGGGGTGGGTGTAGCTGGTGGCTGAGCGCCTGCAGGGCAGGTGGGGGTAGCTGGTGGCTGAGCGCCTGCAGGGCAGGTGGGGGTAGCTGGTGGCTGAGC
>NW_004524605.1:2536160-2547499 GCF_000260255.1 Octodon degus | reverse complement strand
AGCTGGGCCGAGGCCCAGGGCCAGATCCTTACTACTGTAAATGCTGTAGAGGCTGGTCAGGCAAAGCCCCGAGCTGCTGGAATGGGTATCGCAGGTTGGCACCTCACTGTGGCTTGTGTCCGGAGGTCCCCCAAAGCTCATGTGGCCATGGTGCCGGGCCTTTCAGAGGTGGCTGGATCTAGAGTTTGTGGTTGCTACCGCCATACCACCCTGAACACGCCAATCTCCTCCAGAGCTGTGGCTGCTGGGCTGAAGGGTGTGAGTCCTCCACCCACCCAAGGACGAGGGGCCTGCGTAGCCTGTGAGGGGCAGAGAGGTTTGTCTCTCCCTTACTGCTCTTCTGTCTCCCCTCCCAGGAGCTGCTTCTCCTCTGCCGTGCCCCTGTGCCTCGCCATCCTGCCTTGGAGCCAGATAATGGACTGAAACCTCTGCAGACTGTGAGCTAAGTAAACCTCGCCTCCTTCGCCTCCTTCGTGGGGTGTGCTGTATTTTGCCCCAGCAATGAGAAAAGTAACTATGACCCACCTCTTGGCATACATAAGCACTAGAATTGCCAGTTATTCCGAGCCCCAGGAGTTAGGGACCAGAGACACCCTTACTGATTCAACAGCAGCAGAGGCGGGAGAAGAAGGGCGGAGCGCCCCAGGGGCTTGCCTCTCTCTGCTCCGCTGGACTGGGATGAGCCCTGCCTCCCGCAGCCCAGCGGCGGCCTCCTCGCCGCATGCAGTGGCCCTCCGCCGCTGACAGGCTGCCCTCCAGCGGATCCGCTCAGTGTTATGCTGTGTGAGTTGGCCCTCTGAGGGCTCTGGTGCTGGAGCGACAGCGTCCAGGCGACAGAAGTTGGCCTCAGGCGCCCGGTTAGGTTCTGAAGGACCTGCCCCGAGGAAAGACTGTGACCCAGTGAGCTGCTGGCTCAGGCCTCCGATCTGACCCCAAGATCAGTCTCTTCCTCACTTAAGGCAAAACTGATGCTTCTTCTCAACAGTGACTTCAGCTCGAGTCAGTGAAGGGCTAGCACTTACAGATCCACTTCAGGTATTTTGAGTTTTGTTTTGATTTTTGTTTGTTTGTTTTGAGGCAGGGTCTCGCTATGCAGTTTAGGCTGGCCTTGAGCTAGCTTTGTAGCCCAGCCTGGTCTCGAACTCACAATGATCCTTCTGCCTCAGCCTCCTAAGTGCTGGGATAACAGAAGTGTAAGCCACCAGGCCTGGCTTACATTTTGTCTTGATATGGGATCTGACTAGGTGGTTTAAGCTGGCCTGGAACTCACAGTGATCCTCTTGTCTCAGTGTCCTCCAGAGTGCTAAGATTATAGGTGTGCACCATCACGCCCAGGGAGGGACTTTGTTTTAGCACCAGAAAACAGACCCACCTGGTGGGGTTGGGCCTTGCCGTGGTTCAGTCAGGGGCCGACACACTCCCTCGGGGTTTCCTGACATCTCTTTCACCCACACTCCTCATTCACGGGTGGAATCTGGTCCCTAGCACCAAGCAGGTGCCACAGGACACAGTGACCCGTGTCCTAGCGAGCGCCTCTCGGTGCCACATGTGCCTTCAGTGAGTGTGTGCAGGAGCAGGAAGGAGACAAGGACGCAAAATTTCAAGGAGGAAGAATTTACTATGATTTACTTTAGGAGCAAAACACGCTGGTTTAGGTCCATATCACGATTACAACTGAAAGCAAAATATCTGTCTACCGGACTCAGGAAACTTGCTTAATGATTTCAATAAATACTTTTTCCTCAAAGGAATGATGCATTAAAATTTAGATTAGAACAATGAATACTTTCTTAAAATTCCTTTCAGAATTTTGTGTAGCCTTAGGATCGCTGTTCACAGAAGGCAGTTTACACTTCCTGACTCTATGCAGGGTGGGGAAGAGGAAGGGGCAGCCTAACCTCCACAGGGGTGAGGAGGCTGTGCACGCCTCCCTGGCTCAGGCTGGACATGTGACATAGTCCCAGATTTTCCTTATGGTGGCCATGGTGTTCTGGGTGACCAAGCTCACTATGCGTGTGTGCTTCAGGCGCTCAAAGTAGCAGTAGACGGGGAAGCCCACACGGGGGATGCACCGCAGCAGGAAGAGCAGGGCCCTGACCACACAGAAAGTCTGGAGCCACAGGCAGAAGTTGGCTCTTCGGAGGCTGTCCCAGTTCCTGCACGTCAGAGTGTCACTGTATTCTGACAACTCCCTGCCTGTGTTCAAGGCCACCTGCCTCAGAGACTCTTCGTGCATGCCGAACTGCAGGCGGTAGGCCCTCAGACACTGCTCCGGGTTGTAGGTGTCCCCCACGCCAAGCGTGTCCTGCAAGTATTTTGAGAAATTGTTCATTTTTGCCTTCAGGGAGTCCTCTTTCTCACTAAGGGCCTCCTCACAGATCTGGAAGAAGCCCTCCTGCAGCCTGTGGCACCTGAGGCAGCAGATGTCCTCCTCCAGCTTCTTCCTCAGGCTTGGGAAGTCATGCAAGGAAGGGTCCAGGCTGGAGACCATGAAGATGGGGGGCTCTTGCACCCGCCCCTGCTGGAGATTCTCCAGGATATTCTCTCGGATGTTCCGTAGGAGGAGAATCTTGGAGAGGGGCGTGGTGCTGAGGTCCCTGTCCACCTTGGTCCAGATGATGTAGAAGCGCTTTCCAGACTCCTGGATGGCTTTGGCAAGCCTTACGTGATGCATGCTGAACTGCTCAGACGTGATGAGGAGGAAGAAGTCATAGTAGCCGATCTGCAGCTCCCCCAGATAGTTGTTGAGGCTCTGGTCCGAGGCCCCCATGCCTGGGAGGTCCCAGAAGGACACACTGGGGAAGGTGGGGGAGGTGTACATGGCCGGCCTCAGCGTGGTCCGCACCACCCCGGTGGGGGCCGAGGCCGCCTCCTCATGTCCGATCTCTCGAAGAGCATTGATGAAGGACGACATTCCATTGCCAGAGTCCCCTGTCACAGCGATGCTCACCTGAGCTCTAGACACCGTCTCCATCACCTCCCTGACCAGAAAAGTCACTTGCAGCAAATTCCCATCTCTCACGGCCTTCTTAAGCTTGCTGATGAACTCAGATGAGGAGCTGTAGTCCCTGTGATGTGACATGAAGGAGGCAGAGAGTGGAGTGCGAGGAGATGCCACATCTTCTGCCATGTTGCTCAGCAGACGAGCCTCCTGTGGGGCAGAGGGGCAGGAGTCAGGGAGGTTGTGTGTGACCCTGGAGTGGACGCACTGTGCCCAGAGCCAGGGTCCAGGGCCGCAAGCAGTGAAACAGTGAAGACGCTGTGATCACAACAGAGCAAACAAAGCAATTTGCTCAGGGGTGTACATGTCGCTGGGATGAGACCCCAAGCCTGCGCTGCTGCTGTCACCGCAAGGCTGGTACAGAGTGGGTCATGGTGCAGGCCAGGGAGGACATGCCAAGCGCCCAAGCGGGCAGGCAGCCCTGACCGTGAGACGCCAGGAGGACCGCTTGTGCAGCTCTCCCTACCTGGTTGACACTGGTGAGATCGCAGGAGTCCTCCCTGGGGTCACCCTTCAGCACCAAGAATAGTTAAATTTTTTTTTATTCATACTATGAAAAAGGCTCCTCTCAAGGGATTTTTTTCCCATCCAAGTGGGACAACATTCACTAGTCATGTGCGTGTTGAAGGCTTGTCCTGTCCACTTCAGTGGAGAAGCCAAGATACCCTTCCCAGTCGTCTCCCGGGCTTTTTAAGTAAACACTTGTTTGCGCAATCCCGCGGATAAACTTTGGTGGGGTGGGTGACAGGGGTGCTCGGCGTGTTTTAGGAGCACGTGTCCCTCTTGCTGGCTACCTTTCTGTTGTTGTTCTGTGCTTAGCAGGCACACTGAGGAAGCTCTATTTATTTATTTGAGTTGATTGCTGCTCTTTAGGCACACATAGGGATCACACTCTTCATAAGGAATTTGTACCTGTACACGATAGAACTTGGTTTCTCTTCCTACCCTCCTTCCTTCCTTTCAGCCCCTCTTTTGGCTGAATCTGGGAAATAAGATCGAAGCATTTGTGGGGTAGGGCTCAGCAAAGAGTTGCTTGGGATTTCCGCCCAGATGCTGTCCAGCCCACACACTGTTCCTGCCTGTGGGATTCCGTGACTGAGCTGTCATCAGTGACGCCTGCCCAGCTTTCTCTTAGACGTCTACACTACCCCCTTCTTTGCACATGACTACAATTTTTAAAAATTCTAAAATGCAAAACCAAGTCTTTTGCAGACGAGCTGCTCTCCGAGCCTCACAGATCCTCTCCTTAGGCCTCACCACCCGTGGGTCTCAGGAAGCCACTGAAGCCCACGCTGTCCTCACCCTGGAGTGGCCCGACGCCACCCCACAAGGCCCACTCTTCCATCAGTGGGACAACTTTCATGGCAGGGCCGGGCCATGGTGTGGCTTGGTGGCCTCCGCTGCCCCTTGAACACATTCCCCTCCCCTCGCGCGTCTTTTTTTTCTTTTCTTTTCTTTTCTTTTCTTTTTGGTGGTATGGTATGGGTGATTAAACTCAGGACCCTGCACTTCCCAGGCAAGTGCTTATTCTACTGAGCTACTCCCCAGGCCCAGTCCCTCAGCCTCTTGGAGCTCCTCTAGGGCCCAGCGCAGCCCCCACTCCTGCTGCTCGCTCAGCGGGTGCCAGGCAGGGCGCTGCCTCCCGGTGGAGGGAGGGGTAGAGAGCCTCCACGCTTTGGAGCACAGAAGAGTTTCGGGAGCCCCAGTGTTCCGCCTCGCATGGTGGCCAGGTCCTGCTACCCACCTCCCAGGGATCTCTGGCTTTTCGCATGTGATGCTCTGTGTGTGCTCTCAGCTCCTGCACTGCGGGCTCTCTGGGCTTGGAAGATGCCTGAGGAGGTGGTTCCTCAGGGAATTCTTCCTTCTTGCTGCTTAACAGTGTGGCGGGAGGTCTGGTGGCCGTGCGGCTGTGCGGCTCATGCCTGCGGGCGCCTCGTCCCACTTAATCGTCTTCTGACTCGGCTAGTAAGTGTTATTCGTTACCTGATTGTGGAGAAGAACGCAGCGTTAGGGAGAGGTGAGAAGCCCCAGATCGCTGAGCGTATGTGTGTGGTGCGTGCTTGGAGGCCAGTGTGTCGCATCTGCCTGGACAGAAGTCGGTCCCGCGGAACAGAACTGGCCCGTGCCGCGCTGAGCCATCTGTCTTGGGGACGGTGGCCTGCGCTCTGCAGTCAGTTCTCACGCACCCTTCCCAGAATGAAGAGTGCGCAATGTGGGGAGACTGGAAGCCAGTGTTTCCTGCCCTCCTGTTCCCACTCTGACACTGGCTTCTGGTGGTGCAGGAAAGCCCCCCGTCTTTGCTATGGTACTTCCCTGTCACTGGGGACACAACACCCAGAGCTCACAGGAGGAAAAGTTTACTTTGGCTTCTAGTCTTCAGCGGTTTCAGTCCATAGTTGGCTGGCTCCAAGACAGAGCAGATGGTAGAGGGACATCACAGAGGAGAGGGAGCTCATGGCCAGGTAGGCAGCAGGCAGCAGGGAGAGCTCAAGGGGCAGGGGCAGGGAGGCCACCGTCCAGGCCGCGCCTCGGTGGCCGCCTCCTCCAGCCAGGCGTCCGCTGCCAGCATCAGTCAGCTACAAACTCCTCAGAGGAGAATCCACGCCCCACAATCCAGTCACCTCCCAGAAGCCCCCGTGTGAGTGCTCGAGGCTCTGGGGGGATATCTATAACCAAATTAGCCCAGAACTCAGAGCCCATTCTAGGGATATTACACCCATTAGGAGAGGGAGGTGTCCAGTGAAATGATCCTGGAGTTGCCAGAAGTTCAGAGGAAGGGAGGGAGGGAGGGACAGACAGAGAGGGACAGACGGAGGGCTGGGGAAATGACCATCACACATCAAGGAGGCTTTGGAGTGGTGCACCCCAGAGCCCACTGACCACACTATCTGATGTCCTCCCCAAAGGTCCCTGTGACGGTCCCAAGGGGCCAATGGTCAGTCAGGCTGTGCGTCCTGTTGGAGGGGGCAAGGTTCCCAATCTGGGCAGAGGGGCCAACGGCTTGGTACTGGGCTGGCACACAGAAGCAGGGCTGGCTGGCGGGAGCCGGTTAGTGGAAGCCAGCACCGGGTCCAAGATAGGAAGATGCTCGGCAGTGGGGGAGGACGGAGGGCATGCGCTGGCAGCGTCAGGGCTCTTTTGTCCCCAGGCCCACCTCTGCCTCCTGGCCTGTGGTTCAAGTCCAGTGATTGGTGCACTTAGTGTACTAGAAGTGGCTCTCGTACGGGCAGTCCTAAAGGATAGAACTGCTCAGAATGGTCGAAGGAACCGGACAGGAGCAACAAGGCCTAAGCCTTGCCAACTGGGAGCTGAACTAGTTCCTCCCTCTTTGCGGGTGTTTCTCAGCGTCTCTCCCAGCACTGGAGAGTCGACCAGCGCAGAAGGACACAGCTGCCTGTGCGTGATTGTGACCGCACCGCTCATGAGAGGGGATGCGGAGGCAGCCTCGGTGGCCCTCGGGGATGCCTGAATGGAGAAAATGTGGTGCCCCCCCCCCCGCCACACACACACGAGATTCAACCAGGAAGAAACAAGAAATCTTGTTACTCAGAACAAAATGGATAGATCTGAAGGACACTGAGTAACATAAACCACACAGAGACAAGCAGACAAACATTAAAGAAAATCCTGCACTTATTCATCTATAAATAAATGAGTTGATGCCCCGCAAGGACCAGTTTTTCCAAAGCAGATAAAATATTGGAATTCACTCCTTGTAAAAGTCCAGGCTGTCTCAGAGGTTGTCGGGGGCTGACTCTGTCCCCACAGGGAAAGTCAAGAGATGTCACCTCAGATGCCAGAGAGCCAGGAGCCACATCCTGCACGCTCACCCAGCTAGGTCCCTGTGCACAACGCCAGGCACATGCAGGTGACAGCACTGTGCCTCGAAGTGGGTGTGTGGCTGGGTGGGTGGGTTACTGTGCTGTGCAGTCCCTCAAGGTTGCCAGAGGGGGCCTGCTGTGGACACCCTGGACGCCAAAGAGCCCAGACCTCAGGCTTTCCTGCCGTGGCACCAGGGCCCCCCTTTAATGTCTTTGTATCTGCAGAGATAGTAGCCAGGTGCTACTAGTTCAGAGCTTTTCACTCACCTGCTTCAGAAGGGTGAATGTAGGCAGGTGTTGCTGGCCTTTCCTGGAGGTCACCCACTTCCTGGGTGAAGGTCAGGACCCTCAGGTATAGGGCTGCTCCTTCTGGAAAGACCCACACTTGGAACGCAGGCCAGATGTACTCTGAAAGGACAATGGGAGGCCTGGAGGGCTGAGGTCCCCTAGGAAAAGCCAACACTCAGGAAGGGAAGTGTGGCAGGAGGAAGAGGCTGAGCTTCCCGGCTTTCCTTCCTGGCCCGGGCTGGGGCTGAGCTCCTGCTCCCTGTCCTGGTATTTCTACCTCTGAGTCCTGGCAGCTGCCTTGCCTGGGGGGTGGAGGGCGTGGCGTGAGGGGGGTGGTCAGGGCTGTAGCCAGGCCAGCTTTCAGTTTCTGTTCCTGGAAACAACCGGTTTCCTGGAGCCCGCTGGACGGTTCCCACACTCCCCTTCAGGAGGGGTGAGGGAGCTGTGCTGCCTGGGAGCTCAGCTCTGGGCGCCCAGGAGGGCCTCAGCTCCCGACAGCAGTGCACAGGACTAGAGACTTGAGGCTGACCCTGAGAGCTCACAGGGGAGGGCAGCTACCTTGTGAAGGGCCACTGTCCAGACCCCCAGAGGCCCGGGCCTGTGACAGCTGCAGACGCAGGGTGCTCCTGGGACTGTGGCCCCTGGGGACCCGTGCACCTGCCACCTCTGCATGTCAGCTCAGTGGCAGTGCTCCCGGTCCCAGGGGCTCCACTGCTCTGCACCCAGCTGTCATCTGCCCCGAGCTAAGCCTCGCTTCCTGCAGGATACACCAAGTACTGCCACCTCTGACCTCAGCATCTGCAGAATTTGAAGGTTCAGGCTTCAGGTTCTCCTCCTTCCTGTCCCCACAGCTGGCAGCCAGTGTCACTATTGGGGCAATGTGTCCCTTCAGAGCACTGCCCTGGGCCACTGATGTGGCCAGCAACAGGGAGGTGTCTGTCTTCCCCAAGCCACTCTGTCATTTGGTAGGCAGAGCGATGGGTGACTGGGGAGGCTAGACAGGACCTGAGCGGGCCTGGAGCCTGCAAGGTCTGGCAGCCTCAGTTCTGGGCCTGGAGCTTCTCTCTCTGCCCTCTGTGGAGCCTCCCTGTTCTCCCCACAGCCCGGCGCCTCCTGTCACCCCTGCTGCAGTGATGCCGTCTGGGCCTCAGGGGTGCTCGGCGGGGGCACTCTGCGGGGGCCAGGTGGCATTGGCTGGCTGGTGTCTTCTTGATCACCTCCTCATGCAGCCATGGGCAGCTTGTGTTTTTTACCCCCATGCCTAGAACCTGAGTGGTCCCCTGGCACACTACTTACTCCCGGTGTCTTGAGTGAATGTCAAAGTCACCCTTATCCCCAGCAATGCAGGGGGCAGAAAAGGGCAGGACCCACCAGGTATGTTTCCTACCTGGAGGAAATTCAGCATTTTCAGGCTGACGTCACCCACTGCGAGGCCCGACTCTCCACATACGAGCACATGCCCAGGGCACACCCGGGGCACGACACCTGCACGTGCACACACCCGCGCACACGCACAAACCTCTGCAGACATCGGTGGAGAGCTGGCCTTCTGTGGACCCAGCGTGGCTTGGGGGCCATTTCCTGACTGGTGAGATTAATCAGTGACCACTGAGTGTGTGGCCGGGCTGACCGAGCCCCTTGGCTCATTTCTTGGCTGTGTGAAGCCAGGGCTGGGCTCATCCCAGGCACCTACCTTAAGCCCCTTACTTAATCTTATTCCATTGGGAAAGAAGACAGAAAAGTAAATCACGGCCTGCTGTCTGCCCGAGCTCTGCCCGCCTGAGCCCTCCCCCGCCTCTCCCTGGGCCCTGTGCCAGTGCTCCCCTGGCACAGGTGAGACCAGTTCTGCTCCCCGCTGCACAGACCACCTGCACCTCGGCGCCCAGAAGTGCAGGCGCGTGGACACCCATGAGCACGCAGGCCCCAGAGCACAGGTGAGCCCGCGTGCACGCTGACATAGAGACCTTTCTCCTCTGTTGGCCCAGGTGACAAAGCCCCCGCCACTCGCCTTGGCAATGACTGAGGGGTCCGGCTCTCCCTCACAGGCAGTGGTGGCGGTCCAGCTCTGACGAAGCGCATCTGGTTTCCCACACGCATGGGTTGCTTAGCTGAGCCTGACTTTGCTCTCAGTGCTGTGCTGTGCTGTGCTGTGGGGCCCCTGAGGCCCTGTAGGAACAGACTGCCCCGGTCCCCTGCTGTCCAGGGTCATAGGCGGCCTCTGTCCTCTCTCCCTGCTCCTTCTCCACAGCACCTGTGAGATGGTTTATCACGGACTCGAGAACCAGCTCAGCCCAATTCTTCAGCACCTCTAGAACTTGTAGTCTGACTCCCAGAAGGATTTAAAATTTTTTTTTTTCTTTTTCTTTTTCTCTCTCTTTTTTTTTTTTCAGAACCAGGATTGAATTCAGGCCATTGCGCTTGCCAGGGAAGCGCTTATTCTACTGAGCCATCTCCCTGGCCCCTTCCCAGAGAGAAACTGAGGCAGTGTCATGGTCAGGGCACAGACACGAGGTCACCTCCCTCCTGGTTGTGCCCAAGCTTGATAACACCCCCAGGGGTTTGTGCCACAGAGGTCCAGAGGCCACCTGCATCCTGATCTCACTTCGGGTGGCCACCCCCCCCCACTAGTTTGTGGTACAATTTAGTCAAAAAGAGTCCACATTTTGGTTAGAAACAAGGAATCTCAATTGTCCAGGTGACAGGGCCTCTGGAAGAGGAAAGGTCTTCCTGGCGGGCCTGTGAACCCAGAGGTGACAGTGAGCTTCAGGGGCCTTGCCTCAGTGAGCACCTCAGACTTCACCAAGTCATCGCCTCCTCTCAGCCTTTACAAAGCACTGGGCTCCTCAGGTTCCAGAGTGTCCAAGGGGGATTCACGTTTTGTTTTTTTTTTGTTTTTTTTTTTGGGGGGGGGATGGATTGAACTCAGTCCCTTGCACTTGCCAGACAAGTGCTTATTCTACTGAGCCATCTCCCCGCCCGGGATTCACGTTTGATGGCCGCCAGCAGTGAGGAGCATGCAGCCTCTGGCCTTCCTGCACTCGGCTGTCTCTCCTCCCACCTCCCTGTGTGCAGTTACCCTATCTGAGTTGCTTCCCTTCTGCCACAAACTGTCGATCAGCATTTCAAGAGCTCTGGGACTCTGGGTTCAGGTCCACTCTGCTTTGCAAAATGTGCAAAACCTGATTCCCACCTTGGCCTGTACTGCACACACAGAGGAGGCTGTCAGAGGCTCCTTGGGGCCTGCTCTCTCTTTTGCCCGGAGGGACAGCTCACTTGGCTCCTCAGGTTTGATGCAAGACTCCTGCTTCAGCTCCAGCCGAGACTTCAGGGAGACTCCTGGGCAGTTTCTCTAGTGTTGATTGTATTTGCATTCACCCCTAGGAGGAATGCCCACAGACATAGCTCTTGCACGGTTGGGGATTTCCTTCTGCTGTTGTTAAACTCAGAAGGGCCACAAGCCAACTCTGCTGACCTGGAGAGGGAGCACTGCGTTGGCTTGAGGACAGCTGGCTGCCCTGGTGCTTCTGCATACGGCTGCTGCCAGTGTCTGCAGCTGCCCCAGGAGTAGGGGGCTGAGACCTGCAGGTCCACGGTGCCTCCTAGGGCCGCACCTAGCTCCGCACCTAGCTGCAGGCCGCCGCCAGGGGCCAGGCTCAGGGCAGCATCTGCAGAAGGGCCGTCAGCCCCAGGTGCCCCCATTTTCCCTCTCTCTCCCTGCTTGCTCTCTTACCTAGCTGCCCTAGGCAGTGTGCTGCTATCCACAGCACCCAGTCAAGGTCCTGATGGTGGGGTCCCTGCGGAGTTCTGTCCCCAGCGATGGGCAAGGCCGCTGGTTCCCAGAGTTCACAGCTGCATACACCTAGGAGAGGCCAGACAAGCCAGAGGCCCTGAAGCCTCCTCTTTTTCTGTGGAAATTCCTCACACAGGACAACTTCAAATCTTGTCTAGTTGTCCCAGGCCCTCTTTGTCCCTGCAAAGCCCATCGCCCTGTGTCCTGCCTAGGTGACCCCCAGAGAACCTGCCTCTCATGTTGCCTGCTCCCTCCTAGGGTATTCCATAGTCACAGACGGTTTGGTTTTCTTTTCCTGGAAATGCTCCTGCTTACCAGAAAGGATGGACGCCCTTTTGATTCCTATTTTAGCTGTCAGCCCAGCCCTGGCCAGCCGGGAAGGAGGGGCCCCCAGCCGACTTTGGGTGTCCTTCTTTTAGACACAGGCCATGCCCATGCT
>NW_004524605.1:2499455-2518338 GCF_000260255.1 Octodon degus | reverse complement strand
TCCCCCCGAGAGGGTGGCTCTGGCTAACGCCTGCCAGTCCTCGGGAGTAAGCCGATTGTCAGCCACAGTTTCTAAAATGGCTGTGGTGCATGGAGCCGTGGCTCCGTACTGGGCAACCACTGTTTTTAGTTCTTTTAAAACTTTAAAATCGAAACCAGTGTAATGGCGCCAAATCTGTCCTTGAGCGCCTGTTGTTTCTGGCACCGGAAATGCCTCTGCCTCATCTAGATCTGTGGGTGGGTCTAACCGGAGGGAGCTTTTGGGGATAGCGCCCCTCACGGGTGGCCTTTGAACACAGGGGGCCTTGGGTCCGGTTATACTTTCATTGCTGGGTTTTCCTAATTTTAATCTTTCTAATTGGATTATGAGGTCTTGGTGCTCTTTCTCTAATTTTATCTGTTCTTTGAGAAGTTTAATTTTGCCTATTAATTACTTTCTGGCGTCAGAGGCCAAACACGCTGAAGCAGGCGCACTGGGATCAGGGCTATGTGGCGGAGGGCGCTGAACCTCGGGCGGCCCGTCTCAGCCCTGATACCTAGCAGCTTCCTGTGCCAGTTTGTCCCAATCAACTTTATTATAAGCGGCTTCAACTTGAAGAGGTTTTGGTAGTTCGGGATATATTTTTTCAACTTTGAGTGTAGCTCCTTCTAAATCAAAGGGGTAAATTTTCTCCTTGGGCTGTAATTTTAAATTTGGCTGCTCTGGCTTCCTAGTTTTGATGTTAAGATTCTGTTCCCTTACAGGAGGGCACACACCCTTAGGGGGTTCTTGGTCCTTTTTTGGCTTATTGTGATCTCTATCATCGTCACTATCAAAAGACGTAAGATCTTTTTCTCTATTTTTTGTGTCTGTCTTTGTTTTTTTTTTGTCTTTTAAGATGGGTTTTGGGGGCTGGTGAGATGGCTCAGTGGTCTAAAGCACCTACTTAGAACAAGCTTAGCAAAGCACAGGGACTGCGGTTCAATCCCCCATGCACCGCATGCCAGCCAGCAGCGCCCCCTGGTGGGCTGAACGGGCCACACACACACACATAAATAAAATTTTTAAAAAAAAAGATGGGTTTTATCTTTTTGTCCCTGTAGTATATTTTTACCCTTTTTTTTTTTTCTTCTTCTTTTTATCACATTAGCAACAACTGGGTCACAGTGTCTCTGGGATAAGATTTCCTCAATTAAATTCCAGTAGGAAAAGGTCGTAACTGGGACCTTTTTAGGTCCAAAAGTCTCATAATAATCCTTAAGGGCATCACCAACCCTTTTTTATCGCTTCTGATCAATAGTTTCTTTAATAGGGAACCATGGGCAAACTTGTTTAATATATTCAAAATATTGACACAAATCCTTAATTTTAAAACTTTATTCCTCATGCCTTTAAAGCCTTACTTAAACTTTTAACAAGCATTTTATGTTGGCTTATTTTTTGACCCATAATCGCCGTTCACTTACTGAGGCCTGGAAAACGCAGCAGGTTTTCGCGTTGACCGATCCTCTATTTTAACTTTTGTGTCAGCTCTTTGAACGGCGTCCCTCACGAAATCCTTTGTTCTCGCCCCACGTTGGGCACCACTTGTCCCGACCCACTGGTTAGTCAACGAGGACCCTAGAGGGGGAGTGGGGATGAGAAGGGACAGTTGACACAAAGAATGGAGACGAGACAGGATTCTGCTCAAGTCTCATTTATTTGGAGGAGGTGCTGGGTATACATAGGGGGTGTAGAAATAAAAAAGTCTCGGCTCTAGGGGTCAGCAGGTATCTAGGCAACGGGGGAAGGTGCCACCTCTGGGGCATAGCACGTGATTCACGGGGAATGGGCAAGGTGAAAAAGACCATAAACTTAACTCAGCAGGAAAATAAAAACTTAGGAAAATGGCTGACACTATTATAAAATGGATACCAGTTAATGGCTTGCCACAGAATCTAACGTCAGGTACACACCCAAGGAAAACGTGGGCTCCAGGTGCAGGGGGTCGCTCAGCCAGCGAAAAGAAAGATCTGTCACCTGTGGCTACATGGATGAGCATAGGGAACATTATGAAATAAGCCAGGAAGACAAATAAGTGTGTTTGCACTCATACGCAGGGGCTAAAAAGCTGGTCCCACAGAAGCAGAGAAAGGAATACCAGTGCTACAGGCTGGGAAGGACCGAGGGCAGCACCAGGTGTCAGTCAGCTCTCCAAAGTCACCGAGACAATCGACTCACACTGAAAACGTGCGTGGTGGCCCCTGTTTCTTCCACCCCTGCTGCTTTAGGCCTGTGGGTCAGTCCTCTCCTGGTACCCAGCACGAGGAACAGCTGGCCAGTCACCTCGGGAGCAAAGACAGGAACAAGGCAGGGGTGTTCCAGTGTCCCGCCAGCACACACAGTGGTCGGACTTCCTCCCAGCTCTGTGACGACTTAATATAGAACTAAATGGAAAAAATTACTGTGCTCAGCTTTCTGTGGCCCCGCTTCCTTGTAAGCCTGGAGGAGGCTTGGTGTACCGTGGATAAATCATCAATAGACTGGGAGTTCCCAGAACAGACCTACAAAATAAATCAAAGTAAAGGTCAAAATGTTTCTAACTCTACAAAATAACAAAAGTGCGGCTAACCAACTGGAAAGCGTCGTCGCTGTGGTAAAGACCACGTGTACACAGATGTACATTAGAGAACTGCACTGTGCTCCCGGCAAGAATGCGTGCTGAGTAATGGTCCTGCTGTCCCTGAAGGTAGTGTTCTGTGTTAAATGACAAATTTGTTTGTCAAACAGGATAGCTTTAAAGCCTCTATACTTCTAAGGCTCCTTGACGCTTGTCCTCTCCTGCATGAGTGTGGTCAAGCGGTCCCAGGCCCGGTAATAAATGGCTCATAATTTTAATTTGGATTCAGGTCTGGTTTCGATGTTGAGAACCCATAATAAGCCCCACCTCCTGCAGGTCCACCCCAACTGGCCACCAGCATGCGGGGCTTGGGGGGATGCAGGCAGCACGGGGTGGGGGGAGCGGGTGTCTGGGGTACAACCCAGTGGAACCGGAGGCGAGTGCTGCATACGGCACAGGGTGACTGTTGGAGCTCACAGTCCTTGGAAGATGCTAGAGGAGAAGGTTTGCAGTGTTTCCCACACAAAGCAATGACACGTCGTGCTGGAGGTGGTGGGTAGAAGCTAATTGCTTTGACTTTGTCACTGACACGATACACACAGGTGTGGCAATATCACATTGCAAATCATAAATATGTGCAATTCTGTCGAGTTTTGATTAAGTTTATTGGTACATTTCAGATGTACACAATGATCATTTTCATTGTAGGGAATTTTGCTGTACATGACATGTTTTGGTTACTATTTTTTCCCTATCCCTTCTTCCTTTAGCCCCTCCTCTCCTCCCTATTTACGAGGCTCTGTTTCCATTTTGTCCTTGATTTTTTCCCCTTTCCTTCCTTTCCCCTTTCCCTTTCCCTAGTGTCTCTTCCCTTTAGAACAATTTCTTCCCATCTCACAATATCTAGTGCACATTTTGGATCTTATTTACTTTTTCAAATTTTCATGCTAGGGAGACAGTAGGATATTTACACATGTGCATCTGGTTTATTTCACTTATAAGTCTGGCCTCAAGTCCCATCCATTTACCTATAAAAATCTCCAGCTTATCCTTCTTTATGGCTGAATAAAAAGAGCACATCTTTTGTGTTCATTCCTCAGCTGACAGACATTTGGCTTATTTCCAAGATTTAGCTCTTGTGAACTGTGCTTCTATTAGTATGAGTGTGTGTATATTGTTGTGGTATGTTTTTAATTCTTTTGGCATAATACTCAGAAGAGGTATAGTTGGGTCTAATGGTACCTGTAATCCTATTTTTTGAGGAATCTCCACACTGACTTCCACAGTAGATGTACCAGTCTGTACTCCCACCAAGAGAAAGGTTCCTCTTCCCCACAGCCCTTCCATTATTTGTTACTGGTTGATTTCTTCACAGCAGCCATTCTTTCTGGAGTGATACAGTGTGGAGGACCACCTGAGCAGCTCTCCTAGAAAAAAGAGCGGCTGTCTCCATTTTTGACTGAGCCAAACCCTATTTCCTCTTATTGTTATGTACAGAGCTGGCTAGGACTTCTGTTTACCCTTTAATTGGCCTTAACCAATGTGTATTGGTCTAGCTGAGGTGCTGGTGATAGTCTCTGAAGGTGCTGTGTGTGTTTCCCTGGTAACCTACACTTGGTGTAGGTTACATTGGCTTCTTGGACCGAGACGAGGATCTGGAAGTGTCTCCTACAATACAGAATCTCAACATTGTCTTAATTTACATCTCTCAAATAACTAGTGATGTTGCACATTTTTCATATGTTTCTTAATGTTTTTCATATGTTTTTTAATGTATTTGGTTGTTATAGGGTCTCACTATGCAGCTCTGACTCACAGTGATCCTCCTGTTTTCAGCCACCCCAGCACTGAGACTGGGATTACAGGTGTGTGCCACCAGACTCTGTGGCTGGCTCAGCCCACCCTATGGGCATGGCTGGCATGAGATGTGGTGCCCAGGTTTGAATCATGGTCCCTGCGCTTGCCTAAGCAAGTGCTTTAGCCCACTGAGCTATCTCACCACCCTGCCATTTATATTTTTTTATTTCATCTAAGAAGAGTGTATTCATCTCAGATACTCTATTTTGGATTGGATATTTAAATTGGGAGATCTGATTTTTAAAATATCTTTATATGTTCTAGATATAAGTCCTTTATCTGAAGAACTACTGGACATTTTTTTTAATCCTGTGGGTTGTTTTTTCACTCTGTTAGTGCTTGCTTCCTTACTTTTCTTCTTTCTTCCTTTTTTTCTTTCTTTCTTTTTTGTGGCTGACTCAGCCTGCCCTAGGGGTGGAGATGGCATGTGGTGCTGGGGATTGAACCACGGTCCCTGCAGATGCCTAAGCTTGCCTAAGCAGGCGCTTTAGACTGCTGAGCTATCTCTCCAGCTCCATGTTAGTCATTTCTTTTGCTGTGCAGAAGCTCTTTAACAGGATAAGATCCCAGTTGTGGATTCTTTGTAATATTTTCTGTGTGATTGTGGTTTTGTTCATGAAATCATTGCCTACAACTATATCCACAACAGTTTTGCCTATTCTTCCAGCAGTTTTAGTATTTGTTTTAATATTTAGATCTTGGATCCATTTCAATTTCAGGTTAGTTCACTGCAGTAGACATGGGTCTAGCTTTAGTCTTTGGCATGGAGAAAGGTAGCCATCCCAGACCATTTATCACAGAGGCTGGCGTTTTTCCCCTCAATGTGTTTAGCTCCTTTTCAAAGACAAGGCAGCCGAGTGTGTTTGAAGTTGTTTCTGCATTCTAATCGGTTCCCTTGACCCTCAGTCTGTGCTGGGCTTTCCCCCAGTACCACGCAGCTTGTATCACAGTAGATTTGTAGTGCAATGTGAAGTCAGGGATTGTGGTGCCCCACCTCGCCCTGGTTGCCCAGAACTGCCTTTGCCTTTCTGTGTCTGTTCTCATTCCAAATGAATTTCAGGAGTGTTTTCTCTAGCTCGGTGAGGTATACTAACAGTGTTTTGATTGGGGTTGCATCAAATCCATGTAGCCTGTGTGTCAGTGAAGCCATTTGTGTTGTGTTGCTTCTCCCTATTCACGAGTAGGGGATATCGTTCTATTTTCTGGTATCTTCTTCATCTATTTTTGAGAGTGCTGTAACGTTCAATGCGTACACCTTTTCCTTCCTTGGTTAGATTGATTCCCAAGTACTTCATTTTCTGTACGCCACTGTAAAAGGTGTTGCTTCCCTGGTTTCTGTCTCTGAGTGTGTAGCTTGTGTACAGGAATTCTATTCAGTTTTGAGTGTTGCTGCGGCCATAGCGCCCTGACAATGCCCACTCTCACCTGCTGTTCTGTGCTATAGAATATGGTTAGTAAGTCCAGAGTCCTCACCCTTCTTTGAGGCCTCAAAGACTGTGCTTACTTACTGTCGCCCATCTCCACTTCCTCCTGGGCATACAGGGTTTCAAGGTTGCCTGTCAATACAAGAAGTGCTACTACTTATTCTTTTTAGAAAGGTTTGCAAATTTTTTTTAATTTTATTTATTTATTTGTGTGTGTGTGTGTGTGTGGCCAGCTCATCCCACCAGGGGGCAGGGCTAGCTGGCATGTGGTGCTGGGGGATTGAGCCGCGGTCCCTGTGCTTTGCTAAGCTTGTTCTAGGTAGGTGCTTTAGACCACTGAGCCATCTCACCAGCCCCTGCAAATGTTTTTTAAAATCTACAATGAAAAATCTACAAAATACATAAGTAGCAATACAAAGTAAATACTGGAGAATCCTGGCAGGTCTGAAGTTTGTCAGAGAGTTAAACAAGAGTTAAGTCTGGGCCGGCGAAATAGCTCAGCCCACTAAAGCACCTGCTTAGGCAAGCTTAGGCAAGCGCAGGGACCACGGTTCAATCCCCAGCACCATATACCATGCCAGCTGTGTCCCCAGGGTGGGCTGAGCCAGCCACGGGGTAGGGCATGGTGATGCACATCTGTAATGCCAGTGCTGGGGAGGCTGAAAACAGGAGGATCACTATGAGTCTGAGCTATACAGTGAGACTCTGTAACAACCAAATATATTTTTTTAAAAAAAGAGTTAAGTCTATGAACAGACAAAATTGTCTTCTGTGCTTTTGTGTGCAGTACCAAATTTGTCTGCCAATGAGGGTATTGAGAACCAGGTTATGCCACTACTTCTGAGCAAGGTTTCTATATACGTGCCGCCTAAGCAGAGACACAACCTTAACATCAATGAAAATTCAGAAAAATACATCTAAGGCCCATCACGTCCACATTTGAAGGTATTTGGGGATCAACAAAATGCCCCAGAAATACTGTGATTCCCCCACACAAGTAAAATCCATACCAAACCATTAGTACTACTTAGATCTTGATTACATATTGTAAAGTTTTACTTGATTAGTTCTAACAATAGCACCTTGGAAGAACATTGTACGTTAATCTCAAATCCAAGGATAACAGATCAAAGGAGAATTTAAAAAACCAGATAGCCATCGCTTTTTAAGAATTGGAGCAAACACGGACCCCTGGGACTTGGCAGGCTTAGCCCTCACATCTGCTCTGGGAAGACCATCCTGCTAGCTGTTTGGTTTGAGGCGTGAACTCATCTGTGATGTTCTGGCGGTGTTTTAGGTCACTGCTTGGCCCTGTGATGAGCAGCACTCACGAAACCCAATACACAGAGCGTGCGTGCAGTCACCTGGAGACGCAGACCCCTCAGCAGGGGCTTCGCTGAGCTGACGGAGCTCAGCATCCTGTGGCTCCCGTCGGTGGGGAGCTGCTGCAGAAGTGGGTCTCCCCATCTTCTCACAGGCAAAGAACCAGGTAGCTTATACAGTGGACCTTCAGGTCGCAACAGGCCTGACCCCCAAACAGCTAGTGTTATAACAGGCGTTTTAGCTTATCTTGTGACCAAAGTCTGGTGCTATGACCCAAGTGCCAGCTGCTTGTGCTTCCAGGTGGGCTCAGCTGCAGCTTTAACCTTTGAGTCCTGGAAGGAGCATGACAAAGTCCTTTCCTACATGGGCTGAACTGAGAAATCCTGGGCTGGCGTCTCTTTAGGGACGCTGAGATCTGCCTGCAGAGAGACTCTGAAGGCTGCTCACCTCTCTCAGTATGACGCCAGCAGGTTCACCTCTATGCTGGACGGAAGACTGGAAATTGGCAGCAACCAGAGATGCAACCGGTCTTGGCACCCGAGGAGACCTCAGAGCAACCCAGCAGAGTCCTTGCCTGCCAAGGTCCTAGGACCTGTTCCATGACAACAAAGGTGCCTGCAGCTGGGGGCCCCCGAGCCCACACCATGGGCCAGGCTGGAGGCTCCGTGCTCCCCAGGCCCTGCCCGCGTGAGCCCTCCCAGCCACACTGCGGGGGAGGTCAGCACTTCCCAGATCGCTGTGGGTTCTTCTGCTGGAGACTGGAGTCCAGCCCTTTGTTTTTTTCCTTCCTAGCATCCCAGATTCTGCTCAGAGTCCACAGTGAGTTATCAAAGGCGCTCCTTGAACAGCAGATTCCTAAGGTTTCTGAGACTCTCTGCCAGGGGCAGGGACCTGGCCCACACCTGCTATTGGTTCTGCCTCCTGGCCACAGTCTGGTCTGAGAGCTCACAGGGAGGCTGTGAGCGGGGTCAGCCCAGGGCCACTCCAGCTCTGTAATTCCTGGGTCAGAGCCTGAAGCTGGAGTCCTATCAGAGTCCTCAGGCCCTGGGACACCCCGTCTGGCCCCTGTGCCCTCCTCACACCAGGAGAAACCCTGAACACGGGCCTTTCGCTTTTGCTGCCTAGAAGTGGCTCTGTTTCTGGGAAGAAGACAGTACAGGGCTTCATTTTCCCCTTCCTGTCCCTGGACTTTCAGGGCCCTGCACTTGGGCTATGTAACAGGTCAACTCACATTTTAGATGATAAATGTAAATCTTGTGTTTTCTGTTATGTAAAAACGTATACTCACCACTGTTCTAAGTTGTTTAGTAACTAGTGGTTGTTTCTTGCTGTTTGCTAGATAAAATTCCTACCTCACCAATTCCTGTTAACAAACTTAGCTTACAGAGATGACTTCAAAAGGAAACTAAATGGGCTTTAACTTCTTGTAACCTCGGGCTATGCAAGGCTGCCTGCAGGAACTCAGGTGCAAGATTACCAAAAACTAAAAGAAAGCCCCAGGAAATGTAGTTTGGGTAGTGGTCACAAATATCCTGAAAGCATTGTTTTGTGTCAGACAATGAATTTGTTTACCAAACAGAATGTGGTTCCAGGTTTTAAAAGCCCTCCTGCTTCCCGGGCTAGCCGCCTTTCCGTCCTCTCCTGGGTGAGAGCTGACCCGGGGCCCTGAGCTCAGTAATAACCAGCTTTCCAAATTCCAATCCGGCTCATCTGGTTCCTCTTCTGAGCGACCTGTAACAGGTTCCTCGGTGCCCCTGTCACCTACATTCCTGAGTGAGGAGGCTGAAGCCAGAGAGAATGTAAGTCCTCAGAGCTCCTCACGCACGGGTCGGCTGTTCATGGTGAAGGTCAGCACAGTGATCCACAGCGCTGGCCACTCCAGCCCTGACCTGCAGTGCCCAGGAAGGACAGGGGTGGGCAGAAGGTGTTCCCTGAGCCCAGGCTCCACCGCATCCAGCACATTCAGCTCTTCTCCACAGGGACGTACTCTCCTAGGAGCTGGTGGGTGAGAAAGCATTTTGGAATTAATGCAGGCCTCCCAAATAGAACTACGGATCAGCAGTTCCGAGGGTGGCAGGACTTGAGTGCTTGGCTCCAGGTGTCAGGAGCTTAGCAGGCCAAGCAGGGGTGGTGCAGGGACAGCCCTAAGCCAGTCAGAGGACTGAAACAGAGCTGCCCCGCACTGCGAAGAGCAAGCACAAGACGGCAGCGGCGTGCATGCAGAGGCTCCTTCCCTGACAGCCCCAGCCTGCACACCGCTGCTCTAAGCGGCTACGCACACAGGCGGCAGGCAAGGAGTGCCGTCCAGCCTGCGGGGAGCACGCCCTGCGCCTTCACGCCAATCCTGTGCCCACCTCTCCCCACACACTGTGTCTGTCCCTCCCCTCTCTGGGAAGAGTGTTGCATGTGGAGGGAGGCCTGATTG
Source organism: Octodon degus (assembly GCF_000260255.1). Taxonomy (NCBI): domain Eukaryota; kingdom Metazoa; phylum Chordata; class Mammalia; order Rodentia; family Octodontidae; genus Octodon; species Octodon degus. The sequence continues at coordinate 2,508,731 of NW_004524605.1, read as the reverse complement.
GCCTTGAACCCCGGCCTGCCACTTCCTAAGGGTCAACCAGTGCTTGTCTCCCAGTCACTCAGGAGCTTGGAACCCTGATCTTCAGGTGAAGATCGTCCATGTGCAGCCTCAGAATGCAATGAGGAGCTGGACAGAGACACGCCCGAGAGGTGGATGTGACCAGGGCTGATGTGGTGTCCCCTGGTTCCTGTGTCCCCGCTCCCTTCCATGACCCCTCCCTCTTCCCACATCCCCCTCCCTCCCTCCCGTGTCCCCCCCTCCTGTGTTCCCCTCCCTCTCATGACCCCAGCTCCCAAATCCCCTCCTTCCCATGTCCCCTCCCTCCCATGACCCTGGCTACCAAGTACTCTCCCTCCCAGTTCCCCCTCCCTCCCTTCCCTACTCCCTCCCTCCCATGTCCCCCTATGTCCTGTGTTCCCCTCGCTCCCATGACCTTGGCTCCCAAGTCCCCTTCCTCCCAGGTCCCCCTTCCTCCCTCCCCTCTCCCCTTCCTCCCATGACCCTGGTTCCCAAGTCTCCTCCCTCTCTTCATGTCCCCCTCCCTCCCATGACCCCTGTATCCCAAATCCCCTCCCTCCCATCTGCCCTCCTGCAGTCTCTCCTACTCACACTCAGCTACACCCTCCCAAGGCCCCTGCGGTGAGGCCCCAGGAATTGTGGGAAGTGCTCTCTCCCAGCTATCATGCCTTAATTGTTGAGCAGCGAATAATGTTCACACACACCATAGGGCTGTGTGTGGAACCTGGTCAGCAGACACAGGCTCTGTGTGGTTGAATATGGCCCAGGACACAGGCTCAGATGTCCTCATCCGTCCTCTCCATCCCATCACGTGGTCCCTACTCCCCTGGTCTGCTCAGTTCCTCAGCCCTTCTCAGCAGACCTACCACACCGCCTGCAGTGCCCCTCCTCCCTCCTCCTCTGGACCTGCAGCTGATGCTGGGCTGAGGCTGAGGTCTCCCTAGCTGGGGCCCTGGGGGTCTTGGCTGGGTCCACTCTCTCATTCTCCCGTTTGCTGAGTAACTTAGTTACTCTTCTCTTGTTGCTGAGACAAATACCCAACACTCAAAATGAGGGAAGGAAAGGTTTATTGAGCTCACAGTCACTGGAGGTTTCAAGACACTGGAGGAGAAGCTGGGGCCTGCCGTGTCCTGGATGACCCGCGCCACGCCTCTCAAAAGGCACAGGCTGCCAGTTTAAAGAGCCGAGCTTTCTCTGGCCCCGCCCCTCGGACCCCGCCCCTCGGACCCCGCCCCTCGGACCCCGCCCCTCGGACCCCGCCCCTCGGACCCCGCCCCGGTCCTATGACCCCGCCCCTCAAGCCACTCGCTGCTCCTCCAACAGCCTCTGCTTGTGTGAGGCTTTCCCCGGAAGACTAGATGCAAACCATAGCACTGACTCCGCCTTTGGCGCTGTTGTTTCCCAGGGGAGCCGCAGCTGGACTACTTCACATCCTAGTGGGTTGACCACGCAGCCGCCAGGTGCTGGAGGTTTCCCCAGCTGTTTCTGTGAAGACTTCCCTGGTTGGTAGACAGGAGCGCTGACATTACGCTTACCAGGGGCCAAGCACCCCTCGCCCACCTGGTGACATGCAGGCCTTCCTCACGCCCCTGCCCAGGGAGAACACTTGCACCCCTGCTTACGGACACCAAGTAGGGTCTTGCATGCCCACTCAGCAAATGTCCTTCCCCAAGTGTTCCTTCTACCTCCTGCCTCACTCCCGGGCTGCAGGGGGGACTTGCAAGGGGTCCTGCAGGGAGCCCCTGGAGGGCGTGCCCGTCCCACACTTGCAGCCAGAGGGCACTGCCCCACGGCAAAGGAAGAGCCGGCATAAGGGCCAGGTCGGCACCTGCTCTGGAGTCCCCGCCACATGTGGGTGTTGTAACCCAAAAAGCAAAAACTGGACTCAAACTTAAAAAGCAAGAAAGCGCTTTATTTAGCTGAGCTCAGCAACAGCACGTACTCTCGTCTCCAAGTAGGTGCGCCCAGGTGGGGAGAGACAAGGGTTTTTAAAGCTGAAAACCGCAAAAAGGGGGGTGACTTGAGCGCAAGGGAATGCGGCACTGGGGTCAGCATCCACTTGCGGGAAACAGGTTATATTCTTTTAACATGCGGTTACACTTTTAGGAATGAATAATTAATTCTTATGGCATGGTGTTGATCACAGGATGTCACAGAAAGATATCGAGATAATTTTGGGAACAGGGAGTTATCCTTAGAAGAGAGAGTTATTACCTTAAGATATGGGACATCACAAGAAAAATTGTAAGCAGGGACTTGTCTTTGGAACAGAAAGTTATCTTAGGATGTGAGGCTGATCACAGGAAACTTTGTATAGACTGTTTTAAACAATCTGTGGCTCAGAACAAAGGAATATTTTGAACATTAATAAAACTGTGTTCAGAGGCCAGACAGACTGAGCCACAAAGATGAAATCTGGGTTGTCAGCTTATACCAAACAGTCCTCATTAACAAAGTTACAGTGGAAACATACAGAGTTACAAATTTGAATCAATTGTACAGGTTATAACGGTGGGAACAGAGGAGGATTTCTCACTGTCGAGAGGGACCACGGGTGGGGGTGGGGGAGGGGGTGGGGTGCAGCTCTGCTGTGACAGGAAGACCTAGGCCTTGCCGTGCTAGCTCCTGACCTTTGCCCTCGTGTCTCCTTCTAGCTCCCTGCACAGCTCCTGGCCCTGCCTCAGTCCTCCTCCCCCACACCCTCTCCATAGAGAGTGGTGGCACTTCTGCCCATTACAGCCTTTGTATACTTTTTTAAAAATTTCAAGATGAAAAGTCAAGCACCCTTACAGGAAACCTGGGCTCTGAGTCAGTCACATCTGGAGGCGGGGGACATTCAGGCAGCAGCTTCTGCAATCAACGCTGTCCTGAAGGACATCGAGAAGTTGCCCCGGAGCATTGCGGTGATGGGGGAGACTGGGGCAGGAACATCCACCTTCATCAAAGCCCTGCGGGGGACTGGCCATGAAGAAGAAGGTGTGGCTCCCACAGGTCCCGTGGGGACAACTGTGCAGGGAACAGCATACGCCTATCCCAAGTGTCCCTGTGTGACGCTGTGGGACCTGCCAGGCCTTGGGGGCATGAACTTCTAATTACAAAAGTGTCTGGAGGAAATTGCTGACTCCGACCTCTTCTCCATCATCTCTGATGCCCACTCCAAAGGCAGCACTGTGCAGTTGGCTAAAGCCATCACAGGAATGAAGAAGAGGATTTACTTTGTTCGAACAAGAATTTATCAGGATTTATACACTTATCAAAGGTTTAAGCCAGTGACCTTCAATAGGGACAAAGTCCTGCAGGAGATCCGCAATTACTGTCTGACACAGTTGCGGGGGGCCAGTGTGACAGTTGATGAAATCTTCTGTGTCCCCAGCCTTGATGCGTCTGACTACGACTCCCTGAGATGGAGCACGCCCTGCTGAGGGACCTGCCTGCTCACAAGCCGACATCTTCCTGCAGCCTGTCCGCCCTTAAGGAAGCTGCCACCGACCAGAAGAGAGAGGCCCTGAAGCGGAAGTTGTGGCTCGAGGCCCTGAAGGCCGGAGCATGGGCTACCATCCCCCTCGTGGGCCTCTTCAGTGACAGCGAAACAAAGAAACTGGAGGAGACCCTGGCCCTGTACAGGGCTTGCGTTGGGCTGGAGGACGCGTCCGTAGAGAAGCTGGCCGAGCAACTGCACGTGTCCGCCGCGGGCCTCAGGGCTTCGGCCTCCCCACCTGCTGTCCCCCAGCAGTGACAGATCCTTTGGGGAGAAGATGAAGCGGTACATCGAGAGGTTTCTTTCAGTCACCGGAGGATCCCTAGCCACTGGCCTGTACTTTACAAAGACCTTTTATTTGCAGAACCGTTTCCTTGACACTGTGGCAAGCGATGTGAAAGTGCTGCGTAACATAGATCTTTTTGGTGCCTCTTTGGGCTCTGATTAGAGCTACAGAAAATAGAGAAACTGAGGCTGTCGCCTCTGCCTCAGCCTCCCTGCTCTCGTGGCTCTGGGCACTGGGAAGGCGGCTTGCGGTCCCCGAGGCAGCCGGCCCAGGTTGCACTGCACCCAGATGTGACCACGCTGGATGAATAAAGTACAGGAATCTGGGGCTTTGCACAAGAGGGGAGGATGTCTCTGTGCAGGGTTATTCCACACCTCAGACTCCTCTCACGGAAGACGTAACAGCAGAGAACTGCTGCACGCTCAGTGACTTCAAATATATTTTAAATGGATGCATACATTGCATGTTTTTAGCATTCCTGATATTCTGCTACAAACGTACACATTCTGGTTGTTAATAAGAGAATCGGTGTTGGCCCAAGTGCTCCTTACTCCCTTCAGGGTTATTGTTTTCTTGGGTAGACATGAAAGACCATGAGCTAAAGGCTGTGCAAGAAGTCATGAACAAGAGATGCTGCTAGCGAAGCCACACCTGCATCCGGTGGCTGCAGGGGACAAGGGCACAGGGCAGGAAGGCCGCGCAAGGGGTGTGCACTGGGGCCCGGGGACCCGGGCTGGTAACATGGAACACTGTCCCCCTGAACTTCAGAGTTAAGAAATAGGAGACAAGAGAGTCACAATAAAGTTAAGTGGGAAAAGAGGAGATATAAAAGTTTCTGGAATATACGAAAACATGTGCAATCTCTCATCTAATAAAAGGAATTAAATTAGACAACATCTACACCAAGATACAATGTCCCCCCTACTGTATTTGAAGAAATTGCTAAGTTTAGTTTATGGATGAAATTGTAGAAAATGGTATTTTATGTATGAAACTGCTGCCAATGCAACAATGATACGAGCTATAATTGGGAAATCAGGCAATCTCTGAAATTTATACACATCTCTGACCTAGTGACCCCGCTGGAAACAGTCCAAGCCTTCATGGTTTGCAAAAAGCACAGACAGCTGTACGCTGAAGGTTACTGAATGCAGCGCTATTGGAAATGGCAAATGGGAAAAACGGTAAATAACTCAACGTCCCTTAGCAGGGCTCATCCACAAAACAGAAGCCTTGACAGCCCGAGGGCGGAATGAGGCAGACCCTGCAAATCCATATCTGGGACTCTATGTAGGAGCCTGCACCCAGCAAGCTTCATCTGGGTCAAGAAAGTGCAAAACATACATGTAATTTGCGCATAGATGAAGGAATGGAAACAACTGCAGAAATCAAATGTTGCTTTTTGCTTGTGATAGGCTCTGGTCCTAGTGTGAATTGCTGAATTATTATGGTGGTCATCTAATATGGCCGATGCCCTTAAAACAACAGCTGATCTTCCCAAGACCACCTCCCCCTTCTTCTCCTACCCAAATCCTGTGATATATCAAAAAAATCTGCAGTAAATTATTTATTTATTTATTCATTAAAATTTTATTTATTTGTGTGTGTGTGTGCGTGTGTGTGGCCAGCTCAGCCCACCAGGGGGCGGGGCTGGCTGGCATGTGGTGCTGGGGGATTGAACCGCGGTCCCGTGCTTTGTTTAAGCTTAGCTTGTTCTAGGTAGGTGCTTTAGACCACTGAGCCATCTCACCAGCCCTGCAGTAAATAATTTAGATTAATATCATTTTAAAAACCCACAAAACTGTGAGCCAATGAAAGCTGAACTACGAAATAGTGAGGGACTACTGTACAAGAAAATAAATCATATTGCTCTTTCTGTGGAATTGAACCTGCCTTTTCTCTACAAATTGAATAGCAACAAGTGATTGGCAAGAACTTTCTCTTAGAACAGTTTTCCACCAAAACATGAGGAGGGAATATGCACTTTAAATGTTAGCATTTTCTGGAGCTGAGGAGATAGCGCAGGAGCTTAAGTGCCAGCCTGGCAAGTACAAGGTCCTGAGTTCAATCCCCAGTACGAAAAAAGAAAGAAAATGTTAAGATTTTCCAAAGCTTTCATAAGCAACGGGCTGGGACTGTCGCTCAGCGCTGAAGCACTTGCCTAATACATGGGAAGCCCTGAGCTCAAGCTCTAGCACTGCAAAAACCACCAAAACACACTAAAACACTGAAAAAGGAAGAAATTCCTACCCAGCGCAGCTGCACCGAATTGCATATTTTTCCCTACATTTTAGATTTTATTAGCATAAAGTTGATCAAAGCATCCTGCTGTACTATTTCGATTTCTGTGTCGCAGCACTCAGTGGTCATCCTCCTCGCGTGGCGCCGGGTGGGCGCGCAAGGCTGCTGACTCCGTTTCAGCCCTTTCCCTCCTCTCCCTCCCTCCTCCTCCATTTCTTGGTTCCCTAGGAAACAGAGAGATAGATATTTCCCAAAGTGCGCACTTCGTGCATTAGTCAAACCCCAGGGGAACTGGGGACCTGGGCACGCTGGCGCGAGCCGGCACCCACACATTGGGGGGCTGAGACAGAAGGACAGCAACTGAGTCTAAGCTGGGCAAGTCAGCAACTTTGTGAGAAATCTGTCTCCCCATTTTTTTTAATGTAAATTATGTGTAGCTCTTGTGAAACCCTGAGTTTAGTTCCTTGACTACTTACAAACAATGGATAAAAATGCTAACCTGGGTAATGGTCCTCTGCGACGCTGACAGAAAGCACAACAAGCAGGATTTCACGCTCCGGGGGAGCACCAAGCTCATCAGGGTAAGTTTTCTTCCTCAAGCTGAGAGTTGTCAAGAAGCCTTCCAAAGCACTGAGAACACGCGGCAGCACTAAGTGCTTCCTTCAGAGCAAAACGAGCGAGTTCAAGGCTGTGGAAAACTCTGAGGTATTTTAAACCTAATAAATGGAAAGGAAAAGAAAAAACAGGTGGTGGGAAAGTATGGACTAGAGGAGAAAATATAAACGGAGAATTGCAGAATGTGGGCTTTGAGAGGAGGCTGATTTGCACCACAAGTCTGATCTGTGTGATGAGACCCTGTAGACCTTCTAGGTCCTGCACTAAGTACAAAAAAAAAAGAAGAAAAAGACGAAGACGACGAAGAAGAGGCCGATTCAAATGTAAACAGGCTTGATGTGAAAACCAGAGAATTTGAACACTGTCATTTTCTGATGATGAGGGATGACTGGCAATTTTAACGGCATTGTTCTTGTGCATGGAAAAGGTGCCTTTATTTTATATACTTGCTAAAATATTTAGGGCTTAAGTTGGGAGGATTATTGTGAGTCGGAGACGAGCCTGCACTACAGAGTAAGCTCAAGGGCAGCCTGAGCTACGCAGCAAGGCCTCGTCTCAGCAAACAGGGCGGGGAATTGCACCCGTGAAAGCAGCCTGGCCTGCCTTGTCAGTTAAATTGCGTGAGGCAGCTAGTACAACGCATGCGGTGCACATGCGAAAACCATGCGGTGCACATGCGAAAACCATGCGGTGCACATGCGGTGCGTTTGGAACTTTCCACATTAGGAGGCTGGATGGAAAAGGGCGAGACCGTCCAGGAGGAATTCGGACCCCCGCAGCACCGCTCAGAAAGCCAGTCCCTCGGGCCTCGGTCACCGAAGGGATCCTGTCGTGGATCCTGTCGTGGTGCAGAAGCCCACCCACTAGTCCCCGGCCCGCTCCTCGGGGTGCCAGCCGGAGGCGCTGACGAAGCCCGCTGGACCCCAAACTGCTTGAGACAGACGGCTTGTGGCGGCTTTGGGGTCTGCTCCCCGGCCACCACCCTTGCGTTCGTTCCGCGGGTGGGACGGTGGTGTCCCTCGCGCACAGGGAGTCCTGCGGGAGGAGAGAAGCGGGGCAGGGTCCCGCATGCCTGTGCCCCGCCCGCCAGCCCCGGCTCAGCCACTTCTCCCCACTTTTAAAAAATCATCGGAAAACCAGAACAGAAGGAAACCCTGCGCCCGAGCGCCACGCGCCACCACGCGCGTCTGCCTGGACCCCACCAGGGAGGGCAGGGACGGGGAGGACGCGGGGTGCACTCGGTGCCCGTGATGCGACCTGCACGAGGGAGGGTGGCTGCTTCTCCCGACGCCCGGAAGGCAGCGCGCAGGGGCGGCCCGCGGCTGAAGCTTAGATTACAACCTGTGGGAATGACCACTGGCAAACAGGTAGCCGTTGGCATCGTTCTCCAGAATCACCTCATGCGTCTTCGTGTGATGTGTGGTTTACTTCATAACAAGGGAGGGTGGAAGCCGCAGCAGGGCGCGCAGCCGGCACCCAGAGCGGGCGAGGCCCGGGATGTCGGAGGCGGCTGCCCCAGTCCGTCTGCGTCTGCAATCTGCAGTTTAATGATGACAGAATTGATTCTGGCCTCAAAACCTACTATGATATTTTAGGTGTGCCAAAATCAGCATCAGAGCGCCAAGTCCAGAAGGCCTGTCACAAACTGGCCATGAAATAGCACCCTGACAAAAATAAGAGCCCCGATGCTGGGCTGGTGAGATGGCTCAGTGGTCTAAAGCACCTACTTAGAGCAAGCTAAGCTAAGCAAAACACAGGGACCGCGGTTCAATCCCCCGCACCACATGCCAGCCAGCCCCGCCCCCTGGTGGGCTGAGCTGGCCACACACACACACACACACACACACACACACACAAATAAATAAATAAAAAAATTAAAAAAAAAAGAGCCCCGATGCTGAAGCAAAATCCAGAGGGATTGCAGAAGCCTATGAAACCCTCTCAGACGCTGGTAGAAGAAAGGAGTGTGATGCACGGGCGCAGTGCTTCCCTGATGGTAAAGGACAAAGAGGTGGTGGAAGTCCTTTTGAGCAGTCCTTTAATTTCTATCTTGGTGACTTATTTAAAGGCTTTAGTTTTTTGGGTCAAAACCAAAACACTCGATCTAAGAAGCATTTTGAAAATCACTTCCAGCCACGGCAAGATGGTTCTAGTGGACAGAGGCGTCGTTTCCAGGAGTTTTCTTTTGGAAGTGGATTGTTTGATGACATGTTTGAAGATATGGAGAAAATGTTTTCTTTTAGTGGCTTTGACTCCACCCATCGGCACACAGCGCAGACTGAAAATAGGCTTCACGGCTCCCGCAAGCACGGCAGGACTGTCGCTCAGCACAGAGGAAATGTGGTCACCACGAACACTGACTGTTAGGACAGTCGCTCCTTCTCTTTCGGTTCTTATTAAACCCACCTGGCTTAAAAAGACTGTTCCTTAGTATCTTTGATGCGAAAGTTGTGTTGGAGGCCATTAACCGGTATCCATTCTATTCCCCTGCTGAGTCAAGTTTATGGCCCTTCTTTCTCACCTTGCCCATTCCCTGGGAATCACGTGCTATGCCCTAGGGGTTGCACCCTCCCCGTTGCCTAGATACCTGCTGACCCCAAGAGCCAGACTTCCTCATTCCATCACCCCCTATATATAC
>NW_004524605.1:2488684-2489602 GCF_000260255.1 Octodon degus | reverse complement strand
AATACACTGTACATTGTTATCTTCTTAGTGGTTATCCATAGTACTGATACAGGGAGAAAAACTGGTCTCGGGTGGGTGACCTCCAAACCATATAGGGAACCTACAAATGACATAGAGAAAAACGACCTCTGGACCTGACCTGCACGAGTTTGTGTTCTCTAAAACCGAAGAATGAATTTTAGGAACAAACGAAGGTTATGAGCAGAATCTATTTATTGAGAGAAAGAAAGCTTCTGTCCCAAGAGAGAGACAGGAGGTGGGGGGGGGCGAGTGGGTAGTTCCCCCCGGGAAGTTGTCTCCTGCAGGAACTTTTATAGAGGAAAACCATGTGGTGAGGCGGGTCTAAGGTGGTGGAGAAGACATGGGAACTTGTTTAGTTGGGTATGAGGTGGGACCAAACTATGGTCAGCCAGTGAGATTACAAGCACCATTGCTCAGATAAAATTGATTAAATCCAGTATCAAATGGGAAAGCGAGTCACGTAGCAAGTGGGCAGGAATACGGAACTGGGTCTCTTCCTGTTGGGGCTTGGGCTAGTGACTCATTTGGGCTCCTTCAAGTTGATTGATACTATTTAGGATATCAATCCCTAATGCCCATCCCTACGGAAGTCTGTAGCTTTTTGTCTTGGTCTTGAGGCGTGGCCCATATGGGAGTGTCTGTCTCTTCCAAGTTGCAAAGTCACCTTGTTTTCATCTTGTCTCCTTGAGGGCCTGGTCCTGTCTGACTGCCTGTAATATTTCTGTCTATCTCGGCTGCCTGCAACAGTACAAGAAGCAGACAGGATATTCTGTCCAAACACTGTTAGTACACCTCTTTCTTCTCATTGAATGAAGCGAAACTAGCTGTAAATTTATCCTATTTTGTATATATAAATACAAAATGATCTTTCCTTTGCATCCTTTTTTTTTTTTTTTT
>NW_004524605.1:2481411-2487994 GCF_000260255.1 Octodon degus | reverse complement strand
TGGAACAGGTATTTTCCATCAAATATTGATATGTTGAACTTTAAGTCCTTACAGAATATGAAGGAAAAATAATTATATAAAAGTAGAAATAAGCATTTACATATTTTTACAAAGAAATTTAGAAACCTAACCATATACGGAATTGTTAAGTCCTTATATTAGGAAGACAATACGATATTTACAGATGTGGGTCTGGTTTATTTTGCTAATAAGTATATCTACAAGTGACATCCACTTAAATGTGCAACATTTTTAAATCTTAAGAAATGTGTGCTTTTGTGTTCAGATAAAACTTACCTAGTTCTACACTTTCCCATCATACCCCATATGAGTATTAAATCTAGGGATACATATTAAACTAGTAATGTCTAATTGACATTGTGTATGAGTGAAAGAAATATAAGCATTTACAAGCTGATAGTCTCTGTTGTCATTTTGTTAAAATTTTATTATGCAAATCTGGAGGCATAAAGGATATATATATATATATATATATATGTAATAAGTCATATGCTATTCATAAACTATTTCTTGTGAAGTTAACTTTTTTCTGAGCTGAAAACCTTGATAGGATCTTGCTTTATTGTCATTTGGCAATTTGTGTTGCTGTCTTTTTTTGTTGTTGTTGTTACCGGGGATTGAACTCAAGACCCTGCACATTCCAGGCAGGTGCTTATTCTGCTGAGCTATCTCCCTGGCCCTTGTGTTGCTGTCTTATATTACTCCTTTCACAAAATTTGGTAGCTTGAAGATTTTTATTAAGTATAGTATTTTCCCAGAGCAAGGATTCTATCACCAGTTCTTTCCTAATTAAGCTTGGTTGGGAAAACAGGCATAAAACTGTGATGCTTAATCAATTTTAATTTGAGAATTTATTTTACCTTTTTGCAGAGTTGGAGATTAAGCCCAGGAGCTCATGCATGTTAAACAAGTGCTTCTCTACTGAACTATATCCCCAGCCTTTAATTTGAGAATTTGTAAGAAAAATGAACTTATTACATTTATATATCTTATTTTCTGAAACTTAAAATGTATGAATTTGATAATTTTTAAAAAATAGGTGTAGGTTTTTATTTTGGTTTAACGATCTATTTAATCTAGTCCATTAAACAGGACAAATGAGAACCAATCCCCCTCCCCTGCAAAAAGGTCTTATTTTCAAATCAGGATTATTGAGGGCCGGGGAGATGGCTCAGTAGGATAAGCGCTTGACTGGCAAACACAAGGATCTGAGTTCAATCCCCGGTTCTGCAGGAAAAAATAAAAGAAAAGAAAAAACATTAATAAAATCAATAAACCGAACTCTGGTGATCACGAATGAAAGCAAGCAAACACAGATAACTCATGTCAGGAATTACAAGGGAAGCATCACTACAGAGCCTTAATCAAATCAGGATTATCTGTAACATGTTCCCCCTGGCTTGAAACACCGGTGACATGTGCTGCGACTGTCTCACTGAATGGCACCGCTGCCAGAAGAGACAGTCATGTGTGTATGGCCCCATCATGAACATGTTAAGGATTCATTGCTTTTATATTACTAGCATACGTTCTTTTCTCCAAGGACTGATTTATTTTCCCCTTTTCCCTGAATTGTATACATTTCTGATACAATGAAATGTCAAGAAACTTAAGTAATAATCTTCAGCGTGGGAGTGAGACTAGTTTGGCATGCTATTGGACATTAGTAACCAATGTGTTTTCCAAGTAACTTATTTGAATGGAGCGAATGTACAAAGACGCTTTGGAAACTACATTTGAAGAAATGAACAATAAAATAGCTGACTTGCACCACTTAAAAAAAAAAATGTAAGTCTGCAAAAGCCTTTAGAGCACCACTGTGTTCTCTCTCAGAATCCCACCCTCCTGATGCCCGGTTTCACACACGCTTCTTTGGTGTTAGTTTCTTGTACTTGGCTGGGCGCTGGCCACAAGCTCTCGGACACACATCTTAGGGACTGAACTCAGGACCTCGCTCTCTCCAGCCGAGTGCTTATTCCGCTGAGCTATCGCCCTGGCCCCAACAGACACGCACCTTTTTGAACCGATCTCTGCGGGCAGGATTCACAGGTAAGCCACACGTGCCAGCACACGCCTGTGATCCCAGCACTTGGGAGCTGAGGCAGGAGCGTTTTCGTGAAATCAAGGTCAGCCTGGGGTGAAGAGTGAGTTCACAGACAGTGTGGACTACACAGAGAGGTGCTGCCTCCGAAATAAATTCACACAGCGAGTGGTTAGGGACGGGAGTGCAGCCCGAGCTCAGCCTGCCGGGCTGCGGCCAGCAGGAGCAGGCTCCCGAGGACACAGGTGGAGAGCAGGAGGGCCTCACTCCCAAGAGGCGGAGCCATCAGGAACACGCTGGCCTGGGTTCAAACCCGTGGGGAAGAGGGGCTTGTGGCTGGGAAAGGCTGGCAGCTGCCTGTAACTGTGAGAACTCTCAATGTCAGGACCGCACATGAGGCAGAGAAACATTTCTTCAAAGCCCTTCTTATTGATAGTGACCTTCTCTTTGATGTTTTTACAGCGAGGCCTGAACTTGGGGCCTGCTGAGCTCCATCTCCAGCCCTTGCTTTATTATCTGGGGACAGGGTTACAATGAGTCATGCAACTGCCTCAGTCTGGCTCCTGTGGGGGATCCCGCTGCTTCAGCCTCCCAGGTCTGGATTAGACCGAGGGCCACCGCAGCCAACTGAGACTTACTCTTTTTTTGTTGTTGTTGGAACCGGGGATTGAACTCAGGCCCTTGAGCTTGCCAGGGAAGCACTTATTCCACTGAGCCATCTCCCCAGCCCCACTTACTCTTTCTTTTTTAACCAAAAGTCTGCTCGATTTTGACTGCATGGCTCATGAGTGAATCGACTGCCTCAGTGTCTTTGTGGAAGTCAGTGTACAAATTCTAGCTATAAAGAACTGGGGTGTGTGGCTCGCTTCAAGACAACTGAGCCCTGGTTCATGATTCTTTGGTAATCTGTGATAACTTACCTCACAGGTGCTCTGTGGGAGGAGGAGGAGAGGACAGAGGTCACCTTTGCCCCTAGGACATCAGGAGACCACAGCCAGCCTGCAACCAGCTAAGCCTGTGTTTTACTGTCACGCAAACCGTGATACCTCTTCTGATACTGACGCGGCCACAGTGTCCGGCGTCCAGGAGCTGCTGAACGTATGCATTTGGTCCAGTTTTCTCAGTGTCAGTGACATACACTCTACCTGTTAGAAAAAGTGCAAAAAGATCGACACTGACAGGTAGCAAAGGCAGCAGTATGTAAAAGGAGAAAGGCTGCAAGGCCCACATGTTCTTCAGGAGGGGTCTCCACAAGCCAGAGTTCTTTACTCAGGAGCTAAGAGGTGAGAAATCTCCAGAGCATTTTAACGCAAAACCCAAGACACAGAAACATGCGTGCAGTGTGCTACTGCTGATTCAAGAAAGACCAAGGTATAAATATATTTTTGCACACTGATTATCTTTAGAGAGAACAGGAACTCTGGCTAGTGGGACAGGGATGAAAGTGAGATTCCAAGAAGGACGGATATTGGGTCTTCTAACCATGTAAATGTTTCCCTAAAAAGAGTGGCCCAAATACAGGTTTACACCTACATTTATAGAAGCAGGAAACAAAATCAAATGAATTAATCTCAGCTTAATGTTGGCAAAATTAAGTAGAAGTTATTTTCAAATTCAAAGAGGTATTATTGTGAAGGACCCGGTGGCGAACGCACCCAGGCGTCCTGCAGGTGCTGAGAGCCCCTTCCTGATCCTCACTTCCAGGTTTTGGTGCTACAATGGGGAGTAGGTTCTGAGCATGCTCTGACCGCACTGGGAACCTAGGAACACTTGGGGGAGACTAGACACCCTCTCACCCAGGAGACTCGGCTCCGCTGCCTGCTGTGCTGAGGTCCAGGCTCTGCCCTGGAGGCCACGGAGGGCCTGGTGCACGAGGGCAGCCGCTCCCCAGGGCCTGAGCACCACTCTGCTGGCTCGTGTTACTTTCCAGTGTCCGTGGACACTGTTCCAGTGACAATCATAACCAGCTCTCATCCGAGCTCACAGGTGAAACCATTCCTTCCAACCCTTACGCTTGGTTTCTGCGAAGTAATACATGGCAGAAAATCAACCAACTGCGTAAGAGAAGACCGACAGGCCATTCCAAGAGGGGACGAAGACAAGAGTGAACAGGCCCAGGAGGCCTGTGCTGTGGGGTGACCTCCCCAGTACCCACGGGGTCCAGCCTCAGGCCAGTGACAGAGAAGCCCTGCCCATCCCTGATCAGGAAGGGGCAGGGAGAGGCACAGGGACACTGCTGGCACAAGAGACTGCGGAGCTGTGGACATCATACTTAGTGCCAGCACAGCTGCCTAGCAGTCCTTGGCTTTGGGTCTCTTGGGTCAGGAGTCGTGGGTCAGGGCTGCACAGCACCTTTGCAGTGGAGCATAGGTAACTGGGACAACGAGCTCAGGCCCAGGGCCACTGTGTCCATTACGCACACTCTGCTCTGCAGGATGGCAGGGCAAGGGACACACTGGGTTCAGGGGCACCTGGTGCAGCATGGATCACACCGGGCACCCTGCTCACGGGCACAGGGACATTTTTCTGACACTGTCTGTGCCCACAGCAGGGCCAGGCATCCAGGTTGCTCCATGTCATTCTTTGTGGAGCAGTCTCTGAGGCTCCACGCCCTCTGATGCTCCTGGTTTTCCCCTCAGGTCCTCTGGGACCACAGAGCTCCTCTTCCCCCTTGCACCGTCAGTGTCCCGCTGTCAATCCCAGGTCCCTTGCAGGCTGCGTTGTGCTGCTGGATTCCACTGCGGCACAGTGTCTAGGAACCCCCAAGGACACTCAGGGCTCCAATTCTCCCCGAGCCCTGCGCTCCGCCTGCTGCCTGTTCTCCTTGCTGTTTCCTCTTTCCAGTTTCTGCCTTACTTTTTGATAGGTTTTCAGTAGCTCACTGAAGAGACAGGAAAGATAAAAACAGCCTTTATCAACTCCACAGACACGAGAGCATCAAGGGCAGATAGGAAAATCCTCTGGCCTAGATGCAGAAAGCGGAGACCTTCGTGGGCTTTCGCTGGGGTGTAGTTTGCAGGGCAGTTTCCCTTGCACGTGAGGAGCTGACTGGGGCCTCTCCTGTCTGTGGGGAAAGGTGAGAGGAGATTGTATCCAGGGCTGGAGTGCGGAAGAGGGAGGAAGCGGCCATGGGGAAGACAAGCTGTTGTTTTCAGGGCTTCAGCCATGCCAGACGACCACCATAATGGTTTAGCAGTTTATACCAGGGCCAGAGCCTGTCACTTTTTCATTGAATAAGTCCTTTTGTGACTATTCTTTTCTCCTGCTGATTGCTAGCTCTCTCAGAATTCCCATGACTCCAGGGTTCACAACATGTTGTTTCACAGAAGGTGACACGCTTGGCCTGCAAACACTAGGAGGATCTGCGCTGTGGGACGCTACACAGATTCAGGGCGGGCAGCAGCTCCAGGAAAACCATGCACTGCATGCAGGGTGGTGGCTTGGGGAAGCTGATTCCTGGAGAGAAGGAACAGAGACTGGCGTGGATCCCAGGTCAGAGATGTCACCGACCTTGTCACGGTGAGCTCAGAAACTATTGCTGTTCACCAAGGAGACCAGCTCCGTGCTCCCCCAGCCCTGCCCTGTGGGGGCCTCTGCAGTCACAGAGGAGGTGAGGACAGCAGCCTCCTGCTTCCATTAGGTTACTCAGTGACTGGTTGCACAGAGCCCTGCGAATATTGCTCTGTTCTAGAGCCCCAAGGATGGCCAGGGGTCCACCCTGAGTTAAGGAATCCATTCCTACTCCTGGAAATTCCAAGGCCTTCTGAAGCTCTCTGCCAGGAGTGGGGACCTGGCCCACACCTGCTGTTGGTTCCGCCTCCTGCCACAGTCTGGTCTGAGAGCTCACAGGGAGGCCAGGCCCAGCTGGACCTCCATAAGTCCTGAGTGAACCAGCGGGGTATGAAGCTGGAGTTCAGTCAGAGAGACCTCTCCTCATGCCCTGGACGCACCCTGCGGGGTCCCTGTGCCCTCCTGACACCATAAGAAGACCTGACCATGGGCCTTTCACTTTCACTGCCTAGCAGAGGCTTGGTTTCTGGGAAGAGGATAGTTTCACTTTCCTGTCCCTGGTCTTTCCATGGCGTGCACTTCCGGATCCTCCCCCTAGCTCTTTGTTCCCCACATTCCTGCATGAGGGCAAAAACCAGAAAGGATTCAGAAGGTGTTTCCTGAGCCGGGGCGCCACCACAGCCAGCACATTCAGCTCTTCTCCACAGGGACATTTTCTCCTAGGAGCTGGTGAGTGAGAAAGTATTTTGGAATTAATGGAGAGGTAAGTACAGACAGATCAGTCAGTCAGAGGATGGAAGAAACTAGATTCTGGATTAGGCGGATGAAGGAATTACCAGCTGAGGAAGGGTGGTGCATGGACAGCTGTAAGACACTGAGACAAGGTGGGCATTGGGACACTTTCCAGGGAACTGCTGAGGGACCCTGTGAAAGACAGGACACTCAGTGAACAGAGTGCCTCATTAGAACTGCTGACAATACACATGCTGGGCTGGAGAGATGGCTCAGTGG
>NW_004524605.1:2451469-2481311 GCF_000260255.1 Octodon degus | reverse complement strand
GCGGTTCAATCCCCCAGCACCACATGCCAGCCAGCCCCGCCCCCTGGTGGGCTGAGCTGGCCACACATACCTCTCTCTCTCTCTCTCTCTCTCTCTCTCTCTCTCTCTCTAATAAATAAAAAATTAAAAAAAAATACACATGCTGGACCTCACATCTAAGCTCTCAGGCAGAACACAGGGCTGTCGCCACACCAGCTGTGCCTTATTCAGAGCCTGGTGTGTGCCTCTCCATGTCCAATGCTGGCTTTGGCCTTTGCACCTAGCAAAGAGTTCTGTACATGGAGGGGGAGTCACTTTGGATCCTGCCCTGATCTTCCTTTGCTAAGGATTAGATCAAGGTGCAGTCACAACCTGACAGCATCTTCCCTCCCTCCTCTGAACGTGAGAACACTGACAGGGACCTTGCCCAGCCCGAGGATGTGTTGAGGACTTGAGGGCAGGCTTTCACCTCAGGGTCAGTCAGGAAGCGTTTCTCACACTCCTTCTGACTCCCTCCTCCTCACACTGCCTGTGCGCACTCTGAAGGGCTCTAGGGCAAAGGCACAGGCTCTTGGAGAGTGCTCTGCCCCAAATGCCACATCCTAATTACTCAGCAGGACCCCATTTTTTTGTTTTTTTGTTTGTTTTTTTTTTTTTTGCCAGCTCAGCCTACCCTGAGGGTGAGGCTGGCGCAGCATGTGGTGCCAGGGATTGAACTGTGATCCCCAGTGCCTGCCTAAGCTTGCCTAAGCAGGCACTTTAGACCACTGAACTATCTCACCGGCCCCAGCAGGAGCCCATGTTTAACAGCTATTCATTGCAACCTGGAGGGATGCATGAGGCTGGCCTGCATCTCTGCATGGATGGAGTCTGCGCAGCACAGAGCTGCACGTCCTCGTCTACTCCCTCCATCCTGTCAGTCAGCCCCCACTGCCCTCACCTGCCCATCTCCACCCACCAGGCTCCTCAGGCATTTCTGTGCCTCTGATGTGTCCCCCACCCTGACATCCTCTGCAGATGCTGTGGGGATGGGTGCCGGCTGCTGCCAGGGCCTCCCTGAGGCGTTGCTTGGCTATGGCTGGCTCACATGGGCTCACTGCTTCTGTGCTTCACCACACTTTGATTCCCAGAGGAGCCCCAGGGTGGGCTGCGTTCTGGGCTTCGAGGAGATGCCCCTTCAGTGGCCAGATGCCCAAGGTTGCCCGTCTCATTTATGTGAAGAAACGTGCTGCAGGAAGGCAGAGGCGCTCGCACCGTGCTCTACGTGGCTGGTGGAGCCCTCCGTCACTTGGCCACACACAGCCTTCCCCTTCTCCCTCCCCTGGAAAATACTGGCAGCCCTGGGCATGAGCCCCAAACCAGAGCTTGTCCCTGCTTGGAGCAGTTATTTCTTCAACTGCTCTACCTCCTGGGCTCGCGGGCTGCAGGAGGGGCCCTCCAGGACGCCTCTGGAGGTGGTGCCCAGTCCCACACTTGCAGCCTGGGGCACCACGTCAGCCTGCGGTCTGCCTGGGCATCTCGCCGGCCTCACATTTCCTGGCTCTCGCCATCAGGCATCTCTCGTTCTCTCCATGGGGCAGTGTAGAGGGCTGCACATCATTCACTGTATTTAGTCCCGCCTTCTAGTTCCATCTTGTTCCTCGACTGCAGGGAAGTCGTCTGCTGGAGAAGAGGTGGAGGTACAGAGGACTCCAGGACCAGGTACATTCTGTTGCTGACAGGGATGGGGACATGGGGGCCCCTCAGCTGCCCTTTGTCTCAGAGCACTACCTGCTGCCCTCCTGCAGCCTCTGCTCACCCCGTGTCTTCTCCTGATGGCTCACTCTGTCCTGAGCAGACCCTGGTGTCTTCTCTCCCTGCCTGGCTCTTGGATCCTGTCTGGCCCAAGCACAGTCTGCTGAGGAGTGGCTCCCAGGCCAGGCGGGCTGGCCCTTGAATAGCCTGAGCAACAATCCAGCCTGTTCTGTTTTCCTTCTATTATTTTACAGTTTAGAGCAGTTTCAATTTCAGAGAGAAGAGGAGATCCAGGCACCTGCTCACCCCACACATGCATAGTCTGCCCGTCGTCCACACTCCCCCCACCACAGTGGTATAGTGGGTCTCACAGATTGCAGTCACCTAACAGTGTCATTTAGGGTGGCTACTGCTTGGTACTGTTAAGGGTTGCATAATCACATGCAGAGCCCAGTATCCAATCTGATGGCTTCCTTGCAAGGATTGTCCCCACCCAAAATGTCCTCCGTGTTGTGTTTCTTCAGCCCCCTAGTTCCTGACAACCATGGATGGCTCAAGGATTTTCCATCATTTGCCTTTTCCCACATCACATGGAATTGGAGTCAGCCAGCAGGGGGCTCCTGACTTCTCCCATTTAGTAATGTGTGTTGGCCTTTCGCTTCCCTCAGGGCGTCCCGGGGCATTCCAGTCAGCTCTGAGCAGGATTTCATGGCCAGCCGGGCCACTGGTTATTGCCCTGTCCCCTGCTATGCGAGAGCCTTGTTGTTCTCAACTCTTGGTGTTCTGTGAAGGGTTTCAGGAAATATCAATATAGAAGTTTCTGTGTGAATATGAGTTCTCAACTAATTTCTATAATATCAAGGGCCTCAGTGCTGTTTTACTTATTTATTTATTCAATGTGTTTGGTCCAGCGTCTCACTGTTCAGCTTGGACTTGCAGTGAGCCTCCTGTGTCCAACCTCCCTAGTGCTGGGATTAGAGGTGCGCACCACCATGCCCAGTCTCAGTGGCCTGCTGTGAGCTGTGGGGGGTGCCATGTCCCTGAATGGCATGTGATACCAGGTATTGAACCCAGGTCTTTGTATTTGGGTGAGCAGGCATTTAGTCCACTGAGCAATCTCACCAGCCCATACATTTGTTTTTGAAAGAACAGCCAAACTGCCTTCCAAGAGGATCACCGTCTTGAGTTCCCACCCACGAAGTGGGACCATCCAGCTGGCCCACATCCTCACCAGCGCTGGTTGCATCAGAGCCTGGGCTGCTGCCGTGCCGCCTGCTGGGTCCTGTGCCTCTCCCTGGGGTTTCTCTCCCGGCCGTGGGGCGCAGGAGATGCTTGTGCTACTGATATAGGGGCCTGAAATTCTCAGCCTGTCCTGAATGAGTTCGTGTTCTCTAAAACTGAAGAATGAATTTTAGGAACAAATGGAGGTTGAGGGTAAAACTATTGGAAAGGAAAGCTTCTGTTGGAGAGGGGCAGAAGGGGGTCCCGAGTGGGTTGCCCAGGAAGCTGTCTCCTTCAGGTTATTTTATAGGACAAAACCATGCGGGGCTAAGGTAGAGACAAAGGAGTCTCGCTTAGGCGGATACAGGGTGGGACAAAGCTATGGTCAACCAAAGGGATTGTAAGCACCATTGCTCAGGTAAAATTTATTAGGCCTAGGACCAAATGGGGTAGCGAGTCACGTAGCAAGCGGGCATGAATGTAAATCAGGACCTTGTCTGGTGGCCTTCAGTTGGTGATTCTTCCCAACTAATGAGCAATCCTGGATGCCAACTTTAGGGAGGTCAGTATTTGTTTGATCTTTAGGTCTGGCTCACACCAGGAGCATCTCCCCAGTAAGGTGTCTGGTCTTTGTCATTCCCTTCGAGGGCCTGTCCCTAACTACCTACAATATTTCTATCTAACTCAGGTTGCCTGCAACAAGGGGACCATGGGCGATGACCATTCTGGCTTCTTCACGCTGAAAGGGGTGGTAGTTGTTGATCTACGGTCAGATGTACTCTTTAGAGGCTCTACGTAAAGGCCCTCGATAGATAACAGGCATTTTTCTCTTGGGTGGACGTATAGCTTTGAGTCTGGAGGAGACAAAACCAAAGAAACAATTAAGTATGCATGAGCCCAATAATAGTATCAACAGGGGGATTATGAATATAGTCAACAAAGGTTTCCACCAGGAAGAGTTAGTAATGGCTTCCCATAAGGATGATAAAGATAAGGTCCAAGGGCTTCAAGGTCGGACATACCATTGATCTGTTTTTTAATATCTTGAACAGCTACTGAAATATTTGCAGAAGGATCAGGAATGTACACACAACATTCAGTTTTTATAGTGCTGCTGTTAGTACATCCAGTGCCATCCGATTTTGGAGGATGGCCTGTCTCATTAATTTTACTTCTTCGTTTAAAAGAGAAAGACCAGTTGCGGTATCATTTAAGACCCGCTGAGTATAGCTGGTTAAGGCCTCAATGTGTTTCATGACCTCTTCTAGCCCTAGAGAAGGGATAAAAATAGAGGCCAAGTGATCATACCAGTGAAACATGCTTCTGGACCATTGGTGTTGTAGGTGGAGTAAATTTGCAGGTTTGTGGATATTTTTGACACTCCTGCCTTGTAACCAGGCAAACCCTAATGTGCATCTCCCTATCCATCCAGGGGGTAACCAGGGCCACAAATTGGTTCCACAAGACCAATGAGTGCCATTGGGAGCCTTTCATCTAAGGTCAAGATGATCACAACAGTCCGATGCAAACCAATCTCCAGGCTGTAAGGTTATTGTATGTATACACTGGTCAGGGGAAGTCCATCCCAAGTATTTAGTGGAGTTAGGCCAACGAGAAAATGAGTGATTCTTTTGTTCCCAACATAAAGGGTTTTTTTTGCTGAGGTGTCCTATGGTGGGGGTTAACCATAGATAATCATCCCATATTTGATAATAGTCATCTTGATATCTATGGTTGTTGGTCTTCAGGATAAGCATTTTATCTTGTAATAATGGCCTCATTAATGATTGTAAAGAGTCTTCAGTGGCCTTGAGTGAAAATATTCAATTATGTCCGGGATCACCAAGAGTGTGATATATAGGCCATTTAGTTACTTTATAATGCTGGGCTAAACGATAAACTTTTGAACTCCTTCGTATCTCCTCAATATAGTCTTGTAGTTTGTACCAGTCATCTCCTTGAAGCGGGGATACCCACCAAGGAAGTCCCAATGTACTTGACAAGGGGAGTAAACCACATATCCAACAAGAGGTTTGTTGCAATGACTGCATATTCCTGTGCCCACTTTAAAAAGGAGTTGTATCTTCCTCAAGGAAGCAAAAGTGTTAGTAAAAAGACTAATAGCATCATCACTTATCTGAGGACTTTGTGGGGTTTTTTAACAGGAATCTTAAGTCTTCTATGGGCTCACAGGAGTATTCAGATGATTGTTCGCTTCCAGTGGCAGTTTCTGGTTCCCAGAGTTTGAGTCTGCTGTGATGTATCCAAGAGTCCTGGCCTGTAGTCTTGACAGCTGAAGCAGTCGACAGGATCACTGTGTATGGTCCCTCCCAAGTAGGTCCTAAGGAAGGAGAAGACGAGGGAAGGGACTTTACCAGTACTAAATCTCCAGGGTGAAATATGGGACTTCCCTTTTCTTTAGGCTGAGCTTCTGTGAGCTGTTGAAGAGTTTGTTGAAATTTAGCCAATGAGGTGACATCTCTCAGTAAGTCATCTGTTTCTTTATCAAAGAGAAAATCGTCAGTGAGAAAAGGATGTCTGTAAAGCATTTCAAAAGGACTGAGGCCTAAGATTTGAGGTGTATTCCTTAGTTTAATCAGAGCTAAAGGCAATAAGTGAGGCCACTGCAGATGGGTCTCCTGAGCCATTTTACGAAGATGTCTCTTTAGGGTTTCATTGACTTTTTCTACCTTTCCTGATGATTGTGGCCTCCTTGCACAATGGAGGTGATGGTGAATACCCAGCGCTTGAGAGACATTTTGTGTGACCATTGCTTTGAAGGAAGGCCCATTATCACTCTGTAAGCTCTTTGGAAGTCCAAATCTAGGGATGATTTCTGAGACTAAGACTCTTACCACCTCTAGGGCCTTTTTTGTTTTGTAAGGGAAGGCTTCGACCCAGTTTGTGAAAGTATCTACCCAGACCAATAAGTACTAAAGTCCCTTACTTTTTGGCAGATGAGTAAAATCAAGCTGTAATCTTTCCTAGGATATTTACCATGTCTCTGTATATCTGGAAGAGCTAGTTCAATTAAGGGCATGGTTTTTTGACAGAGCTCACATGTCTTACTTATCTGTTTTTTTGTCTAGGAAAGTCCTTTTTTATGAATAGTTTTGAGGCCAACTGTTGGGTAACTACTGACAAATCTGTATGAGCTTTTATCAAACATCTAATAGGCTTTTTTATATTGGCAGTTAACATGGGTTTCCTCAGCCTGAGAGAGAGGGAAGACACATGACCACCTCAAACTGAAACTTTTTTGGCTCCATCATGAATATTTTTTTTTCTCTAGCATCTTTGGATATTTTTGCTTGAAATGTCCCTTTTTTCTGTCTTGATCCAGGAGAGCATAACTTTTTTTTTTCCTGACTGACCTTTATTTTATAGGCTCTTAGTATCACTATTTAATTTTTTGTGTATAATTTTATTTTGTATCCTTTTTACTATGAAACACTTTTTGAGAAATGTTTATCAACTGAGACAAATTTATTTTTGTAAACCCTTTTAACTTCTGTTCTTGTGTCAGATATCTAGGGTTTACTCAGCAAGATATAACTTTTTAGTTTTAAGGCCTTAATATGTGTCTCTATAGACAAAATCTGGTGGATCCCAGTTAAAGTAATATTAATCTAGCATATTTGTTATAGATTTTACCTGTATGATTACCTGGGTTTTGGTATCTTCTAGGAGAGAACAAATTTTCTGAGAAATTAGAGCATATATAATCAAAGCATGAACATGCAAGCTAACAGGTACATTTATAAACCCCTTTGTTTTGAGACTTAACAACTGTAACTCACTAGCTTTTAGACCTGTTTATTTATGGAGTCTGACAGTTTTTTATAAGTCTCTCTAGCTTTAGTTAAGAGACATTAGACCTATATTAACTATGAGCACGAAATACCTGAGTTACATCAGAAATCAACCAGATTAACTTATACACTTAATCATGAAATACACAGCATTTAGTCAGATTAAACCAATGAAATACCTTATAAGTCCTTGTACATGAACAACAATATATATTACATTTGTAAAAACTAGTCTTAGCATAATTATGATGAGTTAACAACCTGAGTATATTGTAGTATCTCGGTTACAGCTAAAGCAAGAAGTCTTTTAAAGTCTGTTTTTATTGAGGCAAGATGACTGGAAGGAACGTCAGGGCTGGAGAAGGACAAAGAGACTTGTGCTAATATCCAGCAACAGGCCGGGCTTTTCTCTAGTTATAATTCCTCAGGGCTCCTCCATGGAGATGACAGGTAGGGATAACAGTCCGGCCAGAGGGAGGAGGCAGGCCCAGCGCCTTCAGTCCCGCTGGGCCATCTGGGAAGCTGAGTCTGAGCCCTGGGGCCTCGCCTCAGAGTGCAGTCTCACTTCTAGTGGCTGTCTTGGCAGTCGGGGCCTGGCTTGTGGGCCTCTTACGGCAGTCCCTCTTACAGCGAGGGGCCTGGCTTCTGACAGCAGCAGCAGATAAGCCTCATCATCGTTGAGCTCTTCTTGGAGCCCAGAGAATCAGACTTAGAGTCTGTTTTGAGGCTGTAACAATTGCAGTCATTTTTATCTCTGTTTTTTCTCCCTGGTTTTCTCCCAGTTTTAATTATAGGACACTTAAACAGTTTTTAGTAAAGTATCAAATCAGTTGTCTGGAGCAAAAGCTATCTTTTGTACCTCTTGAACTTATCTATAAAAGTTATCTATTTTTTTATTAACATCTCACAAAGCATGCTTTACCAGTGCCTCTATTAAACATTTAAAGAAATCAGAGGGGTTTTATCTTTTTCCCGGTAAACAGCTAACATTTAAAATAACTACAAGGCTTAGTTCTAATTCTTAGATGTTTAAGAATATACACTTGAAAGAAAATGTCTTTTTTTAGTTTTCTTGCCTGGCTATTAGGGTACCAGGGATCTGACTATTTGGGCTCCAGTGGGAACTGGAAGTTCCACTGGCTGTCTATCTCTTGGCTTTTTAAAATTAACAATATTTTTTTCAAATGCAGTAGCAGCTTGTAATACTGCCTGTATTTCCATAGAAGTCAAAGCTTGGTTTAAGATTAACATTATGTCTTTTTAATCTAGTTTATAAATCTGAATAATTCCTATAAAAGACATCAATGTACTTATCAGGGTCATCTAAGGCACATGAACTGTGGAAGTTCCAAACTGTCTCTTCACTTTTTTAAAATGTATTTGTCCTTGAGGATCTTGTATAAACTCAGCTAAGAATGGGTGTAGCCTTTTAGAGGCCTTAATTGCAGTTGTTTATAAGCCCACCCTGTAGAAAGGCAAATACAGGGGAAGCCTTGCTTTCAGTGGTGGTGGCGAGGCTGAACTGCCTGGTTCTCCTGTTGCTCACATCTACATTTTAAAACTTAAATAACAATAACCTTCTTAATACAAACAAAATCTGAACATAAGACATTTTTGCCGCTTCTTTACATCATTCTTTTAGTTATAAACTAGCATCACAGTTAATGCTTTCTTCTTTATTCCATTTAAATGGCTCTTTAACATATAAGGAGCAAACGTCTTCGGGTGCCTAATGAAGCACACTCTAAAAGAGTAAGAGGGGCTGGTGAGATGGCTCAGTGGTCTAAAGCACCTACTTGGAACAAGCTTAGCAAAGCACAGGGACCGCGGTTCAATCCCCCAGCACCACATGCCAGCCAGCCCCGCCCCCTGGTGGGCTGAGCTGGCCACACACACACACACACACACACACAAATAAAATTTTAAAAATAAATAAATAAATAAAAGAGTAAGAGACTTTGACTGTGAGACCTCCACATCTGGAATACAATAAGAAATTAACACTTAGGGCGTGTCCCCTCCTTATTTCTAATTGATTCCCTCACTCAAGGTGTCCCTTGAGTAAACCTCTCCAGAGCAGGTGGACGCTCCTGTTGGAGAAAAGGGAGACAAGATCCCACCAACCTATCCATCCTCGAGCTGGTGCGGACTCTTATCTCCTGAACATCTCACAAACCCTTCACTTACTCTTCCTGACCATTTGTGAGTTAACAGCTACAATTAGTCCAGTGTTAGCAATGTGTACAGAAGGAAGCACAGCCATGGCACAAAAGGTCAATTAGAAGGGAGCAATTCTCGGGCTATAAAGATCACTCCTAGAGATTGATGGAGGAATTGACTGGGAACCTTGACACCGTGCACTGAATCAAGTCTCTGAGCGCCCGGTTCCATCCGATCACCTAGGTAAACATTTTTAGCAACTAGACAAGATTTAACCTCAGAGCTCACAGAGAAAACTTATATTTATCATATAGCAATCGCATGTTATATGTTGGTAAAGACAATACAGCTGGCAAGCATCTTACGCTTAGTTAACACGTAAGGCACAGGTATACATCACCTTCCCCTAGTAGCCACTGCGGAATGTAAACTATTGCAAGCTGCCTCAGCCTGATTTATGAAGGAGTGACTCATTAACTTGTTCTACTGAAAGTCTCAGGTAGAATTCTTAGTTTATTAGCAAAAAGGGAGAAAAAGTACAATAGGTAAGTGGAGATCTTTCAGTGGTCAGGAGCCAGTTTCCACCAAGGAACCTTCGGGTTTGGCGCCTTCTCCCCTCAGGCATTCTTGGCTTCTTTTGGCCCACACACCCAGAGATGTGTCCAGAAAGGAATCCAGCACTTTCTCCGGTCAACATTCCATCAGCCATAGGCTGTAATGGGGATTCCCCAAAGAACAGCTGGG
Organism: Octodon degus; assembly: GCF_000260255.1. NCBI lineage: Eukaryota > Metazoa > Chordata > Mammalia > Rodentia > Octodontidae > Octodon > Octodon degus. The sequence continues at coordinate 2,471,661 of NW_004524605.1, read as the reverse complement.
AAACCTGTCCTCTGCTTCAAAGAGTGGCAGCTGCTCTAAGAGCATGTACTAGCTGGCAGAGTAATCACTGTTTGTCCAAGTTCTATAACGAATACTTAAAAGCCTGAACAAGATTACTAGCACTTTACACTAAGGGTTATAAAGTCCATAACTTATCTCTTATGTACCTAAATGATTAGACCTAGGGGAAAAGGTTCAATCCTCCCTCACACTAAATGTGTTTTGGTCCCATAAGTGTGCTGCTTTTGGAGACAGCTCCTTCTGGTGTCACCCAGAAGTCGGTTCTCCCCACTGTGTCTCAGGTTTAGCCTCCCGAAGGAGACCTGCCCAGAACACTAAGCTGGGACATGGCTTTTATATGTGTTTGCTTGGACAGGCATAGTCCTCTTTGTCTCATCTGACCCAGAGACAGGGTATGTGTCCTTTTTCTAAAATGACTTCCTTGTCTTTGGCGTTAATAAATGCTCATTTTCTAAGGGCTTCACTTAGTTGGAACAGTCAGGGTTTTCCTAATTTTACATGCCTCTAAAAAGGAAAGTACAAAGAGGTAGGAAAATTAGGAGTAAGGTCAAAGAAAAGAAACTAAAACAGATCAGGCCTGACATTTCCTCTAGCATCTAGAGGGAGATCAGAACCAGTCCATCCCGGTGAAACCTGTCCTCCAAGTCTTTAAGAATGGTTGCCAACCAAATGTCATTTAACTGGCAAAAGGAGTCCCGTGTTTCATATACAGGCATATATATTTCTGAATCCAAGCTGGCTAAAAGTCCCATTTTACAGAAGTTTGCATAAAGTACGCTAGGAGGCTTAACTTTGCTCTCGCTAGCGCTATTGTCTAAAGTCAAGCAAGGAATTTCAGTACATTTAGCATCTAGTTCAAATGCAACATGTACAAGTACAAGATAGTCATAAAATGTCCTTTTAGAGAAATATCATAACATTGTAACATTTCCATGTTTTAACTTAGATTTACCCACAACATTTTGATCAACATTTTAACAAAATCATGTAAAAGACAAGGCATAAGCAATTGCAAGCAATTTTAACAGAACTATATGAAACAGAACTGTATGAGGCAAAGCATGAACAATTATGAGCAATGGGCAAAGACATATTAACATTTGAAGCATAAAAATTTGTTACCTAAGCAAGTCCCAATTCAGAATTTATGAAAGAAAAGCAAACTCATACCTCTGTCCAATGATCTCAGTGGAACCTCCAAATGATATAGGGACATGAAATTCCCAACCTGGCTTGAATGAATTTGTGTTCTCTAAAACCGAAAAATGAATTTTAGGAACAAACGGAGGTTGAGGGTAAAACTTTATTGGAAAGGAAAGCTTCTGTCAGAGAGGGGCAGAAGGGGGTCCAGAGCAGGTTTCCCAGGAAGCTGCCTCTTCCAGGTTACCTTTATAGGGCAAAACCATGCAGGGCTAAGGTAGAGACAAAGGGGTCTCGCTTAGGGGGATACAGGGTGGGACAAAGCTATGGTCAACCAAAGGGATTGTAAGCACCATTGCTCAAGTAAAATTTATTAGGCCTAGGACCAAATGGGGTAGCGAGTCACGTAGCAAGCAGGCATGAATGTAAATCAGGACCTTGTCTGGTGTCCTTCAGTTGGTGATTCTTCCCGACTAATGAGCAATCCTGGATGCCAACTTTAGGGAGGTCAGCATTTGTTTGATCTTTAGGTCTGGCTCACACCAGGAGCATCTCCCCAGTAAGCTGTCTGGTCTTTGTCATCCCCTTTGAGGGCCTGACCCTGTCTAACTACCTACAATATTTCTGTCAAACTCCAGCTGCCTACAACACTACGTGTTCTCTGCTGAGGAGTCCCTGACATCCAGGTCTGTTTTTAGCGCTTGTTGGTTGGTTTCTTGTTCTTCAGTTCTACAACTCTGTGTATTTTGTACTATAGTCCTTTATCTGATGAGTGTTTATAATATAGCAAGAAAGTTTCCTCAAGCCCGAAGACTTCTGTTACCTGGTGACCCTTCCGGTGACATTTCCTCTTGCTTCTCTCTCTTAGAAGTGGCTGCTCACTGCGATACATGAGGTATGAACCATCAGAGAGAGCCCCGCACACTACATCTCCTTCACTTTGAGATCCCACAAACCCCTTCCTCCCTGAGCCTTTGAGACCTGACTTTTCTATCATGATGGATGCCCTGTCAGTGCAGGTCTGATGTTAAGTAAATCTGCCTCCAAATAGTGGGTGTAGTTTTGATACTTTGGTTGCCATAACAGTAATTTGGAAACTGAACCCAGAGCCCTTTCTAATATTTTGGAGACAGAGCTTTCTTGAGTTGCTCAGCCTGAGCTTGTCCCTGTGTTCTTTCTGCATTCGCATCTGTACCAACACCCACCCCCAGGCTAGGGCTACAGGCAAGGCCACTGCTCCAGCTCCCCTGAAAACTTTTTTGAAAAAAATGTATTGAGTATAAGGTCTACAGGGTCTCTCTACATACATGGGACTCATAGTGATCCTCCTGTTTTCAGCCTCTCAAATGCTGGGATTACTGGTGTGTGGCACCATGCCCAGTTTCAATCACCCTCTCAGTGTGCACCGGGGGCAGGGCCAGCATGGCTCGCAGCTGATGGCACCCAGGCCTCTGTGCTGTGCCTAAGCAGACACTTCAGCCTGCTGAGCTACCTGGCCAGCACCTGCAAGTCTTTTTTGCTAGTCAGTCGATATTTCCTCATATTCTTTTTTTTCTTTTTTTTTTTTTTGTGGAACTGGAGATTGAACTCAGGCCTTTGTGCTTGCAAGGCAAGCACTTATTTTACTGAGCTATTTCTCCAGCCCCTCTTCATATTCTTTTGAAACTGTATTCAAAAATTTTAAAACTTTAACAAAGTCATTTTACCACATACACATCTTTCATGGATGAACCTTCATTGCATCTCTAACTCAACCCCACAGCCAGGTCCTTGGTTTGGGCTGTTCCCTTTGTTCATGTTATGCTCAGGCCCATAACATGTCTTATTTTGAGGAAGGGTGCACATGTGGCCTCTGGCCATCCCTGCACTTCTGCTGAAAAGAGCACACTCCCCTTGCTGCATGCCATCACGCCTTGCACTGAGACTGGCTGCGGACCGCAGGGTCACCAGTTTGTGGGCTCCGCTTTGGGCACTAGTCCGTCAGCCTGGTCTTCCATGGGCATCGCACTGTCTCAATACTTCCAGCTCTGTAGTCTGAAGCCAGGTGTTGGGGTCACCCTCCGCTGGTGCAGAGGTCTGGTGCTGGTTCTACTGCTGCTTCAATTATGTACCTAGCCAGACAAAGAACCAAAGGGATGTGAACACAGGGTAAGGAGGCATGAATGTCTGAATGGAAAATCAGATGCTGAAATCAGTGAAGAGTGTCCTGAAGGGGCAGGGAGAGCAAGGAAAAGAAAGAGCCTGGAGAAGGGGTGGCTCTGCTCTGAGCCAGGACTCCTGGTGACACTCAAGGGAAACTTTTCCCAGTTCTGATGAGGCACCTGGACAGAGGTACTGCCCTGTCCTGACAGGGAAATGGGGCCTCCCCTCATGGGCTACCCTTGACCTTTCCACTCTGTTCTTCTTCTAGAGACCTCGACAGTACCCAGCCATGGGTCAGGGGTCCTCCACAGACACTAACACGGAGAGTGCTGACCGAGGCTCCAGCTTCAACAGTTATTTTGAAAATTTCAAGGTGGAAAGTAGAATCATCTCAGAGGAAACAAAGGACTTGATTCAGTGCTATCTTGAGAAAGGGGACATTGTGAGAGCAGTTGTTACAGCTAACAAGGCGCTGAATGACATCGAGAACGCTTCACTGAGCATTGCGGTGACTGGGGAGACTGGATCAGGAAAGTCCATGCTCATCAATGCGCTGCGGGGGCTGGGGCCTGAGGACAAAGGAGCCGCGGCCACTGGGCCGGTGGAGACCACCATGAAGAGAGCCGAGTACAAACACCCGAGCCTGCCCAGTGTCTCAATATGGGACCTGCCCGGCCTCGGGTCCACCAGTTTCCCTCCTGAGACGTATCTGGAAGACGTGAAGTTTGCCGAGTACGACTTCTTCCTCATCGTCTCTGCCTCGCGCTTCAAATACAATGACGTGCGCTTGGCCCAAGCCATTGCAAGGAGGAAGAAGAACTTCTATTTTGTTCGCACAAAAGTGGATTTAGATTTAGCCAGTGAGAAGCTGACTAAACCTACAGCCTTTAATGAGGACCGCATACTCCGAAGCATTCGAGATGACTGTGTGAGAGGGCTGCAGAACGCCCAGGTGAGTGCTCCTGAAGTATTCTTGATCTCCAGCCTTGATACCTCACAGTTCGACTACCCTGAGATGGAAACTGCCCTTCTGAGGGACCTGCCGGCTCACAAGCGCCACATCTTCATGCTGTGCCTGGGCACCGTCACAGAAGCCGCCATTGACCGGAACAGAGATGCCCTGAAGGAGAAGGCCTTCCTGGAGATCATGAAGGAGAGAAGATATGCCTGGATACCGCTTGTGGGCCTCTTCTGTGAGAGTAACTTAAAGAAGCTAGAGGACGTCTTGACCAGGTACAGGGCTCACTTTGGGCTGGATGATGCGTCACTAGATAAGATAGCAGCGGACTTTCACGTCTCCGTGGAGGAACTCAGAGCACGCCTGCAGTCTCGCCACCTCCTGTTGGCTCAGAGGGACGGAACCCTTGGGGAGTTCATGAGGCAGCTTCTGGAGAAGGTCCACGCAGTCACTGGAGGACCCTTCGCCGCTAGTGCGTACTTTAACAAGACCGTGTATTTTCACAATTATTTCCTTGACACTTTGGCAACTGATGCAAAAGCTCTCCTTAAGAAAGAAGACCTTTTTGGTGCTTCTGCCAGCTCTGCTTAGGGCCACAAAAATGGCTAAGTGAGGCAGTCACCACCGGCCCTCACCCTGCGGTGCTCACTGCTCTGGGCCTCTCATCCTTCCTTATGCTGTGCTACAAATTACCTGCTGCAAGCAGGTGCAGCATCCACACCCACAATAATCTATCACAAACTCCACAAGCTTCCCCGTGACTGCATGAGGCTTTGCCAGGACATCTAGACACAAACCCTAACATTCTGCCCCTGGATCCCCAAAGTCTCATGCCCATCATTTTATGCAAAAGGTATTTTAGTCCATCTCTCAGAGTTGCCAAAGCCCTAACAGTTTCAGCACTGCTGAAAGGTCTAAGTCCCAAGTCTCCTCCAAGATCTAAGGCAAACTCTTAGCTGTGAGCCCCTGTACAAATGAAAAGTTAAACACTTCCAACATTCAAAGGCATAGGATAAACATTACCATTCCAAAAGGTACACACAGAAGGATACTAAGCATTGGGAACAAACCAATTCCATATTAAGTCCTGTAGTTCCATGTAGAACACCTGAAGTAATCTGTGGCAAATTGTGAGCTCCATGTGACTCTACCCCTATGGCACTTGTGGTGGTGTTGCAGGCAACCTGAGTTAGATAGAAATATTGTAGGTAGTTAGACAGGGACAGGCCCTCGAAGGGGATGACAAAGACCAGACAGCTTACTGGGGAGATGCTCCTGGTGTGAGCCAGACCTAAAGATCAAACGAATGCTGACCTCCCTAAAGTTGGCATCCAGGATTGCTCATCAGTCGGGAAGAATCATTGACTGAAGGCCACCAGATAAGGTCACCCACTTGCTACATGACTCGCTACCCCATTTGGTCCTAGGCCTAATAAGTTTTACCTGAGCAATGGTGCTTGTAATTCCATTGGTTGACCATAGTTTTGTCCCACGCTGTATCTGCCTAAGCGGGACCTCTTTGTCTCTACCTTAGCCCCGCATGGTTTTGTCCTATAAAATAACCTAAAGGAGACAGCTTCCTGGGCAACCCGCTTGGGACCCCCCTTCTGTCCCTCTCCGACAGAAGCTTTCCTTTCCAATAAAGTTTTACCTTCAACCTCCGTTTGTTCCTAAAATTCATTCTTCGGTTTTAGAGAACACGGACTCTTTCAGGCCAGGTTGGGAATTTCACTTCCCTGTATCCGTGGTAGCTCCCGTGGCTTCTGTCTTAGGCTGGCTTTGCTCCTTCCTTGCAGTTTCTCTTAGATGATCCACGTACCTGGCTTTTCCAAACCTTTGGGGTTTCCAATGAATAGCTTCTCACTCGCAGCTTTACCCACTGCCCTCCCAGGGGCATGCTGCCTCGCCTCCCAGGCTGCCTTCTGAAACCTGGATGGAAGCCTTGTCAACCTCAGAGCTTCTGCATTCTGCGTGTGCCTAAGAGCAATGCCACGTGGATGACGCCAAGGGCTGCTGCCAGCTGGAGCAGCAGCCAGGCTTCCTTCTCTCTTGGCTGTAGGAGTCGAGTGCCTGAATCGCTGAGCACTCTGACCCTGATTCTGAGGAACAAATTCTCTGTGCCGGCGCCGTCCTGAAACCTGGTGTGGCCAGCACTGCCATTCTGAAACCTGGGGCTCTGTGGCTTTTTTCCTGAAGGCAAAGCCCCTGACCTTTGCAGTTCTGAGGCTGCCAAGGGTGGACACCTGCCACCTCCTGTGAGCCCTCATGCTGTCCTTTCCACCGTTTTATTCTTTCCTGGCAGTGGACATCCTCTAAGCTCTGTCTTAGCATTCCACAGCTTTCTTGGGAGCTTCTTTTCTGGCCAAACTCACATTTTAAACCATCCTGCTGGGCTCTTTGCTCTTCATTCTCTACATAAATCTGGCTAAAAGCTCTTAATGACAGCCATGCGACTGCCTCAGTATTTCACCGCTTTGAAATATCCTTTGCCAGATTGATCATTCCACCACACTTAATCTCAATCTCAGGCAAAGTCTCTGGACATGAACAAAATTCAGACAAACTTTCTGTCATGCCATGACACACATCATCTGCAGTCCAACAGCCAGTGCAGTCCTTCTTCCCAGCAGAACCCTCCCAGCCTGCTCTTTACAGGCAGGATTTCTATCAGCCTTCTGGTCTTCTGAGCTCTGAGCAGAATTTCCCGCAGAACACCCAAAGCTTTTTCAGCATTCTCTTGTAGGAACCTTTTCCTATCTCTTCCCGTAAGCTACACGCCAAATCCATAACCCACACGATCGGGTTTGGCCACAACAATGACCCCACTTCTCTGCTATCAAATCCTATCTCAGTTACTCTTCTCTCATTGCTCAGACAAATACCTGACACTCAAAATGACGCAAGGAAAGGTTTATTTAGCTCAGTTACTGGACATTTCTGTCCATACTCAGCTGGCTCCAAGACAGAGTGGCACACGGGAGAGAGCAACCTTTCATGGTGGTGGCAAAGAGCAGGGAGAGCCGGAGAGGGTGGCAGCAGCTCAGGCAGCCCGCGAACCTCTCATCCCTCCTTACACTGTAATGGAAAATTTCATGCCCACGACAAGTGCAGCCTCCACACCCACAATAAGCAATCACAGACTTTACAAGCTGCCCCATGACTCCATGCAGCTTTGAGGAGACAACCATACACAAACCGTAACACCAGCTCTTGGGAGGCTGAGGCAGGAGGATTGTTGCAAGTTCAAAAGCAGCGTGGGCTACAAATTGAGCTCAAGTCCAGCCTAAGCTGAATAACAAGACCCTGTCAAATAAATAAATAAATGAATAAGTCCCAAACCTTGGACCCTGAACCAGTCACAAACTAGATTCAGCTGCCTTTACAGTCGCTCCACGATGCCGAGGCTTTGGGGAGCGTTTCGACACGCACCGAGAGGCGCACCCACGCAGGCTTCCTGCAGAGCCTCCAGAGCAGGCGTGCTCCGCTCCAGGCCAGGCTGCAGACACCAGCACCAGTGCTGCGAGGGGGGCACCGAGCGGCTCACTGACCTACGGCAGAGCTCCGCAGGGCCCCGGCTCCCACGGTGTGTGAATCATCTGCACTCTACTTCACTTTAAAAGGCGACAGTGGGTGGGGCTGGAGAGAGAGCTCCGCAGTCTAAAGGCCTGCCTGGCAAGCACAAGGACCCAGGTTCGATCCCCCGTACCATCAGGTTGCACCCCCAGTACCACGTGCTGCACAGGCATGCCATGCCAGCCACCAAAGTTGGGCATTGTGGCACACACCTGTAATGCCAGTGCTGGGGAAGCTGAGACAGGAGGATCTCTATGAGTCCAAGCTGCATAGTGAGACCCTGTAACAAGTAAATAAGTAGGTAATTTTTAAATAAGTGATAGTACACTCCATTTCATCAAATAAGGGCCAGGGAGATGGCTCAATGGAATAAACACTTGCCTGGTAAGCACAAGGGCCTGAGTTCAATCCCCAGCTCCACCAAAAAAAAACAAAAAAACCTCCCAAAAAAAACATCAAATAATCCTGCAAACCATACCATCAGAAATGTACCATTCAGGGCTACAGGATAAATCCTGAGAGTACTTGGCTGACCTTATCAGATACAAAAGTTACATTTCTGGGTATATAGGTCTTGCTATATCTTGGTCTTAACCATCCAGCAGAAAAGTATAAAAATGAGGTATATAAAGTAAATCCATATTAATATGATGGGCTGTAAAAGGCTCAAGTCAATAACTTCTGAGGATAACCCACTAATATTATAAACTGCTAGCCAGTGTTGGATTGTTTAGTTGAATTCAAACACCTATATTATTTAAATGCCAATAGAATATTCACCTCTGATAGGACAAAAAAAATAAAAATTAATTAAAAAAAGAAACAAAAGAGAGATCATTTTGTATTTATATATACAAAATAGGATAAATTTACAGCTACTTTTGCTTAACTCAGTGAGAAGAAAGAGGTGTACTAACAGTGTTTGGACAGAATATCCTGTCTGCTTCTTGTACTATGGATAACCACAAGAAGATAACAACGTACAGTGTATCGACTATCAAAATCTGTCCTATTAATCAGCTGTGAAACTGTCTTATTCATATTTATTTCTCAATTAAAAAAAAAAGAAAAAGAAGTGTACCATTAAGGTCTGGCCAGATAGCTCAGTGAATTAAAGCACCTACTTAGGCAGAAGCAGGGACTGGGGTTCGATCCCTGGTGTGCTGGGCCAGCCCTGCCCCTCAGGCATGCTGAGACAGCAATTGAGACTGGGTGTGGTGACACATGCCTGTAATTCCAGCACTCATGAGGCTAAAAACAGGAAGATCACTAGGAGAGTCTGATCTGTGTAGTGAGACCCTGTCCTAACTACAAACAAAACAAAACAAAACAACAAAACATATACAACATTGTAGTAAGACAATCCTGATGACATTTTATGATATGCTTAAATATTTTTTTGTTTTATTTTGACATAACATAAGACTTTTAACCAATCATCTCTATCTAATACATAAAAATCTTTAATTGGTCCTCCTTGAATTAGATATGCATCACAAGTTTTTTATTAAAGGCAGAAGTATGAATCTGAAAAAAAGTCTTATTCCAGTAAGCAATCTTTGTTTTATATTTTGAAATACTTGTACACCTGAAATCAGAAATTCACTGAATATACCATGAGATTCACAATATTGAATTGCCGTACACATATGAAAACCTTTATTTCTTAATTTTGTACCAAAGCCATCTTTAGAAAGAAAACCTTTTTTTAATTTTTTAAAAAAGTTTATCTTTTAACTAATGACCAGTTTTTTGAGGGTTTTTCCTAAGAGACTATTGAGAGTATTGGGAGCTCCTTATTAATGAATAAAAAGGTTGGCCACACCTCTTATTCATCAATTGGACTCCTCTCTTAATTTTTCCCACTCTATGAAATTATTGTTTAATTAGCTTAAACCTTATGATGAACTGTGTATAAGTCAATTTTAATGTCACTGTATCTGGTAATTTAGGGAAAAGCATGCTTTTAAGTCCAAATCTCAACTTATATTTGGAGCAAATTACCATAATACAAAAAAGAGGAATAGCTGTTCATTGAAAGACTCACAAGGGCTGGCCAGATAGCTGAGCGGATTAAAGCACTTGCTCAGGCAGATGCAGGAGTTGGAGGTTTGATTCCCTGGCCAGCTATGCTGGCCCTGCTCCTGGGGTGAACTGAGGCAGCAATTGAGACTGGGTGTGGTGGTGCGTGCCTACAGCCCCAGCGCTTGGGAGGCTGAAAACAGGAGAATCCCTACAAGTCTGATCTGTGTGGTGAGACCCTGTAATCCCTGTCGACCCTGTACTGAAATACAAAAACAAGAAAGAAAGACAAGCACACAAATACACAGACACATAAACATCCTTATAAAATCAAGAGTGCACTCAAATATTTGGCCAAATAAAATTATAGTAACTATTGCAATTTTTTTAAAAAATCATAATTATGAATAGACTAATCAGATTTTGTGATTTGTCAATTATCAGAGATCTCTTATTAGAAATATGCGGAAGGAATACAATCTTTTATCTGTAATTAATATGCATGTTTTTATTTTTCTGGTTTTTGTCACCTAGTTAGACCTTAGACTTCCATTTGGTCAGTTTCTTGAATAGCCCCCAGGTTTGATCTGGCCTCATCACTTTTAACTACTGATAGCTTTTCGAAGGGTGTCACAGCAGAGAAACAGGCAGAAGGTAAAAGGGGAAGGGGCTTTATGATCTTTGAGGACATAGAGAGAATCTGGGGAAGATAGGGAATTCTCTGGATTGGAGCAATGAGAGGCTGAGGCTTTCGTGGATGTCTGCAGGGGTGGAGCTTGGGGGGATGTCTAGAAGTACCTGGGGAGCTGGTTGGGGTCTTCCCTGTGGCAGCGGGAAAGGTGAAAGGATACTGCACCCTGAGCTGGGTTGGAGAAGAAGGGGGAGGAGGTCTCTGGGAAGATGAGCTGGTGTTTTCAGGGCTTCAGCCATATTAGATGACCATCAGAATAATTCAGCAATTCACACTAGGGCCAGAGCCTGTCAGCTACCTCTTTAGATCCGGCTTCATGGTACAGCCTGACAGTACACTCTGATCCCCAAATATGTTCTTTAGCGCTCTGGAAATGCACAATCACGCCCTCTGCCCCGGGTTAGCTGTGGCCTGAGCCCCCCGCTGTCCAGCCTGGAGATCTCGCCAAAGGGTGCTGTTTAGCCTGCTTTTCCTCTTACCTGGTTTGTCTTTCTGTTTCTTTACTTTTATTTTTTTGTAGAATTTAAAAGACTAACATTGTGTACTACCAAGTGAAGTCCACTATGAGGTGAATTTTGCAAAGAAAAATTCTCCTTTTTATATATGGCAAGATTAATAGCTGCACAATTCACTGTTGAGTTTTAATTTGAAAAGGTTTAGTAGTAGATATCATAAGTCAGATTTCTCCTTCATAATCACTATCAATAATTACCAAATGTACAAATACACCTTGGCCAGTATATTACTCCTTTCCACAATAAGATCTATAGTATCTTCTGGAATAGGGCTGAAAACTCCAGTGTGAATTTTGTGAACTCAATAAATTGGGAGCAAAAGCTGATTTTTCTGCAGCTATTGGATCTAAATCTGTTTCTCCAGGGGTTGCATGGAAAAGCTCTGTGACCTTGCATTTGGTTGAGCTTTGGGCTGGCCAGTGGAAACTGCAGGTGTCCCGTATTGTCTATCTCTGGCCCGGGATGGTGGACTCATTCTCCAGGTTTCCTGAGATTGCACATGTTGGCCGCTGTTATCAAGTACGGAGTGGCACTCATTAGCCCAATACTTACCTTTTCCGCATCTTGGACAAAGCCCAGGAGCAGTCTTGCTATTCTTATCTCCTTTTTCCTTTTTATCTTGTCCTTCTCTGCCGTCTTTTCTCATGTGACCCACTTTTCCACAATTCAAACATCTGGGATGATTTTGTTTCAAAGAAGACTGTAGGGCAGCTACCAATAAATTAGCTTTGTGTGGCTGGGAGCAGTATCCGCACAGGCCTTAAGGTACTCTTCCAGTGATGCGCTCTGTGCCTTTGAGGGATGTGGGGCCTTCTGACATTCGGTATTCACATTCTTGAAAGACAAAATTTGTAAAGATAAATCTCTAAAATCTGGTGCTCTCACTGTTTCGTGCATAGCCTCCCTTAATCAGGAAACAAAACCTACATATGGCTCCATATTAGACTGGAGAACTTTAGCGAACAGGTTTTGAGCACCCCTGGCCTTTCCACCTTTTCCCACGCCCTCAAGCAACAAATGAGTTTGCACAATAGCCACCTCATCATACTGCAGTTGGTTTGGCTACCCAGCCAGGCCCCCGACCCGGTGAGCTGATCTGATGAAACATTAATTGGGAGTTGTCCCCTGTTAACCCTCTCTTGAATATCTGCTTTATCTTTCCACCAAGTTCTAAACTGCAAGTATTGGCTTGGCTTCAAAATTGTAAGGCACAAGGGGCTGGAGAGATGGCTCAGTGGTCTAAAGCACCTACTTGAAACAAGCTTGGCAAAGCACAGGGACCGCGGTTCGATCCCCAGCACCACATGCCAGCCAGCCTCGCCCCCTGGTGGGCTGAGCTGGCCACACACACAATAAATAAATGTAATAAATAAAAATAAATAAATATTAAAAAAAAAAACAAAGGAAAAGCTTTAAAAAAAAAATTGTAAGGCACAAATTTCCCAATCATGAGGGATTAATCTATGTTCATTTGCTAAAGCTTGTGTTAATCCAATCACAAGGTCGACTGCATACCGTAATAGGCTATGACAGCTTGCATGACCACCTGCTTTAAATCTTTAATAACCCGAAAAGCTAAGGGTTGGTGAGCCCACTGTACATAGCCATTTGGGTGTTGTCCATTTGGGGGTGCTGCTGAGCCATAACAGGATAGACTCCCAGTGGTGCTCTGTAAGCCGGCGGGCTCCCTGGTTCCTTCCTGGCAATCAAGCGTGAGCCACTGCACTCTTATTAGGCCCAGCAGCCGAGACAGCGTGCTTATCTTCATGTGCAGGAGCTGAGGGACTAGTTGGGGGAGGAGGCAGCAGTTGAATTTTAGCAAACACTGAAGGTGAAGTTGAAACATCTAGTTGCTCCACCACTTCGGGTATCAATTGTGTCAAATGTTCCATATGGCAGGATAACTCCGGGGTATGATTTGCCTCTTTCCCCAACCCATCCCCCTAGATGTCTGAAAAGTCCTGGAATCAGAGGAGACAGGCTGACAAGCCAGAAATGTCTGATTTATTTTTGGATTCTCTGATTTAGATTTATTGCACTAAGGCCAGCCAAATAGCTCAGCAGATTAAAGTGCCTGCAAGCAAGCTTAGGGGTCAGGGGTTTAATCCTTGGGCCATGCCGTGCCGGCCCCACCCCCAGGGCACACTGAGACCATAATTGAGACTGGGCGTGGTGGCTTGCACCTGTAATCCCAGCTCTTGGGAGGCTGTAAAGAGGCGAATCACTGGGAGTCCGACCTAGTAGTGAGACCTTGCACACCCTGTAGACCCTTCCCTAAAAAAAAAAAAAAAAAAAAAAAAAAAAAAAAAAAAGAGAGAGAGAGATTTATCACACAAAATTCACAAATTAAGAGATATCATACTGCCTTTGTGCTCGTAGTGCCCTTGTTTTACAGGACTGCCTTTCTGAGTCTGAGGCATGGGGCGGTGGTCTGAAGGCATTCCACCGCGACTCGCAAGCGCAAGGGCGCGACTCCCGCGCCGAGCGGAGCGTCCGTGCTGGAGCTGGCCGCTCTGCACTGCAGGCTCGCTCGCTCAGAGTCTCTCCGCCGTGCTTCCAAAGCGAGGAGGTAAGCTTACACGAGACCACACGCTTTATGCGCTGCACAGAGCTCTCATAACTTGTTTCCAAACTTTTAAGTTGAAAGCAGCCTTTCCCGTAGACGGAAACCAGTAACAATGTCTTTTTGTACGTGAAAACGATTCCATGAAACTCCTTGGTTTCACCTTTCCGCTCATCCTCTGAGTAACGTCGGAATAAGACGGACTAGTCCTTCCCCACTGCCGCGGAGTTCCCATCACTCTGAGCCTTTCTGGTCTCGCCTGCTCTCGGCGGACTTTCTCCACACGGTCAGGCCTCTCTTAACTCACCCCGGTGGTCTCCGTGCCCCACGTTGAGTGCCACTTGTACGTTATGAGTCACAGCCGAAAGGAACGAGAAGGCCCGACGACTATAGCTCCAGAACTCTCACCGGGTTTAGTCTTTGGCGAAGCGAGCCCAGAGCCGCAGAAGTATCTCCCATTTATTGAGGGCTAACGGCAGCTAAGGAATGTGCGCGGCTACCTTGGTGAACACACTACTCTCTCTTCTGACTTCCGCATTTACCTAGCTCTAAGTTTACATGGTGCTAGCCAGTGACATCCCAAGCAAGGGACCAAAGGGCAGACAGGGCGCCGGCAGAAGCTGCTACCTGCAGCCTTGAGTCAAAGCTGGCTGGAATGTGCGGGACAGGCAGCTCTCCCTGGGCTCTGTTTCTTGCTCTTTGCTCCCTGGGACATCAGGCTTCTGTTTCATACCTATATCTTGCATCTATATAAAGAAGGTCTTGGGGGCCGGGGAGATGGCTCAGTGGAATAAGTGCTTCCCCGCAAGGGCCTGAGTTCAATCCCCAGTTCCAAAAAAAAAAAAAAAATCTTTTTGGTGGCTCTGCCAGCTCTGCAGAAGACTACAGAAATGAGGAAACTGAGGCAGCCTGCACCTGCCCTCGCCCCGCTGCGCTCACGGCTCTGGGCCCTGGGAAGGTGGTCTAGGGTTCCCTGAGGCAGCGGGGCCAGGCTGCGATGCACACAGGTGTGAGCTGTTTTGGAAAAGGAGGTGCAGCAAACTGGGGTTCTACGCTAAGAGGAGCAGACATTTGCTGGGCGCTGGTTCCTTCACACGCGGGACTCCTCTCTGTGACAGCTTAACTGTAAAAATTGTTGGGGACACAGTAAGACTTCAAAAAAGAGCTTTGAATCAATGTGTACATAGCAGGTTATAATGGTCGATGCGCTGGGTCAACTTGCGAGGCGTAGAAGTGTAACTAAGTGGCTGACAGGGGCCGGGGGCCTCCTTGCAAACAGCCTCATCCTGTGCACGAGGACGGCGCCAGGCTGGGGTGAGTGCTGCGCCTGCCCTAGGGCAGACCCGACTTGGACAGAGAGGCAGGATAAGTAAGATCACGGTGGAACTGGAATACACGCTTGCTTCACTCTAAAGCCTGCTGAGACACACTCAGTGCTTGCAAAACTGGCCTACGAGGAGTGACTCGGCAATTATACTGTCTTTTATGTGGAAATACTAAGCTCGCCTTTCCTGTAAAAGCTACACAATAGCCACATTATTGATGGGAGCTTTCTCGGGGATCATTTTCCCAATAAATGCAGAGGAATGCTGTGATTATAATATTTACATTCGGCCGGGGCAATGGCTCAGCTGAATAAGCGTTTGCCTGGCAAGCACAAGGGCCTGAGTTCAATCCCTGGTTTCGCGAAAAAACCCAAACAAATCAATATTTACATTTTCTGGACCTTACCAAAGAAATCAACCATGGCCAAGTTCGCCAAATTGTAAGATTTTGTCTGTTAATTATACATCAGTAGAATCAGGGCAGTGAAACACTTTGGCTCCCACCTGTAGTGTCATCATTCTGTGAGGCTGAGGCAGAAGAACAGAAAGCTGGAGCCCTGCTTGGGCAGCTTCGTCACTTTAGCAAATCCTGGCATACAGTTAAAAAAAAAAAAAAAAAGAAAAGAAAGAAAGAAAGAAAGAAAGAAAGAAAGAAGAAAGAAAGAAAGAAAGAAAGAAAGAAAGAAAGAAAGAAAGAAAATCTGAAGTGCTAGGGAAGGGCTGGAGATTTAGCTCAGTGACGTGAGTGCTTTCCAGGAAAACCCTGAGATAAAATGAGTACCCTACTTGCTTTCATGAGTTTTAGTTCATAAACTTCTTTGTAGATTAGATCAATTTCTTGACTACAACAGACAGTTGGATTCCATTTCTTTGACCCAGTCTTGACAGTCCATGTCTTTTAACAGGAGAATTGAGACCTTTAACATTGTATAACTGAAACATACTAACTTATTCCTGTCACTCGCTGTTCTTTCTCTGTCAACGACTTCTTTGTGTTTCCCTGTTGTCTGTTATCAGATAGAGCCGAAAGACATGACAGGATGTCTGTGGCCCTGTATCCCAGCTGACTGGAACTTACAAGAGACAGCAGGTCCCTTCGGGCTCCGTTTCTTGCTCTTTGCTCCCTTGGGACATTATGCTTCTGTCTCCTATTGCCGCACTTCCCCGTTCCTGTTCTTTTTGCTGAATTTTCATGAAGCATCAGAGCGAGGACAGCAGATTGTTGATCCAGGGCTTGTTGGCAGACTGGTCCTCATCAGCAGGCTATGCAAGATATACAGAGTACAGAGACAACATAAACACATTATTACTATACGCCCACTAAACCATGGAATAGCATGAAAGAGAGTAAGATTTTCCATTAGAGATGCCTTGCAACAGGTCAGTATCAGACAATTCTGACAATTGTTTCGCAGAAATATTACCAATACGTTGCTGAAGAGACTGGATACCAGATGTAATAGTACCATGATACAATAAATACTTTTATTGTATTTTCCTATTCGAAATGAGTTTGATTCCACAGAATTGGAGTTGCACACAATGAGGAGGTATTCCAACCACATTTTAAAAGAAGTACACACTGTAGATTAACAACCTGACCTCCTAGCATAACAGCAGCTTGTTCTAAATCATTTATCTTAGTATTTAACTCTGACTCTATGTGTCTTTGTTCTAAGTCCTTGTGCCGCTGCTGCCCAAAGCGGACAGCTTGTACACCTGGGCTCAATGCTAGTCCAGCTGTAGCAGCTGTGGCTGTGACTATTATCATTCCTAAATTATGGCTATCATGAGTTCAATTATTCTTTTTGTTCGCATCGTCAGTGCCTCCAGGAAATGTTGGAACAGCATCATGAAGGGAGTCTTGCTACAGGCGTCGTGTCGTACCGGAAGCCAAGTTTCAGTCCTTACCTTAAGAATATAAATGCTGTCCCTAAAAGTTAAGGCTAACAGAAGAATTTAGACATGTATATAAAGAACAATTGTGATAGGTACCAGTATATAGTTAGAAGGGTTTCAATAGCTCGGCCCTACAAGCGACAGGTGAGGTAGGTGAACACAGTAACGTGTGGTGGTCCTTTTAAATTTTGCATGTAAATTATAGGTGGGTAGATTCCTTCCTTTACAGCCTTTCCATGTGGACAAATGCTTCAAAGAGGTACCTAACTTCCAAAGATGATGTGAATTGGTCCCCCAGGAACATGAGGGATGCTAGGGGACAGTCCTCCTCCATTCCACACTATTGTATCACTGGCATTTTAAGTGCTAGTCTAAATCTCATCACTGCCTTTCTGTTTCCATTTTAACTCCTTCCACCTCGAAGTCCAGAATGAGCCTCAGGGCCCCAGTCTACGACACGTGCATCAGAAGTATTATCCAGCACTTGGGCTGCTTCTCCTCTGCAGACTTCCCACGTACCCAGCCACTCAGGTAGCAGCGCTGGCGTTCTGGCAGGTGGCAGGTCTGGCAGTGGAAACGCTCCGTCATCAGCTCTGCCTTTAAAGTCTTGTCCCTGTAAAAGAAAACCATTCCCTTTTTCCTCCTTTGTCCTGGTGGAATTTTTAACTATAGATAACCAGACTCCTGTGCTTGCTTTTAAGCAATGAACTCCATTCCCAATACAAAGAGGCCAGCTTCCTCGCAGATCTCGTAGAATGTGGATCTAGGTCCTCCTCCTGCCGGCGCCCTGGTCCCCAAGCTTCATAGGAGCCGCATAACCAGGAACTTCCATCCCAACTCTGGGCAGAGGAGCATCCTACCATGAACTCCTCCACTGAGCAATGGATTTGGAATGTAAGCCCAATAACCAAAACCACCCTTAACACTTAGCAGAAGCGACAACAGGACCACCCGAGCAAGAAGCAAGTTTACCAGTTTTCCATCAGAGCATTTATGTTTGCTCATTTCGTAGGCTTCACCCATCAAGGTGGTGCCCAAATCCCTCCCTCGGTATTTGTTTTGTCCAGTGATGGCCTGCAGCAGCAGATCTGTCTGGCAGTGCATCTAAAAGAAGCTGGATGTAGTAGAGCTTTTTGTACAGTTAACTAGGTGCCTTCACGTGTGTTCTCACACCATTTCCCCCTTTTCCTCTAATGAACTTCTATTAGCTCATTTTATAATTGCTCAGGGATGTTCTAATATTTAAATCCCTATAGAATGTTAACAGGCAAAAGTTTTATATTTTTACACAGAAATTTAGAAATCAAAACCACATACAATCAAAAAAAAGGGGGGGGCAGGGGAGATGGCTCGGTAGAATAAGCGCTTCCCTTGCAAATGGAAGGGCCTGAGTTCAATCCCTGGTTCCGCCAAAAAAATTTTTAAAAAAACATATGCAACATGGTAGCGAGACAATCCTGCTGACATTTTGTAATATACTTAATGTTTTATTTTGACATGACACTTTTAAGCAATCATCCCTAACTAATAGGTAAAAATTTTCATCTAATTAGTCATCATTAAATGGGATAGACATCACAAGTTTTTTTTTTTTTTTATAAAGGCAGAAGTTTGAAGTCCTAGCCCAGGCCCAGTGAGTATGTGGGAGAGCTTCCGGCTACCCTGCACCTATGGAACCTAATCGTCCCAGCCCAGGTGCAGCGTGGGTGAGACCCTCTTCCACCCCCTTGGGACGCCCCCCATCACTCTGCAGCACCTCGCCTACCCCGCCTGCCCACTAGGAATTTCTGCCACATTCCAGAAACCCTCAGATCCAGTCCTAGCCCAGGCCCGGTGAGTGTGTGGGAGAGCTTCTGGCTACCCTGTGCTGGCATGACCTAAGGTCCCAGCCCAGGTGCAGTGTGGGTAACACCCTCTTTCACCCTTTTGGGACGCCCCCCATCACTCCGTAGTACCCCCCCCAACACCCCGCCCACAGAGTAGGAATTTCTGTCGCATGCTGGGAACCCCCAGATCCAGTCCTAGTCCAGGCCTGGTGAGTGTGTGGGAGAGCTGCCTCTCCCCGCTACTGCATCTTGTCCCCTCCAGACTCAGCTCAGTCCTGGCATACAGGCCTGGGGTGAAACGCTTCAGCTGCAGTCCCTGCAAAGAGTGTAGGGGACAGAACCACCCAGCTACTCCAGGAGCAGAACATCTTGCCAGAGGGGCACAACAGGTTCACCCCCGAGGGCAGCAAGATTGGCACACCTCTTTTTTTTTTTTTTTTTTTTTTTGCGGAACCGGGGATTGAAGTCAGATCCTTGTGCTTGTGCTTGCCAGAGAAGTGCTTATTCTACTGAGCCATCTCCTTGGCCCCATGGCACACCTCTTATTCATCAGTTGAACTCCTCTCTAATAACTTTTCCCAGTCCAAGGAGTTTTTGCTTAATTAGCTTAAATCTTATGATGAACTGTATAAACGACTTTCAATATCACTTCAGCGATCTGGAATTTAGGCAGAAGCATGTTTTTAAGTCTACATCTCAAATTATATTGAGAACAAATCAGGGCTGGCCAGATAGTCAGAGGACCAAAGTGCCTGCTTAGGCGGCACCGGGACTACACTCACATTCTTAGTCACCTTGTGACTCTTGTGCAGGGTCTACAGGTCTCACTATCCAGGTCAGACTCGTAGGGATCCAGCCACCAAGGGGCTGGGATTACAGGCACGTGCCACCATGCCCAGGCTCCATCCCCATCTCAGCATGCCCCGGGGTGAGGTTGGCATGGCAGGCTGGGATTGAACCCTGGTCCCTGCGCCTGCCTAAGCAGGTGCTTTATCAAGGGACTGTTTAAATGCCACTACTTCTAAAATTTATTTCAAAACTTTACATTTGTTTATAAAATATTAAAGAGTTTTTATATTAATTTTAATTTAGAACTATAAAACAACAATGAAACTTATTAGGAGTTAAAAGAATTTTAAATAGTCTTTTTTCTTTTCTTTCTTTCTTTTCTTTTTTTTTTAATTCAGGGCACGATCTACAACAGGGTGTACAGGGTCTCACTAAGTAGATCGGACTCATAGTGATCCTCTTGTTTTCAGCCTCCCAAGTGCTGGGATGATGGGCACACACCACCATGCCCAGTCTCAATCCCCATCTCAGCATGCCCCAGCGGTGGGACTGGCATATAGGGATGGAACCCGGCCACTGTGCTCTGCCTAAGCAGGTGCTTTAGTCCACTGAGCTATCTGGTGGCCCTTAAGTAATCTTTTAAAAATCTGCAATGGGGCCCAGGAGGTGGCTCAGTGGAATAAGTGCTTCCCTGGCAAGCACAATGGCCTGAGTTCAATCCCTGGTTC
>NW_004524605.1:2441721-2450447 GCF_000260255.1 Octodon degus | reverse complement strand
TTTTTTTTGCGGAACTGGGGATTGAACTCAGGCCCTGCGCTTGCCAGGCAAGTGCTTATTCCACTGAGCCATCTCCCCGGCCCCAGCCAGGTAGGCTCTTAATGCCACTGAGCTATATCCCCGGCCCGCTAAAGGGGTTTTTATAAGCCTCTGGGTCCTCTATCTTCTTCACTGCAGTGAAGCCTGAGTCGCTGTCCCTTATCCTCAAGTGGGGGGGGGGGACCTGCCCAGCAGCTCAGTTGTTTAAGTGCCTGCTTAAACAAAGCCCTAAAGCTCAAGCTTCTGGGGTTCCAACCCAGACAAGTCACTGCAAACCAGAAATGCCCTAAAGGCATTTGGAGCCTCAAAAAAAAAACAAAAAACACCCCTCTCAAGTGGAGGGGCCGAGGGTGTAGCCAGGGGAGGAGGCAGAGGTTGAATTGCAGCGCACACTGAAGGTGGAGTTGAAACGTCCAGTCGCTGGACCACTTTGGATGTCCTTGACAGGACCCCCTCCTGGGTCTGAGGAGTAGGGGCGCTCCAAGAAAGCGAATTCGGAGCAGGTTGCTCTCTGCGGGGGACGCACTTCCCCAGAGTGAGACTGCAGGGATTCCAAAGCCCAGCAAATCAAATTCCACCGGGACCGCACGCTGGCTGCTCCTCGGTGACCAGCTCCGCCTGGAGCTCTTATAACATGATTCAAAACGTTTAAGTTTAAAGCAGCCGCCGCCTGCTGCTAGTAGCCAGGCTGTGATGGGGGAATACTGGGGTGAGCGGCCGAGGGATGGCTGAAAGCAACGCCCAAGCCAGGAGGAAGCGCCTTGCGGAGCTGGCGCCAGGCCCGGCTCGGCCTGGCGGGGGGACGCCGCAGCCGGGAGCGGCGGCCGGGTGCTGCGGGGCCTGGCGCGGGCTTCGGACCCTGCGGAGCGTTTGCGCCTGCGCGCAGAGAAGACGCAGGAAGACGAGGCGGCGGCGGGGGAGCGCGGAAGGGAGGAACAGGCGAGCAGGAGGTCAGTGGAAGGTAGGAAGGAGCGCGCGGGATTCAGGAAACGGGAAAAGGAATTTTAAAAACAAGAGAGGCAAACGAAGACAGAATTGACTCCGAAGCGAGGATGGAAGGCAAGGGACTGCAAGGGGCGGAGGAAAGGGAGCGCGAGGAAACTAGAGCCGAGCAAAGGCGGGACAGCGCAGAGGCGGGCGCGGCCCCAGAGCGGGCTCGGTCCGAGCTCTCGGCCCCCCACGGGCGCCGCCGCCGCGGGAGCCGGCTCGGACGCGCCGCGGTTAATCTGGACGAGGAGGCTGAGAAACACCCGCCCTGCGGCCCCCGCGCGCCCCGTCGGTGCCGCGGCTTCGGACTCGGGGCGCCCGGGGGTCCGCCCTGCCCGGCCCACCTCTGCCTTCGCCCCCGGGTGCCCGGCTCACCGGTCCCCAAAGGTCCTCTCCCGGCCGGCGGGGACGCGCTGGGCCACTGTCGCCCTCCTTCGTCCCAAGGGACCGGGCCCCCGGGCTCCCCGCAGAACCCGGGGCGCCGCTCGCTGCGCTGAGCCGCTGCTCCAAGGGGCAGGGCCGGCGGACTCAGCCCTGGCAGGCCCTGCGTTCTGTCTCTTGAGATTTGCAATTAAGATTTTTGCCTGAAAGCGCGCTTGGAACCCTCCGATTCTCCCTCTACGGTTTGGTTGTGTTCTGTTCTGTTGCTGAGCCGAGAACTCAGCGGGTTGCCGCGCTGTGCTCCACGCTGTGAGCCCCCCAGCACCCCTCAGGGCCGGCGGCAGCCCGCACCGTGCCCAGCCTGAGTCTGTCTCAGCGTCAGGTCTCTCCTTCATCAGCGAAGCTAATCTGTAGATTCATCGTGTCTTTCGGGGATCTGAGTATGACTGGCCTGAAAGAAAATTTAAAAACCAGCGGGGAAGCATGAAGAAGCCCTTGGAGAAGAGCAAGGAGTACAGAGAGGGTCCCCAGGGCCACTCTGTGTCCTGGTGCAGCCTCTTTTTATCCCCCAGTGCTGGTCCCGGAGCCCAGGGCTGCGCACCAAGCCACATCCCAGCTCTTCTTAGTTTTGTATTTTGAAACAGGGTCTTGCCAAGTCACTAGGTTGCCCAGGCTCAAAGTATGATTATAAAATATGGCTCTCCCTGTCTCCTTTCTTTATTTCTCATCCTGTCTGAGCCTGCTTGGCAAGTCAGTTCCCACAAGATGACTTTCCTGGTGTGGGGTGAGGCGGGCTCCATGAAGGAGAATCCAGCCCCCCAGCCAACCTCAAGAGATGGGGTCAGTGAGACTCTGCCCCCACCCCCAAGCTGAGGGACCACAGATTTGGGACGGTGTCTGGAGGATTGTAGGCCTCCATCCAGGGCATTTGGGGGCAGGCATGGTAAGAAATGACAACAGGGTGCTCCGGCAAACCGTGAAAGTATTCTAGTTATCTTGTCCTGTACTAGAGACCCTCCCTGAGTGATGGGTGGAGCTGAGCAGAGATTTGGTTTTTTCAGGTCCTTGCACCTGGCAGGGAGGCGCTTATTCCACTGAGCCATCTCCCCGGCCCTTTGAGCAGAGTTGTGATCCAGTGATATAAAATAAGATAAGATAAGATAAGATAAGATAAGATAAGATAAGATAAGATAAAATAAATCTTGAAGGCAACAGATGGGCCCAGTGGCTCACATCTGCAATCTTGAATCTGAGGCAGGAGGACTGCCAAAGTTCAAGGCCAGCCTGGGCTACATGGCAAGTTCAAGGCCAGCCTGGGCTACATAGTGTGTTTAAGGACAGCCTGAGCTACATAAGGAGGCCCTAGGGCTGGCCAGATAGCTCAGCGGCTTAAAGTGCCTGCTTAGGCAGAGGCAGGGACCGGGGTTGGATCCCTGGTCTGCCTCACCGGCACCACCGCCAGGGTGTGCTGAGACAGCAATTGGGGGGGGGCATGCACCTATAATCCCAGCGCTGGAGGGGCTGAAAACAGGAGGATCATTAGGAGTCCAATCCATGTGATGAGACCCCCTAGGGTATGTACTAAGTACATTAAAAAAAAAACCCACTTAGGGGCCAGGGAGATAGCTCGATGGAATAAGTGCTTGCCTGGCAAGTGCAAGGTCCTGAGTTTGATCCCTGGTACCACCAAAAATTTTTAAAAAGGAGTCCTTATATTCAGCCAAGCTTTAGCCTGAACTTAATTACCCAATGGGCCTCTGAAGGCCCAGCCTCCGAGCCCCTGTACGTTATAAAGCCTTCTTAAGGTGCCATTTGGGGCTCAGAGGCCTCAGCTCCTACAGCCTTGCAGAGGAACCTTCCCCAATGCTTGAACATTTTTAACTTGGCCGTTTCTCTCAGACTCCACTTTCACCCCAGTGAGGTGCAAGTTCAGCCATTACGTTCTTTCTTGAGCTCCTTACCTCACTGAACCCGAAGCAGGTTTTATTGATTGATTGACGGACTGATACATGGTACTGACCGGGGTTTGGACTTGGGTTCTTGCACATTCCAGGCAGATGCTTAGACCTCCAAGCTAGCTCCCCAGCCCCCCAAAGCAGGTTTTAAACAAGGACTCATTCATTTTATTCCATTTTTACTTCTTTTCCTACATGACTACAGTATTTTTTTCTTTTAGTACAAGAAATCAAACCCTAGGTCTCACACATACTGGGCATCCTACCATTGAGCTCTAGCCAACTCCTAGCTTTCTGATCTTGAACATAATCACGTGGCTGCTTTCCCTGTAGGATGTCCACAAAGCGGCCCTAGTGCCTGTGCCCTCCATGCAAGCTGGCATGTGGTGCCCAGTGGGTGGACCAGTGGGTCAGTGGCGCCAGCTCCTTCATTCACTCACTCACTCACTCATTCAGTACTTACTGACTGCCGGATTCCCTTGCCACTGCCCTGGGCCCAGAGCATTTGACTTGAGGCTGCTGCGGTAGGACAGAAGAAGGGAAGGCAGGCAGACATGAGACAAGGAAACCCCTTATGGGGTGTGATCGGGGTTGCCCGGGTGACCCACGTCTGCCCTCCACGTCTTCACTCCCTAGTCTTGTTCTGTGCGGTAGACTTCTTCTGCCAGGCCCATCACACACAAATCTCTTAAATATCTGTAAATTTGTAAGTCAACTTAGTTGATAAAGTCAAATGTAGCAACCTGAACTTCGAATGAACAGATGCAAGGGGCTCAGAGAAAGTTCTGGGGCAGAACATCTTGGTCGGATAATCTTTAAGGATACTGCAGCACCAAGGTCACATATACTTTTTGCCTCCAATGCGTGTGTCTCTCTGGAACACACACTTTATTTTTTCTAGGTGCACTACGCTTCAATTCTTCCTAATAAACCCACCCACGCCGCTCACCACCACGTCCTGAAATGTCTGTGATGCGAGTCGATGAAGCAGGGCTGAGGAGACAGTTCCGCAGTCTGAGTACCTGCCTGGAAAGCGCAGGAACCCGCTTTCCACCCCCACCACCACATGCCGTGCCACCCCCACACCACGTGCCCACGGAAACTGGCATGGTGGCACAGAGCTCTGGGGAGGCCAAGACAGGAGGAGCACTATGAGTCCAAGATATGTAGTGAGACCCTGTACCAAATAAATAAATAAAGACTTTTTTTAAAAAAGAGTCAATGATACTACTCCATACAAGGGGCAAATTGAAGTCCCTATCACCTCAGATACCATCTGTGACATTTCCTCCAAAGAAACATACTTTAAACTGTATTTTATTTATTTATTTATTTATTGGCAGAACCGGGGATTGAACTCAGGCCCTTGTGCTTGCCAGGGAAGTGCTTATTCCACTGAGCCATCTCCCTGACCCCAAAGGTTGTATGTGCAGTTGCCTTGTTTGTTTTTGGTCTTTTTTGATTTTACTGTATTTTTTTGGTTGAACTGCTTTTTAGGGGAGGTTTATGTTTTGTTTTTGGTATCAAGGACCGAACCCAGGGCTTCCAGCTTGCTAGGCAAGCATTCTACCACTGAGCCAAATGCCCAGCCCCCTAAACTGTGTTATTATTGCACTGGTATAAAATATGAATGTAATCTAGATTGGGTTCCTTACACACTAACAATTGTATATGTTCTAATGTCTAGAGGAACCGACGCAAAGCGCTTTATGGGCCCAGCACAGTCAGCGCTGAGCAGTAAGTCGGCTCTGTGGTGAGACCTGTTAGGTTTCCCAGCACAGCAAGAAGCAGAAGGAAAGAGAAAGGGGGCGGGGCCTTTGCTGACTGAGACATAGAGAGGGTCTCTGGGACGTGGCTCGGATCCTCTGACCCGAGACAAAGGGCGGCTGGGCAGTTATGGACCTTTGCTAAGGGCGGGCTTGAGGGGCAGGGTGAGCGACACCTAAGGAGCTGACTGGGGTCTTCCTTGTGGGGCAAGAAAGGCAAAGGAAGTTGCAAACAGGTGCTGTTCTAGGACTTACAATAGCAAACAAAAGGGGCTTGCCTTCAGGGAGCTTGCATGCCAGTTACTGAGAGGCAGGAAAGAAAATTAATATGCATAGCAATGAGGTGCTTCTAAGTGTGAGAAAAACTAAGGCTGAGAAAGGGAATGCGGATTGTTGGCAAGGTGGACACAGGAAGCTTCACTGGGAAGTCTCACTTGGGGAGAAAACAAAAGCCTGAGGAAACCCTGAAACAAACCCAGAGAGTGCACTGCTGGAAGAAGCGCAGTCCAGGATGGGACTCGGCGCTGAAAAAAATCCCAGCATCCCTCCATAAGGCAGCTCAGGAAGTTACGTATTTCTGCAAGAGCCAAGGCCTGGGGCAAATATCTGCAGCTGCTGTCTCCATTTTGCTTCCTGGCACCAAAACAAGATGACTCCACTCCTCCTGCACTGCGTCCTTTTCCAATACATCAGGCCAGGTGCCGTCCTCTTCACCTGCAAAGAAAGAGCACAGAGAGGCAGACAGCAGGAGGAGAGTAGCGACAGCCCGGCAAGGTCAGGGCCAGCAGTGGGCTCTGCCCTCATCAAAGATGGCGTCCAGAGCCCTGCGGGTGACGGTGCTTAAGCGGTGCAGAGTGGAGGATCAGCCAGTTCTGGCACACTAGTGCTATTCCTCAGGATGTTCCATAGAGCAACTTAGACATGCGCTCCCAGGGGAGAGAGGTAAGAAGGCCCACGGGAACCTGGCTTGTACTTAAGAAAACAAAACTGACATGGAAGCCTGACACAGTGACAGTCCTGCCATTACAGCACGCAGGCGGCTGACGCAGGAGGACGATTCCAAGTTGGAGTCCAACCTGAGACATAGCAAGTTCAAGGGTCGCCTGAGCTGGTAGCGAGGCCCTCTCTCAACGATCGGGTAATTAGCCAGACAGCCCCTGGGGCGGTGGATTGGCCACGGGCACTGCACCGTGAGCCATTCTGAGCAGCACCATGAATCACAGCCATCGATTTGAATGACTCTTTCCTACACCATGCTGAGTGGGAAGAAAGGTAAGTCACAGCGCCGTGCAGAAAATATATTTTACAAAGTTCAAAAAGCAAAAGGAAACAGCATATTCTCTCAACAACACAAACACACAACACACGGTGGCCATAAAGGAGAGGGAAGAGACAACACAAATTCAACAGTGTTACACTGGGGGAGGGGAGCAGAGGGTGCAGGGGGAGCCTGCTGACCTACGTCGGCAGCCTTCCAGCTCTTGCTTCTTCTTCCTCTTTCCTTTCAGCACTGGCGGCTGAGCCCAGGGCCTTGTGCCCACCACAGGACTATCTCCTGATCAAATAAGGAAGTAGAATTTTATTACTTTTATTCTTTACACACATATTCATACATGCATCTATATGAGCATTTTTCAGTTTATAAAATGCAAATGGTACTTCTTAATTGAAACTATCCCTCATCAACCAGATCCCATTACATGAGAGCCGCACGGTACCCTCAGACTGGATGCAGGCCACAGAGTCCACCTGACCGGAGCCCACCTGATTGGGGACTTTCCAACACAAGCACAGCTCTGGACAGCCACGGTTCTGGAAGCGGCAAGGCCAAGTGGATTCCCGCCATGTGGGCCACAAGGAAGGGGTGCGTACTGGTGAGGACAAAAATGGCTTCATCCAAGCCGGAATGTAGCAGGCTTCTCCTCAGCAGGCAAGCCAGGGTCTGCCTTTCTGCTGGTTGTGTCTAGTTTCTGGGGAGCTGTGCAGGAAAAACAAGCTGATTACTATGAGGCAGTCCCGGCAGTTCCTGCTCAAGATGGCCTCGGTCTTGTCAAGAGAATCCACACAGGAAGAGAAAGGACGGTCCTCACCTGAGGTGGCTATAGGGCAGGAGAGGGCCCCCGTCAGCACGGTGCTCCGTGACGCTGGGGACGCAGTGCAGGTCTGTGGCCTCCACACCCACAGATGCAGCCCTTTCGCACTCAGATGTCCCCTGAATAGGGTCAACCAGCAAGAGAGTGCTGGTAGGGGCTGAGGAAATAGCTCAGTGGTATAAGTGCCTGCCTGGCAAGCACAAGGTCCTGAGTTCGATCCCCAGTACCAAAAATAAATAAAAAATGTCAAAAGAGAGTGCTGGTGGTGGTGGCAGCTGGCACTGTGGTTCGTCCTGGGTCCACAGAAATTCTGGAGGAGAAACAGAAACAGATGAAACCTTCCCTTCTGCTTATTCGGAAAGCCTCCCCAGCCCTAGGTTCCTCACCTGCAAGGCAGGCGCAGCGTTTGCCTTCTGGGGTTATTGTGGGCGCGAGCTCCCGGTACTTAAGATGCTAGCAGCGCAATTCCTCTTGCTCTCAAATTACATCGAATGGCTCTGGCGCCATCTGGCGGCATCTGCGGCATCTGCTGCTAAGTGCGGCGCAGGGGTGCCCTTCTGAGGTAGCATCCCTGGATGGCACCGAGTCCTGAGGTCCCCGCAGGCAAAGGGGGTGAAGAGGCAGCAAAGTGCAACGTGTGCGCTTTAGGTGGACCCTGGTTTGAACCGAGGAACTACAGATGCACACTCTTAGGAAGATGAGAATGATGGGGCACTGGGACACCGCGGTGCGGGAACCGTGTCGCACTCGCGTGGATTACATGGCACAACTTTAAAAAGGCTAACATCCAAGAGGTCTGTTTGTTGCTTTGTTTGTGTGCTGCTGGGGGCTGAATCCAGGGCCTTGGACAAGGAAGCCGGGCGCCACACCACTGACTGCACCCCAGCTCAGGCTAAGTTTGGAGAAGGCCTGGCACGCTGCAGCCGCCCACGCACTCTCGCCTAGCTCCGCATGGCCGCCCCCTCTCAAGGGTACACGTACTTTTTCTCCCCCATACTGGGTACTAAACACAGGGTGCTCTACCACAGAGCTACATCCCCAGCCCCCCCCCCCTTTTTTTTTAATTTTGAGACAATCTTGCCAAATCGCCAAGGCTGCCCACAAACCTGAGATCCTCCTGCCTCAGCCTCTCAAGCTGCCGGTTTTACAGGCATAGCTACCCTTCCTGCCTGGATCCTCATGTCTGGCTGCTACCTAAGACGGCCTTCTCTGCACAAGTCCCTAATAACTCGCGCTCTGCCCACCCTGGACCTGCCATCCTCCTTGGTATTCCCGCACCTCGACTTTCGGTAGCCAGTTCTGGCACACCAGGCTTCTCCGAAGCATGTACACTTCCTCCGAAGTGTACAGCCTAAAATATGTATGGAGAAAATATTGTCATGTCTAGAATCCGCTTTGAAATAATCCAGTGTGGGAGCGGACAGGGACCGATAAGGACGAAATGAGCGTGATCGTAAAATGCTCATCATAAACCAGGTATGGCGTTGCTCGCCTGGATCCAGCTC
>NW_004524605.1:2421723-2441621 GCF_000260255.1 Octodon degus | reverse complement strand
TTTTTTTTTTTTTTTTTTTGCGGAACCGGGGATTGAACTCAGGTCCTTGAGATTGCCAGGCAAGCGAGGAAACTTATTAAGACCCTGTCCCAACATTAATAATAACAACAACAAAAAGGCTGGGACGTAGCCCAGGCAGAGACCAATCCCCATAACCACAAAGAAAGGAAAGGAAAGGGAAGGAGGGGGAGGAAAGGGAAGAAGACAGGGAGAGCAGGAAAGCGCAGAGCGCTCCCTGCAGCCTCGGGCCGCCCGTGGAGGGATCCCCGCTGGGGGGCGTCCAGGACCCCAGCGGGAGGCCCGGCCCGCGTTTGCAGTCCCTGCACACCAGCGCCTCCCGCCGAAACCGCCGGGTGGACGCCGCTCGCGCCCCCTGGTGGCCACCGCGTCTCCAGCCGCCGCGCCCGCGCAGTTCGGCACCGAGTGGGGCGCGCGCCTGCGGGGCCGCCTCCTGCGCACGCGCATCCCCGCGCCTGTCGGGGGCGCGCGCCGACGCCCTCGGTTCTGGGGACCCGGCGGGACGCCGAGGAGCAGCCGCAGGAAAGATTCCCCCGAGGGCGGCATGGTGGGTAAATGCGGCCAAAGCATACTCCCTAATGAAAATAAGTACTTCCGCGCGACCGTGGCCCGCTGTGCGCCTCCGCAGCGGCGCTGGGCGTGCGGGAGCTGGTGGGGGCGCGGGGGCGCGCGTGCGGGGCGCGGCGAGGGGCGTTTGCAACGTTTTATCACGTCCTTGTTTTGTTTTGGTTTTTGAGTTTTAGGGAAGGTTCTACAAGGTGTTCAGGGTCTCACTACTAGATCAGACTCATAGCGATCTGCCTGTTTACAAGCCTCCCAAAAGCTGGGATTACAGGCAAGTGTGCGCCACCATGCCCAGCCTCAATTGCCATCTCAGTGCGCCCCGGGGGTGGGGCCGGCATGGCAGGCCTGGGGATTGAACCCCTGGCCCCTGTGCCTGCTTGCAGGCGCTTTAATCCACTGAGCTATTTGGCCGGCCCTTAGCACATGTTTTCTTGTCACTTTTCTTGTAGAATTAGCCCAGTTCGGTGCAATGTCAGGTGACAATCTGCCTTTACATCTTTGGGGAGAGGTGGAAAGTGAGGCATGGGGGAACCCAGGAAGATAGCGAGACAGGACGGATAGAGAGGGACAGAGGAAGGCCTCGTTCAGACAGGAAGGAGAGGCAACGCAAGCTAGGTCTGTACTAGTCAAAAGGCTGCAAAATGGTCGTGTACACCTGGACTATCCAACGTCAGAGCTAGGTCAGAAAATGTTAACAGGTTCTTTCCAGGGCTGGAATCTACCGGTTGGGACGCAGGTGCTGCAGTTCGATGTTGGGAATGATTTGTAAGGATGATGTGCTGCAAGACGTTCTGAAATACAAGAAACAAACAAACAAGAAAAAGAAATACAAGAAGCTCGCCAGGGCCGGCCAGCGGACCAAAGCATTTGCTTAGGCAGAACGCAGGGACTGGGACTTGATCGGCAGCACCACAAGCCGTGCCGCCCGCCTCCAGGGCGCGCTGAGACAGCGATTGAGATTGGGCGAGGTGGTGCGCGCCTGTAATCCCAGCGCTTGGGAGGCTGAAAACAGGAGGATCACTAGGAGTCCAGTATACCTAGTGACACCTTGTAGACCTTGTACCAAATACATAAAAAAAGAAAGAAAGAAAGAAAGCCACCATCTGCGTCCACGGTATTGTCAGGATCCTCCCAGACTGAGCTAAAAGCCTTCCCAGCAGGACTGTATCATTTGAATCGTCAGAATCTAAAGGAGTTACAGAGAAGCGACAGATGCATTGAGCTTTTTAGAACAATGACACTCGAGATTTGGTTTCTTTAAAACTTGCCTATGTTTTAATGACAAAGTATTGCCAAGAAAGAAAAAAGATAAAGGTCCAGTAGTGTAGCAGACAGTCGCTGATTTGTGAAAGCTTTGTTTCAGTCGTCAAGCATTTTTTTTTAACGGAGTTAGCACAGGGTCTCACCACACAGATCAGAGTCAGAGTGAGGATCCTCCTGTTTTCAGCCTCCCAAGCGCTGGGATTACAGGCGCACAACCACGCCCCGTCTCAGTCACCATCTCCAGTGCCCTGGAGGCGTGGCCA
This sequence comes from Octodon degus, assembly GCF_000260255.1. Classification (NCBI taxonomy): domain Eukaryota; kingdom Metazoa; phylum Chordata; class Mammalia; order Rodentia; family Octodontidae; genus Octodon; species Octodon degus. The sequence continues at coordinate 2,439,513 of NW_004524605.1, read as the reverse complement.
GCACAGCAAGCTGGGGATCAGACCCCAGTCCCTGAGCCTGCCTAAGCAGGCGCTTTAGTCCGCTGAGCTGTCTGGCCGGCCCCCTCACGCAGTTTATGTGCTGTCGGAGCACATGACAATGAAAAACAACTTGGATCATTTCATGGTGGTTGGAGGTTTCGGCAATCTATGACAAACCTGCCCAATAGGAAGGAAAATATATGTCCTGGTAGCTGCAAAGTCGTATTATCCCTAGAATTTAGAAATCCATCCTGGAACACAGCCAGCAGGTCTTTTTGGGGGAGGAGGTGTGTTCAGTGGAATCCCCACCCCTCGGCAGCTCCCCCTGAGCAGCGCCAGTAGGCTTGTGCTTTAGCACAGCAACGATTTGCGGGACAGAGGGGGAAGGAGCGTGAGGCAGCCAGAAGCTGCAGGAGCAGCAGCCGCCAGGGTCAGCCTGGGCATCCTCCCTGGGCCTCGCACGCATCACTGACTGTCCCAGTGGGAAGCGCACCCAGGACAGCTCTTTACTTGGCCTCACCCTGGCGCCTGGAACCCAAACGGCTGTAGCCACAAGTTCGCAACTCTGCACTCATCAGTCTGGGCCTGGTGGGCACCGGTATTAAAAGGACCCAGAGCCAGCCAGACGCGTGCTCGACTACCTACCTAGGACTGCCAGCCATGGCTCCTCATGCAGCCAGGCAAGCTGCCTGCAGGAACGTACAGAGAAAGCGGCCAGGTGACAGTGAGTTCAGGAACTGCAGGCTGCAGGCAGGGACAGAGTACAGCAGGAAGAAGGGTGGCAGAGGGAGCTGGGGCCACAAGCCCCAGCTGCCGAGGAGGGACTTCATTCTACAGGAAATGAGGAGCCACAGAGGAGCCCTGAGCCTGTGTGGGAACCACAGGTGAGCTGCGGCCTGAACCCTGGCTGCACCTGGAGCTGGAGGCCAGGGAGGGCGGGTCCCAGGCCAGAAGACCACTGTGGAGACACGGGACAGGCAGCCACATGAAGGCGGTGGGGGCAGGACCCAGAGCTGGAGCAGAGGACACCCCCTATGGCATCCCCAGGTACATCCCCTAGTTACATGTCCCCAGGTAACTAGGCGATTGCTCCATGTCAAGGGCTGGGTGGACGGCGGACAGGGCTTCACCTGGGTCCCTAACGCTGTTCTGCAGTCCCCATCCCAGATCTGGGATCTCCAGCAGGACCTGTAACCACTGGGAGTGCGGCGGTCTCAAGGACGTCAGATCCAACTACCCTAGCTGTGTAGCCTGGCCAGGCTGCCCTGATGGCCACGACCAGGAGGCAGGTGTCCCGTCTGCCCCTGCCCCACATTCACCTCCATAGTCCAAGCCCCCCAGCCCAGGGCTGCCCTCCATGGCACCTGGCAACCCATCCGAGGGTCTTTTAGTCCCTGGGTGTCCAGGCCCAGCATCCTGTGCCATTGCTGCAGCCCACCACCTCTCCCCTACGTGCAGAAGTCAACACTGTAAGATTCTGGTTTTTTTTTTTTTTTTTTTTGTACCAGGAATCAAATTCATGACCTTGGGCAGGCACTTGTGCCACTAAGCCATATCCCCAGCTCCAGGTCGTTATGCAGTAATCAACCCTATCATGAGAATAGACTTGTCGCAACTATTTGAAGAAGTAACCCAGATGTCACACTCCACAACGGGTTCACAAGCTACCCACTGATGTTATGTTTGCTGAAAGAACAACCCTTGCACGGGAGCGCTAATCAAGAACAGTCTCCACTTCCCTGAAAACACGTTGCAAGTTCACAGTAGGCTAATGCATCGCACCATCTTGGATCTCGGGAAGAGGTGACACTGTCCTCACAGGGTGCGGAGAAGCTAAGTAGTACTGACCGCTGTCGATGTGCACGCGATGATAAGCTTGAAGTAAAGCTGGCTGTGGTGTCACCTGCCTCTAATCCCAGCACTCAAGAGGCTGAGGCAGGAGGAGCCTGTGGGTTCAAGAGCAGCCCGGGCTGCTGAGCTCCACGCTAGCCTGGAGTAGAGCCACCCTGGCTCAGAAGACAGAAGAACAGCAAGGTTGACACTGAATCCCCAGCACAAATGAAGCTAGCAATGGTCACATTTTATGACACAATGAGAGGTGGAACAGGTGCTGCGGACAGTCATGCGGGACTGTGGTGTCACTCAAGACGGAGCACTGGCCAGTGGTTGTTTTACTCGATTCTAAACATGATAGACATAAATAGTGTTGTAGTTTACAAAGAAAATGAAAAGCACAAAATATGGAGAAATTTTCTTAGAGGATTGGGGCTGGACCTGACAAGTGATAAATTATCATAGAGGAAGAACAGTATGTCTCTGCCCAAAGAACTCCACAAGGGCTAGGCAGATAGCTTGGCGGTCTGAATGCCTGCCTGGCAAGTGCAAGGTCCCAAGTTCGATCCCTGGTACCGCATGCCGTGCCAGCTCCAGAACCCTGGGTGTGCTGCCAGCCCCCAAGCCAGGCGTGGTGATGCACGCCTATAATGCCAGTGCAGGGAGGCTGAGGCAGGAGGATCACTGTGAGTCCGAACTGCATAGCCACCCCCTGTATCAAGAAAAATAATAAAAATAATAATGAAAAAGAACTCCACAAGGGGGGCCGGAGAGATGGGTCAGTAGAATAAACACTTGCCTGGCAAGTGCAAGGGCTGAGTTCAATCCCTGGTTCCAGGGAAAAAAACAAACAACTCTACAAAAGAATTCAGGAGCAGCACAGTGAAGAGACAGATGAGACATCACAAGAACCTTCAAGATGTCAAGTATGTGCCACCAAAGAAGACAGGAAAGCAAAACACATACTGCCAATGTGAGTGACAGTTGTGGCTACAACGTGCTCTTGCGTGTGAAAACCCTTCGGTGTGACATCTGAAGTGAAGACATGCAGGGACCGGGGCTCGATCCCTGGCATGCCAGGTGCCCGCGTGCCCCGCAGCCCGGCCCCCGAGGGGCACTGAGGCTGCGACTGAGACGGGCGTGGTGGTGCAGCCTGCAATCCCAGCGCTTGGGAGGCCGAAAGCAAGAGGATCGCTGCAAGTCTGATCGTGCAGTGAGACCCTGTAGACCCTGTACTAAACACATCTTTAAAAGGTGAAGTAAAGATGGTTTTTGTGGTAGTGTTATTTGTATTTTCATTGTAGTTCACATGGGAATTTATTTCTGCTGTTATTTTTTAGATCTTGTAAGCAGGCAAACAATTGATTTAGAAAACGGTGATATTTATTCAGACCAGCATATAGTTGATACTTCATTTCCCTGCCAAGTGGAAGGGAAAGCGGCGCGCACGGGCCGCAGGGGCGAGGCCTGTGTGCAGCCTGCTGGTGTGATGGGCGAAGGCTGCTCAGGCGTGGCCGGGGGCAGAGCGTACTTCCGTTCTGGAGATATGGGTGCATTTTCATTGTAGTTCACACCAGAATTTGTGTCCCTTTTCCATCTTGTAAGCTGATAACTGATGTTGAAAGTGTTGACATTGGGCTGAGCTGGCTCAGTGGAATAAGTGCTTCCCTGGCAAGCACAAGGGCCTGAGTTCAATCCCCGGTTCTGCCAAAAAAAAAGGTGCTCCTTTGATCCTTCAGTTCATGAGCGTGATGACTGGGTGTTTATACCTTATGCATGAGCTGAGCCTTCCTTCAAACCTTGTTACGAGGGGCTGGTGAGATGGCTCAGTGGTCTAAAGCACCTACTTAGAACAAGCTAAGCTAAGCAAAGCACAGGGACCACGGTTCAATCCCCCAGCACCACATGCCAGCCAGCCCCGCCCCCTGGTGGGCTGAGCTGGCCACACACATAAAATAAATGAATAAATAAATAATAATAAAAATTAAAAAAAAATAAAAAAGATCAGGGCTAGGAAGATAGCTCAGTAGAATAAGTCCTGAGTTCAATCCCCAGTACCGCAAAAAAAAGACAAAAAAAACAAAAAAAAAAACCTTGTTACGACATGGGCACATCGTGGAAAAAAAAGTGTTGACATTTATTCTACATGCTCATTACACATTAAAATTTTAATAGCTCATTGATTTTTTTTCTTGGTAAGTTTACATTAATATGGTAAAACTCATAAAATTAAAATTGACAATTCTGGGCTGGGGAGATGGTTCAGTGGTCTAAAGCACCTACTTAGAACAAGCTTAGCAAAGCACAGGGATCGCAGTTCAATCCCCCAGCACCACATGCCAGCCAGCCCCGCCCCCTGGTGGGCTGAGCTGGCCACACACACACTCACACATACATTTAAAAAAAAAAAAATTGACAATTCATCAGTAGAAATACTCGTAAAAAATAAGTGCAGGTGTACACACCTTCCGTGATGCACTTGCAAAAATTTACCCTGATGCCCCGGGGTACATAAAGCATCATGTATTGATGCCAGAAATAATTGATCTAATTCTAGCATATTCTTTGTTGTCACAAATATTTAAATTAAATATTTTATAAGCTAAGCTAAGAAGGATAAGGCGAACCTTATCCTTGTGCCTCATGCTCATAACCCCAGCACTCCAGGAAGCTGAGACAGGAGGGTCCCACAATCAAGTTCAGCCTTGGAGATTGAGCAGCTTAGCAAGATCCTCTATTAAATAAAAATAGAGAAGGTTGGGGGCTGCTCAGTGTAAAGCCCTTGGGCTCAAAAACCAAAACAAAGAGGAATGATAAATATCTTACAATTTGACAAAACAAGTTTAAAGCCAGGAGTGGCGGTGCATGGGTGTCCACCCGTCTCCTCAGGGGGTGAGGCAGGGGAGCAGCTGAGCCCGGGAGTCCCGAGATGGAGGGCAGGCCAGCTCGAGCACACAGAGACCTCGTCTCCAGAGGAAAAGACGTTTGACTCCATTCTTAAGTAACACACAGAGACTGAGAGAAATTCACAAAACTGCCATCTGTGTGTCTCAAGCATTTTGGCGTGGGTCGTGGGGGCACCGTGGTGTCCTCTGCGGGTGGGCTGTGGGGCCTCCCGCTGCCGTCCCTGTGAGTCCACACTGAGCCTTCCACGCACGGCGAGCAGTAGGCGCGGCTGGCCCGTCGCCTGGAAGGTGCCTTGCACAGCCCGCGTGGCAGCGGGACTCTCCTGCTCGAGAGGAGCATGAGAGGGAGCTCGAGGAGGCTGGCCTCGCCCTGGGGCTGTCCCTCCAGCAGCATCTGTGCCGGGGTGCGGCCTGCAGCGGGGCCAGTGCTGCATGTGCGCTGGGCCTCCGTCCAATGCGAAGGCTGCAGCGCAGCCCAGTGGCTCCAGTGCCTCCCCAGCAAGCTGCAGGCCCTGCGTTCAAGCCCGCGCCCAGGCCTGCAAAGACAAAACAAAAGCCTGGGGAGCAGAAGGGCCACTTTTGGTTTTAGAAAAACTGTAATTTATAATAACCAGGCCCTGACACGTTGTCCGGGGCGGGTGGGCAGGGGCTGTCAGCATGGAGAGCCAGGAGGAGCAGGCCAGAGCCGGTTCCACAGCCTCACTCGACCAGCCCCGTACCTGCCTATTAAAAGGGCCGTCTTACTAGACAAGTCCAGAGAGCTTAAGCAAATAACAGTCTTCCTTAAAATTATGAAAATGCACATCTCCTGTAACACGCCATGTTTCAGAAGCAAACCTCCAAGTGCTTCTGTGACAAACCCACGCAGCACAGCTCAGTCTCTGGGCAGCGCCTTGAGGCCTCCTCAGGGTCACTGCAGACCCCTCACCTGTGGGGAACGTGGCTCCAGGACACAGTGGACCCAAACCACCCAGAGCACCTGACCCTGTACGCGGCTTCCTACACCTACCTGCCGGTGGTTGTCAATTACTAATAGCCCTTGGTCACTGCGGGCTGATCAGACCGAGATCTCACCAGTGGTGTGACCCCAGGCCTGGAAGGCTCAAAGCCACCTAACAGAATTTGGTATTTGCTGGGGTTTTAGACAAAGGACTTCTTTGGCTAGGCTGTATTTATTAGCTTTTCAAACAAGAGGGCTGAGGATACACCTGAAAAAAATGTAGGCGCCTGGGAATCCCTGCAAGGACTTCTCCAAGTCGTGCTTACGTTAATTTAGGAGAACCATGTCATGCGTGAGAAGCCCGCAGCTGCAGTCTCCTTTTAGTTAATTGGGGTTGGAGCCAAAGCCTCCTCTTGTCCCTTGCGGCGTCCCAGCTTCACAGGCCATTACAGGCCTCAGCAGGGACCCGTGACTCAGAGGTTCATGAACTGCCCATCTCCTGACAAGGGCCTGCGCCTCGGGCAAACTCACCTGTAAACATGAAAAGCCAATTGGTTGGTGTTAAATCCCACTTCATAGTGGTCTCCATCAAATGGTAAAGTGTAATTTATAAATCAACCACAGTAAGGGAGTAACAATTACATAAAATAGAATCATACTTTAAATATGTAAAAGCAATGAAAGTTCTTTCAAATTTACAATTTATTTCTGGGATTTTTTTCAGTTAACATCATGGAAATCAAAGCCTCAGCAAAAGGGAGGCTTCAGCCAGGTATGATGGTGCACACCTGTAACCCCAGCACTGTGGAAGCTGAGGCAGGAGGACGGTCAGGAGTTCGAGACCAGCCTGGACTACAAAGTGAGCTCAAGGCCAGCCTGAACTGCACTGAGAGACCCAGTCTCGGAAAGGGGGTGCTTTGATGGGTGTGGAAAGTTTGAAAGAACTGATGGGGCTGCTCCAGATTGCTTGCTTTTCACACTGCAGCCTGAAGTGAGCGCCCCCCAAGCCCACTTCTCCCTGTCCATCTTAGAAAGCGCTGCCGACCTGCCAGACGCTGGGTCAGTGGTGTGGGAGCCGTTCACAGGGCTCCCTTCTTGGGTTTGGCACCCAGCCCACGGGTAGAACCCAGCCCAGAGGGCTGCAAGAACCTCAGACACCCAGGCAGGCAGCCCTGCCTGACTCTGCCGGGCCATGGTGAGGCTGCTGCCCATTCAGGCCTATGCCAGGCGCAGTCCAGGCCGCCTCCTGCTCAGCCTGCTACCTCTTCACCTGCTCCGCCTTTCACGTCCACTCAGACTCGCCTGCCTCCCCTGGTGCTCCCCGTCCCTGGTGGGTTTCCCTGCTCCCCATGTTTATTGCCACGGGACACAGGGATTTAGAGGTGAAGTGCTTTGGTTTTTTTTTTTTTTAATTTTTTTTGTTTATTTATTTATTGTGCAGGGGGTGGAGTGGGGGGGTAGCTCAGCCCACCAGGGGGCGGGGCTGGCTGGCATGTGGTGCTGGAGGATTGAACCGTGGTCCCTGTGCTTTGCTAAGCTTGTTCTAAGTAGGTGCTTTAGACCACTGAGCCATCTCACCAGCCCAGCGCTTTGGTTTTGTATGGATAACTAATTTAAAGAACAACTGCACAGTCTGCACGAGTCTGTGCTGTGCCCTGGTAGGCAGTCTTGACAGGCATTTTAAAAAGTGCTATCTGTATTCTGGTTTCTCTTCAGATCGTATAAATCTTTCACCTTTTAAAAAGTGCTACTTACAAGTGGCCTTGACCGTGGAGGCGTGGCTGAGCTGTCCTGTCAACTCCAGGGAAAATCTGGTCCGCCCAGTCTGTCCTGTCCCGGAAGTGGGGAGGGAAGCCAGCCCCCCACCAGGCCGGCACTCTACCTGAACTCCACCGCCAGGCCGACCCAGGGCCAAGGTTCACCTGCCTCAGCTTCCTCCTTTTCCAGCTCGAGCCAACTTCACCCCGGATGCCTTCCTCCTGCGCTGCCGCGGCTTGTCCAGGCTCCTCTGCGAGCTGTCCCTGCCGGTGTCCTCCGGACCTGACATCCAAAAGGCTCCAACTCCAAAACTTTGAGGAGCCACACTGACGTCCAAGTGGCAAACTCCACAGCCAGACGCAGTAGGGCAGGAGCTGAGGTGGAGCTCGGGATCACTTGCCTCGCGTGCGCAGGACCCTGGGTGACGCCCCTGCGAGCCCCAAAAGCAAGTCCAAACTGCCCTGTGACGTGACCTTGTGCGACGTGTGAGGCGCGCATACAGCACGAGTGGATTTCATGTTGAGACTTGGGTCCTGTCCCTGGGAATTCTCACTACAGAAACCCAAATACTCCCACATCTGAAAAGGCTGACATTCCTTTTTAAACTTTTGTTTGCATGAGTGAACGTCCGCAGTCTGTAACGGCGAGCCTCCCGGGAAGCTCAGGCTCCTCAGCTCTTTCTCTCTCACACACCCATCTGTGCCCATGCCGGCATTTCAGGTTAGGGACGCTCAAGAGAAGGGGAGAGTGGCGAACCAACTTCCAAAAGCGTTGGGCAATAAATCCGGCGACCTGGAGCAAGGGCCTGGTGCAGAACCCGCAGGCAGGAAGTGCCCACAAGCGTTAGCAACGTGAGGCCGCTACTGTGCTCTGCACAGCCCCCCTGGCGCCGACTCCGCCTGTGCCCCACGCTCCTGACTTCTGCTCATTGTATCCAACTCAGTGGCAAAGCAGAAAGGCCCCTGCGCCGGAGACCAGCGAGGCTGGGCCTGAAATCCATCTCTCCGGCTTTACCCTGGGGAAGTCGCACGCCCTCTCCCGCCTCTGTCTCCACAGCTACAAAACGGTGCTAACCTCCCCCACTGATCGGATGCGATGAGGACTGTGGGAGCCTGACGTGCAGCTGGAAGAGGGCCCTTAGGGAGGCGAGAGGCGTGGGAGGCAGTTCCACGAGGGCGCCCTCGCTCTGCTCGGCTGTCCATCAAGAACGCTCGGCACACTCATGGCCACCCCCCCCAGGCCTCGCCGTGGAAGGAAACCGCTCTTGCAGCATCGCCCAACCCCTGCCCCGCGGGTCCCCTGGGCTGCCCGGCCACGCTCCTCGCAGGAGGCCCCTTCCCACCTCGCTGGTCTCCCGGGCTGACCCTCTTTCCTCGCTGTCCCCGCACTCAGACCTCTCATTGCTGTTTAAGGGCACTGTCGCCTGCCTTAGGGCCACTCCGCTGCCTGCCCCACTCGCAGAGGCGCTACACCCGCCTCCAGCTGGTCAGCACCGGGTGACCTGCATGCAAAACACCAAAAAACTGGGTCTTGCTATGCTATCCAGACTGGACTCCAACTCTCGGGCACCTGGCTCTGACTCCTTCACCCTTAAAAACTGCACTGGGTGGGCAGGGTACAGTAGCAAATGCCTGTAGTCTCAGCTACCTGGGAGGCTAAGGCAGGAAGACAGCCTGTGCTCCGGAACTCAGGCCCAACCCGGACAACATGACAAGATCCCATCTTTGAGAAAAAGCGGTCGTGAGCATGGTCTTCAGGGCAGCTCACACTCTGGCTCCATTCCATTTTGGCCCTGCCCCATGCTGAAGGAAGGAAGGCTCCCCGGGGCTACAGGCAACACCCTGAGATGAGGGGCTTTGGTCTGGTTGTTTTGTTGCAGGCAGCCGAGTTAGATAGAAATATTATAGGCAGTCAGACAGGGCCAGGCCCTCGAAGGAGACAACACAAAAGACAAGTTACCTTACAACAGTGGGAGGGGGGCCACGGAGATGGCCAGTAAAATAAGCACTGCCCTGGCAAGCTCAAGGGTCTGAGTTTAATCCCTGGTTCCCCAAAAAAAAACAACTAACTGTGGGAGGGACAGGTGCTCCTGCTGTGAGCCAGACCTAAAGACCAAACAAATGCTGACCTCCCTAAAGAGACTGATCATCGACCTGAGGGAGCCCGAGAACCATTAATCTGGCTATTACTGGATGGCTACCTGATAAAGTTCTGTTCTACATTCATGCCTGCTTGCTATGTGACTCGCTTCCCCACTTGGTCCTGGACTTAATCAATTTTACCTGAGCAATGGTGCTTGTAATCCCATTGGGTGACCAGAGTTTTGTCCCACCCCACATCCACCTAAGCGGGTTCCCATGTTCTCCACCACCTTAGACCCACCTCACTGCATGGTTTTACTTTATAAAAGTCCCTGGAAGAGGCAGCTTCTCGCAGACAACCCACTCGGGCCCCCCTTCCTGTCCCTCTCTAGGACAGGAGCTTTCTTTCTCTCAATAAATACATTCTGCTCATAACCTCCATTTGTTCCTAAAATTCATTCTTCAGTTTTAGAGAACACGAACTCGTGCAGGTCAGGTCCAGAGATCGTTTTTCCCTATGTCATTTGGAGGTTCCCTATATCGTTTGGAGGTCACCCACCCGAGACCAGTTTTTTGGTTTTTTTTATTCTTCAGCTAACACAGAAGAGATGATTTATTGTACATGCTTTATACTCAGCCAAAAGCGAGAACAGAAGTAGTCCAGAGAGCCACAGGCCCGGGGGCAAAAAACCAGGGAACTGCTTAGTTGGAACCAGGCGGCTCTCTCCTTGAGGTGGTCTTGGCGATCACATGGCAATGAAGTTCTAATCCCTTGAGGCATCCTGGACAGCACGCAGTCCGAAACTTGCACCAGCGCTGTCAGCCGCCAGCATTCTGTATTTCTGCTCGTCCGGCCTCCAGGGGTGTACGAGCTATTTCTCCTGGACTCTGTCTCATCCTTCTTCTTTTACGCTTCAGCCTGCGCATTCGCGTCTTCCCCCACTTGGCGCTCATGGCGCAGAGGGACCTAAGAAGACGGCCTTAAAGTCGAGAGCCCGAGATCTGTTTTTCTCCCTGTATCAGTTTTATCAGTCCAGAAATTCCCCTTCTAATTTAGAGGCAGGTGAATGACTCCTCCAAGGGGAAGCATAGGCAAGAAAAAGCAGTATCTTTTCTGTACCCATCTCAAGGTTTAAGAGTGAGGATCTCAGAACAAAAGGCAGACGAGCAAGAGAAAACCTACACATTGAAGTTTTCTGTGACACGTGAACCTTCGGAGTTGAAGACCTAACGAAATAGGGAAGCTCTTGCGCTTTCATGCTCAACTTGATGAAGAAGTACATTACAGTTTACACGCAGATGTCCCCCAGAGCCTGATGTGGCCGCAGGTGGGGCTTTGGAGAGCTGATCGGATCATGGAGCTGTGGTCCCCGAGAGTGGCTTAGTCCCTGATGAGCTTACAGCTGGGTGTGGCGCCGGGAGGTGAGGCCTGGTCGGCGAGGGGGGCCGCAGGGGCATGGGCTGCAGGGGCCTGGTGCCCTCCTCCTCCCGGATCTGGCGCTGCTTCCCACCACCCCGCGCAGGCTGTTTCCTCTGCCCTGCTGCCTGTCTCGGAGCTGGCTGACTGTGGACTGAAACCCCGAGGAGCTGTGAGCCAAAACAAACCTGTGCTCCCTCACACTGTGGGTGTAGGCGCTGCGGCTCAGTGAGGAGAAGTGACTAGGACAAAGTGGACAGTTGTGGAGCAATCCGTGCGGAGAGCGAAGGTGGGATCCATTCATAATAAACCCAGGGACCATGGAACTGAGGACAGGAAACTCGCTGGCTCGGATTGTCCTGCGGGCTCTGTGTCTGCAGAGACAAGGCCGTTCGTCCCCTCCAGGGGAGGAAGCGAGAGTCCATGACCCGCTTCCAGAAAAGTCAGCGAACCGTTTGATTGCTTCTCTCAGGGTGCAGGGCGGGAAGAGCGCCGTATCCCTGCCTTGCTGTTGCTCGGATGCAAGGGGCCTCTTTTAGGGGTCATGTCCTGAACCCAGCCGGGGAAGATTCTCAGCAGCCCAGGCCAGGGGCTTCTCCTCCCTGGCACAGATGCTAAGCATCACTTGGGGCCTCTCAACATTCATTTCCTTTTTAAAAAATATTTTTCCAGGGTTGGGGAGATGGCTCAATAGAATAAGCGCTTGCCTGCCAAGTGCAAGGGCCTGAGGTCAATCCCCGGTTCTGCCAAACAAACACAAAATATCAGAAGGTATAAAAAATACTTTTCCTCATAAGTGTTTGCTTTGGGGGACAAGGTCTCACTCCATAGTCCAGGCTGCCGCTAGTCCAGCCCTGGCTGGCCTTGAAGTTGCGGTCCTTGTTTGTGTCTCTGACTCCCGAGCGCTGGGATTACAGGTGTGTGCCCCGCGTCCAGCTTCCACAGATCACTGTACAGAGGAGAAGCTTCTGGTTGGGGATGCCAGGCTGAGCACCCCAGAAGGAGTGCGTGCAGCCCGGGCCTGGTGATTGGGTTGGCTGCAGGTGCAGGAAGGAGAATGACCTGCTGGCTGCTGGACTGTGGCTCCGTGGTGCCCTCCACCACCAAACGCTGTGCAGAAGGCACAGCTCCCAGCTAAACAGAAGGCAGCTAAATGGCGTGGGGTGGGGTGCCCTTGCCCAGGTACTGACCCTGCTGCAGCCACAAGCCAAAGCAAAGCTCTCTCCCTCTTAGTCTTCCATCAGAGAAGCAGATGATTACACAAAGGCAGAGGGAGCCCCAGGGGCTCACCGGGGAGCCCAAAGGGATGGAACAGGAAGACCATGTGGGCGGGAGGGGCTGCAGCCCCAGAGGAGAAGGCCCTGAGGGTCAAAGGCCAGCCAGCCGCTCAGGGCTCAGGGGCTTGGCCGGCTCAGGGGTAGGGGATGGAGGTGCAGGAGGTGCAGGAGATGGAGACTTCACCGGCCAAGTGGAAAAGCAGGCAGCTCGGGCTTCCCATGAAACGTCATGAACTTAGAAAGATGAGCCGGAGATCTGGCCTCTACAGTCATGTTCCCTTAGGAAAACACCATCTTCACCCCGCAAGTGTGCTTGCTGGTCAGTAGGGTACACTTGCTGGGACAGAAGTGACCTAGGCTGGGGACCACACTGGTGCAGGCAGGGTCAGGCCAGGGCCACTAGGCCCCCGCTTTGGCTCAGCTGAGCCTGAGGCCGGGTGTAAAGGACAGAGGGAGTGTGGGGGCTGCCCTGCAAATTACAGACAGCCAAGTCACACTGGGATCTCCGATAAACGCTTTTACTAGACCAGTCTGGCGTCACTCTGTGGCCCAGGCTGGGGTCGGACTTGAGATAGTTCCGCCTCAGCCTCCTAAGTAACTAAGATTACAAGTGCACATGACCATGCCCATCTGTTCTAAGTACACAAAGCTATTATTTTGTTTTAATTGTTTGCAAATTTAGTATCCACCCAAGAGAGGGACCCTCTGGCCATGGGATTCAGAGCATGATAAAAGCCTGGGCGCAGGTGCACTGCAGCCTCCTAAGAACCGGGCCCAGGACAGAGCGGGCCCCAGCGCCTCCCCAGGGTAGGCTGGTCCGGCCCTGGGAAGTCTGACCTGGGTGGTGCAGCCACCGGTTGAGTCACAGAGGTGGACCCTCCCCACCCGATGGAGACCACTGCAAAGCCACCTGAGCTGGACTTCAGTTAACCAGCGGGCTTTCTGTGCCCACCTGCGAGCCTACCCCAGGCCCGGGCCCCATGACTGGGGAAGGGCGGTGGACTCACAGAAAGCGGACCCCTGTGAGTCACGGTGGCACCTAAAAGGCACGACAAGCCCACAGCTAAGGACAACTGGCTCCAACCTCAGTTAGCTAGACAGAGACCGTAGCTGCAGACATCTCACTCCCTGGAGGGAACACTGTTCTCCTAACTTAACATAATATGCTGTGAACAGGTCCAGTCCCTCCTGCTCACCTCCTTTGTTCTAAAAAACTAAGTAAAATGGGCCGCCCAGAGAAGACACTGGCCTTAGCCCTGTGAGAGGGCTCTGTCCTCCTGGCCCCGTGATCATCCCATTTGTCTCTTTTATTTACGCGTTTGCTGTCCACTCATTTGGGAGAGGCCTGCAATAACCAAGGGGCAGTACGAACTTGATGCGCCCTGCCCCGCGCTGCAGGAGGAGCAAGACTCACCAGGTCCTCTAGGCTTCTCCCCTCCCCGGGGGCGAGCAGGAGGCTCTGACCCCAAGGTCCACGGCAGAACACGAGCAGCCGCTCCCTGCTTCCGTGGCTGGGGTAGGTGGGGGACGGGCGGGCCTGCTCTCTGCCCCCCCTGCTGGGCCTGGCCCACTCCTCAGCTTTGTGCTTCCACCTCGGATGGCCCCTCCCTTGGGACCCTGAGCCCTGCTCTGCCTGTGCAGTGGCCACGTACCTGCTGAGCACAACGAACGGGATTGTGTGTGTGATGGTGGTGCTGCCGCTGCTGGTCTTGAGACAAGGTCGCAGTAAGTCACTAAATTGCTCAGGCTGGACCCTAACTAGAGATCCTTCTGCCTCAGCCTCCTCCAGGGCTAGGACTGCAGGCCTGTAGCACTACACCTAGCCAGCCAGTGCTTTCTTTCTTCCTTTCCTTTAAAAAAAAAAACAACTCTGTTTTAACCCCAAAGACGTGCTGGCCTGTCCCTGTGCCTCCTTGCATGTCTGACCCCACCTTGCCCCCTCTTGTTACCCCCTCTCTCTTTCCTTCTCATCCCGTTTCCTGCGGTTCCTTATTATTATTTTTTTTTTTTCCTTTTTTTTTTTATTTTTTTTTTCTTTTCAAAGTTTTATTGATAAACAGATAGCAATGAGACAGTTTCAAATCAAATCGAAAGTACAGTTTCAACAAATAATACACTGCATATATTCTTCTTAGTGGTTAATTGCTGTATATTATTATTATTATTTTGGCTCTTCATTTCTGTCATGCTCACAAAACTGCTTAAAATTTTCTCCTGATTTCCAAAGAACTGCGTGGGAACACTCACCCTCCCACCCAACAGCACAGAATCACGCTGAGCATCGCGGGCTGGGCGCTAGGGAGACGTGGACGCCACCTTCCGAGTGCTGGGCTTCCTGATGTGGCTCAGAGCTGCAAAACCCAGTCCAGGGAGTAGGCTTGGTGGGAATGACGGACACGCAAATTGATGAGCTCAGTGGTTTACAGGAGCCAGCACTTGGGTGCAGCGCGGTGACGCGTCACGCGCCTCACACGCCCAAGGCCGGGGCTCAACCTCCAGCACTCACTGCAGGTTTTCTACAAACGCAACATTTTTTTTTTTTTCTAGTACCTGGAATTGAACTCAGGACCCTGCGCTTGCCAGGCAGGCGCTTATTCTACTGAGCTATCTCCCCAGCCCTAGGCAACATAAAATTTAAATGCAGCCACATGCTGTGGTACATGGCTATAATCCTAGCACTCTGGGAGGCTGAGGCAGGAATATTAAAAGTTTAAGTCCAGCCCAGGTAACTCAGCAATTTAGGGAGACCCTGTCTCAAGATAAAAAATTAGGGGCTACACACACACACACATACATACATACATACATACATACATAAAAAAGAACAAAGACTTTTGGGGCTGGCAAGATAGCTCAGCGGTCCAAAGTGCCTATTTACGCAAGCTTAGGCAAGCGCTGAGGGACCAAGGTTTGATCCCTGGCACCACGTCATGCCAGCCCCGCCCCCAGGGTGGGCTAAGCTGGCCACACACACACACACACACACAAGATAAAAAACTAAAAAAAGTAAGGGCCAGCCAGATAGCTCAGGGGACTACAGCGCCTGCTTAGGCAGAGCACAGCGGCCTGGGTTCGATCCTGGCGTGCCATGCTGGCTCCTCCCTGGGGGCGTGCGAGACAGTGATTGAGACTGGGCATGGTGGCACATGCCTGTAATCCAGCACTTGGGAGTCTGAAAACAGGAGGATCATTATGAGTCCGACATAGTAAGACTCTGTATTAAAAAAAAAACTTTAAAAAATTTTTTAAAGTAATAAAAAAGGTTGGGGCTGTAGCTCAGGCAGAAAGCCCTGCAATAGCTGGGCATGGTGGTGCACAACTGTAATCCTAGCACTCCAGAGGCTGAGACAAGAGGATCACTACAAGTTCAAAACCAGCATGGGTTACAAAGTGAGCTCAAAGACAGCCTGAGCTGCATAGCAAGACTTTGTCTCAAAAAAGAAGAAACCCTGGACTCAGTCTCCAGTACCATACACACACATATTACACACCTTACACTCATCTTTCTAGATCTGGTTTATTTTGCTTAACATGATGTTCTCCAGTCCACCCATTTTCCTGCAAATGACAATTTCATTCTTATTCATGGATGCATAATACTCCACTGTGTATGTATACCACATCTACTTTATTTATTCACGTGTTGACTGATATTCAGACCAGTATAATATGCTGGTTACTATGACTTGCACAGAAACAGAGAACTGGAGACTGCACAATGACAGCATATGTTAAATGCTGCAATAAATATGGGCATGGAGGTGCCCTGGAGTATGCTGATTTTAGTCCCTTTGGGCATACACAAAAGGTAGCACAGCTGAATCACATGGTACAGTAAGTCCCTGACCTGCAAATATTTGAGCTGCGAACCCTCACAGACAGGGACCGACCTCGAGTTACGAACATTCACAGACGTGGATGAAGCGAGGAAGAGGCTCTCGCGTCGGCGGACCCTGCCTCGGGGCGCTGCTGTGTGCTCACTTCACGGTGCCACAGTGCACTCAAGCACCGCGCTGGGTCAGAGCCCAGGTGTCCAGAGTGACAGGAAGAGCAGGGTGGCGAGAGGGGACGCGAGGATGGGCAGGGCAAGAGCCAGGGGAACAGAAGTGCGGAGACAAGCGAGCGAGGCGAGGGCATGGGCATGGCAGAGGGAATCCTTCAACCACCGGCGGCGCTAGACCAGCAGAGACCCGTGCGTGTGAGGTCACAGTGATGTCCACTGCGCGCGGTGCCGTGGCGTGCCGTGGCCGGAGCACAGCATGCAGGCCGGGCCAGCATCGGCGTCCGGGCCCACTCGCGTGAGGATGAAGCTCCAATCTGCTCCGACGCTTGAAGACAGTGGGGCATGCAGCTCACATGCGCCACTGCCGGCCTCGAGCGACCTCCCCAGCGGGAGAGCGGGTCTCCCCAAGTTCCCCAGGCTGGCCACAAACTTGTGATCTTCCTGCCTCAGCTTCCTGAGTCGATGGGCTCACGGGTGTGCACTGTCACACCTAGGGCAAGAAATTATCTTCAAGAAATGGGATGCCAGGCGTGGGGCTGCAGCTCGGCAGAAGAGAACTTGCCTAGCAGGTTCAATCCCCAACATGAGCAGAGAAATTAAAGGTGAAAACGGAAAGCTTCAGCAGAGAACTGGAGACTGCACAATGGCAGCATATGTTGAAAAGGAATAAACATGAAGCCGATAACTAAGAATTGAGACTAAAATTACAAACCCAGAGGATGCTTCATAGCAGAAGAATATGGCTAAAGAACGAATCAGAGAAGTGGAAGACAGCAAAAGGAGCGATCTAGAAAACCGTGGCAAAAGAGACAAAAGCAGGGAGCTCCAGAAGAAAGGGGGTCAGGTAGGCAAGCCACGGTGAGAACAACTCGTGTAACCGCGGTTCCAGCAGAGCAGAGGCCGTGGGTTCATGGCTGCAAATGTCCCAAAATGGACGGGAGAGGCAAATCTATAGACTCGAGAACTCGTGTGTCTCAAGCAGAATGGGGGGAATACAGCATCATGATGAAACCAGAAGATCAAAGAGAACAGTCTCAAAGGTGGACACAGGAAGAACAGACACCAGGGACGCTTCTTTACCGCTTGGCCTCAGGTCTAAGCCCCCTTCTGTCACCTGCTTGCTGGGCGCGGGGTAAGAATTTGAAAGCCTCGTTTCGCAGAACCCGCTGCCAGCCGGCCTCCAGGGAAGCTCCGCCCGCGCCCGCCGGGAGGCCCGGAGGATTAGCGGTGGAGAGGGCAGCACCTTCCGTGGGCTCCTTCTGCTTCCTGCTGGCCTCACTGCAGGAATCGCGTCTTCTCTCAGCACTCCCAGCACGCGACCCGGGGCAAGGAAAGCCCCGCTGGTGGGCCGCTCGTGGTCACCCCAGCCGGGGTTCCCCAGATCCTGCTCCTGCCGGCCCTAGCCCTTCCCTTTCATCCTCCCAGGCCTAGGGCTGGTAGTCACTTCCTGTAATTACTAATACCGGGATTACTGCAGCGTCCTCTCTGGCTCTCCCAGCCTTCCAACACCTGTGTAAACAATCTGCCTTGTGTATTTCATCCCCTTTGTTTAAAAAAAAAAAAAAAAAAAAAAAA
>NW_004524605.1:2410732-2417809 GCF_000260255.1 Octodon degus | reverse complement strand
CTGTGAGATCTGCTCGCGTGCTCAGTGTGGACGGTCAGGGCCGCTGGTGGTCTGTCGCCTCAGGGACTTGGCGTGTCCTTCTCTTGGGAATGCTTAGACATCCTCTTCTCACAGGGACCAGTGGGAGGTCAGGCTGGGCAAGTTAGTGAGACACTGTCTCAAAATTGAAAAAATAAATCCCTGTCTAGCTATTCTTTTTTTTTTTTTTCAGAACCAGGGATTGAACTCAGGCCCTTGCACTTGCCGAGGAAGTGCTTATTCCACTGAGCCATCTCCCCGGCCCCCCGTCTAGCTATTCTGGAACACATAATTCAACCCACCACAGTGGCTGTGCCCGCACCCCTCACTACTCAGAAGGCTGGAGTTACTCAGGCCTGAAAAGGCCACCTACACAACACAGCAAGACTCTGTTTGAAAAAGAGAATCATGCCGGTCATGGGGGCGCACACTTGGGGGCAGAGTCAGGAGGAGCCTGGGCTACCCCGCTCAAGACCAGCCTAGACTGTACAGTGAGACTATAAAAAAAACAATAAAAACCCCACAACTTTGAAATACACAATTAAATGTTGCCAACCACAGCTATCCCACTGTGCTGTAGGACGTGAGACACTGTTCTTCCTGCTAACCGTGCCCGCGTATCTCCCTCCCCACACTTCCAGCCTGTGGTAATCCCCGGGGCCTACTCTCTACATATGAGGCCTGACTGATTTAGCTTCTACGTGAGAAGGGCATCTTTGTTGTCTATCACTTAACAGAAGTCCTGCAGCCTCATCCACTTTGCTGCAAATCACAGGACTCCTTTATTCTGTCTGAATAATATTCCATTGTGTACATTTGACATTCCATATCCTGTCACCTATCCTTGGTTTGTCATTTTCATTAACTTTTTTTTTTAATTTTATTTATTTATTTATTTAGTGTGTGTGTGTGTGTGTGTGTGTGTCCATCTCAGCCCACCAGGGGGCGGGGCTGGCTGGCATGTGGTGCTGGGGGATTGAACCGCGGTCCCTGTGCTTTGCTAAGCTTGTTCTAAGTAGGTGCTTTAGACCACTGAGCCATCTCACCAGCCCCTCATTAACTTTTTATTAAAGATGTTTTCTTGTTGTATAGCATCCAGAACAGCACCCACCTGTAAGTGTGGGTGACTACACAGCTCAGTGAACCAGGCCGCGCTGTGCGAGTTCTGCTTGGCACAAGGCTGGTGGGGGACAGACCGGTGCAGCCTCAGAGCAGGGCAGGCAGGGCTACACCCAAGCTGGGCTGTGAGGCAAAGTGCGGCCTCCCAGGATGTCACTGCCTTGCCCGAGGCAGAAGAGGAAACAGGGAGCTTCTTGTCCTTGCAGGAAGGGACACCAGGGAGCAGGGACCTTCAGCTCAGGAGAGGCAAAGTGAGGCCAAATCTTGGCTATTGTGAATAATGTTGAAATGAAATGTGAATGCTGATATCCTTTGACTAATAATTTAAATTCTTTTGGCTATCCACCCAGCAGTAGGATTGCTGGGCCATATGGTAGTTCTGACAGTCTTCAAGATATTTTTGAGACAAGATCTCACTGTGTGGTTCAGGCTGGCCTAGAACTCATTGTGTCACACAGGCTGGCCTCAAACTGGCATTGATCCTCCTGCCTCAGCCTTCTGAGTGCTGGGACCACAGGCATGACCCACTATGCCCAGCCAAGGCACTTTAATAAGTAACAAAACAAGAAACACCCAGGCATGGCATTGCACACCTGTAATCCCAACACCCAGGGGGTGAAGCAGGGTAGTCCCCAAGAGTTGGAGGCCAGCCTGGGCTAGATAATGAATTCAAGGCCAACCTGGACTGCATAGTAAGACCCTGTTTCAAAAAATCAAACAAGCAAAAACAAGCTACAGAAATCCTGTCGATGGTGTGCTGCTCTCTGTACAAAACAAAGCAGGGCAGAGAGTACAGGTTTGCCTACTGCGCCGTTCACCGAGTAGCTTCAGAAGGTAGCGTGTCGGTGCCTTGGCACATTTCAGCAGCTCTGTCCAGGCAGGAGGCCTGAGTGCTCATTTGCATGTGTGTGTGTGTGTGCATGTGTGTGTACCCACACGTGCATCACTGAGGACTGAACAGGGTGGCAGCTGTCAGGAGGCCTGGCTGCGGGTCTGGGATGGAAGCCAGGCCCCATGCAGTGCCAGATCGTGTCCTCGTGAGGCTGAGGAGGCAGAACAGAGCGGGCCCAGGGAAACGTCCACCTCGGTGGCCTCTGCCAGGGCCCCAGGCAGGCAGGGCTATGCCCAAGCTGGGCTGCCTGGCTGCAGGTGGACAGATGGAGAGGGGTCGGGGGCCCACGGGTGGCACCGTGAGTGAGGGGTAGTGGCTGGCTGCAGCTCAGCAGACCCAGTGGGAAGCAGCCCTCAGGGCGCTGAGGCAGGGGCTTGGGCACCACAGCCGCCAACTTCTGGCAAGTGAGAGCCCTCCAGTGGCCTCCAGGCTACCCTGGCCTTGCCCTGGGCAGAAGAGGAAACAGGGAGCTTCTCGTCCTCTCAGGAAGTGAAACCAGGGAGCAGGGGCCTTGAGCTCACAAGAGGCAAAGTGGGGCCTTGGCTGAGCGGTGTGGGCAGCTCCCAGCCTGCAGCCCTTCGCCCAGCCTGGACTGAGCCACGCCTGGGGAGTCAGCTGCTCGGCAAGTGCAGTCGCCACCACTGAAAGCTGTTGGCCCAGAGATATTTAGGGATGAAAAATCGTAATGTCGCCTCTTCGCCTAAAATATCCCAGAAAGCTGGGGTCCAGCCCAGCGGCAGGTGCAGCCCCAGCACGTGCAAGGCCCTGGGTTCCACCCCATCTCCGCCCCAGGAAAGGTGAGGATGACCCCCTACGCATGGCTGCCACGAGCTTTTAGAAAGTGGTGACAATGGGAAGCCAAGCTCACTTTATGGAATAGATTTCTTTCTCTTTTTTGGTTTTGTTTTGAGGGGATTGTTTGTTTTGGGTTTTTTGAGACAGGGTCTTACTATGTAGTTCAAGTTGATCTTGAACTTACTTTGCAGGCGTGGCTGGTCTCGAACTCAGGACAGTCCTACCTCAGCCTCCCAAGTGCTGGGACTACAGGGGTGTGCCACCATGCCTGGCTTTTCTTTCTTTTTAAAACACGATTTGTTGTAAATTACACTTAACATGAAATGTATCATTTTAACCACTTATGGTGTGTGTGTGTGTGTGTGTGTGTGTGTGTGTGTGTGTGTCCATCCGTCTGTCCGTCCCTCTGTCTCTGTTTGGCATGGAGGCTGAACGGAGGGCCCTCACACTGAGCTGTACCCAGCACTTTTATTTTTTAATTTAAGACAAGACCTGAGTACATCCCTGTTAAGGTTTGTGTGTATTTGTCCCCCCCAAAGCCTCACACGGTCATTGAGATGCAGTTCTACAGTCTGTGATTAATTCAGGATCCAAGGCTGGGATTATGTGCCTGAGTCCTGCTGGGATTATGGGTGTGAGTGCTACACCCAGTGAGGGGCGCAAAGCCCGAGTGTAACAGAAGCGAGACAGACAGCTGCGCTCTACGCAGCCACCGCTGCTGCTACCCTCCCTTTGCTCTCTGCCCTTTGCCGCCTCCATGAAAGGCTGCGCTCTGTGTGTGCCTCTCTGCCTTGGAGCCAGCTGAGTGTGGACTGAAACCTCCAGTAACTGAGCTAAATAAACCTTCTCTTCCTTCATTTTGAGTGTCATGTATTTGTCCCAGCAACAAGAGAAGAGTAGGGCTGGCGAGATGGCTCAGTGGTCTAAAGCACCTACTTAGAACAAGCTTAGCAAAGCACAGGGACCGCGGTTCAATCCCCCAGCACCACATGCCAGCCAGCCCCGCCCCCTGGTGGGCTGAGATGGACACACACACACACACACACACACACACACACACACACTAAATAAAAAAACAAGAGAAGAGTAACTGAGACAATCCCTAAATTGTCCAAACTGGGCTCAAACCTATACTCCTCCTGCCTCAGCCTCCCACACTGCTGGAATTACAGCCATGTGTCACCACGCCAGCGACCTCAACCACGTGGAAATGTGCTCGATCACGTGAGGTACTTCCACACTGCAGTGCAAGCAACTGCACGCTCTTTTGGTCTTGTCATTTGCAGATCTGGCGGTGGCTGCCCCAGACAGACCCTTCCCATCACTCCAGGCCCCTATCCTCAGCCCAGCCTAGCCCAGGTCATAAATCACTGCTCCGGAGGGACTGCGGCCCAGGTCCTGGCGTCCTGGAGGAGAGCAGCCCATCCTCCGGGCATGGCAGTTCACGTTTCTGGAGACCCAGCAGTGGGTCAACCAGGACTTCAGGTAGCCCTCAGCTGGAGTCCTGGCAGACCCTTGCAGTCTGTGCTCTCCGCCCCAGGACAGGCACCCGCCGAGTCCTGGCAGCCTCCACCCCCACCCCGGAGCCTGCCTGGGGGTGCCCAGCTCTGAGCAGGGAGTTTGCTCCCCAGCTGTGGTGACTCAAGGTGGGCAGTCCAGGGCCTAGAGCCTATGTTCGCCCTAGGGTGAGAGGACCAGGGAGCATGGGTCCTGCTTCTGGACAATGACCACCACTGAGTCTCAGGTGCCAACCATCTTCGAGTGAGTGGCAGGAGGCAATGTGGGCACCCGACACAGCAGGTTCCTGGTCAGGTCTGAATCCTCCGACGCCCTTTCTCCAACACCGCCCCACTCTTCTCCCTCAGGCTGAGGTCTGGCCCAGCTCCAGGAGGACAGAGAGGATGGGAGGACTGGGTGGGAGGCGGGCAGGAGGGCAGGTCATAGCCGTGGAGCCACACACAGCGCCAGGTCCTTCTCTGAGTGATGCGAC
This sequence comes from Octodon degus, assembly GCF_000260255.1. Classification (NCBI taxonomy): domain Eukaryota; kingdom Metazoa; phylum Chordata; class Mammalia; order Rodentia; family Octodontidae; genus Octodon; species Octodon degus. Next base: position 2,412,995 of record NW_004524605.1, on the reverse strand, counting down.
TAATCCTCCCAATGACTTGTCCTGATTCACTAACCCAAGAACCAAGGATGTAGAGAGGTCACCAGGAAGGTGTGAACCTAGGGATTCAGGGCAAGGGCTGTTTCTGTTTCCCTCCTCCTGGCTAAAAGCAGCCACGAAGATGCTTTGTGGCCAACCACGGGCTGGGGGTAGCACGGCCAGGTGTCAGCCTGGGAAGGGAAGGGGCTGCTGCTCCCCTGGGGCTTCGCTGGCTGAACCCGGTGTAGAAGCAGTGAAGAGGAGAAAGCTCAGTAACTGCAAGGTGTGCGTGGGCTCCCACAGCCTGGGCGATAGGAGCTAGAGAGGTGTAGGGGGCTTCTCTCCCTAGAAGCGGCCATCACTCAGTTGTGGGAGGGGAAGACAGAGCAGGTGGTGGACCCTGCAGGTTTTATAGGCAGAAAGAATGCTTTCCAGGCTATGTGAGCGGCCTGAGGTAGCCCTTAGGAGAACAGGTGACACTAGGTTTGGCCTCTGGACAGGAGTCCCAGGGATGGGCGCCAGTGGTTGTGAGGCTCAGGTAAGGGAAGCTCAGAAAAAGACAGGTCCACAAGACTGCTCCCCACAGCGCCCATGGCAAAGGAACCCGCACGCCCACAGTGGCATACTTGTGGATGGGGTTTCCTGAACCCCTCAGAGGCACAGGGCTCATGTGGCATGGACGGGGCTCCAGTTCCGTGTGTTCAGGTCTGGCCACCTCCCGGGGTGACAGACAGGTGACCACAGCCGCTGTGGTGAGGGAAAGGGACACAGCGCCAGCCAGCCAGCAGAGGGGTAGCTGATTGGCCCTGAAAGTTAGAGTAGCCAGAAGCCTTCTTATGCAGAGGATGGCAGGAGCCAGGGCAGAGATGCCCCGAAGCAGTGGGGCGGCTGGGCTTGCAGGAGTCGCAGGACCAGTCCCACGGCCGGACTCCGCCTGTCAGGCAGCTGTGAGCGGACACACGTGGGCTGCAGGCTTCCCCTGGGGAGAGCGGGGGACAAGTGGGCGGCAGGGAGCCCAGGGTGGTGTTGCAATGATTAAGAAGAAAGGCAGGGAGGCCAGAGGAAGTAGCCAGAGATGGGGAAATCCGCACAGTCCTGGGTGGCAGGGATTGCAGTCCTGTGCAGGCAGCGCGCATGCACAAAGCACACCAGGGAGAGAGGCCCGAAACAATCGGATAAGCTTTGTGTCCTTCCTGTTCACGTGGGTTTTGAGACAGCGTCTCACTATGTGGTCCAGGCTGGCCTCAACTCTCAACAATCCGCCTTCCTCAGCCTCCCGGGTGCTGGGATGACAGCTGCGCCTCCCTCTCATCAGAGAACTTCTCTCCAAGACGAGTCAGCTCTGCAGAGCACCGTGGCGACACGCTCCTCCAGGCCTGCGGCCACCCCCCACCTCCAGGGGTCATCCAGCCCCCACCACATCACTGCGCCCCAAAGTCCTGCTGGGTACCTACACCCGGAGGCCCGCAGGCAAGGACAGGTTTTCCCATCCCTTCAGTATACCACCTCTGCCTGACCCTCCCCACCCGCGGCGACCGGAAGGTGTCTTGCCCTGGATACGCCCTCGGCCTCTGCTGTGAGGAGCCCCTTCCCGACTTTTCCCGAGAGCCACTCCAAGGCACACAGCCCAATGGCACTGAGCTCAAGCAGTGTTGTGCAACCCCCTCTGGCTGGGTCCAAAACATTTTCTATTCCGAAATGAAACCCCATCCCCATTAAGCAATCATTCCTCATTCTCTCTCCCCACAGCCTCTGGCGCTAACCTGTTTTCTCTGTGGTCGTGCCTATGTGCTGGAGTCAGTGCACACGTGGCCTCCTGTGTCTGGTGCCTTGCCCTTGGCAGAAGTTCTAGAGATTTGTACCTGTTGTAGTATGATTTTGTGCTCTGGTCCTCATCATAGCTGAATAATATTCCACCGGATGGATCGTCCGCTTATCCATTCATCAGCCGTTGGCCTATTCGGCCTGTGCCCACTTTTTGCCTATTAAGTCCAGGACTGTGCTGAACATTCTAATACAAACACATGTCTGAGTATTCAATTCTCTGGGGTATATACCTAGGGGTGGAATTGCCCGGTCATACCATAACTCCAAGTTTAACTTTATAAGGCTGAAACAGAATTTCAACTTTCCCCCTCCCGCCCCCGCTTGAATGTGAACACCTCCGGGCTGTTCCACGTTTTCCAGCTCTTCCTCTTGTCTTACCCCCAGTCCCGCACAGTACTCAAGGGCCCCTGCTAACCAGCTGGAGACGAGGATAAATCTC
>NW_004524605.1:2399337-2409777 GCF_000260255.1 Octodon degus | reverse complement strand
TGGCATTGGAGGCGGGCGGCCACCACGGCCAGGTATCAGCCTCCTCCTGGGCAGGCGCCTCCGCCTCCTGGTGCGTGTGGGTGTGTAGGTGCGAGACTGAACGGGTGTCGCCAGCCCGCGGTGCCACCGCCTCTGACAGGCTCCAGCGCTCAAAGTGCCCGTGCCAGCCGGTGCCTACTGACCCCTTCGGAACCTCGGGGCAGGCCGGAGGGGTCCCTGGTCCAGGAGCCATCTATCCAGACCAGCCCTGCTGCAGAAGCCCTTGGGAGAAACAGGGTCAGAATGCAGCAGCCTGTGGAGGAAGGTGACCCCTGGTCGGCAGAGCCCGGTACAGTGGACAGGGCTTGGCTCCTCCCTGGGGGTCTCGGACAGCTGCCTTCCTCTGGCCTCCATTTCCTCTGTGTAAAATGGAAAGAGAGACCTTACTGTCCTGCCTGCCTTTGCTGGCTGCTGTGGAGGTGATGTGGGAGTGAAGCAGGCTGCTGTACCACTGGGAGTAGCCACGAGTGGCACAGTGGCCCAGGGCAGCCCACCTCCCTCTCCCCCTCCGTGCCCTGTGCCCACTACCCCTCTTTGGGAGCTGGGACATTCCGGTCTCATTCCTGGGGCAGCTGCAGACACACCCGCATGCCTGATCCTCCAGCAGGTGCTGGACCCCCCAGGGGCCGGACTCAGGAGCTGCTAGCCACAGCTAAGGCTGGCAGGACGTCTGTCCACGTGGGGTGGGGTGTCCCACCCAGGAGGAGATATGGGTGGGGTCGGCTGGGCCCAGAACCAGGGTGCTTGTACACTTTCTCCGTGGAGCCTACTCAGCCTTGGGCTTGGGCTTTCTCCTCCTGTGTATGTGTTTCAGGGCAGAAGTGGAGCCCACGTCTGGCACTAGCATCCCTGCCCATGTGTCCTCTTTTCTTCTGCTTGGTGGCCAGGGCCCCTTGGTTCTCTGGTCTCCACTGTATGGGACCATAAGGAGCGCCTTGCTTCTATGCCAGGGCTCATCTCAGGGTAGGGTGGAGGGACTGGAGAGAGGCCCTGCAGAGTTGTTGGTGAGGTGGGTTTGCAGCTCTTGAGAGCTCCCAGCCCAGACAGTTATCTGGCCGTGGGTGAAGCCCCGGCTTTGTGCCCTGCTGGCTCTGTTCAGGAATCCCAGGGAGGCTGCTTGGCACCTGCTGTCTCTCCTGCTGTCTCCCTCCCCAAAATCTCCACCCCAGCTGCACAGCTGCCTTGGCCTGAGCTGAAGCTGCAGAGCTTCCAAGCAACGAAGCAAGGAATGTATGTGTCTGTTGGGGGAGGGGCTTCTTCGGGGAAGGAAGTGTCTGTCCCCACACTAAGACCTGGGCCTCAGGGGCCTCAACCCTGCTAGGGGGAGCTGATAATACTGCCTGAAATGTCACTGAGGAAGGGTGCAGGGTGACCTTGTGCCTGACTGCATGGCTGACTGGCTGATGTTGGACATGGCTGTCCTCATCGTGTCCTCTAGAATATATTTCTCTGCTTTTGGGTGGGGCGTACACGTGACATGGTGTTCTCCAAGTGTGGTCGCACACAGTGCTGTGGCTCAGAGCTGTGGCAGCACCTGGGGACCCAAGACACTTGGTGGGAAAGAAAGAGCATCACAGATTTTCTCTGCTGAGACTGGAAGCAAGCGTCTGCCCAGGGAAAGCAGAGGAGGCCAGTGTTTGGGGTGAGGTGGGTGTATCTGGCATTGCGGTCACTGCCCCGCCCCTGGCTACATAGAGCTTAGCAAAGCCCTTTCACCTGCCTTGTCTCTGTGACTTTCACAGAGGTCTTACGTGGAAGCCAGGAGAGGCAACCAAGGCAGGGCAAAGGGAAGTGCGTTCGTGCCTGGAGGAGAAGGGGCTGGCTGGAGGCCAGGTTCTCTTGAGAGGCAGTGACAGAGCCTCGTAACTCTCAGTCCTGGCTGGGGGTGGCAGGGGGTGAGGCAGGGTGATGCCATCCAGTTCCTGGGATGCGGGTGACATCCAGGGCTCCGGGGAGACAATTGGCAGCCCTGGTGTTGGTCTCTCGGACGTCCTCACCCTGACTATATTGTGATGTCAGTCAAATCATTTTTCTGAGCCCTGTGGAACCTTTGAAAGGGGAAAGTGACATGTCACAGGATTCAGTGGAACTCCTACAAAGTACCGCCTTGCTGTAGAGCCCCATACCTGTGATGCCTTCCTGGATAAGTCCCCAGGCCATGTGGCCTGTGAGACCCCAGTAGGGCTGGGCCTGTGCACACGGGGCTGGGATGCTGTGTGCAGACTCAGATGTGCTGCCCTCCTCAGGGCTGGGGGCTAGGTGGGGCAGCCTGGGCTGAGTATGTTTGCCGGGATTGTTGTTGGGGGCTGTAGCATGGGTAGGGGACAGGGCTCACCACCTCCCTCCCCCCAGAGAGCTTTGTCTGTGACAGACACAAAACCTGGAAATGATTGAGGAAGATAGAGCCTCCTAAGGACCATTGTCTGGGGTGGAGGGGAGTGGGTGTCCCGGAAGTATATGGGGGTGCGGCCTGTCTTCTGGGCATCTGTTGAGCAATGGGAGCAGCTGGGGAAGCAAAGGTGGGAAAGGTGGTGCCCTTGTAGGTCCTTTGCACCCATTGAGGGGGGCAAGGGCACTGGGCCTGGCCTGTGTTCTAGCAGTGCACTCCAGAGTGCAGGCCCCACCCCAGCACAGGTGGGGGCAGGGGTGCTGGAGCTCTGCTTCAACCAGCCTGTGCGGACCTTGGCTGCAGGGCAGGCCAGGCCAGTGTGGGCACTGTCCCATTATCTCATCCCACCCTCCTCGCATCCCAGTATGATAAGAGCTGCCTTTGCCATTGTCCAAGAGGAAGCCGGAGGCTGGGGCCACGGCCAAGGTCACACACAGCTGGACTCCTCTGGACATGGTGTTCCTGATGTGGAACAGCAGCAGCCAGCAGGGGCCTGGCTGCCCCTTCCCTCTGCCTCCCATCACAGCTCACACCCACACACCTGCTCGGGAAGCTGTGGCCATTGTCCCCCTGTGCCTTTCCTGTTTGTAAGGCCGTACTTCCTGTTTGTATCCCTCCTGGTAGCCCCTGCCCCACCTGCACCAGATGTTTCCCCAGGGGAGCTCTGACCCTGCAGGAAAAGGGCTTAAACGAGGGAAGCCAGGGAAGGAAAAAGAATAGAGCCCCTCAGGTCCTCATGCACTGAGCTTCCTCCCCACCTGTAAAGGCAGTGGTAGCCTGCCAGGAGAGTGACCACAGTCAGGCAGAGCCTGAGTCTATCTTCCTTGGGTTTGGCTGGCCCAGTTCCAGGAGGCAGGCAGGGTCCTGGGAGGCAGGGCTCTGTCCTTACTGGGTAGGGACTTGTCACCCCACCATGCCCACAAGACCCGAGCTAGAGGTAGCTGGAGGTCCGAGCTGATGCTGTTTCCTCCTCCTTAGACTTAGTCCTGCAGAGGTCAAGTGGGTGGGTGGCTTTGAAGCTTTTATCCCAGTTTCCTGCCAGGCTAGGTATTCTGCCCCAGGAGCCTTTCTCGTACCCACACATCTGCCTCTTTGGCTTCGGCATGTGTACAGGATGACAGATGGCAAGAACCAGGTTTTAGGGATTTGCGTGGGGCAGTAAGTGCTCCCTAATGGATCCTCTCAACTTGCAGAGGCGGCTGCCTGTGCCCTGCTGAAACTTCATGGCCACAACCCCAGGCCCTGCTGGCATTGCCATGGGAAGCGTGGGCAGCCTGTTGGAGCGGCAAGACTTCTCCCCAGAAGAGCTTCGGGCGGCCCTCTCGGGGTCCCGGGGCTCCCGCCAGCCTGATGGGCTCCTCCGGAAAGGTTTAGGCCAGCGTGAGCTCCTCAGCTACCTGCACCTCCCCAAAAAGGACAGCAAGGCCACCAGGCGGGCGCCTCGGAATGAGCCCGCTGACTACGCCACACTCTACTACCGGGAGCACCCTCGGGCTGGGGACTTCAGCAAGACTTCGCTGCCTGAGCGGGGTCGCTTCGACAAGGTGTGCCTCTGCCCCTGCCCGTTATGTGATGGGGGTGCTGGGACCTCCTTGGAGACGCTGATGCCAGGACGGGGTGAGGGTGGGATGGGCTGGCTGCTTGGGCGTGGTCGCTGCCTCCAGAGCCTGCACCCTGCGTCCACAGAGCACCTCCCAGGGGCTCTGGGAGCATCAGCAGGGCAAGCAGAGGCCAGCTGGGGTCTTATGTCTGCTCTCTTCCTGGCAGTGTCGCATTCGGCCGTCAGTGTTCAAGCCTGCAGGGGGCACTGGAAAAGGCTTCCTGTCCATGCAGAGCCTGGCGGCCCACAAGGGCCAAAAGCTATGGCGCAGCAATGGCAGTCTGCACACGCTGGCCTGCCACCCGCCCCTGAGCCCCGGACCCCGCGCCAGCCAAGCCCGTGCGCAGCTGCTGCATGCCCTCAGCCTGGACGAGGGGCGCCCCGAGCCCGAGCCCAGTCTGTCTGACTCTTCCAGTGGGGGCAGCTTTGGCTGCAGTTCTGGCACCAGACCCAGCCACTTCAGCTCCTCCCTGGGCCACATTAACCACCTTGGGGGTTCCCTGGACCGTGCCCCGAGGAGCCCCAAGGAGGCTGGAGCCCTGGCTGTGCTAAGCTGCCTGCCTGAGCCACCACCGCCCTACGAACTGTCCTGCCCCACTGCGGAGGAGGTGGTGGCCATGTTGCCGGACACCTGTGACACGCTCAAGAGGGAACTCAGTGACCCGGACAGCGCCAATCCCTTCACACAGGTGAGGGTGCCACAACTCAGGCCTGGGGCCTTAGTGTGAGAGAGAATGAAAGCAGGGAGCCAGCCCATGTTCACCCCGCACCTGCAAAGCTGCCACACCCCCGGGGCTTGCCTGGGGAAGAGTGGGGGGGCTGGCACTTGTTGGGATGCCCCTGGAGAGCTTCCAGGCTTTGGATGTGTGCAGGGCAGCATCCTGGGCCCTGAGCTCAGTGGTGTGGACACCAAGATGTCAGTGTCAAGGGAGTGTCAGGCTGATGAACTGGGGCGCAGGTACACGTGTGGGGCCACTGGCGTCTCAATCTTGGGAGGCCTTTTCCACGCAGGTGCTCGAGGAGCGCCAGCGGCTGTGGCTGTGCGAGCTGAAGCGCTTGTACGTGGAGCGGCTGCATGAGGTGGCACAGAAGGCCGAGCGTAGCGAGCGCAACCTCCAGCTGCAGCTGTTCATGGCCCAGCAGGAGCAGCGGCGCCTGCGTAAGGAGCTGCGGGCACAGCAAGGCCTGGGGCCCCAGCAGCCCCCCGGGGCCACGCCAGAGGCCGACCCCAGCGCTGGACCGGAAGAAGAAGCCCGATGGGAGGTGAGCGCCCAGGGTCCGCATGCGCGTGCACGTTGCAGGTCCTGCCCTCCTCTCCTTCACACACCCCGCTTGGCTGAGCACCCCTTCACCCTGTCCTGCTCCCCCAGGTGTGCCAGAAGACAGCGGAGATTAGTCTGTTGAAGCAGCAGCTGCGGGAGGCCCAGGCAGAGCTGGCACAGAAGCTGGCCGAGATCTTCAATCTGAAGACGCAGCTTCGGGGCAGCCGCGCGCAGGCCCAGGCCCAGGATGCGGAGTTGGCGCGGTTGCGTGAGGCTGTTCGCAGCCTGCAGGAGCAGGCCCCGCGGGAGGAAGCCCCGGGCAGCTGCGAGACAGATGACTGCAAGAGCCGGGGACTAAGGGGGGAGGCCGGAGGCAGCGAGAGCGCAGATGGCACCGAGGAGCTACGGGCAGAGCTGCTACAAGAGCGGCTCCGGGGCCAGGAGCAGGCGCTGCGCTTTGAGCAGGAGCGGCGGACTTGGCAGGAGGAGAAGGAGCGGGTGCTGCGCTATCAGCGGGAGATCCAAGGGGGCTACATGGACATGTACCGCCGCAACCAGGCGCTGGAGCAGGAGCTGCGGGCACTGCGGGAGCCCCCTGCGCCCTGGAGTCCTCGGTTGGAGTCCTCTAAGATCTGAGGCCAGGAGGGGAAGCTGACAGCAGACACTAAAGATGCCTGGGAAGGCTGGCTCCATCCTGCCCCTCAGGCAGAAGCCAGCCCAGCCATGGGGGCCTGCGAGAGGAGGGCTGGGTAGGGTGCCAGCTGCAGGAGCCAGGGCAAAGCCCCCAGGGCAGAGGAGCGCTCCCCCAGCAATGGGTGTGGCCTCAGGCAGGTGGGTGGAAAAGGCAGAGCCCCAGGATACAGAAGGGCAGCCGGGCAGCTGAGGTTGGAAGGCTGCAGGCCTGGGCTGAGGCCTCCTTGGTGGAAGGAGGTTGAGACAGGAGCGGTGGTCTCCTGCAGAATAAAAGAGTGTTTTCTAGGAGGAGGCCCCTGGTGGTGCATCGGCCTTGTCCTTGCCAGAGTCCAGTGGCTCGTGATGGCCGGGCCACTGACCTGGGCTGTTTGTGCCTCTTCCTGAGGCACAAGTGGTTCCAGGCTGTTTCCTGTGCCTGTCTGCAGCTGCCAGCCCTCTGTGCTAGAGCGCAAGAGTCTTACTTACTGCTCCATACTGCGCAGCTCCTCAGTTTCCGAGTGGGCTGAAAATTCCTTTTTGCAGCACCAGGGATTTTTCAAAAGAGACAGGACCAAAGAACTCCAGGAAAACAAAAGAGCAAGTCAACCACCACATTGCAAGAATGTGGAATGCTCTGGTGGCAAGTCTGGGCCACAGGCTCCCGAGCTGCTGCTGGGTTTGGGGCCCTTTCCAGACCCCGCTTCCCATCTTTCTGCTGCACAGGGGCGGGGGTGTTCAGGAAGGTGCTGGCACTTGGTGTCATTTGGAAAAGGATCTTTACCAGAGCCAGGGAGGAGACATCTCCCTGTCGGTGGTGGGTGTCAAAGCGAGAATGAGATGGGCTCTGTTGTATTCTTGAAGGCTCCATCCAGCCTTGGAAGAAGCAGTCTTTCCCTCCCCTGTACCTGGCTTCAGAACTGTCCGTCCTGTTTGGCTTCCCCTGGCTCCTGGAAAGCCCACAGCCACTGTGGACCTCATAGTCTGGCTTTCCACTGAGCCACTCCTCTCCTGGACTGGTGACCTGGTGCAAGTGACATATCTTCATGTTGAGAGAAAGCAGCTTCTCTGAAGCTCACCAAGATGGCTGTTACATGCCTGCCCAGCACTAACTACATGGGACCCTAGTGGGTTGAGACACAGGGTAAAATTCAGGTGCTTCCTGCCCTGGGGGAATCTGTGCAAAGCCATCTGCCCTTTCGTCCCTTTCCAGTTGGGCCTCTTAGGGAACCTCCAGAGAGCCCAAGCCAGCTCCTGTTGGTGTCCCTAGGTCCTCCCAGCCCATACCCAGGACCCTAGGATCTGATAGCTGGGTCCTGACTGGAGTGTATGGCAGGGTGTGTGGCCCCTTGTGGGTTATGGCCCAGAAGCTGATGGGCCCCACCTATTTTAGGGTGGAGAGGGGTGTGTGCATTGTCCATAGTGGGGATGCGTGTTTACTGTCCTGTGAGTGGCAGGTGTGTTTGTGGGTGGTGGGTGTGTCCAGAGGTGTGTGTTTGCGGCACCTGGCCTTCACAAGCTAGTTCCTGGGGTGGAAGCCAGGAAGGCTGCTTCCTCTGCCCCAGTCCTGCCAGCCCCCTGTTCTGACTGCCAAGCATGGGTGGGTCTTGTGTCCTGGACACAGTCCTAGGCCAAGGGGAGACCTGTCTAGGCCCATACCTGAGCTAGGATCTGCTAGGAAGTAACTGGGTTAGACAGGCCAGGCCCCTTCATACCTGCCTTCTCCCATTTCCTAGACCCCTCTGGAGCACTAGGTCCCTAGAGAACCCCCTTACTGGAGCCAGGTCCTGGCCTGAAGCCTAGATTACTTATTCCCTGAAAGCAGGGGCTGGTTGGCTAAGTACTATATTCCCAAGTGTGCCCCCCCACCAGCTCTGAGGAACAGCTCCCCACCCAGCAATTAGGGAGCTGGGCTGGCCAGTACAGCCAGCGGGAGTGGGTGGGCGGTACCAAAACTTGGCAGCTGTGCCAGAAACCGAGGCCAGGCCCAGGAGTAGGGGGAGGGCATGGGGCGTCTTAGAGAACCAAATGTCTGCTCATGCCAGGCAAACCAGTTCCCTGGTACCCAAGCAGGCTGGGTGGCTTGGGCCAGCAGATCACAGGTGTCCCTGTCACTGTGGATCATGTCACTGCTGTGGCTGCTGTCTGGAGAGGCCCTTCCCTCCTGCCCTTCAGCGACCTCAAGGCCAGCCTTGCCTGGTGCACCTGCCCCAGAATCCACTTGGGCCAGAAGTGTGGCCAGCCCTGCATGTGTCCTGCCCTTCCTGGCCAGCTTAGGGGCCCCTGAGCCTGTGGCTCAAGGCTCTGCCTCTGCCTCTGCCTCTAGGGGCCCTGACAGCAGTCTGCCTGAACTTCAAAGACCTCAGCAGCCCCCTCAGTCTCTTATACCCCCAATCCTCCAGGCAGCCTCCCAGGAACCACAGATCTGGGGGAGGGTAGAAGGGAAAGATGAGAGCTGGGCAGGTCCTGGGCGCGGCCAGAGGAGGCAGCTGGAGCCCCTGGCTGGGTCTGCACCCTCATCCCGCAGAGGCAGGCGATGCTCAGCTCCCTGCCTCAGCCCTACATGTCTACCAGCAGCTGTCACTGTTGGTTTGCCTCACTCTCCCCTGTGCTGCAGGCATGGCCAGAGCAGGGTGGTGGCCTCTGTGCCCTCTCCCAGCCCGCCCTGGCTCTGGCCCTACCAGGCATTAGGGGACGTGGAGGCAGGAGTGGCCAGAGCTCCCCAATGAGGATTGCTTCAAGGGAGGAGGCTCTGGCTTGGCCATCCCTGGTACCTGTACATGCCTGGTCTGCACAGGGCCTGAGGAGCTTGTCGCCTCTGTCCTGCAGCACCTTGCTGGGGCCTCTCAGGGTCAGATTTGGCTTCCAGTGAGGGAGCTGGGTAGCCAAGGCTGTGCCCCCAGAAGGGAGGGAGGTCTAGTGAAGGCCTTGCAGATGGGGACCAGGGCCAGGCAGGCGAGGACTAGGAGAACCTAGAGGAGCTCCAATGGTGATGTGAGATGGAGGGGGCCTGTGTAGTAAGGAGTAGGGCAGCAGGACACGGAGAAAGGGGGCTGTCTGGGTGCATCAGAAGTCTGAGACTCCATTCATTAGAGCACTGGACAGCGTTTCTCATGGAGGGTGCAGGCCCCAAGGGGACTCCCCAGGAAACCCCTCACAGGAGGAGCTTAGCTTCTACCTTGGATTCCGAAGTGAAAATGGATGCCATGTTCCTGGCAACAAAACAGGTAATGGGGGCGGGGAGCTGGCTCAGTAAGATAAGCGCTTCCCTGGCAAGTGCAAGGGCCTGAGTTCAATCCCCAGTTCCACACACACACACACACACACACACACACACACACACACACACACACAAAGCAGGTCATGCTTTGCAGAGGTGAGGCACCCATACCTGGGAGTTCCAGTGGCTCTTGGGTCAAGGCGAGGCTGGCCTCACCAATGGCGAAGGGTTTTGCTGCTGCCTGGACGCCAGTGCGGGATGGCGAAGATGGCGTGAGAGGAGTCTGGTGGGGCACGTTCAGGGTGGGCAGAAGTGGGGGAGCAGGTGGGGGGGGAAGGCATCGGAGTGCTGAAGCAGTAGAACAGGCAGAAACCAGTGTCAACACATAGGACTTGGCACATGCATGGTGTCACATCTTGCCTTACCAGCTTTTTTTTTTTTTTTCCTTTTTTCGTGATGGTACTAGGCTCAAGCCCAGAGTGCTAGGCAACATCCCCAGGCCTTTCTGTGGGTGAGACAAGATCGTACCAAGTTGCCCAAGCTGGCTTCAAGCCTGAGGCCCTCCTCTCTCCTCCCTCTGCAGGTGGGATTACAGGCTTGTGCCACCCTGTGTGCCCATCTTGAACTTGGTGAGAGTGATATAACAAAGGGCCTCATGGTCTCATTTTGCACTGCACCTGCAAATTGGTCGCCCTGGCCTGAACTGAAGAGTCCCAAACAGAGACAGCAGGGAGAGGAGCGAGAGCACCGACTTAGAGCCGCAGGGCCTCAGAGGGGCCGGGCTTCCCCAGGAAGGCAAGCGCCCTCCAGGCCTGGGCCGTGCTCCTGGATCCTGCTGTTGCCTCTCACGCTGCGCCTCCACCAAGTCAGAGATGGTCCACCTCGTTTTGCCATCTGAGGCACACTGGGAGGCAAGGAAGACTACATTTCTAAGAGGGCACTTGACCTGGAGCTTAGCCTCTCTATTCAAGAACTTTGTGAGGGAAGGCTGGGTGTCTGGCGTGCTAGGCAAGTCCTCTATGCTGAGCCACATTCCTCTGCCCTTGCTGTGTAATTTACACACAGCAAAACTCATCCTTTTTAGGATATAATTCTGATAAGTGTAGAGCTGTATAGCCAGCCCTATAATCAAGATAAAGAAGTTATGTCACCCCAAAATTCCTCTGATCCATGTGTAGTCAATCCCTCCCCGCCTCCAGCCCTTGCCAACCACCAATTGCTTTCTCAATGACTTTAAGGGTATTTTCCCCCTTTTTTATGA
>NW_004524605.1:2397376-2398592 GCF_000260255.1 Octodon degus | reverse complement strand
AAGCTAAGCAAAACACAGGGACCGCGGTTCAATCCCCCAGCACCACATGCCAGCCAGCCCTGCCCCCTGGTGGGCTGAGCTGGCCACACACACAAAATGAATGGATAAATAAATAATTCTTTAAAAAAAAAAAAACAAAAACAAAAACCACGGTGAATTTAATTTTCCAAAGAGGACAGAACATCGACCATGTGATACAACACGGTGCACAGGGGAAAAGTACGCAGGCCGGTTGCGCGGACACCACACCGCACTGGGGCTCCGGTGACGAGGAGGAAGGCCAGGGTGGGCGGCCGGTGAGGGTTCCGGACCGGGCCGCCTTGGGATTGGGGAGCAGCGGGGAGCCCTGGGGTGTTCTCAAAAGCTTGTGAGGTCCTGCCGGCCGCGGCTGCCCCAGCCCCGCGCACATTCCCCGCAGCGCTTCGCCCCCGCACTTCCTTAGGGGCCGAGACCACCCAGGCTCTGGGCACCCCCAGGCGCGGCCCCACCTCTCGGCACCTACTGTGTTCCGGCGGGTACGCGGGAACAATTCCGGCTCCACCGAGGGGAGGCGGAGTCAACAAATAAACACATGATTTCAAGTCAGGGTTGCAAAAGAAAGCAGAGAGGGATTGTGCAAGTGCATAACGAAAATAGAACACTTCTCGGGTGGAGGGGTGGCCAGGGAAGCGGGAGCTGCACGCAGATCTGTGGGACTGAGCCCGAGCCTGGACTGGGGGCGCTCGGGCTGCGGTCCGTGGAGCGGCGGGGGCTTCTCTGCCCCTTCCCTCCAGAGCAAGGGCCGCAGGGGACGCCTCCTCCTCCCCCCAGTAGACTGCCGACTCGGAGCAGATGGTGCGCCCGACTCCCGCTGACTCGCGACTCGGGGGCGGCAGGCGAGGCCGCCCCGGCACGCGCGCACCCCGCGTCTCCTGGTGACATCCAGGGTGAGCGCGACCGCGGGCTCGGCGGCGCTGGAAGAGGACCTGGCCCAGCGCAGGGCGGGGACCGCACCCGCTTTCCCTCGCTGCCCTCCCACTCCTCTTTACTTTCGAGTTCTGCTTTGAGAGCAGGCTCGCTGGGGCGCCCAGACCCGCGTCCCTCCCGCCTCCGCCGGCCGGCGCTGGGACTGCAGCCGCGGCCCCCACCCGCACGCCGGCCGCGGGTGTCGCTGAGTTCCTCCTTCCGCGCCGCCGCCGAGGGCCCCTCCCGAACCCTTGAGCTGGCCGGGCGGCTC
>NW_004524605.1:2372202-2397144 GCF_000260255.1 Octodon degus | reverse complement strand
CCGCGGAGCGCTCGAGCGCGCCCTCAAGAGCCGGGGTCCTCCGGGGCGCCCGGCCCGGCCCGAGGTAACCTTGGCAGCCAGGCCCCGCGGGGCGTCGGAGCCGCGGAGGGCCCGCCGGTCCTGGGCGCGCTGGTGCAGGCGGGGTGCCAGTGGAGGGTGCTGTCCGTGGGAGCGGGGCTTTTCGTTCCAGACTTGTTCAAGGAGAAAAGAAAGATCTGAGACATGAAACAGGGATGTGCAAAGGAGCAGGGCCGGCTGCGAGGGGACGGCGTCCGAGAACGTGGTCTGTGCGCGCAGAGCCAGTACGAAGGCCGCGCAGGGGCAGCAGGCAGGCAGGCAGCGCGGCCGGCCGGGAGCCGCGGCGGGAGGCCTCGGAGGCCCGAGAGGAGCGCGGGTTTTACTCCGCGTACGATTGTAATCTGTAGGCTGAGCAGAGGCCCGACAGGTGGGAGAGACGGACGGTGAAAGTGTAAGCGTCGGGACAGTGGAGGCCAGTGCCTCACACCAACTTCCCTTCTCCCAGCCGCGGGAGCCCTCTTGTCCCCGGATGCTGCAGACCGAAAGCAAAGCCCCAGCCCGCCTTCGTGGGGACTTAGTATTTATTTCCTGCTCTTCTGCCGCCCACCCCTTGGAGAGACACGGTTTAATCAGTAGATAGGTCCTGGCCTCGGCCCTGAAGGATAGGGAAGACAAGACTGACCTCCAGGCCCCGCGCAGCTGTCAGTGGGTGCCTACGGTTCTTGAACAGGGAGTTAGCATGCCGCTTCCACCAGGGGGGACTCCAGGGTGCTTGGTCATGCGCCCCGGACTGGTGTGTGTGAAGAGAAGAGGCAGGGAGATGTCATTCATGGGGAGCTGGTGGACAAACCGCAGCCCGTGTTCTCCACGCGGAAAAGCATAGAGGATACTCCAATCCCGCGGCAGTGTCTTTTGCAGAGAAAGTGACGTGTAACTGCGAAGGGCTTGTGTGTCAAGCCAGGGCAGTGTAGGGGCAGTACCAGAGGAGGATGTGTGTAGGTTGTATCATGTCCTGGCCTATTTTGTATGAAACTTAAACACTTGTAGATTGCAGTATCCAAGGGCTTCTCCCACCAATTCCCCATAGATACCAGGGGATTTCTTTAGCATATCTTTTGCTTGCCTTGTTTTGTGCGAGTACATTTTTAGTTTACACAACTGGTATTTTCTTGAGGCTTCATTTTATTCTCTGCTAAGTGGTGGTGCCTGCCTGTAATCCCAGCTGAGGCAGGAGGATTGCTTTAGTTTGAGGCTACCTACCCTGGGCTACAACGTGAGTTCAAGGACAGCTTGAACTGTATAATGAGACCCTGTCTTAAAAAGACAAATCAGGGACCGGGAAGATAGCTCAATGGAATAAGTGCTTGCCTGGCAAGCATAAGGGCCTGAGTTCAATCCTCGGTTCCACCAAAAAAAAAAAAAAAAAAAAAAAGACAAATCAATAAAAAATAAAATATTTCCCACCAAGACTATGTTTTGGGATTTTACGATGTTGCTCTGGCTGTGTCTGGAACAGTTTCTAAGTGCCAGCTGAACTTCTGTGCACACCTCCCCACGTTGTGCTGACATTAAGCGTCTCTCCTCTCCCCCTCCAGCCACAACACACAATATTGGGGTGAAAACACTGTGCCTTTTAATATGATCTCAAGATGTTGGCAGTTGGTGCCAGATGGGGCCAGACTTTGTGGCTTTGGTGAGGTACTGACCTTTCCTGAGGCATGTTTATTTCTGGTAAATTCTGCCCCTGAGTCTTAGACACTTTTGGTAGATACTCGTTCATCTTGCCATCCTCCCGGCAAGGTTCCCACAGGCGCTATACCTCGCTTCCTGTTCCTTGTTGTTGCTGATGGTTGCTGTACATTTATTCCAACCGTAGATATTTGCTGCTTTCCCCGCTGAGGAAGCAGTCACCTGTCTGGTGGTGCTGAGAATGCCCATAAGGCAGAGTACTGAAGGGAAGGGGCCACTGGCTCCCTCCCACTCCTCCTCCCAGCTGTGTGACCTTGGGCAGCTTCTGTCACCCTTAAGTGTTTCCTTTTCCCTGTGCAGAGTGTGGTTAGCCACTGCACTTCCTTGCACGTATTTCTGTGAGAATGATGTGTGTGAAGGCACTTGCAGTGCCTGGCACATGGGATGGTAGCTGCTCCTGTCACTTGGGACAGGAGGCCCTGTTGCCTGCAGCTTGCACATGTAGGTGTAGAGATTTGTTCAGGAGCGGTGGGGCAGGACATTTGAAAGCCCTGATAACAGATGATTGGTGTGTGCTCTCATCCCACATAAGGAAGGAAGGTCCAGATGTGTAGTGGGCCAGGTGCCCAGTCCCTGTCAGGGTGAGGCCAGGACACACGATACTGGCGGAAAACCCGAAGGCACCCATAGCCTGCTTGGGCAGCAGATGCTTTTCAAGCCATTACTCTGTGCCTGCGTGGAGGATGCACAGGCAGGCTAACTGAGTTACAGGGAGGAGGAACACAGCCTTTCCTTCAAGTCCTGTGGAGGGTGCAGAGGAAAACTGGACAACCTGAGGATTGGGAGTTGTCAGCAGCAGCTCTGAAACAGAGGGAGGCAGCGAGCTGGTGGGGAGGCCTAGAAAGGGGGTACAGAGGGAGGAATGCACGATGGGGAAGCAAGGCAGGCCAGGGTAGAGGAAACCCGGTGAGGCAAGCCGAGCCAGCCATCTGCAGCAGCACCTGCGCTCCCGTGGAAAGGTGGACCAGGAGTGGAGGCAGTGAGCAGCATTGCCTGGAGGCCAGAGAGCAGGGCCGAGGCTGGCGGGACGCAGGCGAGCATCATCAGGGAGGCCACCGGGGAGCTGGGCCGGAGGATGGCCAGGCACGTCGGGTCAGCACAGTTGCATTTCCAGCGGCCAGCTGCACAAAGCCTGCCTTCATGGCTGCTGTAGCACAGTCATGGAATACTTCTTCCAGCACCTGAGAAGCAGCCATAGTGAATTAAAAAAATATGAGATAGGACCCCATGCAGTACATGGACATAGTCTGTGGAGTAGCCTGCTTACTAAAAGTGGAGATGAACAAAAATAGTGGGGTGCAAAGAATTGAAAAATGCTTTCCTCACCAGTGTTCTTATGCCGGTACTTCCCCTGGGCACCTAGCGGAGGCTGGTGGGAAGCTATGGTCCAGCTGTTCTGTTAAGCAGGGGCCTTCCCACTATTTAATATATGGCCTAGAAAGGTGGGAGGGCTCTAAAGAAATACATGGTCAGGGCTCCCTCTGCCAGGGCACAGGGGCTGACCCCGCTGACCCTCCACAGGTTGAGGCAGCATGGAGCAGTGTGCTTGTGTGGAGAGAGAACTGGACAAGGTCCTGCAGAAGTTCCTGACCTACGGGCAGCACTGCGAGCGAAGCCTGGAGGAGTTGCTGCACTACTTAGGCCAGCTGCGGACTGAACTGGCCAGCGCAGGTGTGTCTCTGCGTCGTCGTTCCCGGCGGGCAAGCTTGCCAGCTGTGGTGCTGGGGTCCCGGAAGGATGCTGGTTAGGATGCTGTACACGCATCTTAGAACAGTGGCCTCATCTCAGGCGGGCATGGTAGCACACACCTGTAAATGCTGACTCTGAGGCTGGAGCCAAGAATCATGAGTTCAGGGCCAGCCTGGGCTACATAGCGGGGTGTCATCCTTAAAAACAAAAGAAAAAGCACTTCACCTGAAACGGTTTCCATTTTGCTTTTCTCCTGGTTTCTTTTCTTTCCTTCTGATGCTAGGGATTGAGCCCAGGACCTCATGCCTGCTAGGCCAAGAAATACTGAGCTGCTCGCTGAGGCCCTGCTTTTATGTTTTTATATTTCAGTAACCTCTAAGGTGATTTCAAATCTACAGGAAGGCTCCAAGAATAGTGTAAATAAATCAAATACCTTTCACCCATATCCCTCAAGCAAGATACAGTATTTGCTGTATCATTCTCCTGCTTTGCTGTTCCTTTTTAGCCATTTGAACCATGAGTTTAGGTGCACCTACCCCTTTAGTGTGTGCTTAAGATCAAGATCAAGGGCCCTCTGTGCTATAAATGGAATGTGATTATCAAAACCCCAAGATGAAACAGGAATGTATGGGGCTGGTGAGATGGCTCAGTGGTCTAAAGCACCTACTTAGAACAAGCTTATTAGCAAAGCACAGGGATGGTGGTTCAATCCCCCAGCACCACGTGCCAGCCAGCCCCACCCCCTGGTGGGCTGAGTTGGCCCCCCCACACACAAATAAATAAATAAAATAAAATAAAAAACAAAACAGGATGTAATAGTATCACTAATGGCTGTGGTTTAACCCTGCCATTGTCTCAGAAATTTAATTGATTAGTTTTATTGGGGACTGAACCCAGGGTCTTGGACTGAGCTCTATCCACAGCTCTTTTTATATTTTAAGACAGCATTTCATCTCAGTAAGTAGCCCAGGCTAGACGTTGTCCAGCGTTTTCTTCTGCCTCAGCCTCCTGCGTAGTTAGGACTGCAGGCGCATAGTACACGTCCAGTTTCTGTTATTTATTTCAATGTTCAAACTGTCTTAGATATAACCAGGGAAAGCTGGGTGTGGTGGTGCACATCTGTAATCTTGGTGCTGAGAAGGCAGAGGCAGGAAGATCACTTTAAGTTCAGGGCCTGTCTTAATTACAGTAAAACCATCTTAAAAGGGGAAATTGGGCTGGTAGATGGCTCAGTGGTCTAAAGCACCTACTTAGAACAAACTAAGCCAAGCATAGCACAGGGACTGCAGTTCAATCCCCCAGCACCACATGCCAGCCAGCCCTGCCCCCTGGTGGGCTGAGCTGGCCACACACACACACATGCAAAACAAATAAATAAATAAAATTTAAAAGGGGAAATTAACGAGAGAAACCCATAGTTGATGTCTTTTTGTGTGAGCTGTAAATCACAGCTTATCCTTTTAGAGTACACAATTCGGTGGTTTTAAATTTACAGAATTGTACTTTCATTATTATTTTATAATTTGATATTTTCATCCTTCCCGAAAAGATACCAGGCCTGCTGTCACTACTCTGTCCCTGAGGCCACTTGACTTTGGGCCTCTGTGGAGCGGCCTGCTCTGGACCCTTTGGGTAAAGGGAATCTTACCCTGTGTGGCCCGTTGCACTGGCCTCCTTCATTGGTGAGGGGTGTCAGGGCTTTTCCCTGCTGCCTGGGGTCAGGGCCACGCTCTCTGAGGCCAACTGGCCTTCTGTACAGTGGCTAGACCCTTCCCTGCTTATCCATTAGGTGATAGATTTTTGAGTTCTTTTTACCTGTGGCTATTTCAAATAATGCTTTGATAGTCATGTACAAGTTTTCCTGAGGTCACATGATTTTGCTTTTCTTGGAAGTAGAACTACTGTGCTTTATGGTAACTGTGTAACTTGACAATTAAACATAAAGTGCTTAAAATAAAGTATGTGATCTGTAGACAGTGCCGAGTTCACGTCACAGCACCCACGACTTTACCGATGAGCATGTGAGATCTCCGAGACTGGCCTGCCCACCTGCCGGGTTCCAGGTCATGCCCTGAGCACGCAGCAGGATGGGGACAGGAGCAGGGCTGCTCTGGAGCTCAGGGCTGCCTTCTGCTCCCTGAGCAGCTTCTGGAACGGAGGAAGTAGAGATGCGGTGTGCGTGCAAGTGGGCTCCAGGGGCTATGCTCAGCGTCCCGAGTCCACTTTTTCCACAGCTCTCCAGGGTACCCCTCTGTCAGCCACCCTGTCCTTGGTGATGTCCCAGTGTTGCCGGAAGATCAAAGACACTGTCCAGAAACTGGCCTCGGACCACAAGGACATCCACAGCAGTGTGTCCCGCGTGGGCAAAGCCATTGACAGGGTGAGCAGCCAGCCTGAGCGAGGGACGTGCTGGAGTTGCCACTGGGGGAAGGCCAGGGGCAGGCTCGAGTGCAGAGCCTCAGGGCCGTGCGCGTCCTCCTCCCCCTGGCAGAACTTTGACTCGGAAATCTGTGGGGTGGTCTCCGACTCGGTGTGGGACTCACGAGAGAAGCAGCAGCAGACCCTGCAGACGGCCATCGTGGAGCACCTGTACCAGCAGGGCATGCTCAGCGTTGCTGAGGAGCTCTGCCAGGTGAGGGCCGGCCGGGCCTGGGCGCCCCTGCTGTGTAGAGAGGAAGGCAGGTGGAAGGTGGCTGTTAGGGCCGCTGACC
Source organism: Octodon degus (assembly GCF_000260255.1). Lineage (NCBI taxonomy): Eukaryota > Metazoa > Chordata > Mammalia > Rodentia > Octodontidae > Octodon > Octodon degus. The sequence continues at coordinate 2,390,977 of NW_004524605.1, read as the reverse complement.
ACCAGGGGTGGTCGGGGCTGAGGCCTGAGGTCCCGTCATGGAAGAGAGGATCGGTGAGATGACAGCGGAACCCCAGCGGGCATTAAAGACACACTGCACTCAAGTGAAGGCAACTCTGCCTAATGCCAGCCCGCGTCCCTTTCCAGTGCACTGGTGGGGAGCGGGGGATCTGCGGCCTGCGCTCCCAGTGCCACCCTGGCCTCCCCAGAATAGGACAAGCAGCTGGCAGACCACAGCTGCGGCAGCACCCTGCCTGCGGCAGCCTGTCTGGCAGAAGTTGTCTGTGTACAGAGCAGAGTTTTGGCAACACTGTCTTCCAGTAGGATCGCTGTCATTATCCCTACAGGAATCAACCCTGAGTGTGGATTTGGATTTCAAGCAGCCCTTCCTGGAGCTGAACCGCATTCTGGAAGCTCTACACGACCAAGACCTAGGCCCTGCGCTGGAGTAAGGAGCCCAGGGTGGGCTGTGCCTCTGGCCCTGCCTCTCGGGGTGCAGGCCTTGTCTGTGCGCCTCCGTCCCCCAGATGCGCCGGGCCTGCCTTGTCTGTCTTGGGGCTTGGCCGTGGTCCTCTCAGGTGCTGGCTCTGCCGGGGGTCCCGCTGTCCCACTAGCTCCACTGACTTGGCCCGGTCTTCCCAGGTGGGCTGTCTCCCACAGGCAGCGCCTGCTGGAGCTCAACAGCTCCCTGGAATTCAAGCTGCACCGACTGCACTTTATCCGCCTCCTGGCTGGGGGCCCTGAGAAGCAGCTCGAGGCGCTCAGCTACGCCCGACACTTCCAGCCCTTTGCCCGCCTGCATCAGCGGGGTAGGTGCCCAGCGTCGGGAGGCCGTAGGCCTGGAAGATGTCCCGTGTGCCTGGTTAAGCGTGGGGTTGCAGCCCTGCACCACCTGGGGCTGTGTTCTGCTTTCCCACTGCCCGGGACACCCAACACTCGCAATTTAAAGAAAAGATTTAATTTAGCTCATGGCTTGGGTATGGGGGAGCAAAGATGCTTAGGTTTTGGGAGCTGGAAGGCAGAGCAGTGAATGCTGCCCGAGAGGAAGGGACAGATCCTGGTGCCACACCTCTGTCTTCTCCAGTCCCTCAGATCCCAAAGCAATCAAGTTGACCTCCACCTTAACTAGTTCTGTTGGTCTCCTGACCCCAAACCCTCCTCGACCCAACTTAGCACAAGGTGAATTTCAAACCCAAGGGCCACCTGCCTTCACCTCCAGGTAGCATTTAGTGTCATCTCAGGCCAGTTAGGTGTGTCCCCTGGGGAGGGAGGGCTCTGGGCCTTCTGGGCTGATTGCCTTTGAGTCCTGCCTTTAAGATGCTCATCAGAGTAACACATAGGTTACTATTCCTCTAACCTTACTCATCCTTACTGCTTTACAATTTATTAAAAGTAAGGGCTAGCCAAACAGCTCAGCGGATTAAAGCACCTGCTTAGGCAGATGAAGGGGCCAGGAGTTCAGTCCCAACAGGCCTGCCATGCTGGCCCCGCCCCCTGGGGTGCACGTGAGACTGGGCATGGTGGCGTGTGCCTGTAATCCCAGCACTTGGGAGGCTGTAAACAGGCGGATCACTACGAGTCGGCTCTATGCCGTGCGACCCTGTAGACCCTGTCCTAAATACAAAAAAAAAAAAAGGCCTGAGGCGCAGCTCAGTGGTGGAGAGCCTGGTCGCATGTGAGCTCCACAGGAATGAATGGATGGGGGAGGGGCTGCCGGTTAGTTCTTCAAGCACCTGCTCATGCAAATGCAGTCAGGCTCAGGATACCAGTTTTCACCCCCTAACCCTAAGCCTCCACCTGCCTTACCAGACCCACCCTTAAGGCAGGCTGAGCCAGCCAAAAAAAAAAAAAATCAGAAATGAATGAGTGAGAACTACCACAAAAACCAAGAGTTGTGGCAAGCTTCAGCGGGACGCCACCGCCTGGAGACTGGCCCTGGGATGAAGACAGTGCCAGTCTGAGATGCGTGCTCGATGCACTTGGGGCAGGAGGGGCTCCCCGTTCCGTCCGACTCCTTGTGCCGAAACAGCTGGCAGAGCCCAGCTCCCCACTGGGTTTGAGAGAATTCCTTGGCCAAGGCCATTTCGGTCCCCCCGGTCCTGCCAGGGGTCTGGGCCGAGGGTGCCTTGGCGTGGTGCTGGGCCTCACGGTTCTGCTGCCCTAGGGTGGACGCGTGCCCTGCACCCCTGAGCAGCACCCTGCTGCCTTGCAGAGATCCAGGTGATGATGGGCAGTCTTGTGTACCTGCGCCTGGGCCTGGAGAAGTCTCCCTACTGCCACCTCCTGGACAGCAGCCACTGGGCGGAGATCCGCGAGACCTTCACCCGGGATGCCTGCTGCCTGCTGGGGCTCTCGGTGGAGTCCCCCCTCAGTGTCAGGTATGAGCCTGCCTCCACCGTCCTTCCAGGTTGCAGGTTCCTGCGTTTACAGGTAGAGAACAGGCTCTGCCTCCCCACTGCACTCAGCCTGGATGCTCAGACCCTCTACGCGAAGTCATACCCCTCCATGTTGCCCACCCCACTTCCTTCAGGGAGCCGAGTGACTGTGGAACATGGACTTGGGGCTGGGCTTAGAGGTCTCGGTAATATTCTCTCCCAACTTACTCAGCAGCCCCAGAGTTAAGAGTCACGCTAAGATGAGGAAAAACAGGCTCGCCACATGAGTGGCCCAAGAGCACTGGCCCCTCAGCAGACAGCTGTCAGGTCTTGTTTAGCTGCCATGGAAACCAAACCCACCCCAAGATGGCAGACTCAGGCTCAATTGCTCTGTCACTCAATGTTCGTATCATAGAATGTTAGTGGCCCTTGGACAGTGACGTGTGGCACTGCCGTGTGCGCCATAGGCTGTTTTGGCATCCAAGGGTCTGCCAGCAGGTGCTCTCCCCCATGATACTCTGTTCTGTGTGGCTCCCGGGCCCTGCACTCCAGCCCCGCTCTCTGCCTGCAGCTTTGCCTCTGGCTGCGTGGCGCTGCCCGTGCTGATGAACATCAAGGCTGTGATTGAGCAGAGGCAGTGCGCCGGCGTCTGGAGTCACAAGGACGAGTTGCCGGTGAGCCAGCAGGGAGAGGTGTGCACCAGACGCAGGGGTGGAGATGGGAAGCGGGACTTACACGTCTGCTGGCCTCACAGATTGAGATCGAGCTGGGCATGAAGTGCTGGTACCACTCGGTGTTCGCCTGTCCCATCCTTCGCCAGCAGACCTCAGACTCCAACCCTCCCATCAAGCTCATCTGTGGCCACGTCATCTCCCGGGATGCACTCAACAAGCTCATTACTGGAGGGAAGTAAGTCCCCAGCCCCGGCCCCCTCCACCCTGCCCCCCCAGACGCTGCTGACACTCCTGCTTCTCCCTCTGCAGGCTCAAGTGCCCCTACTGTCCTATGGAGCAGAACCCAGCAGATGGGAAACGCATCATTTTCTGATTCCTGCCCGAAAGGACTTGGTTGGAAAGGCTTTTCACAGCCTGGGACCCCATTCAGAGCACCTGGCTGAAGTGGGGCCTCAGGCAGAAGCTTGGAAGGCAGGCACACCGCCCTGCTGGCCTCTGTCCTACTTTGTTTGCAGCTGATTTAGCAAGCCAGAGTAGCAGAGGCACTGGCCACCAGCAGCAGAGATGTTTCTAGCCCTGCCCTGGATCTTTCCCTGCCAGGCCAAGGCTTGTCTGCTCCTGCCCCACAGCCCGGGGTGGCCTGCTGTGGCTTGGTCGTGCAGCCATTCCCCATTGTAAATAGCACACGGCAGAGCTGAATGCCACTGTTTTATAACTGAGCAAATATATTCATAGCCTTCTCCTTACCTGTGGCCAGTCCCATGCTCAGTACAGGCAAGCATCCCACATCTGTACACAGCTGCTGGGCACAGCCTTGCGGCTACTGCTGGCAACGTGACAGGGATGTCCTGGGGCTGGCACGGCTCACACAGGGCGCTTTTCCATGTGCAGGTATAAAACCCTACTGGAAGCCAGCGGGGTGGGGCCAAGGAGACGGCTCAGTGGAATAAGCGCTTCCCTGGCAAGCGCAAGGGCCGGAGTTCAATTCCCGGTTCCTTTTAGGTATGGCCCGTGGGCTGTGCAGATTCACATTCCCAGGTGCAGTTCACCACAAAGGGGCAAACTGCTTCCACACAGCCCTCACGGCTTCTGAGGCTCCTCTGGGAAGCGGAGAGTGGGAAGTGTCCTGCAGCAGCTGGAAGCCCCCACCTACCCTGGGTGGCATGCAGAGTTGAGGCGCAGGTGGAGCTGAAGCTCCGCCCCGGGCCCCCACAGAGCACCGAGTACCTGGAGTCGTCCCTTTGGTGAGAAGGGCTGCTTCCGCAATTTCCTGCCTGCACCCCCACCCAAAGTCACCCACAGACACAGTTTTAGTCTCAGCATTTACTTCCCACCCACACCCTGAACTGTCCTGGCTGAAGCTCAGCAGGAAATGGCCAACAGCCCAGGCTGGCTCTGCCCTCAGGAGGCAGAGTGCTCATGCTGCCTGGCAGGTCTCTGCGGAGCCGGGGAGGGGCGCTGAGTGCAGGCAGCAGGCCCTGCAGCCTGCCCGGGCCACCGAGTCCTTCACAAGGGTGGCGGCAAGGCCTGCACCTCCTGCAGACACTCATCGTAAGCGTCCTGGTACTCCTCGTGGGGCTTGACCATGATCACGCAGGTGGGGCGCTTGGAGCCCGCAGCTGCACCCAGGTCCTGCGGAGACCAGAGAGGAAGGGTTTGGACAAAGGGGCGCAGCGTAGCCCACTGGCCTAGTCCACGTGGGCCACTGGGGAGGCTTTTGTGTAAAAGCATTTTGAGTGGGTCACCATCACTAAAATCTTTCTGGGGACTAAACCCAGGGCTTTCACACTGAGCCAGCCTTTTAAAAAATTTGCTTTTTGTAGGGCCAGCGAAATAGCTCGGCGGATTAAAGCAAGTGCTTAGACAGACAGGGCCAGGAGTTCAATCCCTGGCCTGCCATGCTGGCCCCGCCCCTGGGGCACCCTGAAACAGCGATTGAGACTGGGCGTGGTGGCCGCACATGCCATAATCCCAGCACTTGGGAGGCTATAAATAGGAGGATCACTCTAGTCCGATCCACAGTGAGCCTCTGTAGACCCTGTCCTAAATACCAAGGGGAAAAAATTGTTTTTTGAGACAGGGTTTCACTAAATCACTCAATTGGCCAAAATGTCTCAAAGTGGGAATCCTCCTATCTTAGCCACCCGGCTCATTTATGTATTTAGTACAGGGTCGACAGGACTCACTACACAGATCAGACTCAGTGATCGCCTGTTTCCAGCCTCCCAAGCACTGGGATTACAGGTGGGTGCCACCATACCCAGTCTCCGCTGCCTCTCATTGTACTCCAGAGCAGGCTGGCACTGCTTGGGGCGCCCCAGCCGCTGTGCTCTGCCTAAGCAGGCACTTTAGTGTGCTGAGCTATCTGGCTGGCCCTACCCTGGTTCGTTTAAACTCACCAAAAGTTGGAAGTCGTAGGGTCCAGCAGCACAGGGCCTCCATTTGCAAATGGCTATTAAAGGGCTGCAGCCCACAAGGGGTGTGCTCAAGTCTGCCTTCACCCCTGCCCTTCATCTCAACCTGGGCCTTCAGAGGAAACCCGCCTTGAGTGCCCACATATCAGGACCTCCGGGCTCACCAAGCACACGCTCATCCACCTTGCTTTCGTTTGCACAGTTCACAGACGATTCCCACTTTGTAGAAAGGAAACCCCAGCTGTTCTGGAGGGTGAGGAGGGAGGGCTGGGGGCCCCAGGCCACGCTGAATGCAAGGCCAGCCTGCGTAGCCCACTGTGACTGCCACACACACACAGAGCAGCCAACCCAGTACAGGAAGTGAACCTGGCACACCACAGTGCACTCAGAAGCCAGCCAGGCCTTGAGCTCACTTTGGAGCCCAGGCTGTCTCAAACTCCCACAGATCCTCCTAGCTCAGCCTCCCAAGCGCTGGGTTACAGGCGTGCCCCACATGCCCGGCTTCAGCCAGGCCTTCCTCACTCAGTGGTTATAACTGCAGCAGCCCTCTCCTGGGCCCCGTTCTTCCTCACCGTTTTGGAAGGGATGTAGACATAGGGCAAGTTCCGGTCCTCACACATGACTGGGAGGTGACAGTATACCTCAATTGGCAGCGTGTCTCCTGCCAACACCATGATCCTGCAAAGAGAGACACCATTACTACCCTCACTTGTCTTTTTTTTTGAGACAGGGTCTTGCTATGCAATTCAGGCTGGCCTTGAACTCACTCTAACCCAGGCTAGTCTCAACTTGAAAGGATCCTCCCACCTCAGCCTCCTAAGTGCTGGGATTACAGGAGTGCGTCACCATGCAGGCTTCATCCTCACTTCCGGCCTGCTCCTTCAGTCCTCAAGAGCTATCTCTGGCGGGGCTCCAGGGCTCCCTGCCTGCAGGAGCACAGCTACTAACGGCCCCCTGACCTCTCAGGGTGCAAGGCTGTTTGGCAAATGCTTTCTGGGGAGATCCCTAGCTAACAGCATGTTAGTGCCGCCAGGCAGGACAAGTGACACTGTGCAGGGAGGGTCCCATGCACTCCATCTAGGAGGTGACACTGATGCCGGGCACCCCACAGAGGGATGCTGCTGGTTGGGAGCTGGGAGGTCTCGGGAGTCTGATGGGAAGGAAGCAAACCACAGAGCTCGAGCCTGGCTGGTGTCACCCCAGAGGGCAATGGGTGCCAGTCTAAGAAGCGCACACTCTGCCCCAAGAGGGAGCAGTGTGCCAGAGGCCACGTCCACCCAATCGCCTTTCAGCTCGTGGACACTGCTGCCTGGTCTTCCTTCCTACAGCTCTGGAGGTGTCCTTGCAGCCTGGCCTTCACTGCGCTCTCCTCCCAGACCTTCCTGGCTGACCCACTCACCAGCCATGGTGGCGTGTGCCACGTAGAGCTACTGTTTCTGAAACTTTCTCCAGCATGGCCTGCTCTCCCAAGCTGCAAACAGGTAATCACCTATTTGACAGTTAAGATGGCACTGGGGTGTGGGGCTGTGATCCCAAGGTGCCTCAAAACTTAGCTAAAACCAAACTTGTAGGGCTGGCCAAATAGCTCAGCGGATTAAAGCACAGGCTTAGGGGCTGGGGTGTAATCCCCAGGTCTGCTGTGCTGGCCCTGCCCCCCGGAGTGCACTGAGAGGGCAACTGAGACTGGACATGGTGGCGCACCTGTAATCCCAGCTCTAGAGAGGCTGTGAACAGGTGGATCACTACGAGTCCCAGTCCGATCTAGTAGTGAGACCCTGAACACCGTGTAGACCCTTCCCTAAAAACCAAACTTGTGGCTGGAGATGAGACCTGGGCATCTGCATGCAGGCAGGCATTCTACCACTGCCTCACACCCAGCCCTACCTCACTGTCCACATCTGAATCCTTTAAATCCCAGTCTTTAAGTTTAGTTCCAACAGCCTCCTAACTCACACCTACTCATGCCTCCCTTAATGCATTTCTCAAGTGCCAGAGAGAAAATTTTTTGTGTGGTACTAGGGATTGAGCCCAGGACCTAAGCTACACTCCCAGCCCTTTTTTATTTTCTGAGGCAGTCTCTCTAAGTTGCTCAGACTGGGCTCAAACTTGCAGTCCTCCTGCCTCAGCCTCCCAGAGTGCTGGAATTACATGTGTGTACACCACTCTTGGCCAGAAAACCTAAAGGTGTACGTAGTTACCTCCTGGCTTTAACCCTCTGACCCCCAGAAGAAGCTACTGGTGGCTAAACAAGGCTCAGAAAGAAGGTCCACCACTCTCTCCCACCCCAAGACCCACTCCTCTGGAAAATTGGTTCTCCCAAATTAATCGTCATTAGACCTTCGCTCAAATGGGGCTGCTCTGGGACTCTCCCTCATCACCCTCACCAAGATTCTCAGCTGCTTCTCAAACCCGAGCATTCGGTCTCCCGTATCTCCCTGGGGAGGGACCCCAAGGCCTCCCCCACGCCAGGCAAATAAATGCCGAGTCCCGATGGGGTGCCAGACCGCTGGGCTCGGCGTGGGCCAGGCTGACCCACGGGCTCAGTGGGATTCTGGCAGAAGTAGTGGGTCATCCGCTCTGCAGTCTGCGTTTCCTCGGGGCGATCCACGCCAACGGGACGACGGCCCGTGGTCCTGTGGCCCATGCCACGGTTGCCTGGTGGGCCACGCTGCGTTTGCCGAGTGCGGGGCTCTGGGTCCCGGCCTCTGGACTTACTTCGTGTCGGTTTCTGCACCGAAGGGCGCTCGCTGAGGCCTGGATACCCGTGCATGGGCGGGCTGTCGGCAACCTGACCTGACGGAGCACGCCGCAGGAGTGCTGCTCCCCAGCCAGAAGGCAGCTCTGGCGGGCCAGCGTTCTTACCCTTTCTCGCCTTTGTTGACAAATTTCTGAACCTCCTTCACCCCGCGCCGGATCTGCTTCTGCTTCACGGCTGCAACGACAGCGGAGTCAGCCGGCCCGGCCCCGGCCGCGACCCCGATCCCGCCCCCGGCCCGCCGCACCTTTCTTGATGCACTTGTACAGCTTCCGCGTGAGGCGCCGAGAAGCCAGGGGCTGCGCGATGGGGTTCAGGTTGACCAGCAGCTCGTGGTACGTGCGCTCCCCGCCGCACGCCTCCGCCTGAGCCTCCGGCCCATCTGGATCTGCTTTTATTTTGGTCATCTCAGCGGCCGCGACCGCCGCGCGGGGAGAAAACGATCCACGCGGCCCGCCGCTTCGCGGATCACTTCCAGGTCACACTGCCCGGCGAGGGCGCGGGTAGCCAATGAGGAAATGAGAGCTCTGACTCAGGCCAATCATTGGCCTTCGGCTCTTTAGTAGCCGGAGGGGCGGGGCCGTTGCAGGGCTCGAGCAGGCTGGGGGCGGGGCCTAGGGAGTGGGCGTGGCCTGAGGGCGCTGGGAGGGGGGCCCGCGCTGAGGCTGCGCCCCCGCAGGACAGCGCGCTCGGCGGGTGGGATCTGGTCGCGGAGAAGGCGAGCCCCCGCGCTCTGAGCGACTGAAGGAGCGACCGACCACACTCTGGGTTCAGGCCCCTTTTCTTTCCTTTTTTTTTTATTTTAGGGAAGGGTCTACAGGATGTTCAGAGTCTCACTACTAGATAGGACTCGTACTGATTCGCCTCCCAGAGCTGGGATTACAGGTGTACGCCACCACGCCCAGTCTCAGGCTCAGCTCCTCCCGGGGGTGGGGCTGGCCTGGGATAGAAACCCTGACCCCTGCGCCTGCTTGCAGGCACTTTAATCCACCGATCTATTTGGCCAGCCCTTATCTTAAGAAATGATGCCCTAAACTATTACTAATCTCCTTTTTTTTCTTTTTTCGGAACCGGGGATTGAACTCAGATCCTGGCGTTTGCCCGTCAAGCTCTTATCCTACTGAGCCATCTCCCCGGCCCCCCTGTTTGTTTGTTTTCATTTTCAAGGCGATCTCGCTCTGCAGTTCAGGCCTGGAACTCCATGTGATCCTCACTTGCGTCAGCCTCCCCCGTGCTGGGATTACAGGCCTGTGCGACCACACCTGACTTCTCTTTTTATTTTTTAATTTTTTTGGCGAAACTGGGGATTGAACTCAGGCCTTTGCGCTTGCCAGTGAAGTGCTTATTCCACTGAGCCATCGCCCAGCCCTATTTTTATTTTTTAATTTCTTTTTTCTTCTCTTTTTATTTTGTGTGTGGCCAGCTCAGCCCACCAGGGGGCGGGGCTGGCTGGCATGTGGTGCTGGGGGATTGAACCGTGGTCCCTGTACTTTGCTTAGCTTAGCTTGTTCTAAGTAGGTGCTTTAGACCACTGAGCCATCTCACCAGCCCTCTTCTCTTTTTAAAGAGAGGTTTTTGCTAGTAATAGCTCAGCCTGAGGTCCAGTTGAACACCCTCCTGCCTCAGCCTCCCACGTGATGGAACTGCAGGTGTGCCCTTCCATGCAACAGCAGCTTGGCTTGGTAGATTGCTCTGTTCTGGGTATTGCACGCACGCAAGCTCATATGAATACTTAGTCTCTTATGACTCTTTTCTTTGAAGGTGTGCAGGGCCCATCCGTGTTGTGGCGTTTATCGGTACTCCTTTATGAACCAGCACCGTTGCACACATCTCTTATGTTGATCGGCTGATGTGTGCGTGGCCAAGCAGACACCAAGCTCTCGCGGGCAGGTGTTCATCTGGCTTCTCCAGTAAATGGAGGGGGAGGTGCTGCAGTGGCGCTCCCAGCCTCCTGGCTTCTGGGGTGCTGGGTGTGTGGATCCCTCCACATTTCCCAGGCAGCACTTGCCACCTGCTTCATCTGCCACCCTCTCCCGGCGGCCTTCTCCCAACGGTCTCAAAACCCACGGCCTTCATCTGCCAGATGTGCATTCCCCCCCTTTGCCATTTTGGTAGAGGTCGGTGGCCTTGTGTGTGTGTGTGTGTGTGTGTGCGCACGTGTCTGTAAAGCTGCCCTCTGCCAGCACCGTGCAGCCTCCCCCAGCGTGACAGGATGCTTGAGACGTTCTTGATGACCACATTTTCTGTTTCTGTGCCCAGAGCATGTCTGCTCCGCTCTTGGGCCTGCTGGAATCGACACCAGGGCCCCTGCCAGCTGTGCCAGCTGCATCGCCACCTCCCTCCCTTAAATAGTCCACAGGCCGTGATATCCCGGTGGGCTGCGCGCTGAGGGCCGCACCTCGCTGCCAGCATCTTGTCCAGAGCTGGGCAGGCAGGGAGGAGGCCAGGAGGCTGCAGCTGCCCCTCCGTGTGCCGTGACACCCGCCCCTGTAGAAACTTCCTGTGTAGGACTTGCTGCTGTCTTGGGTACACCAGAGAGAAACAGCGGCAGGAATGAGGACAAGACAGAAAAGAAGACGAGAGCTGGGTCAGGTGGTGCCCAACGTGATTGGCAAAGGACCCCTGAACAACAGTAGGGGCGCTTATTTATACATTTGCATAGTTAGTACCTCGAGACACAAGGTTGCCTGGTGACCACCAGCTGGCGCTGACCAGGCAGGACGCTTTTCTCAGGAGTGGGGTAGCTTCCCTGCTTTAGGCGCTGAGGCCTGGTGCTTTCCCACACGTGCCCAGTTCCAGCTTCAGCGGCTTCCGACGCCTGACCACCTTATCCCGGCCTGCCAGGGCTGGAAGGTGACCCCAGATTGACCTGGAAAAATGCATCTCTGGAGAGTGTTGGGTCTCGAGGGTTGGTTGGGGTCCCTCGAGAGTGCATTCCTGCTTGAGATAGCGTGGACGCAGCCTGGCCTGCAGCGGCTGTGAGTCAGAGGACAACACCAGCCTGCGGCACTCTGGAAGGGGGTGGAGCCTGCGGGGGCGGGGCCCACTGGGCGGGGCCTGGTGGGCGGAAGTGAGGTCACTGGGCGGGTCCGTGCGCGGATGTGACGTCACCGGGAGCCCGGCCCCTTCCCGGCTCGCTTCCATTTCCTGGGTGCGGTGAGGTGAGCACGTTTTCCGCCTCCCCTGGGCTGCCGGAGGTGCAAGGTAGTGGGCCCAAATGGCAGTGGAATGACACCGTGAAACTGAGCCCAAGTAAGCTCTTTCGCTGCTGGAGATTGAACTCAGGGCCTTTGGACCGAGCTATGCCACGAGCTTAAAACCATTTTTTTACATGGATTTCAAGACAGGGCATTGTTAATTGCCCTGGTTGGTTCGAGCTTGGTCCTCCTCCGTCAGACTTAGTGCTGGGATTACTGGTGTGCGCCACCCCACCTGGCAGGCTTCTCCTCTGCTTAGATGCTCTTAATTCTTTTGCTACAGTGATGCGAAGTGTTGCTGTGGAGGGGGTCAGTTCTCCCTCAGTGGTTTGTTACAAAGGTCGCCTTGGGGCTGGGGATGGAGCCTAATGGCACGCACTTTCCTAGTGAGCACCGGGGGCCCAGGCTCGATGTTCAGCATTTGAAAAAGAATTCAACAGCATGAGATTGACCCCTTTTGCGTATTTGCCCTTGCTGCCTTTTGCTCCTTTTTTTTGGTGGCGGGGTGAGGGGGGGCTAGAAGTTGAATTCAGGACCTTGGGTTGCGAGGCCGGTGCTGTCTGTCGCACCGAGCTGTAGCCCTGGCTTCACCTCCTCCTGCCCTGCACCCGTTCCCATTCTTGTACTGTTGCAGAACCTGTATTGAACTGGATGCAAAACGCTCTGCACCAAGCGCTGGAAGGTACGTTCATGACACCAGGGGGCTGGTGGGAACCAGGTCCACATCACCAGCCCGGCTGGAGTAAAGTCGCAGCAGCTTCTGCGTGGTGTAAGCGGGAAGCGCAGAGTCAGTGACGGGTTATTCTGTAACTCAGCATATGCTTGTTCACACGTTGTCAGGCAGATGTGGCCGGGGCAGGTTTAATTAGGGGGCCATTTGTCACGAGGCAGGAAGGACCGGGGAAGTCGGGGTCCGGGCGGGTGCGTACGATGAAGCGTGCCCTTGACAGGGCTGGCCTGCCCCACGTAGCTAGTCCTTGAGACAGGCTGGCAAAGCAGGACATGAGCGCAGGCCCTCGCGCAGCTGGTCAGCGAGAGCAGAGTCACGTCATTTCTGAGCTGCAGTTGGGTAGTTTAGTCCAGGCTGGCTGAGGCTGATGGCCCGATTATGATGTTACAGTTTTAAAATTTTAGGCCAAGGAGTGGCATAAGCATCTGCCTGGCAAGCGCAAAGTCCCAAGTTTGATTCCCAGTACTGCAAGATACAGAGAGAGAGAGAGAGAGAGAGAGAGAGAGAGAGAGAGAAAGATAGAATTTTCACCAGGGAGATGGCTCAGCAGCATAATTGCCTGCCTTGCAGGTGCAAGGTCCTGAGTTTGATCCCTAGTATGAGAGGTAAAAAAAACAGTTTAAAATTTTTTCTCCTACAGTGCCTCTTACCGCCTACGATTTAGCGGTCTTGGGGACTTGGGTACAGCAGCAGAACGCAGGTCCGGGGTTCAGCCTGGGCCGGGTGTTGGAGGCAGAGACAGCAAGCTCCCAGTGCCGCAGGTGAAGCCTGCTGTCGTGTCTCTGACAGGAAGGTCTTGGAGCGTTAAGGTCCTTTAGGCTCCCACGGGGTGGCTGAGGGTTCGCACGCCTGGAAGCTGCGGGGGTCAGGCCCAGTGTGCCGGGGAGTGGAGCAGCTGGGGCTGGGCTTGGGTCCGTGAGAGAGGCTGCAGTGGGGCTTTTGAAATGCGGGACATGGCAGTGGGCCAGAGCCTGAAAGAGTCCCTCCTGTGAGTGGTTGCGTCATGTGGGGAGGGAAACTGCCCCTGCTGTTATGGGGCTGGCCTGGGGTGATCATGGGTTCTTACAAGCAGACATCCAAAGCACCAGAAGGATTTGATTGCTGGTTCTGGCTGCCGCGGTGGAGCGGCGTATGCTGGGTGGTGGTGTGTGCCTGTAGGTCTAGCTACTTGGGACACTGGGCAGGAGGGTTGCTTGAGTCCAGGAGTTCAGGACTACCCTGGGAAACATAGAGAGACCTTTTCTGGGGAAACAACCAAACCAAACAAAAATGGGGGACATGTGCAGAAACCAGAGAGCTGCTACGAAAAACAGGATGATCACGGCAACAGGAAAGGGGAACCTCAGTCCTTTCACTACAAGGAACTGGTGTGTCATGGCAGGCAGAGACTTTGACTTGTGCTTGTGACAGGTTTAGTAGAGAACTCAGCCACACTCACACTGTCAGGACTTCTGACTCCGGACCTTCGGGTGTCAGATGGGGCAGTCTTCAGCCATCCAGTGGTATTTTTGGCGGAAGCATCAGGGAGCAAATCCACCAGACTCCTGGCTAAGTTGCTGAATTGCAATTGAAGGTAGACGGCTGGGGCATAGCCCGGGGCACAGCGCTTACACACATGTATCATGGGGTTCTGGGTTCCATTCCCAGTACCACAGAAAAGAGAAAAGAAAGCTTCTCCAGGCACAGTGGCACATACCTACAGTCCTAGTGCTTGGAAGACAGAGAGTCACAAGTTTGAAGCCAGTTTGGGCATTTTAGTGAGACCCAGACTCAAAACATGGAAAGGGCTGGTGATGGAGCTCGGTGGTAAAGCACTCTGGTTCAATTGCCAGCACTGGAAGGGGAAAAACAAAGGACACACAGTGGGGTGCACATAGTAGGGCACATTGTGTGTTAGGGGGAACTGGTGGACTCCGAATACATAAGCACAGCCCCTGCTTCACCAGGCTCTTGGAGGACAGCATGCGTATACAGTAAGTGCTTAATACATGTTCACCCTGTCATCGTAGCCAGACCTTGAGTTCTGGGCGCATATTTGGAAGTTGCTGCCAGAGGGCCTCTGAGGGCTGGGAGTGCAGCCCGCAGTGTCATGTGCGCCCAGGGTGTGCTGGGCCCAGGCTGATCCAGTCTGTAGGAAAAGGGGGGCCGCTCGGGTCGGATGTGCGGGCTGTGATGGGGACGCTCTCTGCCTCAGCGCTAGCGCTTCCTGGCCAGGCCCAGGCCGGGGGCCCAGGCCTGCCGCCTTTTGCCTGGCGCCCAGGGGCCTCCTCTTCCTTGTGTGTAGCCCCACCCTGTGGAGCAGTGTGGCATTACCAGCAGTCAGCTGTGGCTGGCCCTGGCTTAGACATGGCTGTGTTTTGCAAAATGATCTTCCCTTTTCTACAGTTTTGCTCTCTGTAGTTTCAGTGACTCAAAGTAAACGGCAATCTGAAAATATTAAATGGAAAATTCCAGAAATAACTCAGATGTTTTAAATAACTCTGATCGTAGGCTATGGCTATGGGTTATTCTATTCGTTATTACTGTGGCTAATCTCTGATAATTAAATTTTACCATAGTTATGTGTATATCTATAGCTTCTCCATCCACAGATTCAGCCAACTGTGGATTGAAAATATTTAAAAATTGCATCTGGAAGCTGGGCATGATGGTGCACACCTGTAATCCCAGGCACTGGGAGGCTGAGGCAGGAGAATTGCCAACCGTTCAAGGCCATCCTGAACTACATAGTAAAACTGTCTCGCAAAAAAAAAAACACAACAGGAAAGTTGCATCTGAGCCAGGTATGGTACACGTGACCTGTAATTTCAGAAGTGGGGTCTGAAAGTCGGAGCCCTAAGTGTGAGCTGTGATTTAGTGAAACACTCTCAAATTTTATTTTGCTTCATGCTTTTTGGATTTTTTTTCAAGAGTGTCTAATTAAGTAGCCTAGCCTGGCCTTGAACTCCTGGTAATCCTTTTGCCTCAGCCTCCCAAGTACTAGCTATAGAGGCATGCACCACCATGCCTGGCTCAGATTTTGAAATGGCTGGGGATGTAGCTCAGCATGCATGTTGCTGGGTTCTGGGGCTGTGTAGACTCTTGCCACGGGTCTTTTCCTGGAGCTTGGTGTCCTGAACAAAGAATTGGAAAAGACAGGTGAAAAACGTGGCAAGGTTTTTACATTTACTAAAGGTAGAAAAAGCAGGACGCTCCGAGAACTCCAGTAGCCGTAAGGTATTTCTTGCCCCCCCACCTCAGGCACAGGTCAGATCTAGCTGTCCTCCCAGAACTTTACCTCATTTTCCACCAGAAGAACTGAAGTTAGTGCTGTCTGATTGGTCCCAGGTGCAGGGCTTGTGAGCTGGATGTTTGTGATTGACAGGTTGTTCCCTCTTGCCTAGCCGGGTGACCTCCCCCCAATCCCCTGCTTCATGAAGGCCCTGGGTTCAGTCCTGACAGTGAATGAATAAATGTGAAAGTCCTGGGTTCAACTCCCAGTGCCGATATAAGTAAACAGAAATCTATCAAATTACATATATATATATATAATTTATTTATTTATTTATTTATTGGCTGGCTTAGCCTGCCCTGAGGATGGGGCTGGTGTGGCATGTGGTACTAGGGATTGAACGGTGGTCCCCTGCTCCTGCCTAAGCAGGTGCTTTAGACTACTGAGCTATCTCACTGCCTTTTCTCATTTTAATAGTGCACTTATGCCAAAGCCTGCAATTTTTAAAATTTTTGCATGAAGTGCATATATGTTACCTAGAAAAATTCAAGGTGCCAGAATCTGAGGAGAAAATATTTCATTACGTTCCATTGCTATGGGCATTCCAAAACCGGAACCCTAGGCACTGAAGAGTTAATGCGATGAATTATGTTAATGAGGTTCCTAATATTAAACTCTTTCCTGCCTTTCTGGAAGAAGTCTTACCTGATTATAGTCTTACAGTCCCTCACTGATGAACGAGGGGGACACTCTGCGAAATGTGGTGTCAGGTGGGTCCATTGTGCAGACATCACAGAACGTGCCTGCGCCAAGTGGGGTGGCTCTGCCATCACTAGGCAGTGTCACCGTGTGGGCTCACTGTCATCCAGGCCCTCCGCAGGGCCCGCACACTGAGCGCTGAGCGTGGCATGGGTTGGGTTATTGTGGAGATGCAGGAGACACCAGAGCTCTTCTGTTCTCTGATACGAGGACTCTGGACACGTGGGCATTCCCACGGACACGGAGCAAGCAGTTGTCTGACCGGTACTAGCGGGTGTCCTCCATTTCAGTTTCACTGGTTCAGATTTTTGTGGGAGGTGTTGGGGCTTGATCTGGGGCCTTCGTGCTGAGCTACATCCCCAGCCGCCTTAGTTTTAAGACAAAGTCCTGCTGACTAACTAAATTATCTAATCTGGGCTTGAGTGCTAGGATTATAGCTTGATCCACAAACTAGGCTTCTAGTTGCCTGACCCATGTATTGGCCATTGAACTCAGGGCCTTCACACTGAGTTTCTTTTTTAAAAATTTTCTTATTTCTATTGGTGTATCGAGGGGAACAGTTAACACTCAATTCTTAAATCATTTTTCACACCTCTTTCTGGTATCTGAACGACTACTTTGATGATAACCACGAGCAACATCAAAGCGGCAGCTTCGTATCGGATTCGCTTGTCCCACACTAAGTTTCTGTGTCTGCAACTTGGTTTTTCTTTTTTCTTTTGAGAGAGGGTCTTTTGCTAAAGGCACTTCACTGGCCGGGCCAGGCTCAAACTAGCAATCCCCCGGCTTGAGCCTCCCAGAGTGCCGGTATTACGGAGCTAAGTTAGATAGAAATTAATAGAGAGATCGGCCCTTGAGAGGACCAGTGCGGAAGGTGACACAAGTCACAGCTGTGGCCGGAGGGGATTGTACAGGTCTGGCTGGAAGCCTCCCTGGGCAGAGAGAGATAGCAGCCCCAGGGGGACTGTGATGAGCACCACCTGGCCCTGACGCAGCTGGGAGCCAGAACACCTGGACGGCTGCCACCCCTTGCAGGACTGCCTTTGTGCTTTCCATGTTAGAAGTTGCAGATAAGCTAGTTAATGGCGCCCCCTCCCTTTGGGGCAGCGGCTCCGCTTTAATCCTGTAGGTTGACTGTGGTTTGAATCACAGCTGCACGTGTTATACCCACCCTGTGGGGTTTTTTTTTTTTGACTGGGAATTGAGCTCCCGACCCTGCACTTGCCAGGCAGGTTCTGTGCCGCTGAGCTATATCCCCAGCCCTCACATTGTGATTTTGCTGAGTAAAATATCCTTGGACAAAGAGCCAGAGTGGCCCTCCACTTTTGGGACCCCTCTTCTCTCTCAGGAACTTACTGTCTTTAACGTTTAAAACCTTTCCTACATGTCACCTCCTTTGCCCTCAAACCCATTCTTCGGTATCAAAAGACAACTGTACACCTGACCTCTAACTGTTGTCCCAAGCTTGGCAGTTCACCTGTGACTCTGGCTGCCAGGAATTTCCCATCCAGCCTGGCTGGGCGCAGGCCCTCGGGTCTGTACCCTGCTTCAGAGGCCAGTCTAGGGCCTCACAAACATCGGAGTTGTTGGCTGTACACTGGTCCCCAGGGTCCCCTCTGGGGGCAGGCTAACCCATGAGAACAGTTTGGGTTCTTTTGTGTGTGTGTGTGTGTGTGTGTGTGTGTAACCAGGGATTGAACTCAGGCCCTTGCGCTTGCCAGGCAAGCAGTTTGGGTTCTCATGGGTTAGTCTGAGCACATGTCCACACTCACCACAGAAGATGCTTTGGGGGTACGGGGACAGTCATGTGGGAGACACACAGCAGGGAGAGGGACAGGGCCAGGACCTGTCCTCTCCCGGTGCATTGCCCTTGTGAGCAACTGCCAGGTATTGGCTGTCTGGACCCGTTTGTCCCGTGTTTGTGGAGGCCTCCTTAGGCACAGCTGACCGAGCCTTGGTTCCACCAGTGTGGCTGCTGCTGGCCAGATGCACAGGGTGACCTGAGTTGAAGGCCCTGGGGACGGACTCTGGGTGGCCTGCAGGGGCAGGTGGCTCCCAAAGGTGGGGTCTCATGCCAGGTCACAGAGGCAGTCACGGGGAGCATCAAAGGTGAAGATCGGGTCTCTACAGTCTGTTTGAGGTTCAGCTTCAGAAGAATAAGCAAATAAAGCAAAAAAAAAAAAAAAAAAAAAAAAAAAAAAAAAAAAAAAAAAAAAAAAAAAAAAAACACAACCTAAAACAGAATAACGAAGGAGGGGAAGGCGGGGAGGAGGGAAAATCACCTGATAGTGGAAGACGAATGAATTATTAATGCATGCTGCAATGAACCTTGGAAAATATCAACCTGAAATTAAAGAAGCCAGATATTGTAAAAGGCCATATATTGTATAATTCCCTTTCTTTTTTTTCTTTCTTTTTGCAGTGCTGGGGTTGGAAGCTGGGTTGAGCAGGCTGGACAGTCTCCCAGACTGCGATCCCTGCCCATTTGTGATCCTCCTGCAGCTTTGTTTTCTTTTTTTTTTTCTGTGACTATATTTTTATTTTTTTCCATAATTTTTATTGATAAATAGCAATGAGACAGTTTCAAATCAAATTGGTAGGACAATTTCAATAATTAACACATTGCATACATTCCTCCCAGTGGTTAATTGCTGTACAAGA
>NW_004524605.1:2361157-2370997 GCF_000260255.1 Octodon degus | reverse complement strand
ACGGTTCAATCCCCCAGCACCACATGCCAGCCAGCCCGCCCCCTGGTGGGCTGAGCTGGCCACACACACAAATAAATAAATAAAATTAAAAAAAAATAATAATAAAAAAAAATAAAATTAAAGTATACAATTGGAGAAAATAAAGATGAGAGAGTGCGTGCTTGAGGGCCCAGCTTTTCTTAAATGTTTAAAATTCAAGTCGCTAATCGCGGAGCTTCCCACCCTCGCACCTCAGCCTCCAGAGCCGGGATCAGAGGTGTGTGCCGCCACATCCGCTGTGGGCTGCAGGTCGCGAAGTTGCCAGAATGGGCCAGTCCAGAGATGGAAAACTGGTGGGTGTTCGCGTGGGGAGCCGGCCGAGGGTTTCTTCAGTGAGGCTCAGGGGTTCTCCACCTGCCCCAGCCTGTAGGTGTGCTGACCACTGTGCCGCATGCTTAAGCGGGAGGACTTCCTGGTGTATAAATTATGTCTCGATGAAAATGTAGGAAAAATTTGGTCCCCAGTACTGCTTGCCGCGTGGGCTCTGCCCCAGCTTGCAGTGATGCCTCTGAAAACAGGAGGATCGCTACACGGTGGGTCTGCATAGTGAGGCCCTTAAAGTAGGGGGAAAACTAAACAAGCTGGTAGAGGTGGTCAGGGTGCAGAGCCAGTGGCCCCTGGGCCACCATGCGACCACCGCAGCGGACAGTGGTGCTGCCTGGGAACCAAGTCTGGACCCTGCTCTTCACTGGTGGAGCTTTGAGCTGTCAGCCACGGAAGGGGCCACTTCTGCGGGCCTCCTTACCTAGGAGGGAATGATTGGCAGGATGTGAGCCAGGGGTGCGGGGGCGAGGGGACGCCAGGACGTGGGGGGCCGGGTGCTGGGGCCTGGGCGCACGCGGCTATAAACCTGCGCGCAAGGCTGCCGAGGCGCGCTGTGGGGACCAGAGCTGACCTGACGGGACACTGAGGGCAGAAGGGCCAGGGTGTGCAGGGAAGCTGGGGGGTGGGTGGGCTTGCATGCCGGTCATCCCAGGGACCCTGGAAGCTGAGACAGGAGGATCAGAAGTGTGGGACCTTCTCCCAACAAAGTGAGGCCTCCTCAGGGCTAGCTGCAGGCTCTTTGCTGGGAGCCTATAGCTGACCTTTGGGGCGTCCTGTTGGGAGCAGCACTCTGGAGGAAGGTGGCAGGCTCCCTGGCTGCCAAATGGAGAACTCACTGCAGTAGGGCCTGTGCCTTTGTACCTGGGGTTTAGGCTTACCTTCTGCTGGGTTTTTTTGCCTTTGTTTCTCTCTCTCCCCCTCCCCCTCCCCCTCCCTCCGTCGTGTTCCTTCCCCCCCCCCATGTGTGCGCCGCCCTATTGTCAGCTACTCCTTTAGAAATGCCAATTAAAAGTATCCCAGTCTGGGTCTGGGAGATGGCTCAGTGGAATAAAAATTTCCCTGGCAAAGCAAGGGCCTGAGTTTAATCCCGATTCCGAAAACAAAAAAACTCCACCAAACTCTAACTATCCTAGGTCATTCTTGCCTCAAAAGAGAAATAGGGAGCAGGATAGTGGAAGAACTAGCTTTGTAGAACGGACTTGGGCCAAAGAAGGGGAAGGAGAAAAGCAAAAGTGAACGTGCGCCTCGAGCCTAGGAGATGCAGGCCAGCTCCAGGCCGGCAGCCTCCTGCGGTTACTGGCTGCCCTGCTGCTGCGATCTGCCCTTCGGGAGCCCCCCATTTCCCAGCTCTGGCCGCTGAGCCTCGCGGGGCTAGCCGGTACGCCTAGCTTCTTCTCCTCTGCCCCCGGTTCCCCGCACAGACCCCATCCGGAGGTCCCCAGGGCCTGCTGCGCTCGCTCACAGGCTGGGTGCAGCCCTGGAGGCCATCTGACCCTCTGACCTTGGGCGTGAGCTCAGCGTGCGCAAGTGGACCTGGCTGGGAGGCGGCCAGCGCTTCGCCCCAGGACCCCCCTCTTCCTCAGCTTCCGGTGCGCTCTGTCCTGCCCTGGGGGAAACCGTGAGCCACTACCCCTCTCCTCACTGGGCGGTGGTAGTCGGGTGTGGTGGCCCTAGGACGGGGCTTGAACCCAGGACCTTCACGCTGAGGTCCTTTGTGCTTTTATTTTGCGGACAGGATCTTGCTGAATATCACAGGCTGGTCTCCAGCTCGAGGACTCAAGTGATCCTCCTGCCTCAGTCTTCCGAGTACTTGTAGCAGCGGGTCCCCCTTGCTACCTGGGACATTTGAAATCATGCTGCGGGTGCCCGTGGGTGCTCCGTGTGCTGTGCAGGCTTCACCAGCAGTGTGGCCAGACCAGCCAAGGGTGTGACACTGCTGGTGTGGGGAGAGGTGGGCGGGGCTCAGGAGTTGGATGGGCCGGCAGGAGGCAGAGCCTAAGCTCCCTCTGGAGGGGGGTTTGTGTGGGATGGGGTGGGAGGAGACATAAGCCAGGCTACCCAGGAGGGGCCCTGGAAGTGCTCAGGTGAGGAGAACAGGGAGTGCAGCCCTGTGTGCTGTGCACTTGAGGAGGCTGAGGCAGGAGGGTTGAAAATTAGAACTCGGCTGGGCGTGGTGATCCACACTGGTAGTCCCAGTGCTCGGGAGGCAGAGGCGAGATGATCATCTCGCAGTGAGTTCAAGGCCAGCCTGAGCTACCTAATGAGTTTAGGGTCAGACCCTGTGGAAGGAAGGGAGGGAGAGAAGAAGGAAAGGAGTGAGCAAAGAACCCAGGACCTGTCAGGGGCGTCACAGCAAGGACGCCACCGCAGAGCCAGCCCTACTCCCCAGAGGAGGGCGAGGAGGCCTGGAGGGGGCTGCTGTGGCCTCTCCTAATTCCTTCTGGCCTGAGCTCTTTTTTCCCTCCTCCACTAGGGATTGAGCTGAGGGCCTTCACGCTGAGCTACACCCTCGGCCTCTTTCAGTTTTAGCACCAAGTCTCCCAAGTGGCCCAGGCTGGGATCTCACAGTCCTGCCTCAGCCTCCCAGCTCCTGGTTGCTGCAGCAGAATGCACTGACTTCTGACCCTTCCACTGCACAGCCTGGCTCGGCCCCCCTGGTGGGCCAGTGTGTGGTCCCCAGCTCCTGTTGCCTGCCCTCACCCGCTTATCCTCTTGCTCCTCCCCCACCTCGGCCTGGACACCCTGCTGGCCCTGCCCCACCTTCGCGGTGCAGCCCCGCGTTCCCCACCAGCCTCCTGACTCAGCTCAGTGCCCTCCTTGGGGTCCCTATCCCTGGCACTTGCCACTGGATTAGTCACTCTCCTGGGGGCAGGCGGCCCGGGCTGTGGGCTGAACGAGCCTTCCCCACCCTGACCTTTTCTGAAAACCTCATCCTCCCCGCCCGCTCTTCTTTTCTCTTTTCGGTTTTGTGAGACGGGGTCTTGCTGTGCAGTTCAGGCTGGTCTCAACCTTGCAGTGGTCAGCCGGAGCGTGCCCTGGTGGACCTTCCCCAGCGGTCCGACCTGAGCACAGGTGACAGAGCAGAAGGCAGGCCTCGGGCGCAGGTGGCCTGTGGGTCTGAGCAGTGACTCTCCCATGCTCCTCTGGCTCGCAGCCCGTCCTCTGCAGCCGAGAGCCCAGTGGAGTTTCGTTTCTTTGTGAGATGAAGTCTCGCCGCGGGGCCTGGGCGGGTCTGCAGCTCCTGTGAGCGTGAGCCCGACCCCTCCGTCTCGGCCTCCCGAGTGCTGCGGGCCGCAGGCGCATGGTGCCAGGCGCAGCCTTGATTGCCTGAGATGGAGAATCCCGTAGCAGAACCAGGTGACATCTGTGCCCAGGGTCTGGACTTCAGGGACCGGGTCTGTCCTGAGGGCCCGGCCATGTCGGGGCAACGGAGATGCCAGCAGTGGAGTAAGAGACAGATAAGTTGTTGCCTGATGGGCAACTGAGGCTCAGCGAGAAGGCCTGGGCCATGTGGAAGGTAAAGCAGTGAGAGCAGAAATGAAAAGCCAAGACTTTTCATTGCATTTATTTTTACAGCACTGTATATTGAAGGGGACTCTGCACTGAGTGACGTCTCAGCCGTTACTTGTCTTTATTTTGAGACAGCATCTCACTGCGGCTGGGCTTGAACTTGGGGTCTTCCTGCTTCCACCCCTCAAGAGTGTAGGGATCACAGCTCTGTGCCCCTAGGCCCAGTTAAGACTGCCCTGTCCCTATGTGTGCCACCTGGAGTGCCATCAAAGTGATGGTGGCATACATAGCATGGTGGCACATGCCGATAGTCCTGGCTACATGGAGGCTGAGGCAGGAGGATCACTTGAGCCTAGGAGATCCACCCCAGCATGGGCAACATCCTGCCTGCTGCCTGCCTGCCTGCCTGCCTGCCTGCCTGCCTGCCTGCCTGCCTGCCTCTGTCCCTTTCTGTACTGGAGGTTGAATGCAGGGCCTTTGTTCCGAGCTACATCCCTAGTCATTTTTATTTTATTTTAATTTTTTTGGCAGAATCAGTGATTGAACTCAGGCCCTTGCGCTTGCCAGGCAAGCACTTACTCAACTGAGCCATGTCCCCAGCCCTGTCATTTTTTTTTAAATTTTTTTAAACATTTATTTAGTGTGTGTGTGTGTGTGTGTGTGTGTGTGTGTGTGTGAGAGAGAGAGAGAGAGAGAGAGAGAGAGAGAGAGAGAGAGAGAGATATGAATCCACTGGTGAGTTTAGAGCTGGGTGTGTCGCTGAGAGAGGAAGCCTGGTGGGAGGAGGTGGTCACTACAGGCGTGGTCCGAAGAGTCTGCCCCTCCGCCTCCGGCATGCCTCTGCCTGTGGCTACCCTGCCGTGGACTGTTTGTCCTGAGCCATGCGGCCCCTGCCTTGGAGCTGCCCGACTATGGACTGAAGCCTCTACACACTGCGAAACAAAGCAAACCTCCCCCTTCACACTTCTGGGTGTCGCGTCTCAGCCGTGAGAGGCGCACGCTTGCACAGGCCTGTCTCCACAGTGAGGAGAGGTGAGACGGGAGGTTGCAAATTTGAGCCTAGCCTAGGTAACTTAGAGTGAGACTGTCTCAAAAAGGTAAAAGGCTGGGATGTAGCTCAGTGTGAAGACCCTGGGTTCACTTCTAGTACCACACAAAAAAGGGGAAAAGTAAAAATTTTCCTCCAGCTCAGTGGGAGAGCACTTGCCTACCATGTTTGAGGCCCTGGGGTTGATCCCTATCCCTTGAAAAAGAAATGCCACGCAGGGCACGCAGGCCTGCCTACAAATTTTACTCGGACCATCACGCATGTGGTAACCTCGGGTAAGGGCCTCACTCATTCTTCAGGTGATGAAGGGCGTCCCCTGGAGGCACAAAGGTGAAGGACACGTAGCGGCGCTGGTCCATGTCAGGATCAATTCAGGCGAGGAGAGGCCTTTCATTGGGGCAGGACACACAATTCCTAAAGGAAGCCAAAGTCAGATTGATGGTTTGAGGTGTTTTGTTTTGTTTTGTTTTTGTGACAGGGTCTCCCTAAGTAGTTAGGCTGGTCTTGAACTCTTGTGTAGCCCAGGCTGGCCTTGAACTGGAAGTGATCTCCCCTGCCTCGGCCTCCTGCGTGCTGGGATTACAGGCTTGCGCCATCACACCCAGCTCTGATTGATGATGTATTAGTTTGCTAGGGCTGTTGTAACCAAGAACCACAAACTGAGTGGCCAATAACAGAAATGTGTTCTCTCAGCTGAGCATCATGGTGTGTGTAACCCTGATGCTCTAGGAAGCTGAGGCAGGAGGATCGTACATTTGAGACCAGCTTGAACAACGTATAGAGACTGCCTCAAAATAAAAAAACGGCTGGGGATGTAGCTGTGTCACTTAGGGCTTACGAGAGGGACAAGTTCATACTTAAGTTCGCACCAGGCAGGCCTTGCTTCATGATTACTTGTTCCCAAACATTTCTGTTCACAAAAGCATTTGGCACAGTTTTCTATTCACAAACTCCCCCCTGGGTGACAAACATGACCATGGCCATTTCCCACACACACACAGTCATCTTCTCCAAAGTCATAAAACAAATTAATTAATAAACTGAGGTACCACTGTGCTAAAAAAAAAAAAAAAAAAAGGCAGAGCATGGTGGTACACACTTGTAAACCCCTTGGAGGCTGAGGCAGGAGAGCTGTGAGCTTGAGACCAGCCTGGACTACACAGTGAGATCCCATCTCCAAGAGAATAAAAGAGCCGGCCAAGTAGCTCAGCGGATTAAAGCACCTGCCTAGGCAGACACAGGGGCTCGGGTTTAATCCCCGGGCCTACCAGCCTTGCCCCTGTGGCACCCTGAGATAGGGATTGAGACTGATTGAGACTGGGCGTGGTGGCTCGCGTCTGTAATCCCAGCACTTGGGAGGCTGTACAGGAGGATGACTACAAGTCCCATCTGTGTAGTGAGACCCTGTAGACCCTATACTAAATACAATAAATAAAACAAAGATAAAAAAGATCAACCAAAGTGAAAGGCAAAGACTGGAGCTCCTAAAAAAAGACACAGAGGTGCGCACACCTCTCGCATCCCATGCAGGTCCCAAGCCGCTGGTTGGTGCCACCCATGCCAGCTGGGGCTCCCGCCTCCGTGGTAGGTCCCTCACCCATGCCCAGGACTGCTCACCCAGTGGCTGGTGTTGCCTAGTTCAGTGGACACCGTTGGTGACCATCACAGCAGCTGTCGTGAAGGCCCGGGGTTCAACCCAGAGCAGCACAAAGAAAAGAAAGATAAGCCAGACGTGGTGGTGCATGCCTGTAACCTGGCATTTAGGAGGCTGAGGCAGGATTACTGGGATTTCAAGGCCAGTTTGTAAGGCCCTGCCTCAAAAAACAAATCAAAGAAGAAAGAAAGAAATGTATTCTCTCACAATTCTGCAGGCTGGATATTCAAAATTAAGGTGCTGGTAGGGCCCACTCCTGCAGAAGTTCCTAGAGACTCCTCCCCTAGCTGCTGCTGCTGCTTCTTTTTTTTTTTTGTGGAACTAGGGATTGAACTCAGGCCCTTGTGCTTGCCAGGCATGCGCATATTCTACTGAGCCAGCTCCCCAGCTCCCCAGCCTCCCAACCCCCAAACCCCCTCCCCTAGTTTCTGCTGCTGCTGCAGACCAGCCTGGAACTCGCTGTATAGCCCAGGTCAGCCTCAAGCTAGTGACTGTCCTGCTGAGGTTACCAGCATGCACCTCCACCACACCTGTCTGTCCCCACTTCCCCTCTTTTCCTGCTTTCTGTTGAGACATGCTCTTTTGGGAGGGAGGTCCTGGGAATTGAACTCAGGACCTTGTGTTTGCAAGGCAGGTGCTGTGCAACTAAAGCTATATCCCTGGCCCAAGACATGCTCTCCATATGAGGTTCAGGCTGGCCTTGAGCTCCTGCCCATCCTCCTGCCTCAGCCTCCTGAGTGCTTGGATTGAGGACCCTCCCTACCCCAACAGGACCTCGATTTTTGTTGTTGCTGAACCCAGGACATTGTGCGTGTCAGGCAAGTGCTCTATCACTGACCTACATCCCAGCCGTTTACTTAATTTTGAGACAGGGTCTCTATAAACTGCCCTCGCACGCCTGAACTCGTATTCCTCCTGCTCAGCTTGCCGACCAGCTGCAATTGCCGTTTCATTGTGCCTCGCCAACCTCATCTCAACTTGATTACTTTCACACAGATCCTGTTTCTGGGCCCGGGGAGATGGCTCAGTGGAATAAGCGCTTCCCCGACAGATCCTGTTTCCACACAGGCTCGCATCCACAGCCACCGGCAGTTGGGACTCGAACACACCTGCGCGGGGACACAGGTGGACCCACAACACAGCAGGAAGGAGCAGGAATTGGAGCGGAGCAGTCCTGGCAAAGGGAGCAGCGAGAGGACAGGCCAGGGAGGGTGGGCGTTGGAAAACCCGGGGAACGAAAGAATCCCCGGAAACTCGATTGGAGAGCCCCAGGGAGCCGGGCTGGGGCGCCTCCGACCCCCTCCGCTGCGGCCGCACGCCGGCGGCGCAGGTGCCGGTCTGGCTCTGCTCGCGCCGCCGGGCAGCGCGCACGCTGCACAGGCCCATCTCAGCCCAAGCCCAGCGGTGACGCTCCCCACAGACCACAGGGCAGGGGCGGGGGCGGGCACGTTCCTGGGGCCCCAAGTGTCTCGGTGGCACCCACACTAAGTCAGGGCCAGGACCTCATGGTTTCAAGCGCAGCGGCACGATCGATCCGATGATGACTCGCGGTCTAGATTCCTCTGGCGGGAGCCGCAGTTGGTCACCGAGGCGGCAGCGGCCATCTGGGGACGCGCAAGTGGCTCAGCGGGAGCTGGTGACAGTGGGGGCAGTCCACTGGAGCGACGTCCGCCAGGCAAGCTCGGACAAAAGGGATTCGTGTAATTAAAAAACAGTAATGTATCCGAGGACACGCTGCTGCACACTGGAGCGTGCTGTGTGCCCGGCGTAAGAGCCAGGGTGCACCTGGGCGCCGGCCGCCGGCGCCCCTTTCGCGGCCTTGGGGGGATCTGGGCTCCTCACTGACCTGAGAATCTCGTTGTCATGGAAAATCCCCTTGCTTAGGGTTTGGAACTGTGCGCCCATAATAACTCCAAAATACATACTTTCACAGGAACAGTGTGTTCTAAGACACAAATTCAGCAAAACGCACACGAATTTATGTATTTATTTGGTCTTTCGAGACAGGGTAGTTCAGGCTGGCCTCGAACTGGTGGCGAGCCTCTTGCTTTAGCCTCCGGAGAGCTGGAAGTACAGGTGTGCGCCACCACGCCAGGCTAAAAGTACATGAATTTAGAGGGCAAAAATTAAGTAAACAGAAGTGAAGCGGTGCCAGGCGTTCTCGGCGCCACACACCCGGCCCAGTACCCGGGCTCGGCGGGGGGAGGGGCGAGGGCGGAGCGCCGCCTTCCGGGCCCCGAGGCCAGCCGGGCGCCGGTGGTCGCGGACTCTCCGCGCCCGCCCCGCGCCCGGGCTCGGCTCGGCGCCTCCATCCGGGCGACCGCGATTGGAGGTTTCGTCCCGCCCAGTTTTTTCTTTGGGAACTGGGAAGGCCGAGGCAGGCAATGTGGGACGGGGTGCGCGGGGGCGGCTGCGGCCCGCAGGGGTCGGCGGAGCGGCGCTGCGCGGAGACACTAGCCCACTACCCGGCTCGGACCAGCCGCAGCGCCTCGACTCGCGCGCGTTCTAAAACGAGGACAAAGCCCGCCCGGATCTAGAGCGCGCGCGTCTTCGAGGCCAATAGGAAGCCAGCGCTACGTTGAGTGACGTGCGTAGCTAGCTAATCAACACACACTTTGTTGCGAGGTGCTCCTGGCCCCGGCATTATAAAGAGCGCCACGAGTCGGCATTGTCAAGCGACGGTAGCGCGCGGGCCGGAGTCGGGAGTCGGGTTCTGTGCGGCGGCGGTCGAGGCGGAAACTCGGCCGGAGCGGCTCCGTCGGTAGACGGAAGCGAAGTCGGGGCAGCGCGAGCTTGAGCGCGGCCGAGCCCGCGGCGCCTTCCGGGCGGGTGGGGAGAGCGGGCCCCGCGGCGTCATCGGCGGCGAGGTGAGCGCCGGGCCGCGGGCGGCGGGTGGGAGCCCGAGGAGCGTGCCCGCCTGACGCGCCGTCCGCTCGCTGCAGGAGTCGGCCGGCAGGGTCCACCATGTCGGAAGCGGGTGAGGAGCAGCCCATGGAAACGGCGGGCGCCACCGAGAATGGACACGAGGCCGCCCCCGAGGGCGAGTCGCCAGCCGGGGCCGGCGGCGGGCCCGCGGCGGGGTCCGGAGGCGGAGCCTCGGCGCCGCCGAGTGGGAACCAGAACGGCGCCGAGGGCGACCAGATCAACGCCAGCAAGAACGAGGAAGACGCGGGGTAGGTGCTGCGCGGCGGTCGGGGCGCCGCCTTTGTTCCGGGGCCGCCTTTTGTTGGCGCCACGCGGCGGGGGGAGGGGCGGGCCGCGCCGG
>NW_004524605.1:2291661-2361019 GCF_000260255.1 Octodon degus | reverse complement strand
AGGCCGAGCCGAGGCAGCGTGGGTGGAGTTGGCGCGCGGCGGCCCGGGCCTCCCTCCTCCGCCTCCTGTCGGGGGCGGAGCCACGGTCTGAACCGGCGCGGCTTGGGCCCCAGGAAGCCTGGAGTTCCTCGCAGTTGGCTGCGGGGAGGTGCAGACCGGAAGGGGCGCTGCCCTCGAGTTCTGCGGTTGTGCAAGGCGCGGTAGTTCTAGCCGTCGGACTCAGGGCCCCCACCCCTGGCGAGGTTGTCGGGTGTTAGGCTTAGTTAGGATTCAGATGATTGGGCTGGGGAGCAGTGCAGTCCGGGTTGGGTTGAGATTACAGGGCAGGTTTAGTATGTTTCACAAACAGTGCCCTTGGTTTGGTGTGGATTTTGTCTAGCGGATGAGGTCGTAATCCTCACAGAGAAAGATTAGCCGGGTTAGTCCTGCTTGGAATCTTGCCTGTCTTGTAACATTTGGTGTGTGTCTCACCCTACCATTTTCAGGAAAATGTTCGTTGGTGGTCTGAGCTGGGATACGAGCAAAAAAGACTTAAAGGACTATTTTACTAAATTTGGAGAGGTCGTTGATTGTACAATAAAGATGGATCCGAATACGGGACGGTCAAGAGGGTTTGGGTTTATCCTCTTTAAAGACGCTACCAGTGTGGAAAAGGTAAGCTGAGGAACGTGTTCTTACCCAGATGGGACAGTGTTGGACAGACAGCCCATTAGCTTGTGCGATGCTGTGGTGGAATGCTTTGGGACGTCGGTCTGCAACTTAGCTTCTTGTTTGATGGAATGGGGTAAGGGAAGGTATTGTGGAGTGGTTCAGGAAGATGACTGAACATTATCTTTTTGTTTACCCATTTTTCGGCATGCTGCTAAAAACTTTATACTGTGTCCAAGATTGCCCTGAGGATAGGCACTTAAGATTTTACAGGAAGAAAATCCTAAGGCTTGGAGAAATCTAAGTGGAAAGGTGATGTAGCTAAGTAGTTAGTCCAGGCTGAGGATTCCAGGCCCCATGGCTGTCTCCAGCCTGAGCTGGGGTTCATGGTGGGAAGAGGGGACACAGCCTGGGCACAGGCTTGGAGAAGTTGGCTGGGGCACTTTGGAGGGGTGAAGCATGGTTTGTGTGGGCCTAGCTGTATCCTGATCCTATCTGTTTGGAACAGGTCCTAGATCAGAAGGAACACAGACTGGATGGCCGGGTCATTGACCCCAAGAAAGCCATGGCCATGAAGAAGGACCCTGTGAAGAAGATCTTTGTGGGGGGCTTGAATCCTGAAGCCACTGAAGAAAAGATCAGGGAGTACTTCGGCGATTTTGGGGAGGTGAGTGGGCTGCCTACTCTGGTCACTTTGGCTGGCTGAACCCTCAGCAAGACTCTGGCCTCCAGTAGGTCCCTACCTGTGCGTTCTGATGTTTCCTGAGATGTGGGTGGGAGCTTTGCTTCTGAGCACTGCTCATCATTTTTACAGATCGAAGCCATTGAACTTCCAATGGATCCCAAGTTGAACAAAAGACGAGGTTTTGTTTTTATAACTTTTAAAGAAGAGGAACCTGTGAAGAAGGTTTTGGAGAAAAAGTTCCATACCATCAGTGGAAGCAAGGTGAGGTGTCTAAGCTGCATGCCTGCCTGCCTGCCTCTTCTGGAGAGCCAGCTCTGGCCGGAGCAGGGGAGGTTGGATGGCACTGGGTTCTGGTTCCCTGGGCAGTACAGGTGGGTCTGTGCTGCAGAGGGCTTCTGGGCTAGTAGAACTGGGGAAGGTTGTGGATAACATGGGGCTTCTGTGAATGGAGCGCCCTGAGTACACAGCCTGTGTTGCCAATTTAAAGCTAAGGGTGCCCACTGTTGAGAGCTACAGCCCTGGGTGTGCTGAGGAAGGCGTGTTCCTTCTCTGGTAAAGCTGTTTCTGCTCCAGAGCTTATCTGCCCGTCTAGTTTGGGCACTTCCTTAGTCATCTGCCCCAGGCCAAGATCCCTAAGGTCTCTGGCCCCCTTTGGTCCAGCTTGTTGAGCCTTCAAATGTGGAGGCATACAGTGAGATATGTAACTCCTCTGAAGGACCGGGACAGAAGAGAATAGCTTAAGTTTTGAGTTGGTAGTTAGGAGGTAAGGGTGTGGGAGGGTGTGGGCAGCTCATTGCCAAGGTAGGAGTGGTTACCAGATGAGGTGGGAATCCTGGAAGTCTCAGTCCTCAAAGGGAGTTCTTGAAGCTTGGGGTTAGGGCCAGACATAGGGGTCATGCCTCATCCTCGTGTTCTCTGGCCTAAGTAAGCAAGATTGTACCTTGGGTGTATCCTGAGCAACTTGGGAATTTGGGAAGACCCTATTTGAACAGGAAAAAAAAAAAAGGCTGGGGATGTGGTTCAGAGCAAAGTACCCCTGGGTTCAGTCTTTAGTACCAGGCAAAGGAAACTTAATAGGCCCTTAAGGGCCAGGGAGATGGCTCAGTAGAATAAGCACTTGCCTGGCAAGCGCAAGGTCCTGAATTCAATCCCCAAAGTACCAAAGGGGGGAAAAAGGCCCTTCATGAAAAATCTAATAAAAAAAGCTCTTAAGTGTGCATAATAGGGCGGTTGGGTGGGTCATTAGTTAAGCAGAAAGACTTTTATCCGTACCACCAACGTGAAGTGATAAGAAAGAGCCTCAAACTTTTAGAACTGCAGCTTAGTAGCTCTTAGAAACTGAATTGGGTATATTCAGTATCTATTTTTTTTGGGGGGGGGTGGGAGGCGGAACCTGGAATTGAACTCAGTTCCTTGCGCTTGCCAGGGAAGCACTTATTCCACTGAGCCATCTCCTCAGCCCATCAGTATTTTTAATTAAGCAGGGTAGAAAACAATTGCTCTGCTAATAGCATTGCTCTAGTTTATTAGGCAGAAGCACCTGAAAATCCCCACCACTACCGCTACCCCTTTCACTGGGCAGAGAGGAAACTGACTTGGAGTCGAGCTCAGGGTGGGGGTTGCAGAACCCTGAGCCATCCCTGTCATGGTGGGACTTAATCCAGGTCTTAATTCATGTGAAAGGTTGTATCTCAGGAGCTTGAGTTGGGTAAATAAATGGTCAAGTCTCCACAGGGCCTAGTACCTCATCTGAGAACTCCGTGGCCCTCTTAGCCCACTAGGATCAGAGTTGTGCTGGCCTGTCCGCCCTCTGCTCTGACTGTGTTGCTGTTCTGGGCTGAGATGTCTAATCCTAGTAATTCTTCCAGGAAAGGTTCTCATCAGAAAGGTCCTTGCTTGTGGTTCCAGAAGTTCCTAGACTAGAAGTGCCGTCTTCCAGTGTGTTTTGTTTCTTAGAGGGGTCTGACTGGTCATCTCAGTTGCTTGTCACAGTGAAGGTATGTGTTCCGCCTGGCTGACTTGTCCCGCAGCCTAAGCCGCTGTTCTCTTCGCTTCTAGTGTGAAATCAAGGTGGCCCAGCCCAAAGAGGTCTATCAGCAGCAGCAGTACGGCTCAGGGGGCCGTGGAAACCGCAACCGAGGGAACCGAGGCAGCAGCGGTGGCGGTGGAGGTGGAGGTAAGTGGAATCTGGATGAAGATGGGTCCTCTCCTTGGTCGCAGGGTGTCTTCCGTGCTTGTCTCTGGGCAGCTCCTGGTGTTTTCCTGTAGCAGTGGTGGGTGGGCAGTGTGAGGTGGAATTGGGAGCGGTTTTCCGGATCAGCCATGTGCTTGTGCTCTGTGGCCCCTTGGACTGGGGCAGCCTGGCGTAGTCCTGCTTGGGGCCCCACTGCAGAGAGCGCGTGTTGGCATGCCGGGTTGTGCTTGGCTCCGTGGCTGTCTTGAGACTTGGGCAACCCAGGGCTGGGTGGGGCCAAAGGGTAGGGCAGAGCTGTGCCAGGCGCTTCCATCCCAGGCCCTCTGACTCCAAAGCCTGAGCTGCATCTTCAAGGCCGAGCTGCAGGGTGGGCGGGCTAATGAGCGAGTAGCCACCTGAGTGTGAGGGAAGTTAACATCTGGCTCCCGATAGGGTCTCAGGTGCAGGGTTGGGCCGAGATACCTCTACACCACACAGCAGGCCCTTGGCTTCTGCTTGAGTTGCCATTGTAACCCCGCCACCCAAAGGGCAGGATTTCCTCCATCCTAGCTCCTGCGTGTGCTAAACAGTCCCCGGGCCCCTGTGCCCTGCTCCCCCCACAGGTCAGAGTCAGAGTTGGAATCAGGGCTACGGCAACTACTGGAACCAGGGCTACGGCTACCAGCAGGGCTACGGGCCCGGCTATGGCGGCTACGACTACTCGCCCTATGGCTATTACGGCTACGGCCCCGGCTACGACTACAGTAAGTAGGAGAGAGGGCGCCCTCACTCCCTCCGGGGAGGCAGGTTAGACAGTGCAGGGGCCACTGCAGCAGGGCTTTGGAGTCAGACAGGTCTGGCTCAGGCCGTGGTCAGGCGGGGAA
The DNA here is from genome assembly GCF_000260255.1 of Octodon degus. NCBI lineage: Eukaryota > Metazoa > Chordata > Mammalia > Rodentia > Octodontidae > Octodon > Octodon degus. Next base: position 2,356,629 of record NW_004524605.1, on the reverse strand, counting down.
GGTTTGAGGATTGATCAGGAGGATGTGTGTCAAGCGCCTGGCACAGGGTAGATGCTCTGTAAGTAGTACTTGCTACTTGTTCTTGTCTCCAGGTCAGGGTAGTACAAATTACGGGAAGAGCCAGCGACGCGGTGGCCATCAGAATAACTACAAGCCATACTGAGGTGGCGGCAGGAGCAGCCGGCGACTGACCGCACGCGCTTTGTTTGGATACGGAGTAAACACAATTATGTACCAAATTTAACTTGGCAAACTTTCTATGGCCTACCCCCTGTGCATCTTATTTAAAATTTTCCCCTTGGAAATCACTCTCCTGTTTACTATTTGCAGAGCTCTAGTTTTAGGCAGCGTGTGGTGTCTCGAGGGGCCAGAGTGGCATTAGGGGCTGATCTGTTACCAGGTTACTCAGAACCAGAGTGGAGGGTCCGCTTCTTGCTGCCGCTCTGCAGCCCAGACCTGTGGACCCTGGTTGTAAAGAGTCAGCTGTATCTTAGGAAACCAGTGTCACCTTTTTTCACCTTTTAATTTTATATTATTTGTGTCATACATTTCCTGTAACGGAAGTGTTAATTTTACTGTACTTTTTGGTACCTCTGGGAATCTAATGTATTGTAAGGTATTTTACACGTGTCCTGATTTTGCCACGACCTGGATACTGAAGCTATCCAAGCTTTTGAAATAAAATTGTAAAAACCCCCAAGCCTGGGTGAGTGTGGGGTGGCTGTGAGTGGGACTGCCGGGACACTGCTGTGGCCTCCCCAGCACAGGTGGCAGCCAGGCCAGCTGCGCTCCAGTGTGTATGGGGCGGGTCCTCCAGCTCCAGTGCCCCCATCCCCAGAGGAGCGGGCTAGGGAGGCAAGGGCTGCCGCCACCTGCTCACCCACCCCAGGTGTGCTTTGTGTGGCAGTACCACCTCAAAAAGCTAAGTGGATGGGACTTCATTGTCATGGGAGCCTCTGACTGCCGAGGGTGCTCAGTGTCTAAGGTACGGGACGCAGCTGGGTTTTAGCACAAGCCGCAAGGCTCACTTACCTGGAGGATGGGCCTGCCGCAGCTGGCTGGCTCAGGCCTGAGGCCTCAGTGTCTCGCAGCTTCTCAGTGTCTCTTCCATACCTGCGAAAGCAGCACCCATGCGGCTTGGTGGCTCACCCTCATCAGCATACCTGCTGTCACTGTTCTTGTGCTTGTGGGCTGGTACCTGTTCTGCTGAGACTGGCCATCTAGGAACCCCAAACCACCAGGGTCTGCAGCCCATCACCGCCATTGGGGATGTGAGCGCCATGTACCTGTGGTCGGCCTGGAAGTCAGCGGTGGAGAGGGTGCTGCTGGGTGTTCCGACTCTGCTGTGCGTGTGACACAGTATCTTTGTCTAAGGGCTGAGTTCTGTGCCTGTCGCACAGCCTTTGTAGAGATCTCCCTTAAGTAGGTTCTGGGTTCCAGCCCAGCCTGCATCTCCCAGAGTGACTAGGCCTGGTGCGTTCCCTTCAGTTCCAGCTGATCTTACTCAGCAGCCTCAGCATTGAGCCGCTCCAGCGCAGCAAGTGCAGACCTGCGTCGCACATGACACGTCACAGGCACCTAGCTCCCATTGCCTGGGACTCCTGGACAGCACATCCAGGAGCTGGGAGTTCTGCTGTGGGCCGGGGACCCATGGGCGGCCGCACTGCTTACCTGTTAGAATGGTGTCCAGCCTTGCCACCACGTGCTGAGCATTGTCCCTGCTGAAGCACATGGGTGGCTTAAACTTTAGCACGTTCCTCCCGGGGCCGTCTGTGCTCAGCAAGATGTAGTCCTCCTTCAGCCTGCAAGGAAAGGACACACCTTCTCTTGGCCTTTGAGGCTTGTCTCGGCCTGGCCTGGGCCTGGTGTCCATCACTGCCAAGGGCATGCCTAACCGCTAGCTGGGCCTCAGTGTCTCTTCTCAGCCAACACGTGTGTGGAGCCTTTGGTTGAGCCCGAGATTGCCTACTGGTGGCCCTGGCCACAGTGAAGAGTTCGCCACATGGTTTTTCCCCCTTTGCAGTACTGAGGAGGAACTTGGGGGGCTGTATGCTGAGTTGCATCCCCAGCTGTTTAAAAAAATTCTGAGTCTGACTGTGCACAGACCTGTAACCCCAGCACTTGGGTTTTTGTTCTTGTTTTTTTGGCTGGCTCACGTTGCCTTAAGGACGGGTCTGGTAAGGCGTGTGGAGCTCGGAATCAAACTGGTATCCTGTGCCTGACTGTTTGCATGAGCAGGTGCTTAACAACTGAGCTAACCGGCAGGCCCCCATCCCCAGCACTTGGCAGGCTGAGACAGGAGGCTTGTGAATCTTAGAGTCCAGCTTGGGTTATACAGTGATGCTGTCTCCCCCCAAAATTTGAGTCCGGGTGTCATGTTGATGACGGCTCAAACTAGAGATTCTCCTGCTACATTTTCAGTGCTGGGGTTACTGGATTGTGCCACTTGGCTTCCTTCCTTATTCGTGGTGTAGTGATGCGTGCGTGTGATTTATGTGGATAATGCCCAGCAAATTGGACAGCATGAGGTCACTGAAACCTCGCTTCTGTAACTTTTGTCCTCACTACTTACGTTCCACACGGTATTTAACACTTCCCAGGCTTTAAGGAGCATAAGACCCATTTGTATTGTGGCCACAGAAAAGGGCTCTGGTAATTGTGGCCTCATTCTCTGACTCCTGCACACCTTCTGGAGGTGGGGCATCCTTCTGTTTCTTGGCTCTTTGCCTCCTGTCCTGCTTGGCAGCAATAGCAGTGCCAGCAAGAACAAGGTTTGAACTTTGGAGCCAGGCATGCTGGACTGGGGCAGCTCTGCGCCAGGGCAGGATGGCTGAGGTGGACTGGACTACCTGCCCAGAGCTCCACTGCCACAGTGAGTGCTTCCAGAGGGAGAGGAGGAAGTCAGCCAAGGCTTGCCACCCCAGCGTTCAGTCCCCAAGCTGGTCACTGAGGCCAGGCCATTGCCACTGGAGAAGCTTCACCCTGGATTGCATGTCTCAGCAAAGAATACCACACCAGAGGGCTTTTCCATGGTGGAGAGAGGGGAGGATGGGGCGTTGAATAATAAGGGAGTGCTAACTAGAAGCTGAAGGAGCCCTAAGACCTTATGTCCTGCCTGGGGTTCAAGTGAAAGACAAGCAGGGTGTGACAAGTGTGCCATCCAGGAAGCCTGAGACATGAGGCCGCTTTTCTGTGAATGGGTTCATGCAAACATCTCCACATGGCTAAGCAACCTGCCACTGCAGAACCCTTGGGTACCACTGTGCCAAGTGGTCCTTGTCCAAGACTCCAGCCTGCTTGGGTGTAAGCACCTTGCTAGCCTTAGACTTTTTTTTTTTTTTTTGCACAACCAAGGATTGAACTTGGGCCCTTGTGCTTGCCAGGGAAGCGCTTATTCCACTGAGCCATCTCCCCGGGCCCAGGCATTCTGACAGAGAGGCCACCCAGGACTGGGGAGGCATCTAGTGCCGTGGAGCCACCCTGTCCTGGGACCAGGACCTCTAGAGGAAGGGACAGTGCCAATGCTGCAGCCCACCAGGGGTGAACCTGGAGCAGCAGGGGCAGTGTGGATGGACAGGCCAGAGGGCTACGGTGCCCTGCGTTCAGGAAGTACCTGGATACCAAGTAATCTGCCTCTTCAGTGGCTGGTGTCCTCGTGGCTGCATCTTTCACCAGGTCCACACCAATGAAGAGTCCAATGCCCCTGGAGAAAGTGGCATCCAAAGGCCAGGTGTGAGGGACCAAGCAGCTGTCATGCTGGGGCCTTGGGCAGACCTGGACTGCTGTCCCCAGGTGGCTGCTGAGAGCCTAGGAAGAGGTGGGTGTACAGCCCAGTGGGTAGCAGCAGAGGGAGGGGGCTGCAGATGGGCACAGTAGGCTGCACACCTGGGCTCCCAGCCCGGGCAGCTGTGCATTTGGTGAGGATGCCCTCCACACTCACCTGACATCCCCAATGATGGGGTGCTTTTTTTTCTGCTGTTGGAGGAGCTCCATCAGGAAGCTGCCCACGCAGGTAGCATGAGCCTGGAGCTGTTCCTTCTCCAAAACCTCTAGGACAGCCAGCCCCACTGCACAGGACACAGGATTACCTCCGAACTGAGCCAGGGGATGAAGGCACGTCAGGTGCCCAGTTGGCCGGTCTTCACAGCTCACAGCCTCTGCCCCGTTGCTATGCACATCCCAGGGGTAGTGGCGGTGAATCCTTGAGCTCCTCCAGGGTCCCCACAGCTTTCCTGCCTTCCCAGTTGCTGAGGGATCGCAGCCTAGGTCACAGACCCAGGGGTACAGCAGGGGCTCCCAGAAGAGCAGAGCCAGAGGTGAGCATGCAGGGCTGGGGAGATGGCTCAGTGGAATAAACACTTCCCTGGCAAGCACAAGGGCCTGAGTTCAATCCTTGGTTCCGCCAAAAAAAAACAAAAAACCAACACAGGTGAGCATGCATTATGTTCTCATCTGGTTTTGCCAGGGAGGCCTTAAGGAACCAGGCCTCAGTTCAAGGCCCAAAGTGACACCCTATCTCAAAAATAGGCTGGTAGCGTAGCTCAGGGCTGTATGGTGAGTTCTGCAAAGAACACCAAAGCTTGCCCCTGAAAAGCCAGTGTGAGTGGTCCCAAGTTCATGGCTCTATTGACTGGGCCTGAGTTACTGGGAACCACGTCCAGCCTCTGGGAATGTGGACTTGAGTGGTATTTCTCAAAGTTAGGGATTGGGTGCTACACGTAGAGAGGTTATACACACGTTTGTGCCATCTGCCTGCCCAGTATCCGGCTGTGGGCAGGTCCCTTGGTCAGTCTTGAGTGCTTTCTGCTGTGTGGGCTGGGTGGTGACAGTCACGCCCACAAGCCCCTCTCCGTGTGGGTTTGGTCTCTAGAGCTTTGTTTTACTAGTTGGCTTTTTGTGGAATGGTCCATACCACCAGGTGCAAATGAATTACCCAAGTGGCCGTAAGGTGGAATGACCTTCCTGATCCAGCCTTAAGGTCACATGACACCGCTTCTGCCATCCGCCTTCCTACAATACAAGGGTGGCCATAGTCTACCTTTGGATGGTAGTGGCCCTGTCACAGAAACACAGAGAATGGAAAGTACTGTGACAACATAAGAAATGCGCTTGACAGTGCTTCCCATGCAGAATGCTCTCCCTTTCCTCAAGACCTCCAGAATTTCAACTTCATTGCAGTACTTAGTCTCCGCTCTCCTCAGTCTTGGCCCTCATCAGTCAGGTCAGGCAGAGCTGCAGATTAGGCTGCCCAGCTGTCATCCCCCAGGTGCATTTCCTCATTGACCTAGGACCCAGAATGGCCTGGGTTGGCTTTAAACATGGCATCCTCCTGCCTCATTCTCCCAGGTGCCTAGGACTTCAGGTGTGCACTAGCATGCCCACCATTAGTCTGTTCAGTTTGTACAATTATTCCATTGTACTGGCCTGCTGTAACATGTAGTCTGTTGATGGACCCTTCAGTTACTTTATTTGGCACGGGGTATCGGTAGGCAGCTTGGACTCATCCTCCTATGTCAGCCTCCCCAGTACCATGCCTGGTTCCGGGGCCAGCTCAGCATGTGGTACCAGGGATTGAACCTGGGTCCCTGTGCCTGCCAGGCTGGTGCTTAGACTGTTGAGCTATCTCCCCAGCCCACCATTTAGCTATTTTGATTTTTATGTTATTAGGAATCAAACTACTGCGCATTATTTCTACATCCCCTTTTTTCATTGCTCCTAGGTTAAGTGGAACTGTAGGGCTATCTGGCACATGTTTATAAGAAACCAAAACTTGCAAAGTAGTAGTGCCACCTTATGTTCCCACACTGCATCCTGAGATCCAGTTCTACACTCTCAACATTTGGACTCACCAGTCTTTTTCTGTATCATGAACTACAAGATTGAGTAGTTTTTCATCTAAACTGTTCAAACCAGAAACTTTCAGTGTCATGTTAGCACTCAGATTTGGATTTCAGCGTTTCTGGTCATGACTGGGATTACGGAGATCTGAAGTGTTGTAAAGGGTAGAAGTTGGGTTACGAGTGGAGCTCGGTGGCTGGGCCTTGCCGAGCACTTCTGAGGCCCTGCGCTGTACCCCCAGCACCTGGGACAGGGGTGTTACTAATACAGTCTGACTTAGCGTCACAACCTGACCCAGCTGGAACGGCACAGTGGCTGGGTTCTCCCTGGGGATGGTCCCAGAGAAACTATAGAAAAAAGTGAAAACTGGGAAAACCTGGGGTTGAACATGTAGCATGGTGACTGGCCTAAAGCAGAAAGCAGCCCTCCAATGGCAGTGGAGAGCTAAAATAGGGAAGATCAGCATGGTGGTATATACCCACAGACACTCCATTTGAGGCTGAGGCCAGAGGACTGCAAGTTTGAGACCATCCTGGGCTACAGAATGAGCTCAAGGCCAGCATAATACAGGGAGACCATGCCTGGAAAAAACTGAAACAATGCTGGGAGTGAGGCACATGGCTGTGGTACTTGGGAAGCCGAAGGGTGAGGGTTAGGGTCTGAGCTCAGCCCGTGCAGCAGCAACACCTTATTGAGAGCTAGTCTCAAAAATAATAAAGGCAAAGTGCTGGCTGGGGATGTAGCTCAGATGAAAGGCCCTGGATTCACTCTCCAGCATCATAGACAACAAGAAGTACAAGCGTTAACATCTAGCTAATGCTAGGAATCCTACACAGAGAAATAGTTAAAGACATTACAAGATCAGGGAACAATACAAAAGCAAAAGAGCTCGTAGAGTGGTAAGAGAAATGCATATCTGGACACATGATGAGATTTATAATAGTAAAGACAATTGTTTCCAAAAATTTACAGAGAAATCACATAAAAAAGAATCTGATTTCAGGGTGACCTGAAGTGAAAATGGCAAGGAAGAATGAAAAAAAAAATTGCAATTAACTTTTGTCTTTTCAATACAGGATACTGCTACTCTTGATCGTCCTGTCTCAGCTTCCCCAGTGCTGGGATGATAGGCTTGTGCCACCACACCCGGTTCTGGGCCAGCACTGTGTGCAATACCGGCATCAGAACTTGGTACCTTGTGCTTGCTAGGCAGAGGCTTATGCCTCCGAGCAGTCTCCCCGCCCTGCATTACACCAGGTGTGGTAGTGCACGCCTATAATCCCAGCTTTGGGGAGGCTGAGACAGAAGGATCAGTAACCAGTCTGCACTGTGTAGGACCCTTTACCAAATAAGATTAAAAAAAAAAAAAACAAAAACCCATGGGGCTGGTGAGATGGCTCAGTGGTCTAAAGCACCTACTTAGAACAAGCTTAGCAAAGCACAGGGACCACGGTTCAATCCCCCAGCACCACATGCCAGCCAGCCCCGCCCCCTGGTGGGCTGAGCTGGCCACACACACACACACACAAATACAAATTAAAAAAAAACAAAACCCCAGCTTTTGTGGGGTGGTGGTGGTGGTGGTAGTGTTGAGACACTCAGGCAATCATGGAGTGCTGCAAGCAGCTTCTTTAGAACTCGGGAGAGTAAGCAGGCTCCCTGCAGACTGCAGCTTCTGAGCTGGAAGCCTCTTCCCAGAGCACTGCTGTCGGGCCTCCCTGTTGTTCCCAAGATTCATCCACAGGTGGGCTTGCTTCACACTGGCTGCCACCAGCAAAAATCCTTTTCTAGCTGGGTGCAGTGGTATGCCTGTAATCTCAGTACCTGGGAAGTTGGGGGAGGAGACAGTTCAAGACCAGCCTGGATTACACAGTAAACTCAAGGGAGCCTGAACTGCAGAGAAGACTTTTTCTGCTGGGGAGATAACGGCGGTCTAAGCGCCTGCCTGACAAGTGCAAAGACCTGGATTTGATCCCCAGAACCCTATGCTGTGCCAGCTACTGAAACAGGATGTGGTGGTGTAATCCCAGCTCTGGGGAGGCTGAGACAGGAGGATCACTACTAGTCCACAGGAGACCCTTTAATAATTAGAAGATTTTAAAAAATGAAAAAAGACCTTTTCTGGGAGGTGGTGGTAGTAGTGTTGAGGCACTCCGAGGTAATCCTGTAAGTGATTCAAAAGCTTAGGAGGGCCAGGTGTGGTGGTGCACACCTGTGATCCCACTGCTTGGAGGAGGATTGTTAAGTTTGAGACCAGCCTGGGCTGCAAAGTGAACTCGGGCAGCCTCAACACCATAGCAAGACCCTGTCTCACAAAGATTAAAGTAAATAAGTGAAAAGCTTAAGAGGAAAAGCTGGGCATGAGCTATCTGTGGGAGTCCTGAGGAGCTGGGAGACCCTAGTATGCCCATGCCCAGTGCAGGGAGCAGGTCACTGCCCTGGAAACCCTCCAGGCAGGAAGGCTGCAGGGGAGATGAGACTGCCAGCAGGTGTCACCTACACCAGTCCTCGTACGCAGAGATTTCAGTTTCTCAAGATAACCAGGTAACCTGGCAGAGACGGCAGTGGCCACATGTTAAGAGAACACAGACATAAGGGATTATTTTCGGAAAACCACCAAACAAAACACTACCGTACGGAGGTAATATGACTTCCAGGGGTGCCACGTCATGTTACGTCTGCTGTGAGTAGGAAATTATAGATGTGAAAAAGAAGATGAGCAAAGAGCATGGCCCTAGTGGGACAGAAACTATCAGCAGTAGTTGAAAAATCCCCAACACAGACCTTATTAGAGAAAAAGGTAAGAAATTAAGTTTATGACAACTAAAATAGCTGGACATGGTGGTACACAATACTAGCACTCAAGGAGGCTGAGGCAGGAAGATCACTTTGAATTCAAGGCCAGCGTGAACTATGTATTAAGACCCTGTTTCAAAAAATGAACTAAAATAAATAGTTGAAAGTCAGCTTTAACTGGCTGGCAGGACCCTATCTTTGTCTTTAAGAAAAAAGGAACAAAAGAAAATCTAGAGCTGAAAAACAGAAGCCAGGTATGGTTGTGCATGCCTATAATCCCACCACCCAAGAGGCTGAGGCAGGGGACTACTGCAAATTACAGGACAGTCTGCAATACGTAGTGAGACCTTTTCTCAAAAGCGCACACACACAAAAAGCACAATCACTGAGGTGCACAGTTCCCCAGATCTGGGTGTGCTGGTACATGGCTGTAACCCCAGCACTTCGGAGGCAGAGGCAGGACTGCTTGGATTTTGTGGCCAATCTGGACCACATGGTGTGTTCCAGGGCCAGCCTGGACTACAGAGCGAGCCTTGTCTGAAAGCAGCCAACCAACAGAAATCCCCCAAACAAAAACTCCAGGGGAGAGGCTCAGCAGATCTGAATGGCCAAATGAGGTTCAGGTTAAAGACCTAGAATATGGGCCGGAGAGATGGCTCAGTAGAATAAGCACCAAGTGCAAGGGCCTGAGTTCAGTCCCTGGTTCTGCAAAAAAAAAAAAAAAAAAAAACCAAAACAAAACCTAGAACAAAGAACAAGTTGGTCATCGAAGCATGAATCTGTAATCCCATCTCCTTTGGAGGCTAAAGCCTTGAGTTTAAGCGTTTGGGGCTAACCTAGGCAATACCATGAGACCCCATCTCAAAACCAAAAAGAATCAAGCCTTAGAGACCTATGCTCACAATGACATAGACAGCATATACAAACATGAGTCTCAGGAGAGGACAACAGGAAGGAAGAAGAACGAACAAAGCACTGAGCTGTATATAATTTACAAAGGACTGAGTATCCTGTATCCCCCTGTGTTCCTATGTTGAAACCCTAATTTCCATGAAGAAACCGTGTCTTTGGGAAGTTACTAGATCATAGGGGTAGAGCCTTCAGATGTGGTTTTGTGTTTTGAGACAGTCTTGCTATAGATCAGCTTGGCCTTGAGCTCACTATTCACCCCAAGCAGGTGTGTGACACCATTTCTGCTAAACTTTTGATTTTGAGCCAGTCTATGTAGTGCTCGTTTCAGTAGCCTAAGCTGACTCAAGCACAATTTAAGAAAGAACTCAAGCTGGGCACAATGGTACCCCTGGAATCCCAGTGCTGGGGCTGAGGTGATCACAAGCTGCAGGCCAGGAAAACCTCTTGAGAGAAACAGTGAAGCAGCAGTTAACAAAACCCTCGTAAGGTCCAGAGGGTTACATGGGTGAGTTCTTATCATCAAAGCTTCAAAGAACAGATCAGTCCCCTTTTTGTATTTAAAACAAGGTCTCTAGCCCACGTTAGCTTGAGGCGATACTCCTACCTCAGCCTCCCAATGCTGGGGTTACAGGTGTATGCCGTTACACTGTTTCATATCCTTGCCTTTTTGGCGGTGATGCTGGGGACCATAGCCGTGGCCCTGTGCATGGTGAGCATCCCTCAGCCCACAGTCATCACCCCAGATGGACAAGCATCCTTTTTTTGTTTTTGCTCCGCATGCCTTCAGGGCAGGTTTGGCTGGCTTGAGTTGTGGGGATCGAACCACAGCAACCTGAGCCCGACTGCTTTGTTGAAGCAGCCACTTAAAGAGCTGAGCTAAGGGGCAGGCCCCCTGGACAAGCATTCTAAGCTTCACCATGAACTAAGTATGCCTGTCTAAAGTTATACTTGTATTCAAGTAGTAGAAGTCCGCTATCCAGTGTTAATGAGACAGCTGCCAGTATTTGGAGGTAAGACTATACACAGCCAAGTGTGGTGGTGGCCTGTGATCCCTGCACTTGGGAGGCTGAGGCAGGAGGACTGCTGGGAGTTCAGTGCCAGCCTGGACTATATGGTGAGACCCTATCTGAAAAAATTGAAAACAAATTATTAGAAGAGGTTAGCAAGGAGATGGGAAGATTAATATGCAAAAGTGTATATTACATACACTATCAAGCCGTAGATGTATATTGTTTTGGTAGGTTTCTTTTGGTATTTTTGAGACAAAGTTCAGGCTGACCTTAAGCTTATTCTGTAACACCAGCTGGCCTTGAACTTGCAACAGATTCTCCTTTCTGAGCCTCCCAAGTTCTGTGACTACAGGCATGTGCCACCACGCCTAGCTGTGTTATGGTTTAGATCCAGAATATCCTCTAATGTCTCGTGTTCTGTGTGGGGCCGTGGGATGGTGGTGGGGGCGCTGGACTCACCTGTTTACTTAGCATGATGTGTTCAGAGCTCAGAGTGCTTTTAGGACCGGGGCCTGTTGAAGGCAGCTCACAGGGCACATCACCTGGAAGTGGGTGTGCTCTTGTTCCTGGCTTCTCCTGACTGCCTCTGGCTGCCTTGGTGGGGCAGGTGCATTCTGCCGTGGAGCAAGCTGACCATGGACTGAACCCTGTGCATCAGCTAAATAAACCTTCCCTCCTCATCCCAGTGATGGGGAGATGACTAACAGGATTTATAAGAAGTCAACACTTGCATTCTTTCATTTTGTTGAGACAATGTCTCACTCCACAGTTTAGGCTGGCCTTGAACTCATGTAGTCCAGACTGGTCTTGAACTAGTGATCCGACTGCCTCAGCCTCCTGAGTGCTGAGATTGCAGGAGTACACTATGACGCCCACAAATCACCATTTGATAGAAAATATCAAATATTTAGTAATATATCTAGTGATAAATATAATGTCCAGGACTTTGTAGGGAAAGTTTAAAACATGCAGAGGTGTACCATTCTGGGATAGGAATATTCAGATTTTTTTATTGGAATCCTATTGGGATTTTGATAAAATCTCAACAGTATTTCTGATAAAATTCCAATAAGGATTCGGATAAAATATTTAAAGATAATTATAAAATTTAAATGAGAGAGATAAACAGGCCAGTAATACAACTCTCCTGAATAAGAAAAACAAGTAAAAGGGGCCTTTTAATCTATCACATAGAAGAACCCACCATGAACCTCCTAAGAGTAATCATTTAAGACAGAACAGATAGAGACAGACTAACGAAGAGGAGAAGAGCCTGCACATAGACCTGCTCATGTGTGAACTCTGCAGTGACAAAGAGGAAAAAGGGAGGGTGAGAAAAGTTGAGGCGATTCCTGTCACAGCCCATGTAAGTACCAATTCCAGACCAGGGTCCTGTGCCAAGATGGATGTGCGACAGTTCAGAGAAAGTGCTGATGGATATATTGTAGATCTTGGAGTAGGAAGCAGGTTTTTTGTTTGTTTGTTTTTGCGGAACTGGGGATTGAACTCGGGCCCTTGCGCTTGCCAGTGAAGCGCTTATTCCACTGAGCCATCTCCCCGGCCCAGGAAGCAGTTTTTTAATAAATGAAAAACACTGTATGAAACAAAAATTGATAGAGTACTGCTCTGCTGTAAAGGATAAATTTGAGTCATCTGTAGGAAAGTGGATGCACCTGGAGACCATACTGTTACGTGAAACAAATCAGAAACCAGCTTAAATGTCCCATGGTTTCTTTTACGTCAGAAACCCAAAATATAAAAAATTCAATAAGCAAAATAAAGGATAACACAAAAGACTTCTGGGAAGATGGTGGAGTGGTAAGCAGCAGAGAGAGCCTGTCTGAGAGTTGCCATCTGGACACTGGAATATCGCAACCCAAGACAAACGAGGGAGGGAGGGAGGGAGGGAGGTGGGTCCCCTGGACCAAGGAAGGATCTCGGGTTTGAACTGAAGCCCATACAGAAAGTAAAGAGAAACTTGAACAAAGAGGAAGGAGGTAGCCAGTGGTGCCTTTTCCCCGAGATGGGACTCACTGTGAGAGGAGAATACAACCCGTGGACACACAGCCTCTGGTGACCCAGAGGCCTCCACGCAGACGCAGCAGTGGACATAAGAACTGCACCAGCTGGTGGCAGTGAGTGCCAAGAGCCACTGGCCAGGAGCCATCTCGGAGAGGGCCAGCTGAGCTGAGAACCCAGCGCGGCTGCGCTGCGGGCTCCACCTCGCAGCTCCCAGCTGCGCTCACGCCCAGGGAAGGCGCAGTCAGCTGCAGGCCGACTGGGCCTGGGCTTGGCCGCCTGAACCTCGGGGGAAATGAAGGCGCCCTGCCTCGCCGCTGTAGAGCTGCTGCTGGCTTGCTGGGACAAATGCACGTGGACGGGGACTGTTGCCACATGTCTACTAGTGACAGCAGAGACAAACCTAGGAGTGGACTCTTTTTTTTTTCCTCTGTTCTTTTTTTCTCCTGCAGTGTATGATCTTGTTTGAGTGTGGTTTTAGGCTCCTCGTATTTCTTCCTCTTTCCTGCTAGTCTCTGCTCCAGCTTCCCAAAGAGAGCGTGCCCCTTGCTGCCCTCTAGCCTCACTTCCGCTTTCTTCCGGTTTTGTTTCTTTTTCTCTAACCCCTTTAAAACTTTAATTCCTGAAGGTCAACTCACATATTAAGGGCTTATATACTGCATATAATTCCCAGTTTCACATTTTATACAGCCACACATCTAGGTCATATGGTTAAAGGTGACACATTCAGGTTAACCTCAGCTTGTCATCTTCTAGGCTGTGTTTGGTGCTATCTGATCAGTAACAGTGCCCCTATAGCCAGAGGCACCGTGACTGTCCCAGCCAGCTGTTCTTCTGGAGTTCTAAGACTGAGACTGACTGAGTCATAGAAAGTACTGTGGGGCCGGGCCGGACCGGGCCAGCCAGGGCTGGCCATGCATGCAGCAGCGTGTCATTCCCAACAGTGAAGAGTAGATCCCCCAAACCAAGCTACACCTGACACAAACTCATTTTCTAAGGGTGTAAGTACTAGCAATAAAGCAGCTCACCATAGGCAACCCAGGAATTAATTAAAAAAAAAAGAAAGAAAGAAATTGAGGGGCCAGGGAGATGGCTCAGTAGGATAAGCACTTCCCTGGCAAGGGCAGGGCCTGAGCCCAATCCCTGGTTCCACCCCCCTAAATTAAATAAATAAATAAATAAATAAATGTGAAAAGACATTTACACAAGATGCAACCCAGTCTGAATTTGATCCCCAGTACCAAAAAGATGCAACCCCAGACATCCAGTTCACGAAAGACAAACCCAGGGACAATGAAGTGGGACAACCTGAAAGCCACCACCTGGCCTCTGAAATAACAACAAAGCAGGTGAATGAGGAGCTAGAAAAAAATCAAATCAGAAATAATTTCTCAGATAACTACAACAGGCTGGGGATATAGCTCAGTGGCATACGTGCCTACCTGGCTAGCACAAGGTTCCCAGTTTGGTCCCCAGTACTACCAAAAACAAAACAACAAGAAAAAACCCTCTAAATTGAAAACTACAGAATTCTGAAAAAGGAGATAGAAGAGGTTATCAGAAAACCAAAAGATATCCCTTGCTTTTGGGTAGGAAGAACTAATATAGTGAAAATGGCCATACTTCCAAAACTGTTACACAGATAGAATGCAATTCTGATTAGAATTTCAACAGTATGTCTCATAGAATTAGAGAAAATCCTAAAATTCATTTGGAGTCAGAAGAGACCTAGAATAGCAAAGTCAGTTCTGAGCAACAAAGGCGAGGCAGGAGGTATCACAATCACTGACTTAAAATTATACTATAAAGCTACTGTGATAAAAACAGCATAGTACTGGCAAAAAACCAGACCTGTTTTCTAGTCTGTTTCAAGTGAAACAGACTAAAAGATGAAGAAACAACTCCAGACATACTCAAACACCTTATCTTTGATGAAAGTGCCAAACACATTCACTGGAAGAAAGATATTCTCTAATAAAAGTGCTGGAAAAACTGGTTTTACACTTGCCAAACATTAAAGTTGGACCCATATTTTTCACCACACTAAACTAAATTTGAAGTGGATCAAAGTTCTAAATACTAAAACAGAAACATTAAATCTGCTGGAAGACAGAATAGGTAATACTCTTGAAAACATTGGTGCAGGCCAAGATTTTATAAATAAACCCCCAATCTCCCAGGAACTATCACAAGTAATCAACAGCTGGGCTTTCATATTAAAAAGCTTTTGTGCACCTAGAGAAACCATCAGCAGAATCAAGAACACCCACAGGGGGCTGGGGAGATGACTCAGTAGAAAAAGCGCTTGCCTGGCAAGCTCAAGGGCCTGAGTTCAATCCCCGGTTCTGGGAAAAAAAAAAAGCACCCACAATGTGGGAATGGTCCCAAACTATTCCTCAGACAAAGGACTCTTACTGAGAACATACACAGAACACAACAAAAGCAGACTTTCCAAATTTAAAGATTTCCTAATCCAACAATGGGCATCTGTGATGAGTACACTCTTTTCAGATGAAAAAATCCAAACAGCAAAGAAATAGTATGAAAGGATGTTCAACATCACTGGTCATTTGTGAGATGCAAATTAAAACCATACTGAGATCCATCTCCAGAGAGAATGGCTGTTTATCAAGGAGTCAACCAATAACAAATACTACAGGAGTTGTGGGGGAAAGAACCTTTTTGCACTGCTGCTTGGGAACGTAGACTGGTGCAGCCCACTACGGGAATCAGTGTGGAGACTCCTCAGAAGACGAGGACTAGGACTAGAGGTTTCATGTGACCCAGCTAGTCCCTTGCTGCATATCTTTAAAAACATCACGGCACCGTGATACATTGCACCTGTGCTTGTAGCAGCACAATTTGTAATAGCTACATCTTGGAAACAACCAAAATGCTCGTAAGCTGAGCAGAAGGGAAAAAAACACCCAATGTGGTCTTTCTGTACAATAGAGGACTACACAGCCATAAAAAAGATAAAACTGAGGGCTTCTATAGGTAAACTGATGCAACTAGAGACCATACACATAAGTGAAATAAACCAGACACGTATGAACACTGAAATATCTCCCTAGTGTGAGAAGCTGAACACGTCAGATTCAAATGTACAGTAAAGATTGTGAAATGGGAAGAGACTGTTCAAAAGGAAAGAGAAGCTGGGGAGTTAGCTTGGTGGTCTGAGCGCCTGCCTGACAAGCACAAGGCCCGGGGTGTGAGCGCTGCTAGCTCCAGAACCGAAACAGTGGTGGTGCATGCCTATAATCCCAGTGCTGGGGAGGCTGAGACAGGAGAATCACTATGAGTCTGAGCTGTGTTGCAAGAACTTGTACCAAATAAATAAATGAATAAAAGATTGAAGAAAAAAAAAAGGAAAGAGAAACTGGGATGGGGCATAGGGAAAAGCTATGCATACACACGCGTGCACGCGGTAGTTAAGACAGTTGTACTCCTAATTTCTCTTGGTCCATTGACAAGAAGGGTTTGTGCTTTTTTTGCCATTCTGGGGATTGAACTCAGGACCCTGCACTCACCTGGCAAGCGCTTATTCTACTGAGCTAGCTCCCCAGCCTCCAGTGCTAATATTGTTTGGACAAGTACTTGCCAATATCTTGTACGATAATTTAAAAATAATATGCAGAGGGGCTGGGGCGCTAGCTCAGTAGAATAAGCACTTGCCTGGCAAGCGCAAGGCCTGAGTTCAATGCCCAGTTCCGCCAAAGGAAAAAAAAAAAAAAGATAATATGCAGGGCTGGCCAAATAGCTCAGTGGATTAAAGTGCCTGCAGCAGGCATGGGGTGGGGTTCGATCCCTGGGCCTGCTGTGCCAACCCTGCCCTCCGAGCACACTGAGGTGGCGACTGAGACTGGGCATGGTGGTGCACGCCTGTAATCCCAGCTCTTGGGAGGCTGTAAACAGGCGGATCACTGCAAATCTGTCCAATAGTGAGACCCTGAACACCCTGTAGAACTTTCCCTAGAAATAAAAAAAAAGATAATATACAATGCATTAACCATTGTTACTCTCCTATTATCTTGTTTTGAAATTTTATGTTTTTCTCTTTAGAACACACACACACACACACACACACACACAAAATAGGGAGTGGGAGACAATCCACAATGTGGGGAAAAATGTTCTCCAGCTGTTTCTCAAAGTTGTACCATCAAGAACATAATACAGAACACAACTAAATCAACTCCCAAATTTAAAGACCTTGCTGGGGAGACCGTACATTGGCATAAGTACCTGTTTGGCAAGTACAAGGTCCTGAGTTTGATCTCTGGTACCAAAAAAAAAAAAAAAAAAATTCTAATTCAGCAGTGGACATCTGAGATGAATACACATTTCTCAGATGGGAAGGGGACTGGGGGGGCAGGGCTGAAAAGAAGTGGGGTGTGTTGTGGGCATGAAGCAGCTCACGAACCCACGAGTGTGACCAGTACACACTCTAGACAGGCACTAAGCAAACATAAGAGATTGCAAAGAGTTGATACTACCTCAGAAACGCTGGTTTATTATAGATACAGGAGTGAGATGATTGTAAGCTAGGTGAACGTACAGTATACATAGTTGGCAAGGGGCCAGTACAAAGAATCCCCAGTGTATGTGGAAGGATATACACATACAGAAACATACAGACACCACACGTGGCACACAGGGTAAGTGCTCCCGCAAGTAGATCACTAATAATTTCTGAGAGATGCTTTTTGAGACAGGGTCTTGCAGTGTCGTCCAGGCTGGCCTTGGACTTACAGCAATCCTTCTGCCTCAGCCTCTCAGGATCTAGGATTATAGGATTTAATCACCATCTTGGGCTCAAGTGCTACTAATTTAAAAATGAGCAAAAGACACAAACTGGTTTCACGGTCCATAAACAGATGTTGCACGTACTTTGGAATCCAGAACAGCATACAAGGCCAAAGAGCCACCATTTCACACCCAGCCTGCCTGGCAACAGGGTGTTAACAAGATATACTCTGCTGTCGAGAGGGTGGACTAGTGAACTGCACTGGAAGACATCTTGTAAAGCTGAGGTGAGGGTGAGCGTGGTGGCATAGGCTCCTTTGTAACCATGGCACTCAGGGAGGCTGAAGCAGGAGGGTCATAATTTGAGCCCAGAATGGGAGACTGGGCAATTTAGTGAGACTCTTGTCTCAAGAAGAAGAAAAAGGGGCTGGTGAGATGGCTCAGTGGTCTAAAGCACCTACTTGGAACAAGCTCGGCAAAGCACAGGGACCGCGGTTCAATCCCCCAGCACCACATGCCAGCCAGCCCCGCCCCCTGGTGAGCTGAGCTGGCCACACACACACACACACACACACACATAAATAAATAAATAAATAAAAAAATTTAAAAAGAAAAAAAGGCCGATGCTGTAACTCTTGATTCCACCCTTACTCCATGCTAGATTTTCATTCCCAAAAAGACTCTGCAGAAGTCCTGCAGACTTGGGACTTGGGCTGTGCTGAGGACCCAGCAGGAAGGGTGCACATGGGGCCCTTGTCCTGCGGGGCAGCAGGAGGCCATGAGGTATGCATGCTGCGGAATGCAGTGCAGAAATAAAGGCCGCAGACACTGTCCTGGGTCCCTGTGTCACCTACCCTGGGCCCGGCTCACCTCGCAGCACGAGCCCCACTCTTCCTGGGTGGGCTGCTGCTCCTCCCTGGCGCAGCTGCCTCATTGTCCCTCAGTGCTCACCTGCTCCTGCCTGGGTTCCCTTCTATTGTCACCACACTATGACTCCGTGCCTGTTCCCATAAAGTGGAACAGGGCAGTGGTTTGTGACTTGAACAGAATGAGCATTTGTGGAAATCATTGGCAGGAATGTCAGTTCTGTCCCTCTTGGTGACCTCTGTGTGAGTGGTTAAGACCCAGCCTCCCCTGTTCAGGCCTGAATACAAAGGGGCTCCTGGGGGACTGTGGGATCACTCCATTCAGTCCTTCCCTAGTCCCAGAGGTGCGTCTTCTCTTCTCCCTGTGGTTCTTTCTCCACACTGGCACCACAGATTCTTCTAGACCACTTCTGATCCCATCTCTCTCAGGTAGAACCCTCCAAGGGGCGGGCAGTGTGGCAAGCCTGCCTCATAAGCCTGAGGCACAGGTTCCAGCTTCAGCACTCAGCACCCTTGCGTGGCCCTTCACTGTCCTTCAGACCCCCGGCTCCTCCTGTCGGCAGTGACATTCAGGCAGCCCACCCCGCAGTTGCTGTCAGAGCAATGAGCTCACGTAGGGAAAGCTCTTGGCTCTGCACAAAGGATAGGCCCGGCCTTTTTCCCCCCGGGCTGTGCTGCTTCTAGCCTTTTTGTGGCCACCAAGCTCCACCCCAGCCCTCAGGCTTCTGCTGGGAGGCGAGGCCTCCTACATTCTTTTGTAAGACTTGTGTCTGGGGACAACTTTGGGAGTGACTGTGTGTGTGTGAGAGACAGAGACAGACTGACTGACTGACATCTCCCCTTGTCGGGCCTGCTGCCTGCTAGACCAGCACTCTACCATTCTTATTTTAGAGATGGGTGTCATTAAGTTGCTCAGGTCTGCCTTGAGTTTGTGATTCTCTCGCTCAGCCTCCCAAGCAGCCAGGATTGCAGGCATGTCCCCAGGCACAGCAGTGCTGACTATTAAAGATAATTTATGGCATCTCAACACAGGCTGGAGCCTGCTGAGGATAGCATTTTAGGAGCCTCGGGGCCTGCGTTAGGATAAGCTGTCCCCCGCACCCAGCGCCAGCAACATTCACAGGCCCCTGGCTAGGGGCCCACTCGTGCTCACCGTGTTGAAATACTCCACACCAGTGGCTTCAAACGCTCTCGATACAGCTTGGGTGGTGGCCACGCAGGCAACAGGGTGGCCATTGCCAATGGACTTGCCCATGGTGACAATGTCGGGGACAAAGTCCTCCCCCTGCAGCTGGAAGGCCCAGAAGTGCTTGCCTACTCGACCAAAGCCAACCTGGATCTCATCTGCTACGAACACTGCTCCGGCCCTGCGGATGTGCCTGTGGCAGAGGACAAAGCACTATGAAGAAGAGGCAGGCTGCACTGGGAGCCAGGAGGGGCTGCGCAGCCAGGCAGGACCCAGGCAAAGGCTGGCCTTCTCCAGACTGCTGTTCAAGGCTGTTTCCAAGACCTCAGGCAAGCAGGCTGGCTGTGGTTGGGACCTGGGGCAGGCCATCCCCTACTCACTGTGCCACAAGGGAGAAGTAGCCCACAGGGGGAAGGATCTGCCCAGCGACACTGGGCAGCGACTCCGCAAAGAAGGCTGCAATCTGTGAATGAGACCGAGGCAGGGCAGAGCAAGGGCCCCGCGTCCCACTAAGGCAGTGAGTTGACTCTGCAGGATGCCTCACCCTCTCTGCTGCGTCACTGTTGGGCTCCTTATCATATCTGAGGGCTTGTGACTCAGTTTCTATTTACACTCTTAGACCAGCTCTGGCCTCCTGGATGCCTCTCCTTCCTGTGCTGAAGCCCTGACATCCCCCAGGGGTTACCAGTGTCATTCTCACCCCTCCCACCTAGGACAGAAATGGAGCCCAGCCCTGAGCCACCAGGCTGTCACAAGCAGGTGACATGGTGGCTGTTCTGGATATCCCCCAAAGCCTCACATGGTCACGGGTGGGGGGCTTTTTAGAGGGTGCAACACTGGGATCAAGGGTGTATAACCAGAGTCAGTCCGCTGATGGCTTTGGTACAGTTCTGGGTGAGTGGCACTGCCCTGGGCAGGCAGCCCACATGGAATGCAAAGGAACACATGAAGCCTGTGCTGCCCTTGTCACTTGTTCACTGCCTTCTGCCTGTCCTGCTTTGCCATGAACAGTTTCGCCTTTGCAGTGGCTCCTGCCATGGAGCCAGCGACCATGAACTAAACCCTCTACAAACTGTAAGCCACACAGACCTTTTCTCCGACTTGGGTTTTAGCAGCCAGAAGAACTGGCATGTCTTTCCTTTTGGTACCGAGGACTGAACTCAGGACCTTGCGCTTGCCAGGCTGGCTTATGCCACTTATCTCCCTGGCCCCTCCTTTGGCTTTGGGTGTAGGTGTTTTGCTACAGCAACAAGAGAAAAAGCAAGCTCGCCCCACAGCCTGCACCTGATCCAACTCTGAGCTGCTGCTTCCTCTCTACCAGATGCTTCTGTGAAAGGCCTGCCTTCCTCAGCCTCCTGCGAACGCTGCCTCACATGGCCTTAACCCAGAGCTCCGAGCTGCTGCTGTGGGCCTGTGTAAACAGCTCCTACCCCAGTGGCTTCCCAAATGCGGCCTGCCCGAGCATTGCTTCTGAGGTCACTGCTGGGACTCAAAAGGGCCCCAAAAGATGGAAACCAAGGCTCCACCCCAGCTGCAGCTGGAGCGGTGCCACGGAAGTGATGGGCTTCTCAGGCCAGTTCGGCCCACAGCCTGCCTGCCTTTCCCGAGCCTGCTGGCTCTGCCCTGTGGGACACACCACAGACCCTTCCTCTCACAGCACAGGGTGAAGCCAGCGGGGCCTCCTCAGGCCCTCCTTACCTGCCCTACGGTCTGTGCTCAGGCTGTTCCCCTTCAAAGCCACCCTGCACCCAGTCTCTGGCCCTCACTTCCCGAGGCCTTCAGTGGCTCTCCACCGGCTCGGTCCAGGCTACGCCTCTGCATGCACTACCTGGCCTACTCATTGGGACTATAGTCTGGTGGCACCTTTGGTAAGGGCACTCCTGCATGCCACCCAGCCCCTTGTGCCTTGGGGTGGGGCTTGCTCCACCTGCCTGGTGACAAACAGCTGGCACCTCGCTTCCCACCACTGTGTCCCACAGGGGCGGGCCATGTTCTTCCCTGATTTCCCATCTAGCCCAGCACAGCTGTGGGCATTTACCTTCCGGCCCTTCTCCTGTGCGCTGCTGACAACACGGCTGACCTCATTGGCATAGGCAACAGCTGGGTTGGAGTGGTCTTCCCTGTAGGGGCCCCGGTAGGTATCTGGGAGAGGTGCCTATAGGGAGGGACGGTGCTTGTCATCCTAGCTTGGGGATGGGCCCCAACCTGCTGCCAGTGTGGGTGGTGCATACCACATGGACCCACTCCTTCTGGCCGTCCAGGTCCCGAAACTTGTAGGGACTGATGTCGATCAGGGAGCTCAGGTGGCCATGGTAAGCACTGGGGAGAAGGAAGGCTGGGCTCAGGTGGCCAGGCCCCGGCCACCATCCCCACCTTCAAAGACAACACACCCAGAAGCCAGCCATTCCAACAAGACCCTGAGTCCCTGTGCCGGCAGTGAGCCTCGCGGTGCAGGACTTTGGGCATCGCCACCTCCCCTGGAGGCTGAGGGTCTGCTCCTTCACAGTCACCGTGCATCTTTAGCACACTAGCACCCTGAGCCCAGGCTGAAGTTCTGAGTACAGCAGGACCAGCTTCCAGTCCTGTACAAAACACACCCTGTCCCCAGAAGGTGACATGAGGACCCCTCAGGGAGGTGTCTCTGGGGCCTGGTTGCCTGTCCTGCTTTCTCTGCTCCCGAGCCTCCTTATCCCCAAGGCACCTGGGGACAGCACTGCTGGTCTCCACCAGGCAGGCTGGCCTCGGAGTGACAGGCTTCAAGCTGACTTACTGGTCCAGCACCACCACGTCCTGGTGTCCTGTGTACTGGCGCGCTAGCCGCAGGGCCAAATCGTTGGCTTCTGACCTGTGACAGAAAAGGTAGGCACTGCTGGGACAGCCTTGCCATGGCTTTCCTGAAGCCTGGTGGACAGGAGGAGCTCTTCGAGCACCAAGACCCTCGGGGTGTCGCTCAGTCACTTGCTTGTGCATTTGGGAAACATCAAGTGCCTCCTGGGCATGTGTTAGTAAGATGCCCTCCCCCCTCCTGAAAGGTACAGGTGCCACAAAAGCCAGGACACAGGGCACCAAGAGGGGGAAGAGCAGGTGGGGTCCCACTCTAGATCTGGGGTATTATGGCTCAACTGTGTTCCCCAAATCAGTTTATCAAAGCCTTAACGCTCAGTAGCTCAGAATGTTCTGTGCGTGTCTGAAGATACAGCTTTTTAATTAAAAAAATTTTAATAAAAAGTTAACTGGAGGGGCTGGTGAGATGGCTCAGTGGTCTAAAGCACCTACTTGGAACAAGCTTGGCAAAGCACAGGGACCGCGGTTCAATCCCCCAGCACCACATGCCAGCCGGCCCTGCCCCCTGGTGGGCTGAGCTGGTCACACACACACACACACACACACACACACACACACAATAAATGTTTTTTAAAAAAAAAAAGTTAACTGGATATGGTGGCACAGGCCTACGATATAAGCCACTTAGGAGGCTGAAGCAGAAGGATCACAAGTTCAAGGCCAGCCTGAGGAACTTAGGGAGACCCTCATTAGTTCAAAGAATTTAGGGCTGGCTGAATAGCTCAATGGCAGCCTGCTTGCCTAGTGTGAAACCCTAGGCTCAACCCCAGTCTGGTGAGAGGTGGAAAGAGGCCTTCAGGGTCCTTACAACAAGGGAAGCCTGAGGTGTGAGCATTATGGGGCCCTGTGCACAGAAGGGCAGCAGGTGGCCACCTGGATGATGAGAGGGGCAGTGGAAGTGACCAGGCCTGCAGACATCCTTGCTGGGGCTCCAGCCTCTACACTGTGGGAAAATACAAATTCACAGCCTGAGTCCCCTAGGCCAGTGGTGATGAACCTAAGGCCCTTGTCTTTAAGACAAAAGATGTTAGTGTACTAGTTTTTTTTTTTTTTTTTTTCTAAACTAAAGCCTCAGTTTTCAGATGTAATTGAAGGGTTGGCATTTTGTGATAAATAAGTGAGTAGCTTCTGGGTTGTGATTTGTTGTTCATCTCTAAAAGGTTCACCATTAAACACATGTAATTGCAGCACTCAGGAGGCTGAGGCAGGAGGATCGCCTTGGGCTACAAAATGAGTTCAGGGCCAGCCTGAAGTACACAGAGACCTTATCTCAAGAAGACAAAGTAAAATAAAAGGTTTGCCTTCACTGCCATAGTCTGTGGTACTTTTTTTTTTTTTTTTTTTGTTGCAGAACTGGGGATTGAACTCAGGGCCTTGTGCTTGCCAGGAAAGTGCTTATTTTGGTCACCCAACAGCCAACACAGGTCAGAAGGGCGAGGGCAGGGACAAGGGAGATAGCTCAGTATAATAAGCGCTTCCCTGGCAAGAGCAAGGGTCTGAGTTCAATCCCCAGTTCCACAAAAGAAAAAAAAAAAAAAAAATTGCCAGGGCAACACCACCCTGAGTGCCACACATGCAGAGGCCTTATGAAGAAGGGTGCCTGGAGTGCCCAAGGGGCCAAAAGGAGACAGGTTGGGGCCTGAGGGGACCCATGAGGAGTCAGCCCATGTCACAGCAGCTGCTGGCCAGGGAGATGGACAGGTGGGCACAGTGACGCAATGCCCTGGAGATGAGCAAGGCAGGACTGAGCCAAGTCAGCTGTGGCTTCTTCCTCCTGCAAAGGGAGGCGCTGCAGTGAGGGCCAGAAGGGTATGGTCTCGGAGGCCTGCAGGGAGTGGCTGGGAGCACCAGGAAAACTCCAGCCTTCCACTCTGAGGCCAGACTGCCTGGCGGGGCCAGCAGTGCTGCCCCCAGGTGCCTTGAGGAGACGATTCCTGACCGCCTATGGGCATGTGAAATCTGCCTGTTAGCTGTCAGGTGGGCAGCTGGACCCAAGTCTGGAACCTATGAGAAGCACCCGACTCGGGGTGTGACAAGGATTCTGCAGCACATGGGTAGGGTCTAACACCAAGGGGGCAGTTGTGCTCACAGGGGAAGTGCTGTATTAATGAGAGGAAGGACCAGCCAGTGGGACCAAGTGGGGGGTGGGGGGTGCAGAGACGCTACCAGGACCCAAGGAGTGTGGCGCTTGGGAGCAAGAGGACAGGCTTTTCAGAGCAGAGTCGTTCTGTCAAGCACTGCTCACACAGACAGGGTGAAGCCAGACGAGGACCACAGATGTGACCACAGCCAGTGCTATCCACATGGAATGGGACTGACAGAGGAAGTGCACAGGGCCACCCCAGTCTACTCAGAGCTCCAAGTCCGACCGCAGTGCTGCCCCCTCTTGGAATCATGGTTCTTTCTCTACAAATGAAAAGCTGCAAACCCCCTCTTATAGATGTTACTTAGCGGCTTGCTCAATGCGTCGGTGCCAATGGTGGTGATCGTTACTGGGCTGGAGATGCAGCGCAAAGTACAGTGGACCCCAAGGTTGCTGTGTGGATACCAGGGTGGCCTGGGCTCAGGGTTCCATCACAGCATGTCAAAAACAACAAATAAAAGGGACAATTATGACTAAAACCAAATATGGCTGTGTTTTGTTGGGACGTCCTCTCAAGGCTCTGCTATCTACTCAACTCTCGGGTCACTTCTACTCCTACTGTAAGCCTCCACCACCTCCCCTTGACCTTGAACTGAGAAGTCACTGTTCATTCCTGTCATTCGTCCCAGTGATACTACCTTTCTTATTAAAATCCTCCGATAACTTCCCAGGGCTCTTAAGATGAAAACGCCTTCCTAACATGGCCAGGAAGGCCCTGGATCCCCCATGCCAGCTTCTATCTTTTCCTCCTCCTCTTCCATTACAGATATGCAGGGCACTGTGTTCCTTCCTGCCATAGGGCCTTTGCATGGCTGGTGCATGCGGCCAACCTTGACAAGAGTGCTTTTCATGAGAGGGAAGCACCTTTCCTTTCTCCACTGCTAGCTGCTTCCCAGTGAGATCTTAGCTTACAAATAAGTAATTCCTTGGAAATGGCTGTTGGGACCCCATGAAGGTTGGCACTCTTTTAGGCCTTGCTGTTTTTCTTTCTCTCTGACCCCCCCTTGGTAATTTCCTGTTTTTTAAAAAAATCGTCTGACCTTGCTCTTCACCAAGCAACCTGAGGGCACAGAGGTGAGGCTGTATCCATAAAGCAGAACTAAAGGAACCCATTACCTCACAGTCACAATAGTGCCCCTGGCAGGGAGGCAGGGAGGCAGGGCAGACTCCCCTACAGACAAGGAAAGGGGATCTGACAGCCCCAACAGGGCTCACTATGCCTGGCTGTGCCCACCAGACCAACTGCTTTGGGCACCTTGCTGTCTCATAGGGGCTGACCACAGTCCACTCACCCAGAATTCAGGAAGTAAAACACACAGAGCTTCTCTGGCAGGGTCTCCGACAGCCGCTGTGCATAGTCCACGATGTTATCATGCAGGTACCGGCTGTTGGTGTTCAGCATCTGGTTCTGTTCATGTGCAGCTTGGACCACGAGAGGGTGGCAGTGCCCCACTGCGAGAGGGTCCCTTATGTTATGTGGCCCACAATTTGCTCAGCCATCCACTAAGCCTCCCCAAGGTCTAATCCCTGCAGCCGCCCAGGAGAGATGCAGTTAATGGAGGGAGAAACAGATTCTGGAAACGAAGATCTAGAAAGAATTCTCTGAGATTCCAGGAGGAAAGATCCTCGGCAGGAGCCCTATGGAGAAAGCCCACGACTTCAGGACAGCGTCTTAAGACCTTCTGCTCCACAGACGCAGAGGGGGCAGAGTGACTTTCCAAGGATCTGACTTTACCAGTAGGGGGTCTGAAGGTAAGTAAGCCCGATTGCCAGGGCCACGGATGACAAGCATGAGCACCCTTGGAGACCTTGTCCTACTTCGCACACTTAAATCAAGTCACACAAAGTGTAAGAAACACCTGGGGGTGGGTGCCCAGTGTCACATCCATTGTTTGGATAAACAAAATGAAGGCGAGAGAGGTTATTTGCTCAAAATCACCCAGTGAGTAAATGGAAGCCAGAGATCTGAATCTAAGAACTTGAACTGAAGCGTCAGTGCTCACGCTCTACTTTCTACACTTCCAGTCTGCACGCTAAGTCCCGGCCCAGCCTCTCCTCCCTCAGCCCGGCTTGTTGTGTGGATACCAGGGCGTCAGTGTGGGAATGCCACTCCCACTGCCCAACAGCGCTGAAATGGGCAGCGGGGCTGAAGCCAGGGCTGTGCTGCACCCGGGCTGCAGCGGGTCCCTGATGCTCTCAGACTGAGTCATGGTTCTAAAGAGGCCAGATCCACACTGTACTTGAACCTGGGCTCCACCTAGTTCAGCTTCGAGCCCGGGTCTCTGTACGTGGCTCTGCAACCTTGGGGTCAGCCCGGCACAGGTCACAGCCTCAGCTTCGCTCCTGCCCGAGCGAATACTGACCATGTGCCACGTTGCCGATGCAGTCGAGGTACTGTGCCCCTTGCTCGTCGTACAGGTACTGCCCTTGGCCACGCACAATCCTAACGGGAGCCTCGGGGTAGAAGAGTTTGCAGGACGAGCTGTGGGGACAGGCAGGGAGTGGGCGGCCACACTGGTAGATCTGAGAAGAAACTTTCACCCTCGCACGCCGCCTCCCCCTCACGACCCCTCCACAGGAAAGGACGCGGGGCGGGCCGTCGCTGGCGCCACGGAAGGCCCGCTGGCCTGCGCTTCGGCACGTGCTCCAGGGAGCCCCTGGGGACTGGGCAGGCGGCGCTGCAGGGCGCCCACGCGCGGCGGGACGAGGCGGAGCTCGGCCCTCACGCCCCGCGCGCCTCCCTGGCCACCCTCCCCAACCCCCGCCGCCACGTCGCGCCCGGAGCCCCTCCGCAGGCCTCTGCGGCGGCTGTGCACGGCCCGCCCGTTCTTCGGAACTGTCAGCCCCTCCCGGGTCACGCGGACCAGTGCGAGCGCGGCGCTCCCGGGCGACTGGGCAAAGGCCGTGTCAGGCCTTCTCCGGAACAGCAGCCCGGGCTGTGGGGGCCGGGCGCGGGGTTGGGGCGGGCTGCGTGCGTCCTGCGTACCTGAGGAGCCGCCGCCGCAGGGCTAGCGTGTCGGCTTTGGCGCGCTGGGCGCCCGCCATGGTTTCGCGCAGTCAGTCGGCGCGCGACGCGGCGCAGGGGGACCGCCGAGGCCCCGCCCCGCCACGAGGCCCCGCCCCGCCACGAGGCCCCGCCCCGCCACGAGGCCCCGCCCCGCCACGAGGCCCCGCCTCCCAGCTGCGAGTCCCGCTTCCGCTCCCGGGCGCGCGCGGTTGATCCCTGCGCTGCCGGGAGCCTGCACCACGCCCGGTGACGCCCTGCCTGCTGGGTGCCCGCCCGCTGGGGGTTGCTCTGATGGCAGCTGTGCTTCTTCCCGCGCTGGAGGGCCGCCTCCCCACGAGGCACAGCGCCCCGCGCGTGGCAGGAACACACGGCCGCGGCCACCGTGGCGTGGGCAGAGGCGCGGTCCAGGCCCTGGGTCGTGCATCCTGTGGCCGCAGCGTGGCCGTCTTCGAGGCTGTCTGGCTGCGTCCAGCTCGCGAGACGCGGGCTCTCCGGAGGCGAGGCAGGGCTGCGCGGCCCGGTGCGCTCGGGTTCTTTACCGAGGCTCAGCGCCTTCCACGTGTAACCGCCCCTCATGGCCCTTCCCGCAGCTCCAGCCTCGAGGGCTGTGTGCGAGACAGCGA
This sequence comes from Octodon degus, assembly GCF_000260255.1. Taxonomy (NCBI): domain Eukaryota; kingdom Metazoa; phylum Chordata; class Mammalia; order Rodentia; family Octodontidae; genus Octodon; species Octodon degus. The sequence continues at coordinate 2,328,639 of NW_004524605.1, read as the reverse complement.
GATCTGCTCCGGCCCGGCCGCCAGGGCTGTCTTCTCCCCGGGCCCGGCCAGCGCCTCACCTGTTCCGGTTGTCCCCGGCCGGGAGGCTGCCAGCGGGCGGTCATACCTGGCTGGGCGCTGCTGGGCTCAGGTTGCGCAGCTTCTCTTCCTCCCAGCGTGGGCCAGAGCTCGCCTGCCCGGCACCTCCCTCTCTCACCTTTGGGCCACTGAGGCCGGAGAGCCGGGGGCGTGGGCGGGCCAGTTTGGAGCCCGCAGGACATTCTCAACGCGCTTCCTGGGGTGACACTAGTGGTTCAGCGGGCTGCGCTGGCATTCCAGACAGCTGCCATTCTGGGCTCTGTCTGCAGAGTGCCACGCGTGTCCCCTGTCACTGTGACCATCCAGGGCAACAGCTGCACTTTCTGCAGTGTCTTAGGCATGGGGAGGCACCCTTCCCCTTCCCCCAGCGGGTTGGGACTCCAGCTCAGGGTGATGGCTGTGGGTGCCTTCTAGGAAAGTGTGAGGAAAGAGGGACAGGACTGTGGCCCTGGGGACTAGCTTAGCTGTTACGGCACACAGCAGGACTCCGCAAACATGCTTCTCCCTGCGGGAAGGGGTTGTGTGCTGAGCCCCAGCCTGCTCTGGAGGCTCAGCCATGACCCCCTGGGACCTGGGACAATTTCTGTAGCTTCTGTTGCTACCAACCTCCCAGAGGAGCAGCAGGCCCGAGAAAAAGGGTTGCGGCCACAGGGGGCAGCAATGAGCCAAGCATGGCCCACTGCCCATGCAGTGGGTAGAGCCCAGAAAGTGAGGTCGAGAGCATGTGGCTTCCACCTCTAAGGCCTAACTGCAGATGTCCAGCATCCTGGGGCTCCCCTGGGGGGGGGGACGTGCCCTGCCAAACTATTCTATTTCTAAAAGAGATCAGAGGCCATCTGTGCCCAGGTGCAGGTTCACATCTACCACCCCATCCTGCATCACCTCCAGTGGTGAGTGCCCACCCTAAGTGCCAGGTCCCTGTGTAAAGTGGCCACAGCGCCACTGCTGTTAGGTTCCTCAGTGGCAGGAAGGAGAGGGACAAACCAGAAGGTGTGGGACTCTAGAGGAGCCATGTGTGGGCCGGGCCAGGGGCCTCTCCCCCAGCAGCTCCCCCAGCCGTGCTACAGCATCATGTCCCACTTCCGGCTTCCCTGGTGACCCAGGGGACTGGCTGGGCAGTGTGGCTTGCTACTTATTGGACGGAGGCAGGGCCATGGCCAGCTTTTTCCTCATTAGCCAGGTATGGGTGGGCACTTCTGCTTAGCTGGGAGGCCACATATCAGGGCTGGGGGAGCTGCTTGTACTGTGGCTTCCCCAAGCCTGGGACACTGGGCTGTGGTGAAGTGGGCACACTGTCTGGGTTAAGGGTCACCAGGGGCAAGGTGGGCGTGGAAAGGCATCCTGCAAAGTTGATCCAAGCGGCAAATACTGCTGTCCCACTACACAGAGGGGCAGGTGACATTTCCTAAGGCGGCTGTGACAAGGTAGACCATGCCATAATTTCTCCTGAAGTATCATGTGGACAGCACTCCCTCTGCAAAGTGGGCTCTGCCTCCTCAGGCCGGGTGAACCTCTGGCAGAAGCCGGCACCATACTGTGTGGCCACAGGCATGGTCATAAGGCGGACCATGCCCTTCTGGCCCACCTGGTCTATTTACCCTCAGAACACAGCCCCCATGCAGTGAGGAAGCCCAGGCCACACAGAAAGACCCCAAATGGGACCTCTGTTTGTCCTTGTGGATGGGCCTTGTCAGCCAACAGATGTGCGAGACCTGGAATGAAAACTGCCCACCTGTGTCCATTAACGCTCCAGAAAAACACTTTTTTTTTTTTTTTCTTTGAGACGGGGTCTCAACGTGCAGCTCAATGGTTTTTAACTCATTACGTAGCCCAGGCCAGCTTCCAACTCGCAGCACTCTTCTTGCCTCAGCCTCCTGAGTGCGGGGATCTCAGGTGTGTGCCACCCACCCAGCCGTATCTGAAGGTAACAAGCTTCGGTGTGGATTGCATGCAGCAGTCACTGGTAACCAGAGTGGAGGCCACAGGGGCTCAGCTCAGCGACATGAAGCCAGTGGCCCAAAGGGCTCTGCTGATGGTGGCAGCCAGAGATGTCATCCCCACTCCACTGTCTGATCCTGTGCTATCTCCTCTGGCTTTTGGGATGGTTCTCACACAGGGGTGTCCCTGTCTCTTCCCAGTGCTCAATGGCCAAGGTGAAACCTCAGCCAGAGGTGGCCAGGACCTTGGCAAGGACAGGCACACGCAGAGACACGGTGGTGTTTATTACATGAGCAAACCCATCTACACGGGGGAAGAAGACAGCTCGGGCTGGGCTGCCGGGAGCCCCTGCGCAGGCCTGCGGGACCAGCCTTGTACCTCGCTTCATCTGCACAACTCGCCAGCAGGCACCTTGCTGCCAGGCTGCCCACAGTCCTGGCTGGGAGGCTCGGGGCCAGATGGACCATCTCCTCAGGGGCAGCAGCACCCGCTCCTGTCTGTTGGAGTGATATGGAAAGTCACAGGCAGTAGCAGCTGGTCCAACCTGGACTGTCCACCGCCGCTCAGGAACCCCAGGCACCCGCAGCTGGCTCTCCATGCCAGCAACCGCAGAGCCGGGCCTGGACGCAAGTTCTTGCAGCTTCCCGAGCAAGCCAGGCCAGCACCGGGAGCTTTCAACAGAATGCCCCCTAGTCAGTGGCAAGCGCCCACAGTCGTGTCCTGCCCCGCTGAGCCAGGGTCCAGGGTAGCCACCTGTGGCTGAGGGGGCAGTGACGTCTGGTTGGATCTAATGTGACCGGGCTTCTGGCTTGGGGCACAGCTCTTGTAAGGTGGAGGCCAGCCATGTCTGCTAATCAGGTGACCGGCAGCCCAAGCGGAGCAGGCACTGTCACTGTTGTCTCCATCGGGGCCAGTGGACCCTGCAGTGCCGCCAGCGCACACTGTCCGCCTGCCTCGCTCTCTGCCACTGCCAGGCTGCTTGCTCCCTCCAGGGTCCTAGGCCATAGTGGTGCATTCCACAGAAGATCAATATATTACTGTTTTGTTTTTACAATTAAGAGGGTCCACGCAGATCTGTACAGGTGGCGAGCTGGGCCTGGGATCACTGGCAAAATAGGGGAGAAGAGGTGATGAGGGCGCAGGGCATCCCCAGAAACCTGGCGCTGCCTCAGCACTGAGCCACCTGTGCTATTGTCCCACTGTCCTTTCAGTGGGGACTTGGGACAGAGTTCTGCAGGTCCTGGTGGCTCTTCAGGGGCTGGGCTGGTGCCTACGCAGCCCCATGTGACCAGCAGGACCAGTGGCATGCAACATGCAGGACCACAGCCCCAGTGTCCATGTGGCCAGGACAGGGATGTGTGAGATGCTGCAGACCTCCAGAGCTCCAAGCCTGACTTGCCCTCTGTCCCTCTGATCTATCCCCATTCCTCCAGACCCGCCCTGGGGTCGACCCTCACAGTACCTTATGCCAGCAGCCAGGCACGGGCAGCCCATCTTGTCCCTGGAGAGAGAAGAGATTTGAGTGGCAGGGATGGGATCTGCTCGCCTCCCTGCCCCCGCACCCCCACACCCCACCCATCTCCCCATGGGAGATGCAGCTGTGGAGCTGCCCCATGGGGCCTCCAGGTCTTCCTGTGCGTGCCCAACATGGACCGGCTAGGAGGGCCCACCCCTGGCCCTGGGGCTCTGTGGCCTCACAGTGGTGACTGTGCCTCTGGCCAGGCAGGAGAAGACCTCAGCAGGCAGTGCCTCTAACCCAGTCCCTACCCCTGGCTGGCTTGAACAGCAAGCAGGGTGGGCTCAGGGGCACGCTGGCCTGTAGTAGGGCTGTCAGGGCATGGCAGTGCCCTTTTGGTTTGGGGGCTGGGCACAGAATGCAATGACCTGGAGAGGACCAAGTGGGAAACACTCTACTCCACTCCAAAGCACAGGGGCAGGCGTAGACACCGGGCACATGGCCTCTGCCAGGCACTAACGGGAGGGTGGAGGGCAGAACGGACTGGCAGGCAGGGGCAGGCAGGGAGGGGACAGAGCCACGCATGGACACAGCCATGTAGGAGGGCCAGGGCACACACAGCACACAGCTGGCCATGCTGCCTACCGCAGGGCAGGGCCCACTGCCCCTCGCTGGGCTCTGGGAGCCAGGTGGCCCTTGCCGGCCTCCACTTCTGGTGTGATCCTGTTCAAAGACAGAGGCTGACCACCGGGGGGTGACAGTCTGGCTACCCTGTGCCCTGGCCGTGATTGCCTTCCTTGGTCCCTCTCTGTCCCCTGGGCCTTCTCACTATGGTGCTCTCCTACTGCATGGAGGTGGGGGATCCAGGCATGGAGGCCAGAGGACCAGTTGGGGTCACTGGCACTGGGTGGGCCCAATGTGTCCTACCAGGAGACCCTCTCCCTGGCCTTCTACGTGGGGTGGCCAGTGTCCTGTCTATGTTGAGCTCCTGCCTATGCAAACTGTGCCAGGCACTGGAATGGGCACTGGGAGGCAGGAGAGGAACCACTGGGGAAGGGGAGGGAAGAGCTAAGGTCAGGCAAAGGCTGCTTCAGGAGGCAGAGGAGCAAGGGAAAGAGGTCCGGGGGAGCAACGTGGCTCCAGAGAAGCCTGGCCCGAGCCCAGAGGGGTCATGGGCATGCACCCCTGGCTCTGACCTCTGCTGCTCGCCTGTGACTGTCATACTTGCCAGCTTCTGGGGTGCCCACCCCTCTGTACCTCTCACTTAGGATGGGGTCCCACTCATGCCAGGCCTGGCCCGAGCTGAGGAAGGGAGAGAAAGTGGCCCTGGCAGGCTCTCTGTCTCCAGAGAAGGGACTGTCCTGGAAGTGACCATGACATGGCTGTGGTGGCCCAACACACGCCCAGTGAGGGGCTGGTATGGCCTGTGGCACTTGCAGCTCAGCTTGGGCTGGGCCTGTCCAACTCTGACACATACCACAGGACATGGCTGGTCTAGGCCTGGTGGCCCCGGCTCTCCCTTCTGGCCCTTCATTCCTTTCCGGCCGGGGATGCCTCGCTCTCCCTGCAGGAGAATGGGGTGATGGGTGACCACGGTCCTGGACTTCCACAGTCCCCTGTAGCCCATGGCCTATGGCCGCCCCTCCATCCTGCTGCCTCCTCCCCCTCTCACCTTCTCCCCACGCTCGCTCTGGTCACCTTTCTCTCCCCGGGGTCCAGGGAAGCCCTGACAGAAAGACAGAGGTTAACCAGAGGACAAAGCTGAAGTCCACTGCTTGGCCCCTTTGCCTCTGCAGTTCCCAGCTGGCTGGCCATGGCTCCCTTTCTCCTGGGACCGTCAGGTTAGGCTGCCAGGTCTGTGGGTGCCAGCTCTGCCTTCTCTGCAGCTGGCCACTGTCCCTGTACGCGAGTCCCAGGGACACAGTCTATGTCACCATCTTTGCCAGATCGAGAAGGGGTAGCCTCTGATCATTAGCCTTAGCTGAGCTGTGTGGACAGTCATCTGTCCCTTGTCTGTCCAGCCAGCCAGCAGAATGAACCATCCGCTAGGAGCTGGGCTGCATCCCAGGTGCCAGGGACAGGAGTTCACCATGTTCCCTTACTTGCTGGTATCTCATGGTGGGTGGCTGAGGGCAGAGGACTGGGGAGGTGCAAAGCAGGGTGCAGGGCTCTCGAAGAAGCGCTGCTCTGTAAGAGTGGGGGGTCTCAGGAAGGCCCTGAGCAGTGTGTGATTGCTGCTTGCTCTGCAGAATGAGGGTCTGCACTTGCCAGGTGGAACAAGTGGCCATGCCCTTGAGATGCCACCTGGGGTGCTGGCCACGAAGGCAGCTGGGACTGTGAGCATGGCCCATGGAGCCTCTGTAGCTCCACCCCATGCCTTCTCCCTGGTGGTCCACTGAGGAAACCCTGCTTCACCCCTCTTCCCTCTCCAGGCTGGACACAGATGGAGCCTGCCCAGGAGGGCATCCAATTCCTGCAGCCTGGGGGCTGCACCATGTGGCCCTCCCCTGCCTGGTGGAGTGCAGTCTCTGCACAGCGAGGCGCTATCGTTCCTCTGGGGCTGGGCCCAGGGAGCCCCAGGGGTGGAGCTGCTGGCTTTGCTCCACCTCCAGTGATTCCCACTTGGGGACAGCAGAGAGCAGCAAGTTAAAGGCTGGATTGAGGGCTGGCAAGATAGCTCAGCTCAGTGGACTAAGTGCCTGCGTTGGCAAGTGCAGGGACCAGAGTTCGATCCTCCATCCTGCATCCCATGCCGGTCCCACCCCTGGGGCGTGCTGAGCTGGTGACCAAGTCTGGGCATGGTGGCACATGCCTGTAATCCCAGCACTTGCCAACGCAGGGGGAGGCTGAGGCAGGAGAACTGTTGTGAGTTCGAGACCAGCCTGGGCTGTAAAGTGAGCTCAAGGCCAGCCTGAACTGCATAACAAGACGCTATCTCAAAACAACAACAAAACAAAGGCTGAGTTGTGTTGGTGCAGTTGTGTCTTGGTACAAGTGTGAAGCGTCTGGACTTTTCAGTTATGAGTCACTTTAAACCATTTTATACTATGTTTTGATTATGCTGTTCTACCAATGCAGCATAATCAAAGCCCAATACAATCAACTCTGGGCCACTGCTTCTCCTTGTCCTCTTCCTGCAGTACTGCAGGCCCAGAGAAAGCCTCGGACCTCCCCAGGGTGCTGTGACAGGCTGGTCACGGGCCCCTCACACCCCTACTACTGTGCCTCATCTGTCCACCCCCCACCCAAGCACCACCCATTCACCCCTCCCTGGCCCACCCAGGTGCGGCCCATCCGCCCCTCACCCATTCATGCATTCCTCCATCCTTCCATCCATCCTGTCATCAACTGTCCAACATCCATCCATAATCTGCCCATCGTCCATCCACAAAGCACCGCTCTAGGCTGTGCGTGGCTTGCCACAGAGGACACAGGGAACCAGGCAGCAGTAGCCACTTGTGCTGGCCAGGTGACCATGTGAGCAGCACAGGGCAGAAAAATCGCGGGTGGGACCCAGTCACTTGCAGTGAACCACGGAGAACTTACATCGAGTCCTGGCTCCCCAGGTCTGCCCTGTGGAGAGGAGAGAGGTATGAGCACTGGGAAGGGGCGCTGGGAGCCAGCCCCATGCCTGGACCACGTGTGGCACAGGGAGGCTGGCTGCAGGCACCACAGAGCTACGGGGCTGCCCCTCCAGGGCTGGGGCACTGGGGGCTGTGGCTGCACAGGGCGTCCAGGGCAGGGGCTTACCTTCTCTCCTTTGGTTCCTGGCAACCCAATAAGGCCTGGCGGGCCAACAGGCCCCTGGGTGGCAAAGAAGCCAGTCAGAAAGAGTGACAGTTACAAGATGCCCTGCCTTTGGGGGCAGATGAGGCTCGGGACACTTACGGGCGGGCCTCTGGGGCCGCTCTCGCCTGACTCCCCCTTCTCTCCCTTCGCTCCGTCCAAGCCCTGTAGTGAAGGGCAGATGAGTCAGTGGGCAGGACAGAGAGCAGGGCCTGAGAGGCGTGCAGGCATGGGCCCGACGGGCTGGCTGCCTCCTCCAGGGAGTGTGACGGGGAGGGCGGGGCTCTGTGCCCCTCTTTCCCCATCTGCGGGCTCTCTGGAGTCTGCGAGAAGCACGACGGCTGCCACCAACCAGTTTTCTGAGCCCCGGCCTTGGGCCCAGCCCCGGACAGTAGTTGCCCCTGCTAGACCTGACCTGGGGCAGCCCCGGACAGAACAGCCTGCAGCAGCACGTCGCACTGGGCCACGTGCTCGCCTGCTCAGGTTGGGCTTCTGCTGCCTGGGTCCCCTCCCAGCCCCGGAGCTGGGGTCAGAGAGGAGCTCTCCTCCTCCAGGGTGAGTGAGGAGCAGGCGTAACAAGACCTGTCTGTGCCAGGCAAGATGGTGGAAAAAAAAAAGAAAAAATTAAGAACAGAGAGCCTGATGTTAGGGCGCACACCCCAAGCTGAGTGGTAAGATGTGTGTACAGGGAGAGCTGGAGCTGCTGGAAGGAGCAGGGTGGTGTGAGAGCAGGGGTGGGTGAGCCCAAGGGATGAGGGTGATGGGCTGAGCAGTAGTGAGTGGAACGCGGCACACAGCTTGAGGACAGCGGGGAGGTCACTGTCCAGGCCTGGGCATGTTGCAGCCCCAAGACTCAGCAGGTTCCAGTTTGGGGTCTACCACTCACCTTGGGACCCTGAATTCCCTGGAGGCCCTGGAGGAAGAGAGGTCAGATGTGGCAGCCGGGCGCAGGTTCGGGGCCAGGGCCCTGTCTTGCAGCGGCCTCACGGCTTCAGGCCACTCCCTGGCTCTGGCCCCTGTGAGGCCTCCTGTCCTCCCTGGGTTGGCTTCTCGCCCAGGCTCACCCCCCTCATGGGCCCCCAGCTGTTGAAAAGCCAAGCTGTTCTTACCATGGGTCCAGGGGGGCCTGGGGGTCCAGGGGGCCCTGCTTCTGCTATGATCTGGGCCTGGAAGGTCAGAGATGGGTTAGTCACCCCTGCCTACTGTCTCTTGCCTGCCCCCTCCCAAGAGTCACACTGGCAGACCACCCTGGGCTGGGCTTCTGCCACCCCCACTGCAGCCTGTGGAGGGACTTCTTCGGCCTTCCTTCGGTCCTCCACTGCCCTGCTGGGTCAGGCCAGGTGCTCCTCCGCTCCGGGCCTGGGCTGGGTGCTGGGGGAGCCCCAGGGCCCAGAACCCCTTACCGGGCTCTCCTGCAGGCTCTCAGATGCTGAGTCTCCCTTCTCTCCCTTGGGGCCGTCGGTGCCCTGCAGGATGAGTGGCCATGAGCCCTTTCCAGCCTTGCTAAAGTCACCCGTGGTGCTCGGTGACCTCCCCTTTGGTCCCTGCCTCTGCAGCCTCAATGTTCCGAATGCCACGATATGCCCTGGCTGGGGCAGAGGTGTGAGAGGGTGAGGCGAGGGACCTGGGCTCTGAAGCAGGGACCCAGGGCCAAGGCCCAGTGCTGCCTCCTGCTGACTGACCTGCAGGGTGGGTGGTGGCAGAGGTCAGAGGTACCCACTGCCACTCACCCTATCTGACCATGGTGACAGCAAGCTCACTGCACCCAGCCACACTTAGCCTTGTCTGTCTTCTCTCACGGGAGCAGGAGTTATTACTCCTATTCTACTTATTTTAATTTAGCATCTTGCTATGTAGCTCCGGTTGGCCTTGAACTCACCAATGTCCTGCCTCAGCTTCCTGAGTGCCGGGGTTACAGGCATACATACCATGCCCAGCTCATGACCATTTTAGCTTTGAGGAAACTGAAGCTAGAGGAGGTGAGGTCATTGTCTAAGGTCCCCAGGGTCAGGAAGCGATGAAGCACATGCAAACCTGGGCAGCTCAGGCGGGAGTGCAGCCCAACCACGAGGCTACCTTGCTGCCACCAGGCAGGTGCTGGATGTCCCCTTGCAGCTGTGCCTGTCCTTCCCTGAGCTTTGTCTGCTGTCCCTGCAGCCCCCACCAGCCATGCTGGGATGCATACACACTCATAGTGGGACCCCCAGCTTAGCAAGTGGGCAGGCCCAGCCCGGCACCTACCGGAAGACCTGATAAGCCCATCTCGCCTGCTTCCCCTTTGGGTCCTGCCGGCCCAGGCTCTCCTGCGTCTCCTTTTGGTCCTTTGGGGCCCTGAAGGCCACAAGATCACAGAATCAGTGGGGCTCAGGGACACCCCTTCCCATTTGCCCTGCACTGGACAGACCAGGCCAGACTCCCACTTCCTGCTGGGGGCCCCTACTTCTAGCCCAGCAGCCCTGAGCCTTGCCTGAAAGCAATGGGGGAGCTGCTATTGAGAAGTGGGGATCCCCATGCTACCTCCCTGTGACTTGGGAGCAGCCTGAGGCAGGGAGGGAGTGGCTTGTGTGCCTGGGCAGCCCCTTTAGGGCACACATGGGCTGAACTCCATGCTCTGGTACCTGGGCTTGGAGTCACAGCTGTCCTCCATTCAACGGGTCTTGGCCAAAGTGTGCCACCCAGTAGGGCCCGGCAGTAGACACACTCACAGGCATCAAGTGACACGGAGGATATGCGCACATCTACGTGGGACACACACACACACACATACACACACACACACACACACACACACACACACACACACCCCACGCCCCGCACCAGCATCACCAAGGAGGTTGGACGTCCACAGACCTTCTCCCCATCGATTCCTGGGGCACCGGGCAGGCCGAGCTCACCCTGCAGGGGAAGGGGGCAACAGCGAAAGGACACATAGCTTCCTCACCCTAAGACAGGGCAGCGGGCTGGACAAGGGCCTTTGCTGGCTGGGTGAGAGGCTTCCAGCAAGGCGTCCGGTGCCACCACCTTGTTTGCTGGGCTTTAAGGGGCAGCTGCATACGAGGCTGTCACCTCCAGGTTGTTAGGTCACAGTTCTAGAAGCTGAGGCTTGAGCCCAGAACCCAGGGACAGTGAGGCCGGGTCCAGACCCTGCCTGACTTCGAAGTCCAGGGCTTTTTTCTAGACACCTGGGAGGGTGCAGGGAACAGGCATAGCATAGCGTCAGTGATGCACTAGCCCATCCAGGTTCAGCCAGCCAGCCTGGGAGGAGACTTAGGGCTGGGCAGTGGGCAGGCACCAGGGGCTTGCAAAGGGTACTTGCTTTGGCTAGAAGGGGGCCCCAGAACTCAGGCTGGAAGCAGGAGGGAGTCAGGGGCTGGAGGAGCTGGCAGAGGGGACAGGCAGGAGGACACCGGGTCCCAGGGACCGTGTAGCTGCACTTGTACTGACCTTGGCTCCGGGGCTCCCTGGAGGCCCTGGGGCTCCCTGCGGCCCTGGAGGACCCTGTGTGCAGAGTCAAATGTCAGTGGTTGGCAGAACCCTCTCCATCTGGGCTGCAGCCCTGTGCATGCAGCTGAGCCCCAAGCCTGGCCCTGCCTAGCAGGCTGGAAGAGGCCAGCGAGGTGACGGCCGGCAGTGACTAAGCTCTTGGGCCCTCTGGGGCCGCAGCCCACAGTCCTCAGTCCAAACGTGCTCCTGCTCAAGGCTCTGTGGTGGCTCCTTATCAGTGCTCAAAGCGAGTGTGACCCCAACTGGCACCAGGGCCAGCAGCGATCTCCCTGCACAGCAGCCTGTCCATGTCCTGTCTCGTCTGCCTGCCTCGTGAGTTCTGACTGGTTTTGTCCCTGCCGCCTCGGTCGCACAGGCAAGCGATGGGGTCTTGGGGCCCACAAGGTCGGGCCCGTGCCCAGGCACTGGTCCTGACTCACCATGGCTTAGCAGCTTCTAAAGGACTTGGCCATCAAGCTCTGGTCCTCGCCCCCAACCACCTCTCCCAGCCTGCCCTCCTGCTGACCTCTCAGATGTCCAGGTCTTACTTCATTCTATTCTTCCTGCTATCTCTAGGTCTGGGCCCCGCACCCACCTCTCTGGTGGGCTCCCTGACACTCCTGAGCTGCTCTCCTCCCGTCTCTGCTTTCTTCCCCTACTCAAGGCTGCCTGCTGCCATCACATTGAGGCAGTCAGGCAGCCAGCATCCTACGACCAGCTTCCCTGCAACTCACAGGGCTTTTCTCACCCATCCTGGCCACCCGGGCTACCCCATACACATGCACGCCCTGAGCCATGTCACGTCCATCACATTGCGCAGGCCTGCCTGGCCCCATGACCATCTACCTGTGTTTCCTCAAGCCTGGTGAGGCACAGCTGCAACTAACTGAAGCTGGGCTCAGGGACCAACACCCACCTCCTGCCCACCCAGCTCCTTTCCCTGGTGCCCATGAGCAGCTGGCGCCCAGCCTGTCTCTGTGGTGGGTCCCAGTTTGCCAGTCCCTGGGCAAGGCTCAGAGGGCACATGTGTCCCCGGGTTCCTGGGACAGGCTTTGTCCTCTTGTCCCTAGTGGTCCCCAGCAGGGCTTGGAGACACTGCTGGTTCTGGCCTCAGGAAATACTCTGCCTTTGGGGACCTCAGGGCCCCACCCTACACTGCACAAGGGTCCCCACAGCACTGATTATGGTTTCAGGCACCAAGGAGACAGAGGTCTGCATGCTGTGCTGCCCCATCCCAGGAAGACAGCCAGGTTAATTCTCTCAGAGCCTTGATCTCAAGGGGCATCCCGGGCCCCATGAGCACTACCTGCAGGGCATCCAGGATCCTGCCGTCATAGTCGATCACCACCGTGTCTCCCTGCTCACCCTTGAGGCCTGGGGCACCCTGGGAGAGAGAAGAAGCCACTCGGGAAGACGTGCTAGTGTGTGGAGTGGTGGCTGTCCCTGTCTCTGCCAGCAAGGCTCCTCCCAAGGGACTCTGATGGCTGGCCCTGCCCTCCCAACCTCTGCAGCAGGCTGCACTTGTGTGCACCAAGACCCCTGTGTGTTCTTGTGTATGCACACATGTACACGTGCACATGCTGCACACTCCATGTCACCCCTGCCCAAGAATTCAGACATTCTTGGACACCTGAACCTCACACCCCACAAAAGGTGTGGCCAGGGCCAAACCCTCATGGGGGGACAGCCAGGGTTAGGCTGCTTCCCACGTGGCTCTGACCCACGCCACACGCATGGAGCTCTCCAGCTCTGCACAAGCCCCACACCCTGGGCTGACCCAGTGCCCAGCCAGCGGAGCCAAGCCAGCACTTGGGCACCAGGGAACATGGTCACGCTGGTGACACAGCTGAGGGTGGGACCCTGCTGTCCACATAAGGCCGGGTCCTTCAGGCTGATCACAAGAGATGGAGCAACAGGGGCTGGGGGAGCTCTGTGTGGGGAGGAGACGCAGGGCCCCTTCCCTGTGACCAGGTGAAGGCCTGCCTGTGACTGCAGAGAGGAGGTCAGGGAGGCCTGCAGCCACCAGGGCTCCCAGGAGCTCAGTGATGAGGGGTCTCACCCTTACTCTGGCACGTCCACATGTGAACACTGGGTCACACGCGATGGTGTGAAATACAAAAGGACGGATAGGAACAGTTTCTAAGAAGATGCTCAAAGCTCCTTGCCCCTCCCAGTGCCACGGCTGGCTCAGCAGAAGGAGGCTGCTTACCCGGGGCCCTGTGGCTCCCTCGGTGCCTGGAGGCCCAGGATCCCCCTGTGGAGAAGCACAGTTGCAGCTAGGCCTGAGGGACCCTGCAATAGCCCTTAGCCCCACTCCCCGAAAGGGCCAGGCCCTGTGTGCTGGCCTCAAGGGAGGGAGGCTCTACTGGGGCGGGGCTCAGAGCTGGCACTGGCCAGCTCAGGCTGCAGCCTCTTTGGACTCTGGGCCCAGGTGCCCACGCTGGGCTGGTGAGAGGTGGAACCCTAGCCCCGCCCTACTGGCTGTGGGCCTTCTACACCACAGCAGAGCCTGCTAAGGTTACCTTTGGTCCTGGGGCGCCATCCACGCCGTCCTGCCCTCGGGGCCCCACACTGCCTGGCTCGCCCTGCAATGAAACAGTGCTGCAAGCAGGGACCAGCAGTGACAGAGGCTGGGCTGGGGCTGCCCAGGTGGCGGCTGAGAGGGTGCACTAAGGTCATGGCTGCCCCTCCTGGAGCCGCTCTGCAGGTGGCTGGCCAGGACTGGGCGACTTGCAAGGGGCTGGGAGCAGCCGGGGGGCTGAGATGGGCCCTGAGTACCTGGGTGAGCTGTACTGCCCACTCCCCAAGACAAGAGAAGGCTAGGACAGGCACTGGGCAGGTGGCCACTGTGGGGCACACAGGCAGGGCTCCTGGGCAAGGGTCGCACACTTACCTGGGGCCCTGGGGGTCCAGGGAGCCCAGGCTGGCTGGGTGTCCCGTCCTCCCCCTGAAGAGAGAACGGCTGAGACTGTGGCTGTCAGGCCTGGACAGGCTGGCCAGACCCACTAGTTCCCTCCAGGACTGGACATTCAGCCTCTAGGGTGGGGCAGGGGCCAGGTCCTCCTTGTCCCGCCTCCCCCAGCCAGAGTGAGCCCCACAGGCGTTTGCAGAAACAGCTTGGGCAGGTGAGGGAGAGAGCACACATCATTCCTGCACCCACACACGTTTGTTTCTGCATGTGTATTTCTACATTTCCTCAGGTCATCGGGTGCTGCTGGGCTGGCCCACACTTAGGGACCACTGTCCTGGCCCGGAAGTGTGATGAGGAAGGGAAAGAAGCATGTGACAAATGGAGGGGATTCTGCTGCTGCTGCTGAGGCTCAGGTGGGCAGCCCAGCTAGCACGGGCTGGGGAGAGGAGCCTGCCTGCCAGTGGTTCGAAGCTCTGCAGGGCCCTCACCTTCTTTCCGGGAGTGCCGGGCTCACCCTGAAGGAGGACAGGAGAGGGCGAGGGGGTCAGAGCCACAGCAGTGTTCTGTGCCCGACCTTTCTCTTCTGGTGCGGGCAGAACCCACAGCCCAGGGCCGGGGAGATGGCTCAGTAGAATAAGCACTTGCCTGGCAAGTGCAAGGGCCTGAATTCAATCCCCGGTTCCACCAAAAAAAAAAAAAAAAAAGAACCCACAGCTCAGTCAGCACCAGCCTGGACCCCAGCGGGTGGCAGAGTCCACAGCCTTGTCCACTCTGTGACTCAAGAAGAGCTCTGCTCTTAAAAGTGGATAGGAGACTCCTGTGGCTCAGAGGGCCATGTGGCCGTGGCCAAGAGAAGGCCCCAACGCCAGGGCTGGAGGTGCATCCTCTGCTGTCCCTCCATGGCCCAGGGTCTTGAACCCCCTGGCCCTCTGTCCAGCCGTGCTCCCCAAGGAGGGAAGGCAGGAGAGCATGGACGCCCGAGGAGGCTTCAGTGCCACATGGCTAAACGTGTGAGCACATGAAAAGCTGCCTGGATGTTAACAGCTCCGTGCTTATAAGTGCCCAAGGCTGGAAGCACCGAGGTGTCCTCCAGTGGGTCAGCGGGGAAAGGAATGGTGTCGTGGTTGGTGTCTGGATGCCCAAAGCCTCATGCACTTGCGGGGCGGCTTCTAAAGCCTTTGGGTGAGTCCTGGTCCAGTGCTGGGATTACGGGTGTGAGGGCTGCGCCCACCCCAGGGCGGGAGCCTGCAAGCAATATGGGGGTCGGGGGAAGGAGGCTTGTTCTCAAGCTCCCGGATTTTGTCTTGCTGCTTTTGCTGTTTTCCACCGCCAAGAACTCCTGTCCTCTTCCATGCGCCACTCTGTCTGGGAGCCAGCCAAGTATGGACTGAAATCTCCATTAACTATGAGCTAAATAAAACTTTTCTCCCCTAGTTTTGGGCATCAGATATTTTTTCGCAGCAACGAGAGAAAAGTCTAAGTACAAATGGGTACTTAAACAACGGAGTAATATTCAGCCCTGAAAAGAAATGATCAAACGAAGAACAGACAGGGCAGGACTCCAGACACATACTGCAACGCCAGCGACGCCAACATGGACAGGCAACATGCAGTGTGATCCCACTGTGGCACCTGGGCAGGAGAAGCCACAGGGCAGCGGGATAAGAGGATGCCACGGACGGTGGTGGCACGAGGCACTCAACCAGCATCCTGTTGGGTGCAGCAGTGGGGATGCGTGTTACCGCACACTGGAGAGCCCACACCACACTGCCCTCGCACCAGTCATGGGCCTTGGGCTGCGCTGACACGTTGGGGGGCCCCTTGACTGCACCCCACACGTGCCCCTGGGGGGGATGCTGGGAGTGGCCACGCGTGGAGGGCATGCCGGAAATCCCTACCCTACTCAACAGCTGCTCCAGAAAGCCCATCAAACCCACACAGCTAATATACTTTCTACAATTCAACCCTCACCACCTCATGTGAGGTTAACAAAGGAAAGGTTTGTAGCTCTCCTGATTCACAGGCGGGTAAACTGAGGCCTGGAGATACAGTCATCAGCCTGTGGCTGCAGAATTGGTCCTCCCAGCCCCAGGGCCACAGCAGGTCAGACAGGAGCACTCACCTGGGGCCCTGGGGGTCCCTTGGGGCCCTGGAACAAGAGAAGAAAGGGTGTCAAATACCAAGCTAGAAGCTGCGACTTGGCCTATCACCTTCCTTTCCATAAAGGGCGACATCCAGAGGAGAGGCGGGCCAGGTGGGAGCGGCCCTGCGCTGCCCAATGCTGGACTGACTGTGAGCGCTTCACACAGCTGTTGTTCGGGGCTCAAGCAGTGAGCTGCAGACCACAGACCCCCCCCCCCCCGCCCCCCGGATGCTAGACACCGACTACCAGCTGGGCGTCCCGCCCACCACGCGCTTGCTGAGGGCGGGGAGGCAGGCGTGCGCACGCGCGGACCGTGTGGGACAAGGCGGCTGGTCTGGGGTACTGACCACCTCGCCGAGCTGTCCAGGCTCTCCCTTGGGACCCTAGGAGACAGGAGAGAGCTGCGCTGCGGAAGCCCCACCTCCTGCCGTCGCCTTCCTCAGCCCGCCCGCCCGGGCAGGCAGGGCCATCTCCCCAGTCCACAGACAGAGGGGGAAGTGGATGAGTGGCTGGGTGGAGTGCTGGTCAGGGAAGGGGAGGCCTGGCTGCCGGGGCCTGGGGAGACCACTGCTAACGAGTAAGCTGCTGAGGGGAGAGGAGTAGGCTTGGCGTGTCTGACCTTCAGGGCGAGTCTCGGTGAGCCCTGGGCGAGAGAGACTGGGCTAAGGTCAGGGTTGGCCCCAGGGTGGAGCTCTGTCTGCAGGCAGTTTCGGAGGGAGGAGAGAGGCTGGATAACACCTGGCAGGGGCTGGGCTGGACTGGGAAAGGAGCTTGGGAGGAGAGCCCTGCTTGGGGTCAGGGACCAGCTTGGGGTTAGGTCCAAGATCTGGGCAAGCTAAGGGTCTGGGTTAGGGTTAGGTTTTGGGGTTGGGTGGGGCTTGGGTTGGGTCTGGAGTCTGAGTCTGATTGGACTAGGGCTGCGGGTCTGGACTCTTTCATGTTGTGTTTGTGCTGAGGCTGGGTGGGGGTTGGTGCTGAGACCAGTCAGGGGTCTGGGTGAACTGAGCACCGGTCCAAGGTGCTTCTGGCCAGTGCCTTCTCTTACCGTCAGGCCTTGAGGTCCCCTGGGGCCATCTTTTCCCGTGTCTCCAGGAGGGCCCCGTGCCCCAGGGGGTCCAGGGGGCCCTGGAGGCCCTGCAGCTCCATCTTGGCCTTGTTCTCCCTGACAAAGATGGGGTCTAGTGTGAGCCCAAGGGTCCCAGCTCGTGGGGAGGGGCTTCCAAACATGGGCTAGCCCTGTGCCTTCCTGTCCTGGGCCCTTGAGGCAGGCTCCATGGCACAGGCTGCCCTGCTGCCGTGTGGAGAAATGGGTCTTACTCCGTGGTCTGTGTGGCCAACTAGAACCCCTCCTACCTCGAGCACCTGTGCTTCGCTGGCACCTGAAGCCCAGAGAGGGTGCCCAGGTAGGAGGTGGCACAAACTCATGTGAGAAAAAGCACCTGCGTCCTTTCTTCTGGGAAGGAGCCCAAGTGCCTCGGCAGACCTTCACGGCCCGTCCATTCCTGCCTGTTAAAGGTGGTGGAAGTGCTACTTTGGGAGTTATGTCAGGGAGTGGAAGCCTGTGTTTCCATGAAAACCTGTATGGAATGCTCCCAACAGCGTCATTTGCAATAGTTCCAAAACTGGCAACAAGCCCACTGTCCTGCCCTCCTGGAGGTGCAGCTTGAGGAGCTGCAGTGTGTCTGTGTCACAGGACGACTCAGCCGTCAGTGGAAAGGGACAAGCATCGACACATGCCACAAAGTGGGTGCATCTCGGGGGAACCATGCTGAGTGAAAAAGGCCGGCCTGACAAGGTTGGACACGGGAGGCCCACATTTATGTGACATCTTGGAACAGCAGAATAGTTCAGAGGGAGATGAGGGGTTGCTGGTATTCAGTCGGAAAGAGGGAGCTGCCCACAGCTAAGCAAGGACAGCAGACGGAATCCTGGGCAGCGCCACCCAACTCTGCAGGGGAGAGAACACTGCACGGAACAAAATCCACACTGAGCATGCACACAGACGAACGTGTATGGCTGGGGAGGTCCGGGTCAGGCTGGTGGGCTGTGCCAGCGACAGCCTCCTGGGCGTGGGACTGTTCTGTCTCCACACGGGCTGTCAGGAGAACAGCCTGATGACAGGCTCAAGGGCACATGGAATGCTATTTATCTAAAATGCATGTGAGTCTACAAGTACCTCAAAATGAAAAGCTAAAAAAGAAGGCAGTGCCGTGCCACACATGCTCCTGCAGTGACCCCAAGTCTCAGCTCTTGGAGCCAGTGTCAGCATCGGGTTGGGCCCCAGCACCAGAGCCCTTTACCAAGGCCCTGCCAGAAAGGGGCAAAGCCCGCAGTGTGCCCGGCACTGGGCGTGGTAAGGGCACACCTGGTCATGTGGCCTGGAGCTCCCAACCCTGTCATCACCAGAAAGGGAGGAGACTCCTTGCCCAGGGCAGCAAGACCTCGGAGAGCAGCTGCCCACCTCTGCAGTGTGCTGGCTGGCGCCCCTGCGGCCGCACTGTGCAGAGGAGGCTGGAGTGAGAGGGCAGTCGCCTCGGACTACAGAGCTAGGGGCCGAGCCCCTCTGACCAGCAAGGCAACTCGTTTCTTTTAGCCTTTTTTTGTGTTTGTTAATTTTTTTGGCTTTTGGGTCTTGCTAATTTACCTGGGCTGGCCTCAAACTTGCTATTCTCCTGCCCTGGTCTCTTGAGTAGCTTGGATTACAGGCATGTGCCATGGTGCTGGGCTGTGCTGGATACTTTTCTCCATCCACGGCCCTGCTGCTCCTTTGATGGGTCGGAGGCCCTACCCAGGGAGCCATGGGTCTGGACGCTGCTCGTTGAGGCGTCCGAGCAGGTCGGAGAGGAGCTGTCCTCAGTCCCTCGAGCTGGCCCCGTCCTTCAGGACTGGCATGGCTGAGGCCCAGCCCCGGAAACGTGCAGTGAGGCGGGGCGGGGGGAACACAGCAAACCAGCAGGCCTGGGCCTCGAGCGGCCAGTCTACCTTGAGGACACGGGGGCTGTACCCACGACGGTCTCCGCTTATAAAGCCTGGGCTGAGCCGTGGGAAGACCATCTAGGCAGCAAGCGGGTGGTGTGGTCAGAGCAGCAGCAGGGCTTCCAAGAGCCACCTGGCTATTTCTGGGGCAATAGAGGGAGCTCGTCCGGCTCAGAGAGGGTGGCTTGATGGCTGGGAGCAGCCTGCCTGCACCAGAGGTGGCTTTTGTGCTGGCTCCTGCACCACAGGACCCTTGCGGGTCCCCATGGAGTTGGGGCCTCTCTCCCTACCCCTGGACTCCCCTGACTGCCAGTGCCCACCCCCTGCCTCTGGGAATGCTGCTCTTGGGAGAACCTGGCACTGGGAAGACCCAGGTGCTGCCCAGTTGAGCTGCTGTGACTGCGACCACGTGAGGGCCCATCCTTGGCCTCCAGGACCTGGCACCTCTGCCGCATCCACAGGGGACCAGATCTGGTCTGGGAACCTCAGAAGATACTATAATGGACAACTGTCCTTTTAAGGCCCTAAACTTATTGGGGGAGGGGTCACAAATGACCAGAACACAGGGACGAAGGGAAGACCCCATGAAGAAGACAGCTGCTTGTCCACAGCCTCGGAACCCTTTATGGGTGGGCGCTTCTGGCTGGAAGGCCAGCTCCACACAGCCAGCAGCTAGCAAGCTGCAAGGACGACATCAGGGGAGCTCACCTGTGCTTGGCTTGGCCTCTTCCTACCCCCGGCCCCCATCACATCTGCTCTGGGACCAGAACAGCTGTCTTCCATGCACACAGCCAGGCTGGGATCTGGGGCCACTGCCCCAGCTGGCCTCTGGGCCACACTCCTCCTGCTGCCTGTCTATGCCCTGCCAGGTGGTACCCCGCTCCCGGCCTAGCTCCTCCAGGACAGCAGAGGTGAACGCGGGTCACTCACAGACATAGCCGGTGTGCACCACAGCCTGGACCTCCTCTAGAAGTGGACTCCCTGCCTTCAGCTTCTGCAGCTGCCCTGGCTGGCCCCTGCTGTAAATGGGGACCCTTGTCCTGGGCTACCATAGCAACCCTTTGCCAAAATGTCCTTCAGGGTGCCTGCCTTAGGGTCACCAGAGGGGACGCTGATCTGTCCCCATGCTGGGTGTTGACTTTTAGGGCTGCAGTGAATCTTCAAGGCCCTGGGGGGAGTAGTGGCCAGCACCTTGCCTCCCTCAGGTGAAAGTGACTTGGGCAGGCTCTAGTGGCCATGCTGTGCCTTGCAGTCAGACCAGCTGTCCTCAGGGCGGCCTGTCCAGGACCAGCTCTACTGCCCGGTAACGGCAAGCACAGGGAGCTAAACATCAGCCTGATCCTTGCTGTCTGTGTGGGACAGTGGCCTTGGCCCGACCAGGGTACCTGGAGTGCCACGCAGGGGTTCCAGGTGGGGAGGAAGGGTGGCCTCACTCGCCCCTTCCTGGGATGAGCTATGGGGAGCTGGGGCCCAGAGGACACCCTAGAGGCCCACAGTAGAATGACACAGAACAGACCAGGATGACTGGTGCGGGTGGCGGTGTGCCATGCTTACCCAAGGGCCAAAGTCTCCTGGTGCACCCTAGGAACCAAAACAGGAAACAGATCACCTGGAGATTCCCGCGTATTTCCTACCGTGCTTTTGTGCTGTGTTCCATGCCTCATGGTTTGCCTCAATTCTAACAAAAGCCACAGGCAGGCCCTGTATTTATCTCCATTCCTAATGAGGAGACTGAAGCACAGAGTAGCCAAGTAATGGCCTGAGGTCGTACAGCTAGAGATCTGGAGCTTGAAACTGGGTATTTTTTAAATCAATGGCCAAGAGGGCCCAGACATGGTAGAGCGGAGACAGCTGCCGCCGCCATGTCCTCTCAGAATCCCTGGGCCTCACACAGGGAGGATGATGACAGTCAACTGCATTAAGCAGCGCAGGGTGGGATCAGTGAGCTGGGTGGTAGCAGGTGCCACAACACTCAAAGCTGTGCTCTGGCTGTGTGTGTGACTGGCTGCCATCAGCCAGAGCCACCAGGAAGGCAGCGGTGCTGGGCACCACGGTGCCAGCCCCTCCTGACCAGCACAGGTCAGCTCTGGGAGGTTGGGTTTTACTTTATAGGCAGGGAGGCTGAGGGCCACAGAACCAAGCAACCTGCCGGAAGCCACACAGCGGTGGAGCTGGACGGCAATGTGAAGGCTCTGCAGGCACGCCGCCTTGCCCCATCCCACTTCCCACTTCTTCCCACCTGAGGGTGGCCAGAACCTCACAGGGGTAGGGCCGAGGCTATTCCCCAATTCTGAGTTGAGGTCAGGGGATGTGGCCAGTGCCCACCTTCCCTGGAGGCCCTTCGGCCCCACCCTACTAGGTGTCTGCTCCGATCCTCCTCCTGATGTCCCTGTCAGGGACAGGGGACACAAGCCTGCTCTGTTCCCTTCCAGGGCACTTGGCAGGCCCAGCCCTTCAGGGTGCTGTGTTTGACTTTCAGTGCCAAAGGCCAGGGATCTTTCTCAAGGTGCTCGAAGATGGCACTGGGCCCCACGCTTTTTGACGGGCACCCTCCCCGAAGAGCACTTGGGTGACAGCCATGCCTCAAGCTCCAAGCTCTGCTCGGACCCTCTCTCACTGGAAACTGGTCAACTGGAGAAGCGTGGGCCTCTGAAGTTGTTATACCCTGGAGCCGGATTTCAGACTCAACTCTCAGCCAGTTCTCTTGCCAAGTGTGTGAGTCCTACCAGCATTGAAGGAGGTAGGGATTACTGGTCCCACTTTATAGGGGTAGACCTGAGGCTCTAGGAGGGGCTCTGAGCTGCCCCAGGTCACACTCTGGAACTGGCACCTGCAGCAGCCTCCCGAGTCCGGATTGCTTCCGTCATACTTACCTTTTCCCCTTTGGGGCCTGGAAGTCCCTGGAAAAGGAAGGTGGAGAAAGAAGAGGTGTGAATGCGGAGGGGTATGTGGGTTCCTCTCCCGATGGCCCTAAGCTTCTTGGGGTAGATGGACCTGTGACGTCTGGCAGAGCCTCGGGGAGGCTGAGTGGAAAATCCACACACAAGCCTGTTCCCCTTCACGAGCACCGCCCCTGCTGGTCTCATGGAAGTGCCCCGTTTCCTGCAGCCTCAGCATGAGGGAGGCAAGGGTCTGGAGGCCGCCCACGAGGGATGCAGGCCCTGCCCTCCTCCAGGGAGCAAGGCTCCTCACACTCGGTGCACACCGTCTGTGACAGAGGTGAGGAGGTGGCCACCCCGGGAAGCTCCCTGCAGTCTCCAAGGTTGGGTCTCGAAGCACACGCTCCTCAGTGAGGCTGCCTTCCACTAAGTGCCCGCCGCCCAGCAGTCCAGGCCTCTGTCCTGCCACAGCAGACCCTCTCCAAGGTCTATTTTTAGTGCCTGTGTGCCCTCGGCATCTTGCTCCTCTGCTGAGGAGGCCGTGGGTCCCAGGCTCTTGCAGCAGGTGTTGAGAGGGTCTCAGTCCAGCGCCGCCCTGGAGCTGGAGGACGCCCGCCGCAGGGATCTTGCACTAAGCAGGCAGGCACCACTGCCCGTGCTGTCTGCATGTCTCCGGGACTGCAGGGGGAGGGCTGGACACACACGTGTCAAAACCAGAAGCCCGAGGAGCAGGAGCTGATGAGGCCTCCCCGAGGAAGCAGTCACTAGGTGACGATCGAGTGACTCATTTTCTTCCTGAATTCTCTAAACTGCTAATCGCAGCACAGTAACACCCCGAACCTGTAACCTTAAACTTAACCCTAATCAAACTCTAAACTCACCCTAACTCCAAACCTAATCCCAAATCCAACCCTAACTGTTGCAGTTTGGGCCTAAAATATTCCCCAGTCTTACCTATTCACAGATGGGGATTTGGAAGGCGATGAGATTGCAGGGAGCTACACTATGTTCGCCAGGGGCGAGCCCTCCTGAGAATCATCCCACAGCTAATCTGTCGTTAGGAGGTGGGGCCTGGCAACCCGCCTGTGCAAGGGGGCAGGGCCTGGTGGGCTCCCCAGCAGGCTCCCCGCTGCCCTCTGCCCCCAGGAGGGAGGTAAGCTCCCTGAAGCACGAGTGCGGTGCTGCTTCAGCCCTGGTGTCACCAACCGTGGACAGCACTCTATGAAAGCCGTAACTGACAACCACCTCTCCGCCTTTAAACTGTGGTGCCAGGCATTTTGTTCCAGTGACCTAAAAGAGACTAATATAATATAATAAAATATAGAATATACTATAGCAACAGGCTGGATACTAATATTAGTCTCTTCAGTATATAAACTCCAAACCTAAACCCTAACCCGAAAGCATGACACTGATTTAACCCTAACCTAATCCTAAATCCAATCCTACTGCCTAGCCCTGATCCTAAGCCCTAACCATAACCCCCAACCCTAACCCTCTAACCCACTGTCTTTTCTCTGGGGAGTTCTGTGGTCTCCCAAGGCACAGGGCCAGCCTGTTCTGGGAACACATGGGCATCCTCGCCATCACTTACGGGTTTGCCGTCCAGACCCAGCGGCCCCTGGAAAATGAGAGAGCAAAGGTTACAATGGGAGTGACATGGCTTCTGTGTCTTATGGCCCCAGGGCATTATTCAGTGGCAACAAGACAAAGCATGCCCTGAGCCCGGAGACCTGGGACATCCCATGTGGCCTGTGAGGGCCTGCTGCCCAGAACCCCTCCTCTGACAACAGAGCCCAGCTTGTCTCTAAAGATGCCCACTGCCGGGGTGGGGCTGCTGGGGTGGGCACAGGCCCATGTCCCCTCGGTCCAGGTCATCATAGCCTGGGCTCAAGCCAAGCTGTGCGTGCTGTGTCTGGGCTTTCAGTGGTGATCTACAGGGGAAGAGGGCTTTTTTCTCCCAGTGCAGCTGAGCCTGGAGCTGAGGGACTACCTCACGGCTTGAGAAAGAGCCAGCAGAGCGGATAGCAAAGCAAGAGACAGAGAGACAGGACTGAGGCCCGGCGCTGTGGCTGGCCCTGCTGTCGCCCCTAAGCCAGCCTGACAGGGTTTCCCACTCATAACGGTCCTGAGGCTCTGAGCACCGGCAGGCTGTGGCTGTGGCCAGACGACAGCACAGGTTCTGAGGGCGCTGGGGCCGCAGAGGGCCAGCAACCACCGCACACCTCCCAGGGCCGCATGCGGGCACCGGTCCTGCTCCCTGCCTGGTGGGGCGGCCACGCCCCAGGACGCTCGGCTTCTGCGGACCCTGGCCCCTGCCCGCTGCTGTCCCCACTCCCGTGCAGGTCCCAGCAGCACTGCAAGCCTTTGCACACGCACACAGGCCACCTGCCGGGCTCACCCGCCTGTCTTTGGGTTCCCCGTCCTCCAAGAGGCACTGCAGGCTTCCCACTCCCCCAGGTCCAGGTCCCTCTGCGTGAAGTGCCTGTGCCTGGCTCAGTTCCCTAACAGTGCTCCACAGCAGCCTCTCAGTCAGGAAGGGGTCTGAACCCCATGTCCCCAGGCGTGGATGGCACATGGCACAGGGCAGCTCTGTGCAAAGTCACAGACCCAGTGCTCAGGAGCAGGAACACTCTGCGTTTTAGGTTGTTTCTGGTTTTGAAATACAGGTAGAGTGCTCTTCGCCTGAAAATATGAAATGCCCCAAAGTCCAGAACTTTTTGAGTGGCAGCACAAGGCTGGCCATGCGTGGGAAACCTCATCCCATGAGCCCTTGCTTCACACTGGTCACAAGCCGGTGCCATCAGGAGGGTGCATGAGATACAAGAACGGGTTCTGCATTTAGACTTGGGTTTCACCTTCAAGACATCTCACTGGGGAAATGTTCTGAAATCTAAAAATTTCAAATTCCAAAACAGTCGGGGCCCGAGCACCTGGGGCCGGGCCTCTCTGCACATTCACGAGATGCCTTGGGGAGAAGGCCCAGGTCTAAGCCCAGGTTCACCTGTCCCGTGAGCATCCCACAGAGCCTAAGGGTGGGTTTTTGCAGTATTTCAAGGAGTTTTGTACACGAGGGTGGGCAGCACAGCTCTGCCCGGCCCTGGCTTCTGGCCTGGGCGGCCTGTCTGCTCTTGACCAAGAGCTGCTTTGGAAAGCAACAGTGGGGAATTTGGTCCTGAAAAGTGTGTACATGTGCGTGTGTGAAGGGGGCAGGCAACAGCCAGTGATGGTGGGATGTGGGGCCCTCGGGGAGCTGGGGGTACAGGGCAGTTTGGGCCTCAGGGTCTCTGTCTCCTTCCTCTGGCCTCTTATAGCCTCCCTGTCGCTGTTGGCCAGCCTCTGCCACTTGGTCCCTGAGTCCCAGGGCTCCTCTGGGTAATCTCTGGCTTTGGCGATTGTGTGACCAGGTCAAGTGTTTCTGGCTGTCACAGCCTCACAGTTGGCGGAGGGTTTGGACATCACATCCATGGCTTGGGGCCGCTGGAGCCCGGGAGAGGGCAATGGGGTCACCCCTGGCCAGGGCCTTGGTGCCCCCTCAGGTACAGTTCCACCATCAGCTACCATAGCCTGCTGGACTCCTACATTTGGCTTCTGACCATCGTGAACATGGACTCGAAGGCCTGAGGCCGGGCCGGCTCCTCCTCCACCCCTGGGCTGCGTCCTTTGAGGTGTCTTTGCCTGGTTCTGGCCAGGCCTTGTCCTCTTGGCTGTAAGACAGCAACGGGGCTAGTCCAGCCGGGCCTCCCCAGGAGCTCTCTGTGATCACTGTGGCCACCCTGTCAGGTTGCCGGCACTGTCTCCTCATCCTGAGGAAGCTGAGCCCGGCAAAGGGAAGATGGTGCTAGGGCGTGTGTGGGGGCAGGCCTGGCCATCCGCCAGGACTGAGCCTGGGTCCAGGTCCCCCTGCGTGAAGCCCTGCCCAGGTCTCACCCGACACTGCTCCCCCTCCAGCCTGGCCCTGCAGCCTCTGTTCACGCTGAACATTGTCGTTTTTGTGCTGCTGTGCGTGAACCCAGGGCCTCTCCTGTGCCAGGCCACAGCTCTGCCCAAGACCCTTGCTGCCCTTCTGGGTCACCATGGTTACACGGAAAGCCCTTAAGCACGGGAAAATCTAGTTTCACTCTGCTCGCTTCCAGGATGTAGGGTCCGACAGGTGAATAGGGCAGGGGTGTAGCTCTGGGTTGTGTGCACGCACACACGAGGCGCTGGGCTCCATGCCCAGCTCCACCACACACTACACCAAACGCAAAGATTCTGTGGCTTTCCAGTGGAGGCAGGGCCGTGGGGCCAGCAGAGCTCTTAGCAGGGTCAGGTGGGGCTGAAGTTGTCAGGAGCCAGTGGCAACCAGCTCTGTGACCAGCACTCCACACCCACATACGTGTCCATCCTGAGGGGGCCTTGGTAGGCCCCCCACCTTTGGCCTTGGTCTGTAGAGGTGGCTCCAGCTTTGTTTTTGTTTTTTTCTCCTCGTGTGCTGGGGATTGAACCCAGGCCCTTTGCACTAGGCTGCATCCCCAGGGGCTTTTCATTTTTTGAGACAGAGTCTCATTAAGTCACTAAGTTATACAGGCTGGGCTCGAGCTAGAGATCCTCCAGCCTCAGCCTCCCAGCGTGATGGGGTTACAGATGTCCTCTAGGCCTGGCTATCTGGGTCCAGCCTTAATGACTCCTGGGCAAGAAAGCTATCAGGAATTCTCCAAAGGAATTCTGTCTGGGTCCCTGCTGGAGAGACCCTTGAGTGCACGGGGCCAGTGGGGACCCTGAGGAGGGGCCTCCAGGTGGCAAAGGAAGAAGCAGGTGGGCCTGCCTGGCCTGAGCAGGATCCGACCTCCCCTCCCCTTGGGTGAGGAGACATCAACTGTGACACTTGAGGACAGGTCCTCGCCCGAGTTTACCAGCATACAGCCTTCTCCAAGCAGGTCTCTCAGGGTAAATCGGATGCTTGGGGAAAGGTCCCATGGTCAGGAAAGCTTGAGAAACCCTGACTGACACCCTGGGGAGCGGCTCTCCTCCTGTGAGCCTCGACCCAGTCACTTTCAGCTTCACGCCTCTCTAGGAGAATGATTTCCGGGTCATGCCAAACTCCACACCCAGCTGAGTCTTAGCCGGGCAGCAGACTCCAGGCTGTGCAGATGTCACAGACATGGTGGCTCTGAGGGCTGGGAACAGAGGAGCCCATGGGGCTCTGTGGAGGGGGTTGGCATGGGTGGGAGGGCAGGCCGGGCCCTGGGGCCTGGAGGCTAAAGTGGGCGGGCTGGGCTCCAAACGCACAGCAGCCCCTCTGGGTGGACAGATCCTGTGCGGTGAGGACCCCTCACGCTCCTTCAAGGACAGCAGGACAGGCCGAGCGTGCAGAGGCTTGCGAGCAAGCAGCTCACAGAAGAGGCGGGGCCTGGCAGGTCTGGGTTCAAGTCCCTTTAGCCGTCAGCTCCGCAGACACTGAGGCACCGGGCCTGTATGCGCCTGGCTCCCCCTGGGCCCTGCCCACCCTGATCAAAGCTTCAGAATCCACCGGAGGTTTTCAACGCCTCTGCCCTCTGAGAATCCCCACAGCTGTTCACAAGCTCCGCTCTGCTGGCTTCCTGAGATCAGCTGGGCTCAAGGCTGGTTTCGGCTGTGCAAGAAGCGAACAAAGCTCCCAGAGGGTGGATGAAGCCCAGCGCTGGCTTAGGCGTGGAGCATGGGAAGCCACAGCCATGCACGTCTCTCAGGGATGAGGGTAAGCACGTGCAACTCTGCAGGCTGGCTGGCACCAAAGCAGGTCACAGCGGCCCTGAGGGGCAGTGCTAGGAGTGGATGGAGGCCACGGAATGCTGGGCCATGCCACCTGGTGACATCCACTCCCTGCTCACAGCGTCCCTTCCCCAGTGAGGGCCACCGAGCCACCTGGGGAAAGGTGACAGTGCCAGAGGGAGGCCTCCTGGTGAGTGTCCAGCTAGATCACCCATGCTAGCTGAGGCCTAGGCCGGCCCTGCGCCTTCTTGTAGCTGGACTGGGAAAGGGACAAAGGCAGGGAGTGTGGAGCAAGGCTCAGTCTTGCCCTTCTAGCTGTGGCTCAGCCTGGAGATGGCCAGGGTGGCAGTGATCCGAGTCTCCAGCCTCCTGTGTTTTGTCGTCCAGCGCAGGCTGCTGCTAAGTGACTACCTTGCTCTGCTTGTCATCACTTCTGGGAACCCTTAAAGCCCTGAACCAGGCCCCTGGATGGGCTTCCTGGGATCCCCACATTACAAGGCTGGAGGGTCCAGCCTAGGCACGCAGTCCCGTGAAGGCTTCTGCCTCTGCTCGCCTTCTTTAGGGGGGCACCTCTGGCTGGCTGTCGGCACCAGCCAGGCTGCTAGCACACAGTGGGCTTCTGGGGCTCCTATGTTCCCCAAACTTGGATTTTTTGCCCCAGGGCATAGACGGAGAGCACCTCGAAGCTCAGGGTCAAGGCAGCCTTAGCCTGTGCTCTGGGGTGCCCTGTACTCACCCACCTAAATTGCTGTCACCCAGTGTGGATATAGTGGGAACCCGGTCACCCCGCCAGGCACTAGGGCTCCCTGGACCATACATGCTGGACGGCTTCCCACTGCCCCCACCTTGCCTCTGCTCGCCCCTCTCTCCTGCCCTGCAAGGCGCTGCCTCTTGCACAGGGGGTGCCTCGGGGCCACATTTCCATCCTGCCATCCTCAGAATGAGCAGGCCCGACTCTCTGCTGCCCACGCCTGCTCTGGAGAGCAGCTGCACCCCGGCCCCCGGAGCCAGGGGAGAAATGGGCTGGGTGGGGGTGCGCGGAGCCAGGAAATGGAGCAGACCACGCACCACGAACGCTGTCTCACTTTTCTTGTTTTGCAGCACTACAGATCGAAGCTAGGCCCTTAAGCACACTAGGCCAGTGTCCTACCACTGAGCTGCATCCCAGCCCTTTTTATTTTGAGACAGGGTCCTACAGATGGCTAAGTTGTCCTGACAGAGCTTGAACCAGACGGGGCTTGACAGAATCCTCCCATCTCTGCCTCCCAAGTAGCCGAAATGACAGGTATGTGCCACCACGCCCAGCTCACGCGTGACTTCTCATGTGGACATTACAGACCAAAACCACCTGTCACTACTACCACCCCATTGTACAGATGAGAAGGGTCAAGCTTGACCAGACCCCTGCCTGCATCTCCCATCTCCTTTCTCACCACTCTGCTCGGGCTGCTGCAGCGCCTGGCTCACACTGACCCCAGCCCTTCAAGCAAAGCCTTTGGCCCGGCATCGAAGGACTGGGTCCAGACGAGCCCACCGTCCAGGAAGAGTCCACCGACAGGCCTCCTGGGGGTGCCTGCGGCACAGTGTGCAGCCTGTGCACACTAGAGGGCGCCCTTGACCCACGTGGGTGGCTCCTGCCCACGCCTGCCCACTGGAGGACCCGATGCAGGCTCCATGAGCTCAGGGGCGCCCCCTGCCGGGTCACCTACCTGTGCTTCCCACAGCAAAAGGCAGAGGGAGCTGGGTAGCACCCTTGTGCAGGGCTGGGGGTTCTTCCACGCAGGGGCCGGTGCGTGTGAGCCGTTCTGCTGCTGGGGAGGTGGGGAGAGGCGCTGACTCTGCACCAGTGCCTGCTCAGGCCGAGCCTGGCACCGCAGGACCGCCTCCCTGCAGCCACTCCATGGGGACGGCTCAGGGCTACAGACGTAGGCGGCTTGGGAGTCTGAGGGTAGCAGCCGTGGCTGACCCTGTGGGATGCTCACATGGAGGTTGGGGACATGACATGAGACGGAGGAGCATCTGCCCGGTGCTGTCCTTGTGGCTGTGGGCAGAGGCCAGCGATACCCTCTTTCTGAGGGGCCTCCCCTCATGCCCTTCCCTGAAGCTCCAATCTGGGGGCTGTTATCCGGGATTCAGGAAGTCAGTTTCCACCCCGTCCTGAAATCTGGGGGGGCTGGGGAGCAGCCCTGCAGGGGTCAGAGGAAAATGAGCTGGAGGATGTTGAAATCGAACAGCAGATGAATTTGGGGTATTACAGACGAATCATTCAACTAATTACATTTTTACAATCAAAGCTGTTTTTGAACTAGGAGAGCGCAAGAAAGCATATGAATGTGTGGTGCTCTGTGGGCCTTTCTTGTTCACTTGATTGATTCCAAACAGTCCAGCTGAGTTATTCATTTCAAAATTGGTCCCAGGCCGCCCAGCTCCCAGACCACGTTTTGGCCGGGAGCTCACACTGTTCCCTGGGGCTGTGGCCCGTGACTGATGCTGGGGACGATGCGCAGGGCCTGCCCCCTGGGCTCCCATGACTTGAGTCAGTTGGGTCCTGCACCCCGCTGGCTGGGAGGCAGAGGCCCGCCCGAGGCGCTGTGATCCTGTGCAGAGCCGGCCAGCCACCACCTTGCTGTTCTCGGCTGAGCCTCCCAGGCGCAGGCTGTGGCGCCCCTCCTCCTGCAAGCCCCTTCCCATCTCTGATTTGCAGCCAGGAGGCCCGTGCACACACAGGGAGTCACCATCTCCGAACTGTGAGTGAACAGAAGTGTTTCCGATTTGAACCTCTCAGGTTTTGGAATCTATTCTCCCTTGTCTGTCTGTCTGTCTGTCTGTCTGTCTGTCTATCTATCATCCATCCGTCCATCCATCCATCCATCCATCCATCCACCCATCCATCCTGGGGAGGGGACCCAAGTCTAAACACAAAATTCACTTATGCCTCATATATAGAACCTGACAACTGTAGGCAAGAATTTTATGTTCCTGCACTCTGACTGGTTGAAGGAGGTCTGGAGTGGGAGTTTACACCTGTAGTGTCTGGACAGTGCATAAAAAGCTTCAGATTTCAGAGTTTTCTAGGTTTTTGTGAAGGTGGTGCTTCTCAGCTTCCAGACCTCCACCAGGCAGGGGCAGGCTGGACACTCAGGCACTCTGTGTCGCCTTCCCTCCTCCTCGCCCACGGCCCAGGTCCCTGTGCTGCAGCTCCTGGCCACCAAGCCCACACCATGGCTCTGATGCCTGTCCTAGGGCACCGCTGGCTCCTTCCTGACACGCCTCAGTGTCCTCTTCCTCAAGGCCTCGGGTCCAAGCAGCAGGGGCCAGAAGCCAAGTGCTGCGCGGGGGGAGGGGGGTAATGGTGAGTGGGCCAGGCCCAGGAAGCAGCTTCTGGTTTGGTACCGAGCCAGTAGGGACTTCTGAGCCCTGCTGACCTCATTCCCATCCCGTGGCCACATGAGTGTGCAGGGGACCTGAGCCCCACTTTGTGCATGGAGAACGTGCAGGACGCAGAGCCATGCAGTTCAGTCCAGGGAGCACAGGTCTCTGGGACAGGGAGGAAGAGCAGGCCCAGCGCCACTGCAGAGTACAGCCCAGGCTTTTGGCTCCTGCAGGACAGGATGGGACACTGGCAGAATGGCAGAAGGTGAAAGCAAAGTTACCTGGAAGAGCAGTATGGCTCCTCCATGCCTCAGTCTCCCCATCCAGAAAACAGACACAGGTGACAAAGTGCAGCTGTCCCCTCAGCCCCAGGAATCAGGTTCCCAGACTCTGGCTGTGCTGAGACCTTGGCAAGAGGAGGATCCTGTGCCTGCAGACCTATGATAAAGTTCCACTTGCAAAATTAGGCCTAGGAGGAGACCAGCACCGGTAAGTAACGAACTAGACACCTGCGACACGTTACTATAACAAAGGGTATTAAATCCTTACAGGTAAGAAACAAGAAATGATTTATTTCTGTTTTTTTTTTTTTTGGCGGAACCAGGGATTGAACTCAGGTCCTTGCGCTTGCCAAGGAAGCACTTATTCCACTGAGCCATCTCCCCAGCCCCTATTTCTGTTCTTTCCACTTAATATTTTCAGACCAAAGATGCTGACTGCAGGTGAAAAACCTCCAACAGCAAAACCGCAGGTAAGGGGGTCCGGCTCTGGGGTGGACACCATCGGTTCTGCAGGGGTTTGCATGCCCCAAGTCGTGGCCTAAAGGGAGGCTGCAAGCTGCTGGGGCTGGCGTCGGGCCCAGACTCTCTGTTTCCTCTCTTGAGGGGCTGGGCTGGAACCCCGGGCCTCCCACATGCTAAGCACAAGCTACTCTGAGCTTTGTTCCTCACACCAGCTCTGCTACTGCAAGGCTGCCCGGCCCTCCACAGAGGCTGCACCATGCCCAGCCCTGGCCAATCTGCAACTTGGCATCTGTAGAACCATTAGCTAAAAAACACTTCCTTTTTGAAATTAGCTTGCTTTGAGTATTTTGTTATAGACTAAGCCAGGACAGGATGTGCTTTTAACCCATGATGTGACGCATAGACCTGATTCAAGGCTGCACATTATGTGAACGAGGCACAGAAGGGTGGTGGGGCAGGGCAGGGCGTGCTCAGGCGTCCCAGGGCTGCCCTCTGCCTGGGCCTGCTCCGTTTCCTGCAGTTTGACAGGAATGGGCCTTGCCAAATAGAACCGAACACTTCATCCTCAGGGGACCACTGTCTTTCCAGTTTCAGATAACGGCTATGGTACAGATGGAGGATGCGGCAGGGGAGGGGCAAGACGGAAAAATGGACTCTTTCATAGTATTTGTTTGTTCCTATGGAAAGTAGGGAAGAGTCTTAATTTGAGAATTGGGCATTATAGAACGTAGGCCTTGGGAAGAGAGCTCCAGGACTGGATGAAAACAGGAGAAGCTGGGTGTGGTGGCGCAGGTCTCTGATCCCAGCACTTTGAGAGGCTGAGGCAGGAGGATCAGAAGATCAAGCCTAGTCTTGGAAAATTAGCAACTCAGTGAGACCCTTTCTCCAGAAGAGCTGGAGATGTAGCTATTAAGAAGGCTCTGGGTCAGTCCCTAATGCTGCAAAAACCAAAAGCACAACATACAACGAAACCGGGATGAGTAGGAGACTGACTCCCGCTGTGTGCGGGCTCTGGCTCCCGACCTCACCAGCAAGCCCAGCTTGTCACAGGCAGGTCCTGCAGCCTGGCGCCAGCCTCAGCCTCGTGTCTAGCAGGCTGTCTTAGCTATATCCTGCGGCCTCTTGGCTTGGGCTTCCTTGTCTGCCGCTGGTGCGCCAGGCGAGAAGGCACACATGAGGCGTCCCAGCAGCAGCACCTGGCACTTGTGCTTGGTCCTCGACACCTGGCAGGGCATAGCTGGGAGAGGCACTGGCCCCCCTTACTGTCTCTGTTCCCCAGGAGGGGTTAGGAGGGAGACCCCGGCTTCGGAGCAGCTCTCTCCAAGGACAGGTGGTTCCTAGAAACAGCGAACCCCAGTGTCCCGTCCTTGCACCCAGCGGAGTCAGCTGCTCGCGGTGGCCCTCAAGCAGGAGTCCGTGGGTGGTGCACCGGCTCCCTCACACCTGGAGCCACGGCCCCAAGGGCCCGGACACGCAGAGCTTGTGACAGTGCAAGAGACTTTTGATGGTTTAATCCAGATTATACCCATCCACCGCTCGGCCCGCACGACCCGCACATCCCTGCTTTACTCTCTTTTTGGCACTCTGTGTTTGGGTCAAGAAATGTGCCACTGCCTTCCGAAAGTGCAAGCACACGGGGAGCTCACTGGAGCTCCGGGCCAAGGAAGGGCAGCATGCTGCACGAGGAGCAAGGGTCCTGAGGCAGGGGGCAGGCAGCGAGGAGGAAGCCTAACGAAAGCTGGTGTGGGCCACGCTGAGGGCCGGTGGGACCAGCGAGTCTTCCCCATAGATGGAAGCCATGTTTGGAAAAGCATAAAGGGGCCAGGATACACGAGACACTCCCCGTAAATGACACTGCGCCCCTGGCAGTGCCTCCTCGCTACCCACAGCAAACTGCCCACGCGGCCGGCCACCCCTGGCTGGGTCTGACCCATCTCTGTGCCACCCGTGTGCTGCCCAGGGCACCAGGGGCCAGCCATGCCTCCTATTCAAGAAGGGCCACAAAATTACTAGCAACAGAAATGCCGGTACCGCCCCCAAATGCAGGAGTGACCCACTCAGCGCTCCTCTTCAGGTCCTCCTGTTTATTCCTGATGTTCTGAGCTCAGAATTCCGCCTGTGCTACTAATTCCCTGGTGTCTGCTATCCTCAGACCTACTGGGATCCGAGCTCTGGAAGGAGGGATTTCTTCTTTAAATACTATACCTGCAATTCCACATGCTGCCACCAGGTGGCAGGACTCCACAAAACTCAGAACTAGTGCCAAGACCGCTTTTAGTGCAAATATACTTAAAACAAGATACATACGCTCGTGTATTTTTAAACTTATCATGTTGAAATAACTAAAAATATGATAACAGCCATGGCTGGCCAGGACTTAGGCGTGACACACTCACACACTCTTGATCAGAATGCAGATCAGCAGTGCTGCCCAGACAGTCGGACAGAAGGGTGAGAAATTGTCAATATAAATAATACGAGTTGGAGACTGGTCAAATAAATAAATTCCATGTATGAGTAACTGCTATGCATGTAGCCATTACATTGCATAAGAATGCTTTTCTTTTTTTGTATTGGGGTGAACACGGGGCCTCTGCACTGAGCTACATGCCCAGCCCTGTTTTTAATTTTTATATTTATTTATTTATTTTCATGTATTTAGTACAGGGTCTCAGTACATAGATCGGACTCCTAGTGCTCTTCCTGTTTTTCAGCCTCCCAAGTGTTGGGATTACAGGTGTGTGCCACCACAGCCAGTCCTGTTTTTATTTTTAATTTCTGACACAGGGTCTTATGAATTCACTAAGTTGCCCAGATTGAGTTTGAACTTGCAGTCCTCCTGCCTCAGCCTCCCAGAGTGCTGGGATTACACACATGCACCACCTTGCCTGGCTTTGTAGAAAGATTTTCATGACATATTAAGTAAATAGAAGAAAAATTTGACAAGAGAACATGTTCCCTGCAATTCTGTCTTTATGCCAATAAGTGTAAAAACAAGCTCACATATAAGGAAGACTGAGAGAACAACAGACACAGGGCTCAGTGCACAGCCAGTGGCGGAGCACTTAGAATGTGGATGGCCCTGGCTTCCACCCCGCACCTCAGAAATAAACAAATACCGCGAGGATTCACCTGCGGGCAGCAGTGTACACGGCACATCCCTTTGCCTTGTGCCTCTATTTTCCATCGCCTCACTAGACATGCCTCTGCTGTGCCCAGGAACGCGTAGCTGATGCGCCTTGGGCGGAGAGGACAGGCTGGCTTCTGTTTAAGCAGGAAATGGACAGGATGACCTGGCCTGGGCAGCCCTGGCCCACAGATGTGGGTGGCCCTGTCCCCACGGCGCAGAATGGCTGCCAGCTGCACACCTGGCCCTGGCTGCAGCTGAAGGCCCCCTGGTCTCCAGTGCGACCCCATCCTGCTCTCAACTGCTCTTACTTCCCCTCTGGAAGCAACAAGGGCTGGGCACAGAGAGAAAGAAAAGTATTCTCTGAGGCCAGGCCTGAAATCCACTAAGCTGCAAAAAAACAACAACAAAAAACAACAAAAAACAAAACAAAACAAAACAAAAAACCAAACCATCAAAACCAAAGAAACAAAGACAAAAAATAAATAAATAAAAAAAATCCTCAAACCCAGACCAGCACCACCAAGAAAACCTTTTCCTGTAACTGGCCGCTCTCGAAGCTGTCTACCTCTCACACTGCAAAGCTATGCGGAGGGAACAGAGCACTACCCACTCCCTGCGGGTTTTCTCTTTCCTTTAAAAGTGTTTATTTGGGGTTGGCTTGAGGCCCAGTGGGAGAGAGCTTGCCGCACACGCATGCAAGGAAAGAAGTGCTTTCGTGAGAGTAACTGAGTGCACTGAAAGGCACAGTGCCTCTGACCTCTGCACTAGCACAGTGTCGCCCCTGGGGGCTCCCTGGCTGGCTCTGCCTTGGGGAAGAGGAAGGACGGTCCTTGGGCCGGATTCAGGGCCACACTGTGAGTCACCATCGCCCCACCCCAGGTGCGATCGGCTCGGCCTGCCAGATGCAGTGGCTGAGCCGAGAACGCAATGGCCTGGCCAGCTGAGCCTGTGGTGACCCTGGCCACATGCAGGGCGCTGGTAGCCTGGGCTCCTCTGCACTTGGGGGTCACCCTACCCTCTAGAGTGCCACCTGGAGGCTGAGAGAGGGGACTGTCAGCTCAGAACATGTGCTCAGGTGCTACGGAAGTCCATCCCCTGCGCTGCTGCCGGGCAGGGTGTTACCTCCACCTGTGGGTCTCATGCCAGAGGCAGGGCTGCGATGGAGCTGGACAAGGGTGTGCGGTGCACATGGGGTGTGCAGCTTGCCCTTGGAGCTAGTGATGGATGGACCTAGCCCCGGGGCATCCAGCTGGGGTGCTGCCCTCACTGCCAAAAGGGGTC
The DNA here is from genome assembly GCF_000260255.1 of Octodon degus. Lineage (NCBI taxonomy): Eukaryota > Metazoa > Chordata > Mammalia > Rodentia > Octodontidae > Octodon > Octodon degus. The sequence continues at coordinate 2,292,730 of NW_004524605.1, read as the reverse complement.
TGCATGGCGGCTGGGCCCCATGCCTTGAGGGGCTGTGACACCAGCTCCGGGGACTGAGGTCCGCGCAGCTTGCTGGAGCTTCCTGGAACTGCAGCAAGGGAGCAGGGCACTTGCCAGGCTTCAGGGCTCCCTGCTTCCCGCCTGAGGGTCACGGCTCCACGCACGCACGCCGTCTCCATGTCCTCGGGTCCCTGCTCTGGGCGGACGGAGGGCCAGACGCAGCCTCCTGTCATCACGTAAGGGCGCCGCGCCACCCCGTCTCACCCCACCGAGGCACCTTTCAGGTCACTAGGCAGCAGGGGTCTCAGGGACGCGGGGCTCCCTGGCTCTACCGCTGGGGGGCAGCAGAGACGGCCGCTGTCACCCGGAGCTGCGGGCTGCCCGCGCCCGCCTGCGCCGCCGGGAGGAAGGGCCGAGGGTGGGTGCCGGCGCCAGCCCGCGTGGCCTCCCCCGCTCTTCTACCCCGGGCTGTTCTGACGGCGCTCTGGGTGCTGGTGGGGCGCCCTCGGGCTGCGATGGCGGGGAGACTGCGCCTTCGGGGTCTCTCGGGGCCACGCTGGGGTCGGCCCCGGAGCGCTGGCCGAGCGAGGTCGTGCGGTGGGTGAGGCCACGGGGCGCACTTAGGCTCTGGCACCCTCCTCGCAGCGGGCGGCTGAGCCCCACGGGGCCTCGGCAGGGGGCTGCAGCCTGCCTCGGCCAGGGCCGGCTCCCGCTCAGGCTCAGGGCTGGACATCCAGCCGCGGGGAGAGCCCCGCCCGCAGCTCCGCCCTGCTCCCGCGCTGTCGGCTCTGCTCTCCGCGGGCCCCTTCCCTCGCACGCGGCGGCGCGGCGGCGCACAGTGTGGCCTGAACTCCGGCAGCCCTGGCAGGTGCTGGTGCCGCGCAGGCCGCCTGAAGCAGCCCTCGCCGGTTCCGACAGGGTCGGACGGGACCTGGCCGTGAGCGTGTGGCCGGCCCGCGACGGCCGGGAGGGGCAGTGCTGCGGAGCCCCAGGGCAGCCCGAGCCGCCGGGCCTGAGCCTGCCGGAGCCCCAGCCCCTCGGGGAGGCAGAGCAGAGCAGGGCAGGGCAG
>NW_004524605.1:2259119-2290460 GCF_000260255.1 Octodon degus | reverse complement strand
AGGCAGCTCAGTGAGGGTCAGGAAGAGAACAGCTGAAGAGGAAAGGGCAGAGAGAGCAAAAACAAATGACAAATTACCGGGTAGCCATCTCGTCCTGATTGCCCCTGTGGTAATTAATACGTCATTAATAATCAGACTTTCGGCAGAAAACCATGTGGCAGCACTTAGATCTGGGTCAGCTGCATTCCCAGCCGCTCTGCCTGGCTGGCAGAGGCGTCCGAGGGGAGGACACGCTCCCGTGGGTTGGGGCAGCGCTTCCGCTCCCTGAGGGGGCCTGGTGGAGCGGCTGCCAGGGGGCACACACGTGGATCCCCCCCCATATGGCAGAACCACGGGGGATGCGAGGTTCACCCCTGAGCCGGGTACTCAGAGCTGAGCAGCACCACTGCCTCCCTGGGGCTATACTGTGGTCCCGAGGGTACTGATGGCTGTGGGTGCGACTCTGGGCCTGGCCTAGGCAAGCAGTCCTTTTCCCTGCCCCTCAGGCTCCATGCTGGCTGTAGCTTGGGGAATTTTTCATTTGTTTAATTAATACATTTAGTATTTAACAACCAAAAAGAAAAAAAAATAAATGTATTTGGTTCAGGGTCTCACTATATAGCTTGGACTCATAGTGATCCTCCTGTTTTCAGCCTCCTCAGCACTGGGACAGGCATGTGCCACCATGCCTGGTATTGATGGCTAGCTTAGTGTACCCAGCATGGGGCTGGTGCAGCATATAGTGCCAGGGATCAAACCCCGGTCCCTGTGCTTGCCAGGTAGGCACTTAGTCCACTGAGCTATCTCATTGGCCCAGCAACCAAAAATTTTTAGGAAGTCACTCAGCAGCTCTCTGCGCTTTGTGCATCTGTGAGCCCACACAGGGGTGCGTTTGCTGGACCTGTGGGAACCATGATAGGAGGAGATGCTGCTTGTGGCCAGGCCCAGGACAGTCCTGTTGGCTTGGGCCTTCGGAGGCTGAAAGGGGCGCTGCACACATGGGCAGCCCAGACTCTGCAGCTGATTGGAAAATAAATCATGGCAAGTGGAAGTCAAGAGCAAACAGGCTCACTGGGAAAGAATCCTCTGGAAGGTTAATTTTGGCTCGAGCCAGCTGTCAGTGCGCTTCTTGAACAGATTCTTTGGGATTTATCGGGTTCTGAAAAACCGCCAAGAAGGATCAAAGGCAGGCACGCCCAGGCCCCAGAGTGCAGGGTTCATCCTCTGACAGTCCCCTCATGTTCCAGTCCTGCTGGCCACTAAGCGGTGCTCGGGCCCCTCCAGCCTCCTGTCCTATTCACCCACCTCGGTCCTGGGGATCAAATTCTGGGCTTGAGCACAATGGGCAAGTGCTCCACCATGAGATACATCTTTGGTCCTTTAAAATTTTATTTTGAGATGGAAACTCATTAAGTAGCCCAGGCAGGCCTGGAACTTGTGCTCTTCCTGCCTCAGCTCCTAAGTAGCTGCAGCTGCGGGCGCACCACCACCACGCCGGGCCATGTTCGTGCCCTTCTTAAGCGCAGTGCTATTTTCCTTCTGTTACCATCTCCAATACTTCGCACAGGTCAGCGGGGCTGACTGCAGGGGTTAAGCCCTTCTGGCAAAGAGAGAATAAGCCCCAGAAGGGGAGTGAGCCTGACTCTCCCCCCAGGGCTGCCGCCCAACTCCAGCCCATTCTGCCACAGCCTGGGGGTTAGAATCAGCAGCTGCACACCACTTAAAAACAAGGGCTTGGGTATGAATTTCTGTGCACTGAGTTGAGCCAGAGATGTGGTGGGGCGTGGTCCAGCCGGCGGCTCTCCTAGACTCAGGCTGCGGGCTGTGCCCGTTCACTCGGGAGCCAAACCTGAGGGCTCTGTGCTTGCGTTCACCTCCAATAGGACAGGACTGGGGCCTCCGACCTCCGACCTCTGGCTGGCGCAGGCGAGCTCGGGTATTTTCTTTCCTTCCTTCCTCGCTGTGCTGGGGATCACTTGGCCACACCCCTGGCTTAAGTGAATTCTTCTCTTTTTTCCTTCCTTTTCCTTTCTCCCTTCCTCTCTTTCTCTTCTTTCTAAAATAATACACCTCCCTCACCAAAGGTAATTCTCATGAGAGACCAACAGAGAGAGAACCACAAAAGTGTCTTATCTGTCAGGAGCGGAGCACGGCGGCGTCGGGACACTTACTGGAGGACCTGCAAGACACAAGCAGAGAAGCCACCATCAGCGAGGTGGACAGGAAGCGTCCCTGGACTGTCTCCAGCACAGCTCCCGGTGCCTCTCCCTCCCTTCCCACCCCTCATAGGTGGCCATAGGGTCACAGCTGTTTGCTGTGACAGCCCCACAGACACACAGCAGAGAGGAAGACACTCTATCCTCTGAGGGGATGGCAGAGCCCACGCATCCTGGTTTGCATGCGCGACGCTGAGTGCTGGTGGCGACCGAGGGCTCTTGGTGGAGAGACTCGGGAGCTCATGCTCTGCGTAAGGAGCACTGGATGTGCCAGAGAAGCCCAGGAGGACAAGCCCAGTACAGCTGGGCACACACGGGGGACATGCAGGACTGTGTGTCTGTCCCTCCAGGCCACAGGCTTGAACTGTGGACTCAGTCGCTGGGAGTCCAGAAACGCTCAGAAAAGCCCTGTCTGCACTGAGCACCTACAACTTCCCTCCCGTCACTGTTCCTACACACTACAAGGTAACAGCTGCTCAGGTGGTACTTAGCTAAGTCATCTAGAAGTGCTGTCAAGCAAGCAGAGGTGTGTACAAATCTTATAGCATTTTATGTAAGGGACTCAATCTTCGCAGGTCTCTGGGGCTCCCAGAAGGAGCTGTCTGTGGACACCAGGCATGGCTGTGCCTGGATGGGGAGCAGGGCACCCTAGAAGATGTCTCCCCACCTTCAGTGCCATGTGCCTCCTACCACGGTACAGCAGGAAACCCGATCTGCCCCCTTCCCACCAGCCCTCCATCAGACACTGAGCCACAGACCTTCAGGTCGGAAGTGGAAGCTCTCATGCAGAGCTACATCATCAGCCCTTATTTTTTTTATTTTTATTTTTTTTGTTTTAAATTTGAGATGGGGTTTCACTATGTTACTAAGATGCCAGGTTGGGCTTGAGCCTTCGATTCTCCTGCCTCAGCCTCCAGAGTACTGGGGTCAGAGCTGTGTACCATCGCGCCGGCTGGCATTGCCTTTCCAAGGCCAGACACACACATGTGCCTGCGCCTGCCCCGGCCTCTTCTCCACACCCTCAGGGTAATCTGCAGGAACTGGCCCACTTCCCGGTATGGCCAGCCGCCCTCTCCGCTCCCTGGAGCCCTGCCCTCCTCACCGTACTCCTGTCTGGCACAGCCCCCTCCAGCAGGTCCTTCCCAACAGCGCTGAAGCCCACTCTGTGGCCTCAGTGGATGCCCAACCTTTGGTGCTCCACCTCCGTTAGGCTTACATCCACATACCCCCAAGCCCTCATGTGCTTCTAGGCGGGCTTTGGCGAGGTGGCTGGACTGCAGCGTGGAGACTACTCTGATGATGGGTTCATGGTGAACTTCGATGCCAAGAGGGGAACCCTGGTTGGAGGTGGGTGTGGCCCGCTCTGCCTCCCTCCAGCCCCCGATCTCTTGCTGCTGCCTGCCCTGCCATGGACTGCTTCACCCTGCAGTCCCTTCTGCCATGCCGCCTGGCTTGGAGCCCACCCAAACTTCTGCACATCATGAGCCAAAATAAACTTCGCCTCCCTTCCCTTTTGGTGTTGGGTTTGGAGTCTCAGTGAAGAGAAATTACCTAGGACTCTTCCTTCAGTCCTGCCTGGCAGGGCCTGCTCCCACCCGGCCAGACGTTCCCCAGCGGGGGCCACCCCCTCGCTCTCTGGAGCTCCTTTCACTCTGCCGCGAGTCTGGTCTGGGGCCCATCCTGAGCAGCTCCCCCAAGGTGCCCAGTGACCTGTGCCCTGCGACAACCCCGCAACTCCTCCTCACGCTGCCCTCCAGGAAGCACCCGTGCTCCTGCCCGAACGCTCTTGGGGCGCTCTCCCCGGGGCTTCCACAGTGCCCTCGTCTCCTGTCCTGGCCATGCTCACTCACAGTGCCCTCTGTGTCCGATTTGGGGAGTATCCCCAGGGCTCTCTGCCTGCTCACCTCTCCTGTCCCCTCCAGCTCGCTTCCCTCCAGCACAGCCGTGTGTACTGCAGCCGCACCTGGACTCGGCGTCTGGACTCCCTTATGAGCTGCCTGCTGGGAGCTCCTCTGAGTGATTCGGTTTCTCCAGCGGACTGCACAGCTGTACTGGACCCTCTCCCCACAGCCTGCTCCTCTCCCTTAGCTCCTGGTCGCCGAAGGGTGTCGATCTCCATCTGGTTAAGGAACCGGAGGACACGGGCGACTGACGCTTTCCTTCCCTAACCGACCCTTACAACTATCATCTATCCTCTCCTCCCTTTCTTTAGATGGGGTCTTGTTATGTTGCTCAGGTGGGTCTTGAACTCCTGGGCTCACGTGACCCTCCTGTATCAGCCTCCAGGTGGCCGCACGACACGCACAGCCCAGGTTCCTCACACTAGACTCCATTTCCTGATCTCCCTCTGATACCACCACCCGAACCCTGTGATGGCCTGGCCGCAGCAGGGCTTCCTGACTGACCTCAGCGCTCCCGAGGCTCCAGAGCGCTCGCTGTCTGCCCAGTGCTGCTCTGGGCCAGGGGTTCTCCTGTGAGAATAATGAAGGCCCTGTCCTCGTGGAGCTTCCCGCACAGCAGGGGGCACAGACCAGGGCATGAGTGGAAGAAGCAGGGCCTGGCCTGGCAGGCATGGAGGGTGGGCGGCTGGAGCCCAGGGGGCTCAGGCGGGCGCCATCCTGCGCAGAGCTGGAGAGGCTCTAAGGCATGGCGCCCTCACTGGGTGGCAGCCCTGTGGTCAACGAGGTGGAGCTCACCTCGCTGGAGGAGCTCCTTCCCGGGGAGGGGCTCGGGATACTCTCCTCTGTAGCACTTACTCCACAGCGATGCAGTGCAGCTTGGGAGTGCTGGCCTGGCACATGCGTGCCGTGGGCTCCAGCCCCGGCCCTTTGGACAGAAGATTTCAGATGTACACTCCATGGCCGTGGTGGCTACTCCAGCCATCTACCTGTAGATGTGCTAGCACACGCATAGGCCAAGCATGTCAGAATGTTCACTGAAGAACCACTCGAGATGGCAAAGACTGGAGCTAGCACAGGTGCTACATAAGCGAAGTATAGCTGTGATGGACTATTACGCAGCCATAGAAAGACGCAGTTCCCAATAATGTCTCCCTGGTCTGTTAGGTTTTTTAAAAGGTGTGGAGTGCTATCATATGAGGTGCTTTGTACTAAGACCCTCTAGGCTTTGGTCTGGGCAGAGAGCGGGGTATCTCTAGGTATGGACGCAGAGGTGGCTACGAGGACCATCTCTCAGCAAGGGGCCGAGCGCTGGAAGACGGGAGGGGCAGGCAGCCTGACTCCCACTGTGGACTCCTGTCCTTCCCCCGATGCATATATATGGCCAAGCCTGGCAGGAAATCAGCTCACGAACTTGAGCATGGCCAGAAAAAATCCTCATCTCTGTCTGGTCATCACAGTTGTTGCTGTCTCCAGGCCTGGCTTGTTTTGGGAGTCCAGTGTGAGTGTGAGTGTGTGTGTGTGTGCATGCCTGTGTGCGCAAGGAGTAAGGTCACTCACTGTGAGTGCCCGCCGTCCCTTGAAAGCTCTGCCGCCAGCTTCCTGAGCTCCATCTGCAACCTCGTGAGGTGCATCTCATGGGAGCAGAAACCCAGGCTCAGAAACCTCCTCCAGCTCACATACGTCTCTGACCCAGGCAGGACGCAGCAGGCCGACCTGCAGCCCAACGGGGGCAGAGGGAAGTGGGCTTAGCAGAAAGTGCTCCGAGTGTGCTGAGCTCCCAAGGCCACTCTGCACGTGCGTGTGCCGCTGCTGCTTTTCCACGGTTTGGTTTCATGCTGAACGCGAGTTCTGGCGCTCCCACTCCTGCTGCCGGAAGGGCTGGCCCTGGCCGAGGCAGGTGTCCGTGCACAGCTGTGTGTTGGAGTCCAGCGCCACAGCGCGGCTGGGCAGAGACTGACTTGGGCACTGGGCCGGCGGGTGTGTGCTCACTGGGTGGGAAGGAGCCCTCTAGGTCGTGTCCCTGATGCAGGGCTGCCCCTGGTGCCCGACAAGGATGGCGCCAGGGTGCCACGGAGATGAAGCGCACAGTCCTCACGCCCGTGTCGGGTGGTGCAGTCTCTGCCGAGGTCCAGGCCCAGCCCCATTTACCTTCAGTCACCTCGAGACTGACGGCACCAAGCAGGTGGAGAGGCAATAAATATGCAGTATGTAGTGAGCACAATGGGCAGAGCGTGTGCCTGCTTGGTTCATGGTCCTCCATCGAGGGGCCGAGGCTGAGGGTCAGCCTGACCCCAGGTCACCCTCGGTAAAGGTAGTGCACCGGGAGCTTTGTGTAGTCGCAGACCCGGGGAGCCACCATCTGACGCAGGTGCGCCCCGCCTTGGCTCCTGGGAGGCAGCATGTGCTGGATGTGAGAGCGGGTGCGTGGCTGCCCGCGGCTCCCGGGAAGCCATGGGACCTTGGCCAGGCTCACGCAGCCCTGGTGCGGGTGGGCAGGCGGTTCCCGTCACTGCCCCCAGGTTTGTCCTTGGCCTTTGATTTCTAGCGCTTGCTTTGGCCCGGCTGGCTCCGTGTGCTTTTCTCTTATTCTACTCAGTGTCCACTTGGCGTCGTGGAAAGGGACAGTGTCATTTCCCAGCCCAGTTAGGGAGCTTTCATCCTGATTTCCACAAAATTTTCCTGCTGTTTTGTTTTTCTGGTAACCCCATTCTCTGAATGCTGGTGTTTTCTCTCTCTGAGGCTACTTTTCTTAATTTATTTTCTCTGTCTTCTGGTTACATAAGTCGCTATCAATGTGTTTCTCTGTTTTTTGACTTTTCTCAAAGTTTAAATCCATGGTTGAACCTCAGGAAGTTTCAGTTTTGTCAAGTTCAGCCCTCGTTTCATTTTGGGGTGCTGGGGGTTGGACTCAGGCTGTTTGCACTGAGCGATATTCCCAGAACTCCCACTCCTCCATTTCTTTGGGGCGGGGTCTCACTAAGTCTCTAAGTTGCCCAGGCTGGGCTTGAACTTGTGCTGTGGTCCTCCCGCCCCAGCCTCCCAGAGTGCTGGTACGACAGGCCTGTGACACTACGCCTAGCCTCAGTTCTTTCTCTTGTGCTTTTGGTTTCATAGATCAACCATTTTTGCCTATTCGAGCCCATGCAGATTTCCTCTTGTTTTGTGGTATGGGGTTGGCAGCCTCACCTTTCACAGCTGGGTCTGCAGTGCGTTTGGAGTTAACTTTGTACACGTGTGAGGAGCATGTGCGGTTTTGCTCTTTCGTACTCAGTTGTCCAAGCACTGCTGAGTTACGCAGGAATCTGTGTTGGAAAAGACTTGCTAGAGTGCAAAGATGTACTTCCGGGAGCTGACTCTTGTTTCTCTTCTGCATTTTAGGGAAGAGTCTACAGGGTGTTCAGAGTCCCTCGACTAGACTCGCAGTGATTCTCCGTTTACAGGCTCCGCGAGCGCTGGAGTTACGGGTGTGTGCCACCGCGCCGTCTCCCTCACTGTCTCAGGGCACCCTGGGGGCGGGCTGGCCTGGCAGGCCCGGGGATCAAACTCCCGGCCGCTGAGCCTGCGTGCAGGCGTTTCGGTCCGCTGAGCTAAGTGGCCGGCCCTCCGGGGTCTAATTCTGTCCCACTGATCTGCATGTCCAGCCTGTGCCCGTGCCACGCGGCCACGATCGCTGCGGCTTTCACCGTCTCAACACTGGGAGGCGCCGGCCTTGCCTGCAGCCCCAGCTACGGAGGAGTTTGAGGTCCGTCTGGGCAACAGAGCGAAGCCCCATCTAACAACGGCTAAACACAGCTTGGAAAGGAGCGGGGCGGGGCGCTGCGTGCCTGCCATCCCAGCACTCCAGGCCAGCCTGGGTCACTTTGTGAGGTGCTGTCTCAAAGAACCAAAAATTTTTTAAAAATTTAAGTGTTATCTTTTAACTTTGTTTCACTTTTTCCAGGTGTTTTGGCTCTTCTGGATCCGTACATCCCCTGTGTATCAGTCGGTCAATTTCTGATTGCTCATCAATGTCCCTTTCTTCTTCTTTTTGAGACAAGGTCTCGCTATGCAGCTCAAGCTGGCCTCGAGCTCACTATGTAGCCCAGGCTGGTCTCGAACTGGAAGCAGCCCTCCTGTCTCAGCCTCCCGAGCGCGGGATCACAGATGCGGACCGCTGCACCTGTACAGCGCGTGAATCTGGCCAGCCGTGTGTACCTCCTCTCACATCCCTCAAGTCTTTATGGTGAGAGCGCAGTGAGCCTTCCCGGCAGCTCTCGGAGATGCACAGTACTGCTTCCCGGAGTCTCCCCGCCCAGCAGCCGCACACAGGGACCACCTCCCACTCACACCTGTGGCTTGGTCCCCGCCCGGGAACCTGCCAGTGCCCTTCTTATCACCTCCAGCATCTGGTCCCCACACTCCACATGCAGCTTCTGTGAGGTCAGCTTCCTTGGATGCCACAAGGGTGGAGCGCCTTTCTGTGCCTGGTTTATTTCGCTTAACATAACGACCCCCAGTTTTATCCATATTGCTGCAGAGGACAGGACTTCATTCTTTTTTATGGCTGAATAGTACTCCACAGCATGTTTCATCCTTAGTTGTCCATCCTTAGTTCCCACTTTCTGGCTGCTGTGAATGGCGCTGCAGCAGGCACAGGAGTGCCAAAGCCTCTCTGACGTCTCATTGCCTTTCCTCTGGATACACACCTGTTGGTGGGACTGCTGGATCATAATTCTACTTTAAAATCCTTGAGGCACCTCCAAACTGGTTTCTGTAATGGCTATACCGGGCACAAGGGCTCTCTTTCCCCCTTATCCTTGCCAACACTTGTTACTGTTAGTTTTTTAAAGAATGGCCCTTCTGGCTGGGATGCAGAGACGGCTTGTGGTGGTTTTAGGTTGCGCTTTCCTGATGATTGGTGAGTTGAGATTTTAAAAATAAAAGTGCAGCCTCAGGCCAGGGAGATAGCTCAGTAGAATAAGCCCTTGCCTGGCAAGTGCAAGGTCCTGAGTTCAATCCCCACTACTGCCAAAATAAAATCACAGCCTCTGCTCAGATCTATCGCTCCCTTCCTAATGGGTTTCAGGCACACCGAATCCTATTATGCCTTGTCCTTAAAGAAGTAACTATATATTCCTGATCGCCTTCCAAAAAGGATGTCATGGAGCTCATAACAAAAGGCAATAAAATCTTTTATGAGGATGGAAAGTGAGGACTGAAGGAGGAAGTGTGTATTTGGCAGGGTGGAGACCCGGCGGGGAGATTGCACAGAGAGCTCAGGCGGGAGGAAGCGCGCGGCATGGACCATAGCAGCCTCAGCTTCTGGAGGTCAAGATGAGAAAGAGGAGCTCCAGGGTGCTTCCTGCAGTTGACTCCACGCGTTAACCTGGAGGCCTGTGTGAGGAGCACAGTCTCCTCCTGGGCCAGGAACGAGCACCATCTCCCAGACCTCGGCAGCAGCCGCCTTGGGGGCCACCTTGAGTTACCGAGGTGCTGGCGTTCGTCCATGTTTGTGAGGGCCACTGCAGCCCGGGGAGAAGGCTCCCAGGAGCAGGTGCTCAGCGTGCTGCCAAGGGCAAAGAAAGCTTGGATTGTATGCCCAGCTAAAGGAGGGGACGTTCTGGGCAGGAGAGGCTGAGGCGAAAGTTGGGTGACAGATGGGTGTGGGGACACACGATGGGGTGCTCATGAGCACGGTGGGGGTGGTGTGGAGACCCAGGTGATACCAGCAGTCTGCACATCATGCGAGGGTGTTGTTGGCCCTGTGATGGGGGAGGGGTCCGGGTGAGACTGGCTGGGCGGGCAGGGAGGCATCAGCTCCTCTGTCCCCAGAGGAGGGGACAGCACTTGCTGGAGGGAGGCGGGAGGCAGGCAGTGCTGAGCAGGGCACTGGGGCACGGTGGGTTCACTGAGGAGGCAGGCAGGGCAGGAGGTGGGGTCAGGCATGAAGGGGGAGCTGGCCTGATTCCAGCAGGGAGGCCAGTGGGAGGGAGGACAGAGATACAGCGCTATCGGGAAAGGGCAGCTGCCCCCACTGCCTTGATCATCTGTAACTGACCACCGGGCCCGCAGCTCAGAAGACGGCTTGGGGCACAGGGCAACGCACCCCTTGCATTCACCATCAACCTGCCATGCTTCAGAGCAGGGCCCCGCGGTCCCCCGTGGCGAGGCTCTCCTCTGACGCACGAGTTTCGCAGAGACGTCACCCAGAATGGGATCGCCCCTTTCTGCTCCCTTGTGGAGCTGGGGCGTTAAACCCCACCTGCAGGGTGTCGGCTTCTCCCCCAACTCCAGCACAAGGGAAGGGTGTGCCAGGGAGAGTTCCACTGCTAGGCAAGTAAACTATATTTCGTGCACATAAAAGAAAGAGAGAAAAGGAAGGAAGAACAAGGTGGAAAGAAAGATGAAGGCAGCAAGGTGTTTTCTGGTACACCCAGGAGGTCATCTGTCACTTTGGCTGTGATGATGTCAGAGGGGCCTGGTGAAGGAAGGTGGTGGGGACGGGGCTTTGGCATTTTTTGCACTGAGCATGGAACTTGGGGAGTGCTGAATTACATCCCGGGCCCTTTCTTATTTTACTTTGAGATAAATAGTCTTGCTAAACTGCCCAGGCTGCTTCACATTTGGGATCTTTCTGCCTCAGCCTCAAGGGGGGCCGGAATTGCATGCATGTGCCACCACTTGCTTGTGCCATTTAGGGATCAGGTGTTGAGCCTGGTGGCCCGGGGGACTCTGCACATGAGTCACTTAGACGAACTGAGGCGTCGGAAGGTTTCTGCAGGAAGGGTGGAAAGGAGGCGAGGAGCTTCATCCTCACAGCTCTGTCCGGGGACAAAGGTGAGGGCTGTGCAGACCCTGAGCTGCGCACGTGCTCAGGGGACCACCGTGGGGACCAGGATCGAGCCCCCGAGGAGGCATGGTAGGAGGGACCCGGCCTGGACGGCTATTTCAGAGGTGGCTGGGCACCGAGGGGGCCACTCCTACAACTGCACAAGTCAGGAGGCTGAGAAAGGGCAGTTGTGGGGCAGTGTCTTCCGGGGACTGTGGCTGGCCTTGGGGCATGGAGACCTGCTTAAGGCCCTGGGTGTGACGGAAACAGCCGCAGGGTTCTGGGGCAACCTCCAGGCCTAGACTCAGGAACGAAGAAAATCCAGGACTCACCAGGGTCGCCTCTTCTTCCGGGCTTGCCACGCCTTCCAGGGGGACCTAGACGGGAAGACAAAGACAGCTGCGTGAGAAAGAAGCCGGGGTGCACTGGGGGCAGCCTGCCTGCTGCTCACACACCTCCCGGAGGACTGCCCCGCCCTCCGCCACACTTCGGCCTGGGCCTGCGGGGACAGAGCGGGCGGGCAGCCCCTCACTTCCGGCGCCTTCCCTGACCGCCTTCCTGGTCCCCCGCTCTCCCACCCCGTGATCATCCTGTCCTCTGTTCCCTTATTCATTTTCAAGTCCTCCCGGTCACCCTGGGTTGCTCTTCAGGCAAGAGAGTTTAAGGTTTAGCAGAAAAAATAAGGCTGGGGTGGTGTCCCAGGGAGTTCTCTCATAAAAGCGCTGATAAAGGCCCGCCGCTAGGATTCAGAAAGTGAAATGACAGAGCCGGTGGACAGAGACCTGCATGGACCGACTGAGGTGCTGAGGCAGCTCAAATGCAGAGCTATAGGCCGCTCCGCCTTTCTCTCGTGGGGACCTGCCGCAGCTCACCTGCACGCTGTGCATCCCTGCTTAGGCAGCAAAGCTTTCACCCTCGCCTCTGCCGTGTGCAGGGCTTTTGCCCTCCATCTACACTGTCCCCAAGGCCCAAGTGACCCTGATGCAAGAGAGGGCGGCTCCAGGGCACAGAATTCTGGCCACCCTCTGCATCCCGGTCATGGTCTGGCAGCGCTGTCTGTCCTCACAGGGTCCCCTGCAAACGCTGTGTCCTTCGTGCTGCCTCCCTCTCCACCTCATCGTCTAACCAGCCTTGACCTCCTATTTCTTGGAGGCAAAGACGAGCAGAAGTGAACTTGAGGGTGGCTGCTACAGTAGCACTTCACACTGCTGGCTGTCTTGCCTGCCCAGTGTGTGCCTGGCTCCAGGCAAGTCTGGAGGCCATAGGGGTTGAGTGTGATGGTACAAGACAATGCGCTTTCCTGCAAAGTCGGCCTCCAGCCCCTCCAAGAGTCCCTAGCATGACCCCGGGGAGAATCAGAGGCTGCCCATTGTCAGGGCTCAGGCGGGATGGCTCCTGGACAGCATTTCCCATTCTAGCCCTTTGCTTGTGGTGGGTGCCGGGCCTCTGCTCATCTCTGGCGTGGGGTTGGCCCAGGGCCGAGAATCAGGCACAGCTCTGGGTCAGAGGCGCTGTCTGGCTGTCATGAGGGGAGCCTGGCGGGGGAGAGGGGTGGGCTCTGGGGGACGATGAGAGGAGAGACTGATCCAAGTGGGCTGTGGTCCCTAGGTGCTGCGTAGGGCCCTAAAACTTCTGCGGGCCCATGTTGGAGTTGAGATGGAGTTTCCTGCCAGTCTGTTGGGCTGAGGGCTTGAGTTCAGGATTCTTGAGCAAAACTTGAAGTTTAGAGCATGTTACACCTTGCAGCCATGAGCTTGGAGGTGGAACCCACGCCAGTGACATGGCCCCTGAAATGGATCTTGAGTTTGGGGTTTGTACCAGAGTCACCGGGAGTTGTGGTGGTCCAACAGGGCCAGGGTTTTGCATCCCTGTAACAAGCAGCTTTTCACATCTGCATGGGACTTGGTTTCAGAAGCCCCTCTTGTTCTAGGCCAAGATTCGAGACAGCTGCACCCAGCACATGGCCAGCTGCCCCTGACTTCAGCACCTGGGGTCTCACTAATACCTCAGGCCTTCAGTGGGCAGGTATCCTCTTTGGCGCCCTGAGTGAGGCTGCTTATGCCTGAAACCTGGTGGCCCCGTCATGCAGGATAACTGAGCCCTGTGTCTCGGGGCTGGTCAGCACCTTCAGGTGCTGTTCTCTCCTTTGACCCATCTGCTTCCAGGGCAAACAAGGGAGTGGGAGCAGGGGCCCATGAGGCTCCAGTGCTTGTGGGAAGAAGACTCATCATTCGCCAACAAAATTTTGGGGCTCATTAAAGAACGTTGCCGGGGCATAGCAGGAAAGGGCCCGTGAGTGTGGGATTCTCAGGCTCTGCATGGGCCTGCGGCTGTGTCAGGATAGTGGTTTCTCGGTGGCATTGCTAGGTGCAAGTGCTTTTCCTGGGTGAGCTGGTGTGGCAACAGGCCTAGGAGAGAGGGACGCACCCAGGGCTGGCTGCTGCCCGGGCAGGGTGGGGTCCTTACCTCCCAGGGCCTTGGGTGAGCTCCCAGCAGGCCTAGAATTGGGGAGTCACAGGACTCAGGACCTATGAGGAGCATACACAGGGCATGTAGAGAAAGAGGATGAGGCTGCTCATGAGCTCTCTTGGGGCCATTCCTAGCCAGACCCTGGAGGCTTTTGTGACTATCACCATTGGACAACTGGTCTACCAGGTGAACTCTAGATTCCTACATGGGCAGCAGGCCCAAAGCCAAACCCATCGCCCAGTTACTGTCCGCACCTAAGTACAGGCACCACCAGTCCCCAGACATCTGAGCCAGGTGCCAGCTTGGAGTTACCCCACTGTACCCTCCTTCCCCCATGCCTACCCTAGACTGCTCCCCAGTTTGGCAAAGACGCCCAGTCCTCAGCCACTCCATCACATCCCTTTCTGCTGTGCTTGATAGAAGGACACTCACCGGGACGTGGATTCTGCCCCCCATGTAGCTCCGTGCCCCCAACTCCCCGATCAGAATGGGACCAGGTGAGGTGGCTGAGCAAAGGAAGGAGGGGAGGATGGTGAGGAGGCCACAGGCCCCAGAGCCTGGCCCTCTCTCTAACTGACTGTGAAGTCCAGCAAGATGCAGGCTCAGAGAGGCCCAGGACCACCTGTTTTGGGGGCACTGGCCATTTAGACGAGGCGTACTCTCAGTCCTCCTTTCTGCAGGAAGTGAGACTGGCCACGCTTGGCCAACAGAGGCCCTGGGAGAGGAGGCAAGTGCTGGGCTCCATGCACATGGTGAGGCTCTGCATGGTCACGTCTGACACACAGGAGGATGGGACAGGGGAGGGGAGGGCAGATGCAGAGGGCACAGGGAGCCCACCCTGGGGGCAACCTGGGCTCAGCATCTATGCCTGCCAGGTTGGCTTTTCATCCAGTGGATGTGAACCCAGGACCCCAGGCCTGCAGGTCTTCTGCTGCCCACCTGTGAGCCCATTTGCTCCCCAACATCTCTGAAGAAGATGTTAGGGCCCCTGGAGAGATGCCCTGCCTGAGGCTGTGTGTCTGGTTCCTGTGGGGGCCCTTCACACTCAGTGCACTACCAGGGCTCAAGGACAGCTGCATCTGACAGGCTGAACACTGGGCAGCCTCCTGGGCAGCTTGGCAGCCACAAAACAAGCCCCCAGGCATGCATGCCAGGCCCCTGCCAGAGTTTCCTCCTGGTCTGTTTTGCCTGATTTTCTACAAGTAGGAGAACCTCTCCTGTGGCTGTGGCTGACTTGGACATGCAGGAGGGTGCCGGGAGTCTGTCCCAACTGACCTATTCATGGGAAATAAGGCTGGGAGGGATAGGATGCGTCTTGCCCAGAGAGGCTGCTGGAGAAATTGTTCCTGCTGCAACTCTGCCAGTGACAAAGGCCATCTGGATCTGGGAGAAGGCCACTGTCCCCAACTCTGCCTGGGACCCATATGTGTATAGGTCAAAGATGGCAGCTTAGGCTCCCTCCAGAAGCTGTGGTAACAGAGCAGGAGAGAACAAAACCTGGCTGATGAGGAAGCCCTTCCCCGTGCATGCCATTTGCCTTCTTGGAGCCTCAGGTCCCCCACCTGTGACAGCCAAGGGAGAACCAGGTGAGCTGGCAGTGGAGGACACAAAAAGAGACCTTCTCAGGACCCCAGCAGTAATTGCCCCCAGGGGCTTCCAGGCCATCCAGGCCATCAATACCAGGGCCTTGGTATTAGTGGACTCTTCCGCATCCCCTGGGCAAGTGCTAGCTCCGTACCGGGTACCTTGGACAGAGTTCAGGCCAGCTTTGGACTGAGCTCTCAGTTATAACCCGTGGTCCAGCCTGCCTGCCTGCCTGCCTTTCTTTCTTCCTACCTTCCTTGCTCTTTCTTTCTCTCCTTCCCTTCCCCAGTTTTCTATCTTCCTTTTTTCCCTCCCTCCCTTCCTCCCTCCCTCCCTGTGCTTGGGGTGGCACTGAGGCCTTGTGCCTTCCGGACACATCCTCCAACCTCTGAGCTACCTTCACCCCACAGCCGGAGACACAGTGCAGGAGCCAGGTCAGCCCCATAGAAAATCCAGGGTTTGTGTCCCCAGTCGCTGCTTTTGCAGTCCTGGGCATCAGAGTGCAGAGAGCGAGCAGTTTGGGGACCCAATTTCTCCATGAAATCCTGAGGCTTAGGGTACTGCCCTGGCCAGAGAGGGCTCCAGCATGTAGCTAACTGACTCAGGGTGCCTGTGACTGCCATCTGCATGTGAAATCACTCGAGGAGGACCCTGGTTTTCTCAAGCACTGTTTGAGGACAGACAAAACGGTGCCATTTCTGGGTCGCAGAAATGACATCTCTGGTCAAGCCAGAGAACCCAGCTCCAGAGAGGGGCGGAGGACTCGACAGGCGTCCTCTAAAGACCCAGCAGTGAGGATGTGGCTGTCAAGATGCTGCTGTCCCCTACGCTGTCCTGTGGCCACCTCCGCTGAGGACAGCTCCGCAGCAGCACCTGCAGGTCCCTGTCCCTTCACACGGCCGGGGCTCCTCCTGTTGTGCTGCCTGTGTGGCCCCGCCTGCTGCCCGGCCCTCAGCTGTGACCCGCCTGCTTTCCTTCCTGCTGGCCCCAGCACAGCACATCTGTGCGCCTGCTCTAATTCAATCTGTTCAACAGCTCTGCAAACTGCGCCAATCTGTCCTGAAGGGACAAATGCTCTTACACCAGCAGCCCAAAGGTGGGAGCACCCCGGGTCCCTCTGCGGATGTCGGGGGTGTGACAGCCCTTGCCAAGGGAGCTGCCGCGCGAGAGGCCAGTGGACATCATGCCCAGTGAAATGAGGCAGCCTCTGAAGAGCAGATAACAAGTGATTTCAATTACACGAAGTTCCTGGAACAGTCAAATTTACAGAGGCAGAAAGTGGCACGTGGTGGCCATGGCCGGCGGGGGTCTGGAGAGTTAGTGTTTAACGGGGATAGTTTTACTTTCACAATGTGGAGAGAGTTCTAGGGCTGGGTGTGGTGCTGTCTGCATGCCAGTGTGCGTGGACTTAACACATTTTCAGCTGTACCCCAAAGATGGCCACACTGATGCATCTTACGTTATGCACACACAGTCACAGGTGACCACAAACACCCCCACTGGCCCTGGGCTCGTGGTGAGGCTGTGACCGGGCTGGACCAAAGAAGGCCATGCCTGCACTGCAGGCAGCCACGGCAGAGTGTCCACCACACTGGCAGTGAAGACAGTGGCACCTTAACGTCACAGGTGTCCCCAGGGTCACATGGTGAAGAAAGGGCAGACCTGCGATTCAGGTCTGTAGACTCCAGGGTCCACAGCCTGAGGCCCCAGCAACTCTACGGGGCAAACCTCATCACCTATGGATGCCCTCCTGCTTGGTGCTCGCAGAGGTCCCGGAGCCCTTCCGTCCCATCGTCCCCTGGAGCTGGGGAGGCGGGGCTGTGCTGGGGTGGTTCTGAATCCCCCCTTCAGCCTGGAGCTCCCTGAGGTCACCTAGGGCTGCAGAGGGGAGCGGGCTGGGAGCATCTGTGACAGGATCCATGAAAGCTGAGCCCACATGACTTCGCCTCACAAGTCTTAGACCAGCGGCACTCAGAGTGAAGGACTCACCCTCGTGGGGTGGTTCTTTCTGCTCACTTGCAGCCTGGTGGGGAGCCAGGCCAGGGGCAAGCCCAGGAGCAGCGGAGCAGGGCCTGCTGCAGGCTGAGCTGGGCTGGGCACATCGCCCGGTGACTCTCCGGTGTGAGCGGCCCCATCACAGGTGAGGGACTGAGGCCCACAGACGGGGGGATCTGGCTAAGCCTCCGAGCAATTAGGCGCTGGGCTTTTGCTGGCACTAAGGGAAACAGATCGTGGCTTTGGTCCCAGAGCCAAGAATGGAATGTTCCACTCAGGGGACAACAACACAGCCCTGGCAGGAAACAGGAAGGGCTGCAGGGGACCAGGGTCAGGGTGGGGGCCGGAGCAGAAGGCGGGGCTCAGGTGTACACTCCGGTGGGGGGCTCCCAGGGGACAGAGCAGGCGCAGCGTGTTAGCAGAAACCTCGCTGTCTGGAAGCCCCCAGCGCCCTGTCCCAGAGCGGAGTGGAGCAGGCACACTGGTGCCCAGCCACTGTGACCGGTGCAAGCCGGCACACGGGTGACCCAGTGGGGAGCGGGGGCGGTCTGGTGTGTTCCCCACAGCTCATGGGTCGCAACTTAATTCCCAGTGTTGATGGGGGCCTTCGAGGGCTGAGGAGGCCAAGGGAGTTTTTCCATCAGAGGTGAATTACTCCATCACTGTACAAGTGGTGTGTCCTACAAGAGTTTGGCCCTCTTTCCTCTCCCCTGTGTGCTCAGCTTTCTCTCCACACGCCCAGCCAGATGTGAGCCCCTGGCCTGGGTCTTCCCTTCCCTGCCCTCAGAACGGGAGGAGACTGAGCTACACCATGCCACACTCCACAGGTCCGTGGTAACCAGTGCCAGTTAAAATGTGCTCATGTGAGGAATTTGAGGTGTCGCCCACGGCCAGCCCTTGCTTAGCAGGTGCGAGGCCGGGAGTTGGTCCTCAGCATGCGCACTTGTAAGGAAGGGGTATATACAACAATCAGGTAAGCGAGTGAAAAAAGGAAGCTGGAATCGGAACAGGGTTCCCAAAGGCAGGGCACCCTGCAGGGTGCCGAGGAGGCTGCTCGCAGAGCCTGTGTGCTGTGTGCACCTCGACACAGCTCAGATATCGTTCCTTGTGTTGGAAGCTCAGTCCACCCGGGAGCGCGCCAGCATCGCTCCCCTCCCAGGGCCCTGACAGGGTGCGCTCAGGCCCTGTGGGGCAGCAGGGCTGGGCCTACTCTGGAACAGGATTTGGGGGTGCTCTGCCCCACCTTAGTTGCGGATTCTGGGGGGCTGGAAAATTGGCATCTTAAGCAACTTCCCGGGAGCAGCTGTTGCTGCTGGGCTGAGAAACACTGGAAGCCACTGGACTTCTTGGCTCTCTCTTTGTAACTACACACTATTTCCTTTCCTTTAAAAAAAAAGTCTTTTATTTATTTATTTGGTACAGAGTCTCGATATGTAGCTTGGACTTGTAGAGATCCTCCTGTCTCAGCCTCCCCAGTGCTGGGATTACAGGTATGCAACACCATGTCCAGGTTTTGGTGGTCGGCATGGTGGCATGACAAGCAGTACCGGGAATTGAACCCGGGTCCTTATGTTTGTTAGGCAGGCGCTTAGACTGCCGAGCTATCTCCCCTGCCATGCACATTATTGTCTTCCTCACCAAATTCTGGAGCCGCGTGGCCTCCTGTGCCCTCGTGCTTGCCAGGCTGGAGCCAGCGGAGCCTTCTAGAACCTCATCCCGGGCTCGTGGGTCCCGCAGTGACTGCTGCAGTCCCGCTGCAGTCACAGGGCTCTGCTGTGGGTCTGGCCGCACTGTTACATAAATCACCACTGAATTTCCACAGCTCCCTGACAGGAAGATGCCGCCACCATCTCACTCTACAGAGGAGGGGCTGGGCCCTGCTGCAGAAGCCACTGACCTGGAGGCCACTGTGTGGCATCCATGCAGTGAGGCTGAGATCTGGTGCCATAGCTCACACTGGGCCACCAGGCTGTTTTGTCTCTGGGTGAGCAGAGCTGGGACAGAGCCCTCCTCTCTCTGAATGGATCCCCAGGCTCTGGAAAACATTATTGGACACCCCAGGCCCAGCAGGGCCCTGGGTGGATTCCTCGTATCCGTGACTCCAAACCACTTCCTCTGAATCCAGAGTGATGAGGCTGCCACTCTGCGCCGTGGGCCACGTGCTGGCCTCATCCTGGTACTCTGTGCACGTCAGCAGCCTTACGACTGCCCCACGCAGTGGAGTTGGGGACCCTCATCCTTACAGACGTGGACCGTCAGTTACAAGAGGAGAGGTAACAGGCTCCAAGGCACAGAATCAGGAGGAGAAAGCCACAGAGTTGTCCGCCTCTGTCCCCCTGGTCCAGCACCACCAGCGTGTCTCCGTGGTCCACAGTTTCCTCCTCTTTTCCACTCTCCCATCCCCTCCCTTGTCTTTCCACTAGAGCCATGGTGTCCTTCTAGGTCACAGCTCTGATCATGCACTGCCCTGTGAAGGCGTCCACAGGTCCCCACTGGCCTGGGAGCATGGAGCACCTGCCTGGCCCTCTCCAGCCTCCTTGTCTTGCTCTACCCAGCCTTGTGCCTTTCAGGACTCGCTGCTGGAGTCCCGGCCTGGATGCACAGCCCTGGGAGCTATTCTGTGCAGATCTGTAGTACTATGCCTCCTGCTATGATTTTCCCAGAAAAACACTGGTCCCTCCTAGCCCAGCTCTGACCTGGAATCACACGCTGGCCACCCGCCGTCCCCCAGGCTGGGAATATTCACTCACTACAGGCAGCTAGCGCCCCAGGATGGAGCCGTCTGCCCCTTCTCAGCCTCACAGAGCAGTGGCCTTCGTGGATTCATCCTGTTCCTCTGAGGGCCTAGGCTAAGCCAGTTATGCCAGACCATGGTGGACGGGCCCCAAGGGGCCACGCAGAGGGCTCTGGAGACCAAGGCTGCCCACAGCGAGTGTCTGGGGCCAGTCCACTTGTTGTGGCCTTGGTTCCCCTTCATTCTGCAGCACCTGTGCCTGCCCCTCTGCTGTGGTCAGGGGAGGGGATGCCGGGTCATGACCAAGGGTAAGCGGCCACGTCTTCCTAGTGCTGGAAACCACTTAAGTGGGTTGAGCCCTAGTAAACTGCTCTTAACCACTCCCCAGGGAGAGCCCAGAGACCCCAGATAATTAGCTGCATGTGTGAGGGAGACAGGCCTGGTTTTTCTCCCAAGGATTTATGAGCTGGGGGAGTATTCTCATTGACCTCCATCTCAGGAAAGGCCTCTTTCTGGAACACTTGCTGAATATTCCGCCAACAGGGATGCACATGTGCTTGCAGCGAGCCTGCCCGACGTCAGCGCGGCTGCATATGGTTCTCATCTCCTGTGCGTTTTAGCACCGGCTCTGGGGAATGCGTGTGTTGCCGCCGGTCCCTAAACACAGCTCCAAATGAAGCCCTCATAACTCAGCCTTCATGAAAGCCATCGCTGGGCTTTCCAAACATAATTGGAAGTAGATTCAGGGTTTATTTATAAAGAATTTTTTTTAATAGGAAAAGGAGAGTGCTTGTGGGTTTGTTCTCCTAGTCCTGGTTCACAGGGATCTTGGGAAAAACCCCTGCAGCCTGCAACGTAACAGGCAGAGAAGAGCCCGTGAGAGTGTGAACGTGGTGGGCCGTGCGCCCGCGGCTCCAGATGGCCCTCTCCGCGCTCACCTGCGGGGCCCTCTGCTCCGCCCTCCCTGCCTGTGACCTTCTCTTCATTCCAGCATGCTCCTCCCGCATCCCAGCCCCTGCATCCATCCGTCCTGCTGCAGAAGCTGTCCTGTGCTTGCTCTGGGGTGAGAGAGTGACTGCACTCATCTGGGCATCACGCAGTCCTCTGCACCCTGGTCCGTCTACCACCCATCGGCCCATCCATCCCTCAGTCACCCACCCATCTGTCACCTACCCATTTGCCACCCATCTGTCCATGCACCCATCCGTCCATGCACCCATCCATCTATGCATACATGCATCCATCCACCCACCCACCCACCCACCCGTCCGTCCATCCGTCCGTCCATCCATCCATCCATCCATCCATCCATCCATCCATCTATCCATCCATCCATCCACCCATCCATCATCCATCCATTTACTCCCCATCCATCCACTCATCTGTCACCCATCCATCCATCTATCCATCCTCCATCCATCTTCCATCCACTCATCATCCATCATCCATCCTTCCATCTATCCATCCACCCATCCATCATCCATCCATTTACCCCCCATCCATCCACTCATCTGTCACACATCCATCCATCTATCCATCCTCCATCCACTCATCATCCATCCTTCCATCTATCCATTCACCCATCCATCCATGCATTCATCCATCTATGCATACATGCATCCATCCACCCATCCATCCATCCATCCATCCATCCATCCATCCATCCATCCACTCATCCACCTCCATCCACCCATCTATTGAATTATCAAACTTTGTTTGTCATTTTGACCATCTTCCCACCCAAGAAAAAGGCACTAATGACCCACTCATGTAGGTGCTGTGCTGGCCACCAAGACCACGTAAGTGGGCATGCCCATTCTGCCAGTCCATGTAGACATTACTGACCACCTGCGTATGCTAAAGAGAAAACAAAAGAGTGTGTCTTTGCCCTTGAGTAGCTCCCAGAGCCTAGGATAAGATTTGCAAAGCCAGTTACAGCCCAGCATGGGCGACGTGAGGCTCCGAGGCTCTGTGGGGAATGGATGCCAGGAGCCCTCTGGGTCACAGGGGTGGCCTCGGGAGGGTGCCAGCCTCTCTCTGTGCCCTCTCTGAATGCCTCCTGGGTGCAGGACTAGTGTTGGGCTTCTTCCTGCACCCCCCACACCCCAGTCTGTCCCAGAACACAGGCGCCTTTCCTCCGTGGAAGGCTGAGTGCTCACGCACTGGTCCCTTGACCTGCATCCTCCTCTGTCTGAGGACTCTGGGCACCTTCATATCTTCCTCTCCCACACTCTGGGTGAATACAAGACCTTTCCTGGTCCCTTCTCTCCTTGTCAGAAAGTCTCTTTCCTCAGTCTTGTCATTAATCTCTGCTTGGGCTGCCCTTTGCCACCACCACTTTCCCTTTAACCTCTCCCTTGGCCCTTCCTCTAGGGCTTTTGGGAACTTGGCCATCCTGCTCCCTCCCAGAAGAGCAAAACCAAAGTTTCTGGCCACCACTCAGCCCAGGAGCAAGTGGAATAGAGAAGCCCAGGTTCAAATTATCAACGACTCTAGACTTCAGTTTTCCCATCTGTAAAATGGGTCTGTTAGTATCCTTCTCGGGGAGCATTAATTGTTAGATGACAGGTGCCTATGGAGTAGCACTTTTTCCAAAACTGTATCTCAGAAAAGATTTTATATTCTCCTCTTTAGGGGACTTTTTCCTTTTATGTGGTACTCACTAAATTAAAATATTTTTAAAAACCAACAATCAACCTGTATTTAGAGAAGATAACAACCTAAACCAACCCAATAAATGTATGCTCCATGTGGGAATGGGGCAAGTCAAGGGGCCAACACAGAAGCAGCCTGACGGCTGGGGACAGCAGATCCCCCGTGTGGGGTTGTCCCTGCCGTGTTCAGAGCTTGACATCTAAGAACGAAAAGGTCGGAGAGGAGACGCCCGCCACAACAGGACGCTAAGAGGCAGACAAGTGGGCTGACTGTCTGCGCAGAGGTGAGACTCAAGACTTCAGCCAGCAACAGAGGAAGCTGGAGAGAGAGCCAGCCCGCGGCGGGGACACCCCTGACGCTCCCGCACGACCAGCTAGCCAGCCTGCGCCTGAACGAGGGCTCGGGAACTAAATCCGCCTTTTTAAGTATTTTAATTTAAAATATTTATGTACTTTAATTTGACATAATTGTCCCTATTTATGGGTATGATGTTTTAATACACATGTGCAGTATATAACGATCAGATTAGGACAGCTGACATATCCATCTTAGACACTTACCACTTCTTTGTCATGACCTATTTTTATAAAGTTTTATTAAGACACAGCTCTGTCCACTCGTTGGTTGTATTGGCTATGACTGCTTTTGCTCTACAAAGACAGAGTCGCATAGGCATGAGCAAAACTATATGGCATGCTGAAGCTAAAATATTTGCCCTCTGGCCCTGATCTGGACAGCTGCCCTGTGCCAACCTAGGCAGGAGCTTACGTGTTTATTCTCTGGGGAGAGGAAAACAGTCTCCAGACTCCGCCACCCCAGGCAGGAAGGAAGAACACCGGGAAGGGAAACTTTATCCCAGAGGCCACTGCTGACAGCCCCAACCATGTCCACCAAGCTGCCACATTTTGGGCTTCCACTCCAGAAGACAAGCCATAGGTGCCAGGCATGGACGAAGCCCCATCCTGAGAGGCAGAGGGGAGCAGTGAGGAAGGAAAGTAACTCAGATGAGACGGGGGCTCGTCCAAAGCAGAGTGCTTAAAAAGAAGCAGCAAGCAGCAGGCTCCGAGGTCAGGGTGGACATGAGCCCGTGCAGCAGGAAGGCGGCGCTGTTACACAGGCCCCCCGGGAACACCTGCCCCAAGCCTCGCAAGCCACAGTGGCAGCGACAGCTACAAGCGCTCTGACATGCTGTGCTGTGAGAGCCCTTGGAGCGTCTTAGGGAAGCAGAATGAAACACCCAGACACAGAAAAAAGCAAAGAGGAGATAAGAAAACCAGGCCAGGAAATCGGAATCAGGCCCTGCGATTCCTTCCTCCAATGGTAAAACTTCAGACAGACAGAAGGGAGAGATCTGGAAGGGAAATTATTCAAGAAATCAGATCTTTGGAAAGCTCATCTCTAGAAAACAGACCCTGAGAAGGGCTTTATCTTAGAATTCCGGAACACGGGATTAAAGAAAAGATGTGAAAACTTCCAGAAGAGAAAGTAGCAGGTTTAATCCAAAGGACTGAGGAACAAAGGCTCCTGAGGCTTTCGAGGCAGCACCTCACCCTGAGCAGGCAAGAAGGTGCAGGCTGTTGGTAGGGGAAGGAGACAGCTGGCTAAGCACCCTGCAGGGCGCCCTGTCTGGGGCTAGGGCGCGCATGACAAGCCCGGCTTCTCCCACCTTCGCATGGGAGACAGGCACGGCGCCACGATGGGCCACGTTGCAGAGTGCTAGGAACACAGGAGGTGAGGACGTGCAGGAACCTACTGGGAGAAGTGAGGGGGCTGCCCTAGGCTGGGGAGTGTCACAGGCGAAGGCAGAGCCCACGGTGGTGCTGAGTGGAGGCTCAGGCCTGAGCCCACGTCATAGCTACCTGCAGGATGCTGGAGCAGACTGCTCTGTCCACTCGCAGACTTTCTGAGACATTTTCTGGGGCTGCAGATTTGGCATTGGAGCAGTTCCCAGGCAAGACTGAGGCTGTGAGACCACCTAAACGTGTAGGCCAAGCTCAAGCCCAGCTCGTTTGTACTTTTTTGGGTGTCCTAGGAATCGAGTCCTGGACCTTGGCTTGCCAGGCCAGCGTCGCCACTGAGCTACATTCCCGGCTTCATCTCTGCGCTGCAGCCTCGGGGCTAGAACTGTCCAAACAGGAGGCTGCTCTAGGTGTTTGGGGCGCACACTGCTGACCTTAGCCCAGATGACTAGAGGCTTCACAGGGTTCAGTCCGTGGCCAGCTGTTGTGTTGCTTGTGGGCCTGTGGGGCGGCCAAAAGTCACGCAGGCAACGAGTGCTACAGTGAGCCGCTCACCTTGCGGGGTCCAGCAAGCAAGGACCAGAAAGCTTGGCAGGCTCCAGCGCCCCGAAAGGCCACGCCTCAGTGACCTCACTCCTCCCAATAGGCCCTGCTTCCTACACCCCATCACCTCCCAGTGGCAGCACAGCCTGGTGACCCACTGTTAGACACACGGGACTTTGGGGGATGTTTAAAGTCCCAGCTGGAATATCAGGTGGCACGTGGACCCCGAGGGGCGCGCAGGAGCACAGCCACTGGGCGGCTCTGGCCTCGGGCTCCACCTCGGTTTCAGGCCACGCAGGCTCTGTGAGCTGTGAGCGTGGTTGTCGCCTGACGTCCCGGCCTGGGTGCCTGGGTGCAGCATGCCAGTCTCAGCTGCAGCTTTTCTTTGACTCACAGCCCCCTCCCCTTGCCCCCATCGTTCCTGAAAGTTCACACCAAACTGGTTTCCAAATTTTGTGCCCCCAGGTGAAAACCACTGTATCCAGTTTCTTCTGTGAACCTCCCAGGTGAGATGGAAATCTGGTATAAGTGAGTAAGGAATCCACCAGAGTCAGCTTCGGGTTCTGAGGCACAGAAAGGGAGCCCTGCCTTCCGCTGTGTTTGATCCAAGGAGCAGCTCGGTCTCCGAGCTCCCTGATAGTCACCAGCACAGAATGCACAGTGCGGCCCACAGGAGCAGCCCGGCCCTAGAAACTCTTGTGCCTCCCTCTGCCCTAGCCGACCTCCCTGTCACTGGCCTGAGCAGAGCCAGTGGGAGTACGAAAGGCCTCACCCACAGCCTCAGATGCCACGGAGTCACTGCTGACCCCTGTCCTCCTGGCTATCTCAGCCTGTCTGGACACGGGATGACATGCCCCCGAGCTTGCCGCATGGCCCTGGGCTGTGTGACCAAGGAGCCCCTGGGAGAGTCCAGTGGCCTGCCCTGTGCCGCAGCCTTTGGCTGGCCATCCTGGGAGCAGTGGTGGCTCCTCGGGACCCCTGGGCCTCTGTCCTGCTGCCCTAGTACAAGAGAAGCGCCAAGAGATCCTGTCACTCAGCAGGCCCTGTCACCGGTGAAGGGCAGAGCTTGTGTGTGCAGCATTTCTGCTGGCTTGGGCCTCCCTCGGGTGCCTCCCTCCTGGGTCTCCCTGAGGGTGTGGAATCCTGCTGCACTCTGTGCTCTGGAGAGACCCCAGCATCTGGCCTTGCCTTGCCTACATCTCCCCACCTGGGCAGCCACCCACTGCTTCTTTCTGTTCTGTGCTCTGTTCCCAGTTTCCACACGGGAGGAGGTGGGCCTGGCCCCTCAGCTCTCAGCTCGGGTGCTGCGCTCCCCAGTGTCTGTGTCCCCCTGTTCCTTGCCTATTGAGGGTATCCATCCTTGCACTGGGGATTGAACTCAGGACCTTTCCAGGCAGGCTTTTATGGCCCTGAGCTGTCTCCCCAGCCCTCTCCATCCTGCTGGAACGGAAACATCTCAACAGGATGGACCTTGTCTGCTTCCTTCCCGGTGGCTGGAACACAGCGCTTGTTAAATAAATTGAGAACGTGCAGGCCCGGTAGAGAAGGAATGATGCTGCGAAGTCCCAGCTAGCAGACGGCTGTCAGGCCTGGGCATGGTCCTGGCATCACCCTGTTTCCTGCTGTGCCCTTACCTGGGCCCGGGGATGCCTGGCAGCTTGGGCATGGCTCTGTGACAAAAGAACTTTCTGTTTTGCTTTGTTGTTCGTTTTTAGCTACATTGCCCAGGCTGGCCTCAACCATGGCCATGGGCGTTGGGATTCCAGGTGTGCCACCATGGCTGTCTCAGCAAGGGACTTTCCAGAAGGCAGAAATGCTATGAGCTTGCACAGATGGTTGCAGAGCCTGCAAACCACATAGGATGTGGCGTAACCAAAGGCAGAGGTTTGAGGCCAAACAGATGTGGCTGAGTCGACTCGGCTGTTCACTCGCTGTGTGGCCCTGGGCTGTCACCTCATCTCCCTGGGACTGGCTTGGTTTCCCCACCTGTAACCTTGGCATTCGTTAGTTGTCTCGAGGCTTGGGGGAGACCTGGCACGTCGAGCCCCGAGTGCAGTGAGTGCTTTGTCAGCCAGGGTTTGAGGGGAGCACTCAGCATGTGACCTTGGAGCACTGCAAATGGTCCCCAGGGTGCACAGCCCACAGGCAGGGGCCGGAGTCGGTGGGGCCCTGGGACAGGAGGTGGAGTGGGCCAAGGCCACAGCATTCAGGGTAGCCCCGTGTCTATGTTTCAGAGCACGCTGGGCACCTGCCTGGCTTTTCATCTTCTAATCTCAGCTGCTATCAGCTGCTGGGAAACGGCTGAGCGAAGCCCAGTCCCTGGGCCAGCAGAACCTTCCTCTGAATTCCATGTGGAGAATAGAGCGTTCTGAAATAACGACACAGCTGCCCTGGATGGGCAGCTGGCAGGGCCAGGCCAGAATGAGGCACACACAAGCCAAGCAACGCCAGGACAGCGCACAGCTGCCAGGAGGCTGCCAGGGCCCAGCTAGGGCCCGGGGCTGTGGGCTGGGTGGGGGCTCCTGGAGTCCTGCCTTTCATGATGAGGTTCCTGTTCTGACTTTCCCGGGGTGCAAGGTGGGTGGAGGGTGGGGCTCTGCCCGTGAGCTTGCGATTGTCCTCTCCACATTTGTAAGCTCCACCATCCAACATGGATTGCAAGTTTCCCTGCTTTCTTGCTGTCAGGATAAACATAGGATTCCTACTCCCTCAATCAGATGCCCCAGGACAGCCGAGCTGTGGGGGATAGGCCAGACTTAGTGCATCCACGTGGCCGTGAGAGGTCTCCTGCATCCCAGGAGAGCTGTGGGCCCCTGGAGCAGTGGTGCAGGAGCGGGTCCTGGGGCTGTCTTCTGCAGGCTTTGAGCCCCTCCCAACTCTTCCCTCCCTTTTAGCTTGCATTAGCTTAGTGGATGTTTTTTGCGCTGGTGAATCGTGAGGACAAACTCCTTCAGTGACTCACAGGCACAGCTTTCATTTCTGCTGCCTGCTGGGGCAAGTGGATAAAAGACACAGACCCACGAGGTGAAAAATCACAAGGCATCCTGGTGGCTGATGTTTGATTTCTGACAAAGCCTTTCTTTACTAGAAGAAAAGAGCACAAGCCTCATAGTAAATTGTGAGTGGGACTGAATTTGAGGGCTGGAGAGACAGGAGGAGTGGCCCTGTGACACACTGGAGAGGAAGCATCTCTCGCAACGGGCAGCTGCCATGTACAGGTGTCCCTCCCTGAACGCGTGCCCTGCTGCAACAGACCCTCAGGTGCTCAAGTCCCTTTTCCAGAACGCGGTAGCGTTTGCACAGAACCTGTGCACATGGGGAGGCCAGCTGCTCCCGTCTCTGTATTACCTAAACCATGTAATGTAACGCGGATGGTATGCAAATAGCTGTCGTTCTGTATTGTTTAGGGAACATCAGCACAGAGCACCGCAGCCAGCTGAGCCGCACAGCCTGCAGCCTAAGCTTGCTACGTCTTCAAAGCGAACCTGAGGATTCGGAAGTGCAGCCGTAGTTGTAACTATGTTCCCCAGATCTTTTTTTTTTTTCAGGAGAAGCCAGAAATTGGGATTTTTATGCGAAACATCCCTTATTTTCAATTGTTGCCTCATGCTTTAAAAACACTATGGATCCAAAACACCTCCTAGTCTGGGCCGAGCCTTTGCCAGCCCCATGCGACTGTGGCTGCAGCGCAGCTCCAGCTCTGGCGCACAGCGCTGCAGTCCTGCGCACCAACCAGGCCTCTGGGCCCCTCCCTCCCCAGTCCGGCAGACCACAGTCCCCGCACTCGACCCCCATCCAGAGCCCTTCCCTGCCCATACACTTGCTTATTTTCTGCAACCTCTAAGGTGGTCCCAATAATCACACCTTTTCAGAAATGCACCCGATTTCCCTGGTCTGAGGCGCCAGTCTTGGGGCTCCCAGTCACCGGCACATCATACACCTTGGCGTAACTTTCCAGCCTCTGTGTCCTCTGCTGAGGCCGGTAGGCTGTGGCTCTTCAAAGAAAGCCAGGCCGTGCATCAGGCCCTAGCGGGTCAGCTGCTCAGATCTTGGAGGATATTGTCTCGGGATGAGTGTGGGGTGCAGGGACCCCAGCACGGGAAGGTACCCCCACCTCTTCCTGCCATGGTGGGAGCCTGAGATCTCATCCCTTGTCCCCCGCCCTAGACCCTGGTGGGTGTCTAAGCCGTGCCGTTGCTTGAATAAGTGTCCCCTCAAGGCCCAGTTATCCAAGGCTTGGCCACAGCCTGTGCAGCCACTGGGAGGCGGTGGGCTGTGGGAGGGGTGCTTGGTAAAGGCAGTTAGGTCACTGGGGGGTGTTGGTCAGGGGAGCCTGGGATCCTGCCTCTTCCCCTTCCTCTCCCTGGTTGCCATGGGGTATGCAACTCCACCACCACTGGATCCCTCTGTGATACCCAGCCTCACTATGGGCCAAAAATCAACAGGGCCAGGAGACCATGGACTGAGAGCCAGCACACGCCTTTCTTCCTGCTAAACTGGTTGTACCAGGCTTTTTGTCACAATTTCAGAAAGCTGACTTGCAGGTTCTCCGGCTGCAGGCCCGCCCTTCCTTACCTTCCATGTTTTCTGTTGCCCACGAGAAGGACTCTGGTGTCCAATCGATACAAATGACAACACACAGCATACATGTAACATGCAGGATCTTTTTGATACTTTTCCTATACTCAGCAGCCTGGCTGTATGTGTAAGAGACGGCGCTGTGGCTGCGGGAGGGCTGGCAGGATGTGCCTGAGGGGGGCTGCTCCCCACCTTGGAGGCAGGGAGTGGAGGCTGTCAGGCTGGAAGCTTGGAGATGGGCAGTGCCCGCGAGCTGCCCCTCTCGCCCTGTTTCCCAAAGTGTCAACTTCTGTCTGCAGGGCAGAAGGAGTGAGCTGGTAGAACTCTCCTGCCTCAGCCTTCAGAGGAGTCCAGCCTCAGCCATCACCACTACTGGCTCCTCTGAGAGCTGCGGCCAGGTGGTGTGACCAGAACTAGCGAGGTTCTGTTTTCCCAAGCTGTGTGTTCTGTTAAACAGCTCAAGCTGAAGGGCGGGACCCACTGGAGAAGATGGCCCTGGAGCCTGTCGTTTGCTGAACTGTCACAGCAATGGGCGTGGAGCACATGCCCATCCTCTCAGTGCTCTGGGAGGCTGAGGCAGGAATATTACAAGTTTACATCCAGCTTGGGCAGTTGGTGACTTAGGGAGTCCCTGTCTCAACATAAAAAAAAAAAGAGAAGAAGAAGCTGAGCCGAAGATGTAGCTCAGCTCAAAGGCCTCGAGTTCAAAACTCAGTACAACGACCACCACCACCACCACCACCACCACCACCGCCGCTGCCGCCGCCGCCGCCGCCAGCGCCACCGCAGGTACCACCGCCACCATCTGCTGGTGGTGCAGACCACCTGCCTGCTGTGGCCCAGGGTTTTTCATATATGTTGTCCCCTGGCTGTGCCTCCAGGGTTAGGACGTGGGGACATCACCACTGAGGTTACAGGCCAGGGGACAGAGCCTAGCTGCGTGGAGGTCCTACAGTGAAAAACGAAGCTCAAGCTGCCGCCCAGGCGCTGGTGCCTTGGCATACCCCGGCCGGCGCCAGGCCAAGTGAGGTCCTGACTCTCAGCAGGTGGCCTCAGGGCGAGGGGGCAGGGGAGGGAGGTCCCTGGCCAGGCCTCAGCTCTTCCGCAGCCCAGGAAGCCACGGCCTCAAGCCCCCACTCACCCAGAACTCTGAAAGAATGGTGTGTTCATAACTATTGTGGGGTACATGCCATGCTTTTCAAATTGAGTCTGTGTCTTGTGGGCCCGGGCGGGGCGTGGCTCGGTGGCAGGGTGTGTCTAGGATGTGGCAGGCCTGGGTTTGATCTTCAGGCTGCTATTAAAAGCAAGACTGTTGTGATTTCAAGTGATAGCCAGACTTTAAATTACCTGACAGCAATCAGAAATTTCAAGGGACATAGTCGATCTTCAGCCAGGGGCATGGGGCACTCCCTGCGAGCTGGTAGCATGAATAGGAAAATAAAACTAAAGATGCTGTGTGCTCAGATCCCGTGACTTGCTGGCGATTCCTCTGGGAACTGGGCACATGCTGGTGACTCCTTCCCGAAAGTGAGCCAGCAAATGGCCTCACACTGGAGCTTGCTAATCCTTCCGGCCAAGCAGGGATGGTAATTCCAGCACCTCCCCAGGGAGGAGAAGAGAGATCAAAAAGAAGTTTCCTCCCTGCCTGCGGTCAGCACAGGCTGAGGAGTCAAGCTTGGAACAACCCTCCGGACACTGGGATGATTTGCAAGCGATTGCAAAAGGCCAGCTTGCATCTGCACTACAACCAGCCTGCGATGTCTTTACAGAGAATCCCAAGTGATCAACAGTTGGCAGTAGCCCTGCTCTGTGTCCAGCGTGGCCCTGTGTTATGTTTGGGTGTTCAGGGCCTCCCACCCCACTCTCGCCTGTGTGCGAGGTGCTTGGGGCATGGGGTACGGTGTCCACTGGTGGCTCCATCCATTGAGTTCCCTAAATGACAAGCTGGCCATGGGCGGGACCTCCTCTGCTCTTGTCCTTGGCCCCTCAGCTCGCCTTGCCTCCTGGCCGGCCCTGCTTGAGCACCTTTTCCTCTCCCGGGTCCCTCTGGCATCTCGCTCTGCCCTGCAGCCTGCTGACCTCAAGCTGTGAGCCCAAATCAACCTCTTCCCTTCAAGCTGCAGGTGCTGGAATTTGTGTC
>NW_004524605.1:2233179-2258419 GCF_000260255.1 Octodon degus | reverse complement strand
CCTCCAAAATATGGCGCTGTAAATGATGCCTTTTACATAGAAGGTGCAGAGTTAGTCCATAGTGACAGAACACAGATAGGTGCCTTAGAGGGCTGGATGGGGAACAACTGCTTTATTAGGTGTAGGGTATCCTTTTGGGGGTGCTTAACTATTTTGTAACCAACAAGGGTGACAGTTACACAGCACTGTGAATGTACTGAATTTTTTTTTTTCAGCACCAGGGATTGAACTCTGGACTTTGTGCTTGCCAGGCAGGCACTTAAGCCTCTGAGCTATCTCCCCAGGCTTGTACTGAATCTTTTTTTTTTTTTTTTTTATCTGAAGCATTGTGGGTATTTTATTTTCGAAGGCGGCCTCACCAAATTAGCATCAAGTTGGTGGATAAAACTAAGAGGAATTTCTTCTTTCATCGTCCTAGAGTCTGGAAGTCGAGAGCTGAGCTGTCAGTATGGCCCTTTTCCTTCTGAAGTCATTGGGAAGAGTCACGCCTTGGTTATTCGCTGCTGGCGCTAGTGGCCAGGTATCCTTGGTGATTCTTTGCTGTAGCTAGTTCATTCCAATCTTGGGCTTCATGGTTATACAGGAATATCTTATAAGAACAGTCATTCAGCTGGACATGGTAGCTCATGCCTGTCATCCCAGCCCTTGGTGGCTGAGGCAGGAGGATCACTGTGAGTTTGAGAACCGGTGAATCTTATTAAAATCAAAATTTTCAATTAAACTGGTTAATTTTATGTTAGCGGAATTTCATTTCAATAATTTTTTTTAAAAAGAGGCACAGTGGTGCAGGCCTATGTCTCTGCACTGGGAGGGTGAGGCGGGGGATTGCAAATTCGAGCCTAGCCTGGAAAATTCAGCAGATCCTGCCTTAAAAACAATTGAATAAGCCGGGTATGGTGGCACATACCTGCAATCACAGTACTCGGGAGGCTGAGGCAGGAGGATTATTGGGAGTGTGAGACCAGCCTGGGCTACAAAGTGAGCTCAAGGCCTGCCTGAACTGCAGTGCTAGACCCTGTCTAAAAAAAGACAGTGAAAAACAAAAAGCAAAAAAAAATTCCCAATCGAAGAAAAGAATCCAACTAACGGTTCATCTGGATTCTGGCAGAGCAGTGTGTTTCATTTCTGACTTAGCAGAGGTTTAAAATAATAAATAAAAGTAAAAATGGGGGAAAACTGGCTCTAAGAGGTAGAAGAGGGCGGGAAAGCAGGACTGAAGCAAGTGCAGCTTTCGACCAGCTGCTTTCCCGAGCATGAAAACGCTTTCCAGCCTGCAACTCGGGCGTCCACACGGCAGTCACGCACCGCCTCCCAGAACCCCACCCAAAGGCAGCGGGAGCCTGATCCACAGCAGGGAGGCCTGGCGGGAGCCGGGCGGGGCGGCAGGACCAGCAGCCAGCCAGGCTGGGATGCCGTGCTTCTCGGAGATGGGGTGCTCGCACTGAATGGGGACACTGTACTCCTCTAGGACCCAGCTCCAAGGCCAGGGTCCAACCCCACCTGTCCCCAGTTACACATTTAGTCCACACACTGGAGTGCCTCTCCGGGCAGCCTATGGCTGCAGGTGTGTCCCTCAGACCCGCAATCCCCGCGGCGGGGAGGGCATCCCCAGGGCTTTTCAACAGAGCCCCTGTGCTGCAAGGAAGTATTCGATATCCACCATTCGTTTTTGGTGATGAAAACAGGCTTGTAGGGGCTACGGATGCGGTAAAGCCATGGAAATAATTTAAATGTTAACTGTCATACTGCTGTCAGTCTCTGAGATCCGGCTTGGAGGCCCCGGGAGCTGCCTGGCGCTGCAGCGGCCTGAAGTGCGGGCGGGGCACTGTGCTCTGCTGAAATCTGTCTGGAGAATCCTGAGACAGGGACCCTGAGGACAGCAGCACCCGGAGCCGGGTGAAGCAGGCGGCTGGAACACACAGGTTCCCCCAGGGCCGGTCCGAGGGCGGTCACACGCCTACACCAGGGGTGGTGGCGGAATAAGGGGGACCTTTAAGTTTAAAAACTTTATTGCAGTAAAAGGCGCACTGCCGTAACCCCTTCAGGATCCCCCTCACTTTGAGCGCACTTAGCCATTTTTTCTTCTGCTTTCTGCAGCACTTCTGGTTGTCCTCTTCATGAGGGTCTTTTGGAGGTATGATAAAAAACACAGTGCATGCAGCTGTCGCGTGCCATTCGGTGGAAAGGCAAGCCCGCGGCTCTGTCAGAGCTCCCATCCCCCGAGGTCGCCATCCCTGGCCCTGTGCGAGTGCGGGCTCCTCACAGTCGGGACAGTCCCGACAGCGCAATGAAAGACATGCGCGGAGGAGGATACCCGTGTGTTCGAAGCGAGGGGAGGATCTGGAGCTGGATTGCTGGCAATGTGTCTTTACTGTAATAATTTTAAAAATTTAAGCGCAACCTCTTTTTGATCTCCACGTCGTAAAGCAGCGCGGAGCTTGCACATGACCCACGGGACCCTCAGCGCGAGGGCTGTACAAGTAGCGTCGTGGCCGGTTAGCGTCTGCGCATGCTCAGCACAGACCTGCTTCCCCGGCGTCTTCCTCCCCCGTGGGCTGAGCCCTGGGTGGGCTGCAGAGGGCTGACTGGGTGCGTCCTGGACGCGCCCAGTAGGTGTGCAGCCGTGCACCCTTGGATCCTGAGCAGCTGCGGCAGAGGGTGGGCCAAGGGTCCACACGATGGAGGTCGTCGTCCCTGTCCCCTGGCTGAGCGTGAACTCCGTAAATTATGGGGGCACTGCTGTGACCATGACAGAATCCACGGGGCTGGGAGGCTGGGTAGGGTCGGCCTTCTGCCAGCAATCGCCTTAGGACTCGGAAACAGAATCCAGGGCTGGCCGGGGTGAGTTCACAGCTCCTGCAGTAGGCAGAGCTCCTCTCCGGCTCCAGAGGAGAGTGGGTGATGGGGAGCTCGTGGCTGGAGAGCTTCTAAATAGCTTTCCCAATCCCCAGCACTAGTCTGGCCCCCACCAAGGACCAACACAGCAGCTGCGCGTGAAGATCACTAGAAGATGGACAGCAGAGCAAGCCCGGCCCCCAGGGACTCTGAGGCATGGGGTGCCCCACAGCTACGCCCCGAAAGCCCTCCCAGGCCTGCTCCCCACAAGTGGCTCCTTCTCTCAGCGGCAGCAGGGTGGGCAGTGCCCAGCCAGCAGCAGGGTGGGCAGGAGGTCACTCTCTGCCCAGGACACTACTCTCCTGTCACCTCGCCTCAGACCTTGCAGTGCCCTGTGTGGCCCTCAGCATGATAGGAAGGCACCGGCTGTGGGATGGGTCCACCCCGTGGCCGTGCAGCAGGCGCGAGGTGGCTGGACCCTTGCTGGCTACCCACACGTAGGGAATGGTGACACGTGGGAGGTGTTTACTTCAGCACCGGAGGAAGTGTGAGACACCAACCGCAGCCAGCAGCCCGGGGTCAGACGTGGCTGTCCTGAGAAGCAGAGACGCTGGGTCTGACCTCACCGAGCTGCCACCAGCTGGTGCGATTTCTCCTTTTCTGATGCTGGGAGAACTGAGTCCCTCCATCTGCGACCCTGAGCCGCCCTTCCCCCTCCACACTGCTGGGACAGCGGAGCAGGGCCAGTGCTGGGCCTCCTGTTGCGCCACCCCAAGTCTAAAAGGCTTGGCCGGGAAGCCCTGACAGTGTGCGCTGCCACTGCCTAGAGACCTCAGCTCAGCCCGCGTGCCCGCAGCCACCTCAGACTCCTGCCCCATGGGGCATTATGTGTGCAAAATCCCTAACGCAAGAGGAGGGTGGGGAGGCATTGTGTTCCCAAGTTATGGCCTTGTCTTGGGCCTTGGCTCTGCGCCCAGGATGAGCTGGCTAGGGCGAGCTGAAGGGGGGCCGCAGCAGGTGGGTGGGCCCAAGAGCAAGCCGTGGCCATCTACGTGGCCTGGGCTGGCCCTTGTGTCCGCGCCCCCTAATGTCATCACCCGCTGCCCATGCCCCATGCTGCTCCGGCCCCTTCCTCTGGTGCTGCGCCTCGGACCCCAGGACCTGGTCGCAGGCTGCTCCGTGACCCGAAACACTCGTTCTCCGGGTGACCATGCCGCGAGCCTCACTGAAGCTCACTCTCAAGTCCCGCGCCTGGGATTGCTGTGTTCCCCACCAGTTTTGTGTTTCTGTCCTATTTTTCTTATTTAATATTTCTTTCCCAGAATGTTAAAATTAGTACTCAAAATGTTTTTACCACACTAGGACCTCATTTACGGCCTCTCTTCCCCAGTGAGAAGACAGCTCCACAGGGGGAGGCCGCTGTTGGCTCCCTGCCGTCTCTCTACAGGGCCAGCCACTGGCGCTGGCCACACCTGGGAGCAGCTGACCTCCCCACCCCCCAGCGGGGGCAGAGAGTGGGCAGAGTGGGAGACAGGCACTGGGGCTGTGAGTGCGAGCGAGCTCCTGCAGTTAAAGTCCCATTTGCCATCAAGAGCCTAGGCATTTGGGCTACGGGGCCGGCTCAACACCCCCACTCCCTCTCAGCTGTCTGCAGTGTCAGTGGCCCCCAAGTCCCTGTCGGGGTCCCTTGGCAGACTGGCCAGTGACTGGAGCACCCTGAGGCTCTCTGCAGGCAAGTGGGGGCTAGAGAGGTGGAGATAGGAGCAAGCAGACAGGGTAAAGAGGGACAGGTGCCATGGCTGGCCTAGCAGGGTGCCAGAGGTCCCCAAGGGAGTTGTCACCTTGACCCCTTTCAGATCCACAGGCTCT
This sequence comes from Octodon degus, assembly GCF_000260255.1. Taxonomy (NCBI): domain Eukaryota; kingdom Metazoa; phylum Chordata; class Mammalia; order Rodentia; family Octodontidae; genus Octodon; species Octodon degus. Next base: position 2,253,715 of record NW_004524605.1, on the reverse strand, counting down.
GGGGACAGATGCCACCTGCAAATGCGTCTCCATCTTGGGATAAGCAGCAGCCCTGAAAAAGCAGCTGAGCAGAGGAGGCAGGGGCCCTCCCTGGGACGCCCCTGCTACCATAAAACCACCAGGGGGGCCAGGTGGTGGCTGTGGCCCCCATGGCCAGGTCCAGTGTGGCTGTCATGCTGACCCTGGATTTCCACCTCAGAGCTTGCAGCCCAGGGTGGCACTGGGGTGGTGGTGGGACCTGACACGGGTTCAGGGGCACAGCTCCGAGGGGCGGAGTGGCTCTGTCTCTGCAGGCAGCGCTGAGCCCAAGATGTGAGCTCACCGGGCAGCGCCGACCGCCCAGCCGCTCCTGCTCACCCCTCCCCTCCTGCTCCCGGCCTGGAGGTGAAGTCTCTGCTCTACCACAAGCTTCCAGCACAGCGTGCTGCCTGCACGGGCTGGGCTCCCCCAGACTGCAGACTAAAATAACTTTTCTTCATGAAGGTGGCTTATCCCAGGTGTCTTGTCGCGATGGAAAACCGACAGACTGCTCCCTAGCGGATCCTTCACCTCCCTGCTGTCTGCTCTATGCCATGGGTTGGGTGTGCTTTGTCCCCCAGGACCTGAAGTGGGAGAGTGATTCCTGGTCGCTGGGGTCACCAGCCTTGGAAGGAAGTGAGGTGATTCCCAGGAGACCCTGATTAATTCCTGAGGAAGGTTTTTCAAAAATGTTTTTTTCAGTACTGGGCTCAAACCCAGGGGAACCCTGCTTCTGAGATACAGCTGTGATTCTTCTGGTTTTGATTTTGAGAGACAGTCTCACAAAGTTCCCCATGTTGGCTCAGAATTGTGACCTTCCTGCCTCAGCCTCCTGAGAAGCTTGCATGCCTTTGATAATAAGGAGGGTTTTTTGTTTTTGTTTTTGTTTTTGTTTTTTCAGAGGCAAGACCAGCCCCTCCTCGGGATCTTTATTCGAGTCCCAGCTGGCCATCTCTCCCTCTCCCAAGCATCCCCCCATGGCACCATCTACCTGGAGAGAAGCCAGAGCCAGCGCCGCATCCTCACACCTCCAAGATGCTGAGCTGAACAGACTTCTTTTCTTTAAACACTACCCAGCCTCAGACTCTGTTACAGCAACGGGAGGCAGACTGAGCGCCTCTTCTGCAAAGCAGGGCTTGCAGGGGTGAGATAGGAGCTGATCAGAGCAGTGAAGAAAGCTCCACGAACAGAGCAGCAGGGGTTGGGCCCCGCAGCCTCCTGGGAATGGTTACTTCTTTTAAAAGATGATGGCTATGCTGGTCATCCACAGGCTTTTTCACAAGGCCATTCTATAATAGTGTATGACATGTATTTTCATTAAGTGAGAAAGTCCTTATACAAATTAATATAGAGGCCACTAATAATACTTGTAAGAGGAAATGGTACCAACGGAGGAAAAAGAGTAGAAATATATTTCTACAACTAAAGAAAGGTGAAAGATCTGTTTGAAAGTGTCCATAGCACACCCTATGGAAGTAAGAAAAACCCACATGAAATATCTACATGTTAGAGTGAAAATGAACTTAGGGAGGGAGTGATGAGACAGACAGACAGACAGACAGACAGACAGACAGACAGACAGAGACAGAGACAGAGACAGAGACAGATAAAGACAGAGAGACAGAGAGACAGAGACAGAGAGATAGAGACCCCAAAGAGGTCAGAGAGAAGGACAGAGGAATGACTTGTGTTGGCACCATATGTGCTGACAGTAATCTTGATGCAAAAAGACAAGGAAAATACCAGTTTTGATTAATTCAATTAATATTGAGGCTTTAAGTATGAAACTCAGATCTTTGCATTTGACAGCCCACTGTCACCCTCTGAGGGCAGGAATGAACTGGCTTCAAGTATAGAGTGCTCCAGAATCTCCCACGATGAATGCTCTAGCAGCCAGCATGAGAGAGCACCCTAGAAGCTTGCACATGCAGAGTGCTCTAGGGCTGGGGAGGTGGCTTGGAGATCTAAGTGCCTGCCTGGCAAGTGCGAAGAGCTGAGTTCTATCCCTGGTACTGCATGCCACGCTGGCCCCAGAACCCTGGGCGTGCTGCGCTTGCCATTGAAACCAAGTGTGGTGGAGCATGTCTGTAATCCTGGAGCTGGGGTGGGGGGCTGAGACAGGAGGACCACTGCGAGGCTGAGCTGCACAGTGAGATCCTGTACCAAACAAATAAATAAATAAAAGATTTAATTCTTTTTTAAAAAAAGAATGTTCTAGAAGCCCACACAACAGAGCACCCTAGAAGCTCACACATATAGAACATTCTAGAAGCCTGCACATAAAGCCCCGCATGGAGACACTCGAGGACACAGAGGCGCTCTGAAGCACATGCTTATCAAAGGGGTTCAGGTCCCCAGCAGGGATGGCCTGTCCCCATTTTCCCCAAAAAGCCAAGATAGGGAGGAGAAACCCCAGAAACACACTCACTGTGTTGACACCTGGGTGGGGGTGTGGGACACCAGGGCACAGGACAGGCCTCAGCTGGGCTGAGGGCCATGGTGACAATGTTATTTATAAAAAGAAAGGCTGGATAGAGACAGGTAAAAGAGACATCTATACCCTGTCACTTGCTGCAGCACTGTCCCAACATCCAGGACGTGCAGGTACCTGGTGTGCATCCCTAGGGTGATCACACCTAGTGTAATCACTAGAGGTGATGGAAGAAAACACAGCACACACACACACACACACACACACACACACACCCCTACCCGGGAGCACTAGTCAGCCAGCAAAGGGTGGAGTCCTGTCGCTCTGGCAAAACAGGTGGAACTGGAGGCCAGCTCCTGAGGACAGTCGCTGCCTGGCCTCCTCACACCCGGGGTCTAAAACACCGCTCTGGCAGGAGTGGAGAGGAGAGAGGCAGCCCCAGGCAGGGAAGGGTGGAGGGGCTGCGGGGGGCCTGGAGTTCTGCGCAGGCATGAGGAAGGAGCCCGGGGTGCTGGTGCACACAGCATGGGACAGACCACAGTGACGTGCAGCAGAGCTAAAGAAGCCCAAAGAGAGGAGCCTGAAAATTTTTGTCGTAAATAATGACAAGAGGCAACATGTTGAGCTCGATTTGAACATCGCACAATATACGCATGCACTGGTACAACATTTGTGCTTTTGTGTGTCGTTAAAAGATGGGTGTAAGAGTTGGAGGACGAGCTGGGACACTTGTTGGTGCGAGGCAAGCACTGAGACATGGACAAGCCCGGAAAGCAGCACAGTCATACGTCAAAGTCTCAGTGGGGACACACTGTCTGAAATCAGCTGGCCACAGTGGCTGGTGCATCTTTTCAAGCCCATTTTGAATTTTCCACTACAAAATGAGGTTTTTTTTTTTGGCAGAACCCGTGATTGAACTCAGACCCTTGCGCTTGACAGGCAAGTGCTTATTCCACTGAGCCATCTCCCCAGCCCCTACAAAATGGGTTTTAAAAACATGTTTTTGGACCAAAATTTCTCTTTTCTCCAAAAGTCCAAACTAGTTGTATATTTTTTATTTTTATGCCGTGACCATCATTTGAATTTTCAAAAAGAAAATTACCACACGGAAATGAGTTGAAAGAAACTAGTTTTATTAGGTGGTGATACAAGTATGCCTATGGCCTTTGGAAACACCCAAATTTCTCTTTAGAAAGACACTGTAAATTGTTGAAAAGGAAAGGAAATCTGTGTTTAAACTGTTCTTTGAAAATTAAACACCCCCCCTGAAATGTCATACACACATGATTTTCTCTGCTTGTACCCCCCTTACAGTCTTAATTTGGAAGTCATCATCTAGAGTGGTTGCTAATGATGGTTGCTTCTAACCGGTAGACTCACACAAGGGCTCTTGTCATTGTTCTGCCTCCCCGAGGAGGTCGCGTGTCCCACGCCACGCTCGTGCACTAACAGCTACCTGACTTGCTTTCCCATCACATATTAGTCGGGCTCGTGTGGCAGCCCGTCAGAGCCTGATGGAGGCAGACAGACCATCCCGCCCCGCAGCCAGAAGCCGAGTGGAAAGCAGAGAAATGAGGCGGCTGGTTGGCCCGAAAGGCGTGGTTTTCATCAGAAGTTTGGACGGAGACAAAGTCATTGGTGGATCAGGCACTCAGGGACCCTCGCGTGGGCCACGAGCCCCTGCCTGCCTGGCCCAGAGAAGGCTCCACAGTGCTGCAGTAGGGCCTGAGCTCTCCCCAGGCAGTGGGAGCCTCACAGAGTCTACAGAGCGCCTGAAATGTGACCAGTGTCAGTGTGACTGAGAAGTGAACCGTCATTTTCATTTTGCTTTAACTTAAACTTAAGTAGCTAAGGACAAACCTTGGAAACATGGGGCAGAGTGAAAGGAACCCAGAACAGAAGGCACAGAATGACTCCGCATCCACAAGACATGCAGAACCGGCCAATCCACAGGAGCGAGGAGCGGAGTGGTTGTCGGGCGGAGGGGAGGGAATCAGGAGGCTTCTGTCTTGGGCCGTTTTCTGCTGCCATCACAGACACCCCAGGCGGGATAATTCACAGACAACACGGGCTGTTGATTCAGCCTGGTGGGCTGGGAAGCCCCAGAGCCCAGCGAAGACCTTCGTGCTGCGCAGGCTGAGCGGGCGCCTCTGAGGTAGGAGAGGGGCCAGGTCATGAAAGCACCCCTTTCCGTGGGACGTGCGGGCTTCCATCCCCTCAGGACGCAGGCCTGCGCGGAGGTCCGCCTCTGTACACTCACAGTGGAGCTGACCTCCGGCAAGGGCTCTGCAGGTGCTGTTCAGACCACAGCACTTCTTTTGGGGTGAAGGACATTCTGGGGCCAGACGGAGGTGACAGGCGTGGAAGGGTGACTCGACTAAGAGCCACGAAACTGCACACTTTAAAGTGGGGAATTTTACCTGAAGGGAGTTGAATCTCTTGGAAAAAAAACCCCACAAAACAAATGTCAGTAGCATTTGGGCCAGAGGCCACCACAAAGCACAGCACCATTCTAGAAGCTTCTGAGGAGAGGCCCAGGCCTTTGGTCACTCCCCACCCGCACGCATGCGCTGCATCAGTGTCCTATGGGCCCTTCCTGCCTCACACCGCCTCCTCTGTTCCTAGTCGCCGCCATCCCCAGCTCTGCCTGCCCCTCTCCCTCAGGCTCTGGTCCACTGCCCATGGCCCAGCTGGTTCCTCATGGCCATGAAGCCTGCTGTAGGATGATCCGGGTCCTGGCAGGACCTCAAGACTGCCCACTGCTCTTTCTTTGCTTTGCTCCATCCCTGCCCAGTGTGGGTGGCTGTTTGCCCCCCTGGGCTCCCTGAGGAGGGGAGGCCTCAGCCGAGAAGGTGCCCAGAGGGGCTCTGGCTGGGCGGAGGTGCCACCCCAGGTCCCAGCTGTGCTGCAGTCCCGTGGCTGCTCGGCTGCTCTGCACCTGACCAGCATCCGCCTGTCAGCACTCAGTGCTGGGAGCAGCTTCAGGCTCTACATTGCTGGGTCAGGCTGGCTTTGCACATCTGGGAGCCCCAGACGCCTCCTCAGGGCTCTCTGAGGTCTACCAAGTTCCTCCTCACTGGCCCTTCAGGACTCAGGCCTGGGTGTCGTGTCCTGCCTCGGGGATGAGAAGGGAGGATTGCAGGCCCTCCTAGGACCAGCCCTGAAGCTCCTGCTGCCATTACACCTGATGCAGGAAAGGGCTTCCAGGAGCTGCCTGTCCTGCCTGCTGCCACATGCTCGACGCCCCGCATCCACGGCTGTCCTGCTGAAGGCACAGCCTCGCCCCACACAGGACCAGACCGGGGCGATGCCCTGAAGGTCCCCCTCCCCAGCCTGGTGACCCCACCTCATGTGCTGAGCGGGCAGTGGTGCCTGTGGGGGGCTCAGCCACACACACAGAGGCTGCTTTGTTTCTGGGCAGCAGGCGGCTGGAGGGGCTCCTGGGGAGAGAGCCCAGGAGGCCTCACAAAATTTTCAGCCCAGCAAGGACTCTGGTGATTGATGCGGAGAAAACATTCTCACCAGTCCACATCTGGTTTCTATTAGGAGAACTCCATGCCTGGGTTTTCTTTCTTTCTTTTCCCCAAGGTAAAACCTGACAAGGACTTAGGGCCAGGAACAGGGTATGACGGGTCGGGGTGGGAGCCACCTGACCCAAGGAAGTGACCCGGGGTGGTGCAGGAGAAGCACACGAGGGGCAGCCCAGCAGAACAGTGCTGGCCCCGCTGTGGCTGCTGCTTCCTCTCCCTGCCCCCTCTCCAACAGCGCTGCGCCCTCTCCCCCGCCAGGCTGCCCGCTCTCCCTGCCTTCCTTCACCACAGATCCTGTAGTTCTGTCATCATCTGGGGAACTGGATGCTTTGCTGTTCTGTTTGCCCCCCATCTGCTTGTTGCAGCCCATCAACCCACTGCCAGACGCAGTGAGGACCCCAAGCCCACTCCCACCCTCTGGGCCTCCTCCCCTGGCCCTGGGCAGTCCTCACGGCAGGCGGGGGGCTGTGGGGTGCAGTGCAGAGGAGGAAGCCCTCTGCAGTGGCCTGGCCCATCCCCCGTCTCTCCCAGGCCTGGAGAGGGTGGCAGGGGTGGGGTGAGGCTCCCCGCCCGCATGAAGCCAGTGCCTGTGCCCTGGGACGTGGCTTGCGTAGCCTCGACCCTTCGGCCCACATGTTCCCAAGCTGGTGACTGTGCCCACCTAGCATGACCGTGAGCACCTTCCCACTTAGCCACTTCTGCTCTTGTCTAGGGTTGAGCACCTACGCCGCCTCCTTGAGAGGCCTCCCTGGTCTTGCCCTCTGTGACTGAGCCGTGAGACTCCAGCCACTGCTCCTCGAAACTGGTGCAAGCTGCTTTCAGGATGCAGCTGCAGAAGCCCAGGGCCGACCAGCCATGACTCCGACAGCGGGCAGACTTTGAAGAATAGTAAGAGGGCTCTTGTCCTTGACTGGAAACCAGGGGTGTCTCCCACGGTGAGGGTGTGCCCCAAAGGCGGGTGACTGGAAGCCCCCCAGGCCCACGTACAGGAGTGGACCATTGCACCGAGACCCCTGCCTGTGACCAGCCTGCCCCTCCGTCCCCTCTGGGATGCAGGTGTGAGTGCAGCTTCTCTCAGCCTGTGGCTGTTCTTTCTTTCTGAAGAAACTGGTGCCGCAATTTTGGCTCCTGTGTGTGATGGGCAGCGGTCATTCACCATCATTCCGACCAGGGGGTCACTAGCTCTCCCATGAGAGCTCCTTTAGGCCCTGGTGCCGACACAATGCCCAGCTGGATACAGCCGCATGAGTGCCAGGAACCGTCGTGCCGGGGTGGGCCTGGCTGTGCCGGTCCCTGACGGGGACTGGGCATATGGCTTACTTTTGCTGTCCAAGGGTGCTTCCAGGGCTGAGGCCTCCTCTCCAGCACTTGGGCTTCTCTCCTTGGCCACGGCTCAGCCACACTGATCCCCTGTGGTAACCAGGAGGGGGGCTGTGTGGCTGTCTCCGGACCACGACCTCACCACAAGGCCGGCACTCTGCTGCCCGTGCCTTGTGCTCCCCACTGACAGCAGAGACAAAGTCAGCTGGGGGTTCTGCTGCAGAGACAGGGCTCAGTCAGGGAAGTGGCGCTTGGAAGCCTTGGGGCTGAACTCTGGCTCCGAGATGGGGGAGCTGTGGGTGGGCCAGGCTGGGGCCAGAAGGCGGGAACCACAACTTCTCCCTTCATGCAAGCAGGTCTCAGAGCCATGCTGCGTGTGCAGTGTGCCCCGTCCAGTGGTCACAGGGCTGGTGACACCCTGCTGGGTGGGTGCAGCTCAGTGGAAAGAGCCAACAGCAGCAGCCAAGGTGACGAGTACCCAGAAGGAGAAGCATGGGGCCACCAGCGGTGGGCGGAGCCTGGACCCCGGGGTCAGGGAGGGTCAGAGGGATCTGAAGGACAAGAGGTGAAGAGGGGACGCACTGCTGAGGTGTGCAGGCCTGAGGCGGGGAAGCACAGCCCGAGGGACAGCAGAGCTCTCTGCTTGACCACACTTTGGCTCAAACCCTGAACCTATTCCTGGGCCCAACTGTGCACATCACAGAGTCCACTGTCGACCAAAGACCTTGCGAAGTCCACTTGATAAGACAGCCCTTCCCCATCTCTGGCTGCCCCAGTTGTCTGGTCAGCGTGCCGGGACTGCTGGACACCCAGGTCTGTCTCAGCAAGAATCCCACAGGCTGCTTTAGTCAGGATCCCAGCCCAAGGCTCCTTCCTCGCCATTTGCCTCCCCGGTGACTCCAGGCTGGGCTTGGCACCCCTGTATTTGGAGCCAAGCGCAGGCCCTCTCTCCCGCTGTGGACTTCCAGCACAGCCCTATTCTTCTGGCATGACACCTGGGTCACTGGGTCATTGTCCTTCACCAGAAAGGACAGGAGAGAGACACAGTGTGAGGGGCAGTGCAGTGGACCAGACCGGGTCATGGTGGGCCCGGGGTTCTGTACTGCTGGGGGCGATCCTGGCTGCCTACTGCACGGCCTCTGGCTGCGGTCTGTGTCCTGGGGAGGGGAGGTCCCCTGAGGTCACAGGGTGGGGCTCTCACCTCCTCAGACTGCTGCATGTGTGAGAAGATGGAGACCAGACCCTTGCCCCCATCACTCAAGGGCATGTGAGCCTGTGCACGTCTGCAAGTCAGGAGGAGGCTGGACCCACACAAGCCGAGAGACAGTTGATCCGGGCTGCAGCACGGTGAGAGAAACGGGTCGTGAAAGCCTGCTGTCCGAGGGTTCTTCTTTTCTTTTCTTTCTTCCTTTTTATCCTCCCCTTTCCCTTCCCCCTCCCCCTTCTTCCCCTTCCTCCTTGTCCTCCTCATTCTCATTGTTGTGCTCATCCTCCTCATCCTCCTCATCCTCTTCCTCTTTTCTTCTCCTCCTCCCTTTTCCTCTTCCTCCTCCTCCTCCTCCTCCTCATTGTCCTTGTCCTCTTCCTCTTCCTCCTCTTCCCCTTCTTCCTTGCCCTCCTCGTCCTCGCCTTCCTCGTCTTCCTCCCCCTCTTCTTCTCCTCCTTCTTCCTCGTCCTCCTCCTCCTCTTCCTCTTCCCCTTCCCCTTTTCCTTCTGCTTCTCCTTCTTCAGTGGTGGTACCAAGGATGGGATCCAGGACTTCTGAGTCATAGCCCCAGACCCATGGATTTTTCTTTTGAGGCGAGGTCTTTGTAAGTGGCCAAGGATGCTGCTAGCATGTCCAGCCATCTGTGCTACTTTGCCACAGAGCCAAAGCAGACTAGTGCCAGGCCTGAAGCGAGACATCTTCGTGCCAGCCTGGCTCCGCAATTTCAGGGCAGTCATGGGAGGGGGCATCATCCCTCCTCCTGTTTGTTTTGCAAAGAAGCAAACAAAGTTCCAAGAGATTCCGTGACTTGAGCCAGTTTGCGGAGCTGGTGGAAGAGGGGCAAAACCACTTTAGCTCTGGGCCTTGGAAACTGTCAAGATGGAAATGTTACTAAATGCGTTTAGTGAAAAAGCGAGTAAGAATTAGGCCGCTGCTGGGAGGGGAGAGCTGGTGCTCAGGAATGGAAATAAAGGAGGACAGAAGCCAGAGATAAAGCAGAGAGACCCCAGGCCTTTAGAATAATTTGCTAAAAATATCTGTGTCTCTAAAAATATCAGTCTCTGTCTCTCTCTTTCCCTTTTCTCTTTTGTGTTACTGGGGGTTGGACTTGGGCCTTTTCACTGAGCTGTATCCCCGGCCCTCTCTGATTGTTCATTCTGAGTCAAGGTCTTGCTACGTCTCTACATTGTCCAGGCTGGGCTCAAAGTTGTGATCCTCTTGCCTCAGCCTCCCGGAGGGCCGGATTCTAGGTGCACATTGCTACTCCTGGCATCTGAAAATTCTTATACATCACTAGAAAGAAGAGATTTAATTAACAGGTAAAATGCGTAAGTAGAGATCTCCTCAGCCCCTGCCCTTTTAATACATCAGAAACATCTGGAAAGAGGAGAGCTGGGTCCAGCTAAGGTAAACGAGGTACCAGTGTGGCCCAGGAGACAGACCACTGCTCATCTTACGTGCTCCCGGGGACCGCCCTTCCGATGTGGGCTGGGTGTAGACACCGGCCCTGACACTACTGCAGACTCAGGGCCAGCAGAGCGTTTGCCCTTTCTCCCCATCAAGTATTTTGAGAAGAACACAGAGGAGGACCTTCCCACTGGAGCAAAGGGGGAGGGAAGGCTGTGGGCAGCCTGCCCCTGTAATGGGCAAGGGAAAGGAGGGCGGCTGGTTGGGAAGAGACTTGGTGACACACGCCACAATTTAAAATGCACATGTTCTTTGATCTGGCGAGTCCACATCTAGGCGCCATCCCGTCCCGGATACACATGCACATGTGCACAAGAGGATGCTGTACGTGGGGTTGCCAGAGTGAGAGAAGTCTGTGAGCGCCCCGGTACTAACAGTGGGATCAGTGGAGTGGAGCACAGCACACTTGCGCAGAGGAACTGCGCAGCCTCCGAGAACAATGAAGCAAATGAAGTCATAAAAGTGCTAAAAGGAACCATAAATTTCTTTTATAATCTCCAATCTGAAAGTTCCTTTTATATGTGACACAAGCCTCTGAAGCTATAAAAGTGATAAAAGTGGATACATTTAACAGTTTTTTTGCATGACCTATGAGAAAACTAAGCAAAACCCTCCACAGTACAAAACTATTAAGAAAAGTATAAAGTATTTACAAAGCATATGAAGTTTTCCTTAAAGCATTTCTATAAAAAGAAAATGACAAACAACCCCATAAAATACAAACCACGGCAGTGACCTGTCCACCAAAAGGTACACAAATAGCTTCTTTAAAGCACATGAACAAAACGTTTGCCCTCCGTCAGGAGAGGCTGCAAATGCCAGTGTCTCTGGGACGTTGTTTCTTAGGATGAAGCAACAACTAACCACCGGCCCCCAAGGGAAGGTCCTATCTGGCTGTGGTATGGGGATAAAACACCCTTGCAAACACACAGGGAGAACTGGCAAGTGGCTGTCCCACCCCCTGGGGACTGCTTGCTGCAGGACGCTGTGGAAGGGACTGCTCATTGTGTAGCCTTTTTTTTTTTTTTTTTTTTTGACATTTGCATTCCAAATGATAAGTATCTATTAAAGATAAAAGAGTAAAATAAGAACAGGGTACAGAGACATCCCGAGACAAAATGCTTTTCTAAGACACCTGGAAGCTTACACAGCAGGTGCACTTTAGACAGTGATGTTAGGCGGAATAAATACCTCAGGCTCACAAGCTTAAATACTCCATGGTCACTTTCACACGGGAAGCCCGAACTGCACATACAGAGCAACAGAGAAGCTAGAGAGTAGGAAGCGGGGAGAAGATCTCCTCACATGGGGAGGGCCCCAAGGCAGGGGGAAGCGGGGAGAGCTGAAGAAAGGTCTCGGGATGTGTATGTGCGTGAACCCGCGCGCACAGGGAACGTGCCCACCTGCCCTGCAGACGCAGACTAATGAAACACAGGGAAGAGAAGGCGGGTGGGCGGATGCAGCGGGGCTGGGCAGCAGCCGCCCGGTGGGCACAGGACCCTGGCCGCGAGCCGCGCCGCTGCAGAAGGCTGCGAAGGAGGGTCACAGCCAGCGGCAACACGGACAAAGCTTAAGATGACTCGCTCTGGGAAAGAAGCCGGGACCAAAGCCACAGCAGGCCTCGGCTCACGCAAAAAGAGTGGAAACGCCAGGGAGAAACAGGGAGGCAGAGAAGAGGTGACTGGTTTCCTGGAGCCAGGCAGTAGGGGAGGGAGAGGGAGTGCTGACGGGTGCAGGACTTCTTTTCAGGGTGACGGTCAGTGTCTAGAAGGACCGTGGCGAGGACTGTACAATTTTGTGAACGCACAGTTGTTCCTTGGTAGCCACGGATGGGGGCTGGTTTCAGAGGCCCCGCAGACACCAGAACCCTTGAGACTCTTCTATCAGAACCTCCACACACCCTCCCATACAGTTTATGGTTGGTTTTTGTTTTTTTAAATTTTATAGTGGTTTCAATGGAGAAATATATCATCTGTTTACAAAATAGTTCTTTAAAAATACCAGGAGTACGACACTGTAAAACAAAGCAAAAGCCTGGCATGAGACACTGCATACATCACACGAAAGCAACAGTCTGATTTCCAGATTATAAAAGTGGAATTAAAAAGTTACTACACAGAGAAAGTCCACGTTTATAGCTTGGCAAGACTTGGATGCGGTTGCCCAAAATCTTTAATAAACTGATTTTTTCCTCCAGTGTGTAAACAAATGACCAGACTGAATCTGCGCCTGACCATCTCTACCCACCTCTTACGCTGCACAACGTGCACGTACACCTTGCACACTGCGCCTGCTGGTTGAGCATCTTTCCTCTTAGGTGGCCGGGAGGAAGGGCAAGGCGACCGTGGACAGTGAGGATGTGGGCAGCGGACACATTGTGCACTACACACTACAATGTCGTGGGGAAAGAAGGCTCAATGAATGCACAGCCCGCGGGGGAAAGACTAAATTCCAACTGGAGGGAATTAATTTAGAAGTGTGGGGAAGAGTTCTAAGTAACGGCAGCTTAACATGAAAATGCACATATGTGGTAGAATGGAGGAGCCCAGGGGACGATCCAAGCCCACGCTCATGGGAGAAATCATGTCAGGCCTGCTTTGTCCAGATTAAGAAGCTGTCAGTTTATCAACGTCTTGCACCTTAGGCACCATAAAGGTGGACGCTGTGCTGCTTTGTTATGGGGGATTGTTTTCTACAAAGATGTTTCTAACCCTTTGTTAGAATGAAACAAAATAAAAAAGGAGTAGAGAGCTGGTGGGATGTTAAGTGCTTACTAGAAATGATTTTTTAAAAGTTTATGTATGTAAAATTTGCTGACCAATTTTGGTAAACCAGTTAAAATAAAAATTAGTTTAAAAATCTTGGAGAAAATGCCTCTTTGCCCAGGTTTAAAATTGAAAACAATTTACTGTATAGACAGGGGCAGAAATCTATGGCGTGTACAAAACTCCTCTTACTTAGAGAGCCGGCGGCCTCCACGTGAGATTCCTTCACTTTTAGTCACTGGAAACCAAAACGTAGTTTCAGTCCTGGAACCGAAATGTGGTGCTTTGTGCTGCCGGGTTGCGGGCTTCACATTGTGGCTTAAGACCTGGCTGGCATCTTGGTCTTTGTGACAAAATGACCCAAAAAAGCAGGGAAGTTTTTCTTTTGTTTCATAAACAACAGATAGAAGGCAAAAGAATATGCAGCTTTGGTACGCTCAAGGAGCTGTACTTGCTGGCTGGACGCCAACCTGGGTGCAGTCATCTCTAGGTGACTTGTGGCATCTAACAACGTGGCTGCCATGTAAATCATTGTCATTGTCACACTGTACTGCTCAGGAAATAAGGACAGGAGGGGGCAGGCGTGCGGCATGGTGCAAGCTGTTCCCCGACGATTTTTAATCTGTGATTGGTTGAATCTGGAGATGTGCAACCCTATAGATAGGATCGTACAAAAGGGCAGCGAGCTGTGACCGAAAAGAGGTGGCACACATGGTGTGTGAATTTTATTTTGATAAAGCTGTTGCAAGAAGCTGGCAAGGTGCAGGCCAGCGTGTAAAAGGTACCATGGTTGGTCTCAAAGAAGGGCTGTGTTTGTCCCTGATACTCTAGCTCAGTTGAGAAGTGACCAGGACTGACGTCTGGGGCAGAAGCCTTCTACCCCTGCAGGCTTCCCAGGAGGAAGAGCTGGGGAGAAGCAACCGTGGCGCTGGCGGTGGAGGGCTGGAGCTCTGCCTCTGAGCTCTGTCCGAAAATCTATCTGTTCAAACTGTGCAGCGCGCTCAGGCCAAGCCTGTAATCCCACGATTCCGGGAGGGTGAGGCAGGAGGATTACAAGTTTGAGTCTAACCTGGGTGACAGGGTCATTCAGCACGACCCTGTCTCAAAATAGATTCAAAAGAGGGCTGGGACAGGGCCCAGTGCCAAGACCTTGACTTCAGTTCTGGATGCCATAAAAGCTGTGTGCATTTCTGCTGAAAAACACCATGCTTGGATAATTGCTCTTGTGTATCTCAGAAGGGATTCCTTCTGGGAATCTCATGGAAGCTTGAGAGATGTACCACTATGGTCTGGATCTGGGGTGTCCTCCAGGGGCTCATGCGGTGACCTTAGGAGGCCAGCTGGTCTCCAGCTGGTGGTGTTCCTGGGAGGGGCTGGAAGCCGTCGGGGGTAGGCCACGGGGCCAGAGGAAGAGGGTTACTAGGGATCTTGGGTCCCCGGCCTCTTCCTCTCTCATCTTCTCTCCTTCTCTCTCCTAACCAGTCACCACAAGGTGAGTGACTCCCTCTGCCACACGCGCCCACGGCCTTACCAGAGGCCACACAGCTATGGTGGAGGCTGACCACGGATGGACATCTCTGGGACCATGAGCCAACAAACCCATACACCATGCTTTTCCTAGGTATTTTGTCACAGTGATGGAAAGCTGGCTAACATGGTGCTGTTAGCCACAATAAATCACAGTTTATTGCGATTTTATTGTGCAAAAGTCCTAGAATGCACTTATCCACATGGAGTGGCTGTGGTGTCACCGAGTCACATAAGCTGATTAATGGGGCAGGGCTCCGGAACTAACTTGCATGACCAAAAATTTATACTCTTTGACTAGCCTCCTCCCATCTCTCCCAGTCCTTGGCAACCACCCTTGTATTCTGCTTGGATGAATTCGATGTTTCTAAAATCTACGTAGAGGAGACCACGTAGCATTTGTCTTTCTGTGTCTGGCTCATTTTGCGCAGCATAATGTCCTTGGGGTTCATTTGTGTTGTGGCAAATGGAAGGACGCCCCCTCGCCTTCTCTTCTAAGGCTCAGTAATGGGAAGATGAGCTTGTATCCCCCTGCTCACTGCTGCTGAGAATTTAAGTTGTCTCCCTATAGCAGCTATTGGGAGTCGTGCGGCAGTGAACACAGGCTACGGGTATTTTTGAGATTTCATTGTCCTCACATATGTCTTCTTCCTCTTTCTTTGAGTATAAAGCAAAACATCACAAAGTGGGAAATCTGTGAAGAAAGCAAACTTGGTTGGAGCTGGGAAGTCTGAGTGGCGGTGCATCTGGCCAGGCTCTCCCTCCTGCGGCCTAATCACTGGGAGGGTGTCGCACGGCGAGGAGGTAGAGTCATGAGGGCCAGGCTGCTCCTCCTGCATGAGCTCTTGGGCCACCTTCGGACACATCGGCACAGGCCCAGGGTGGGGCGGCCGGGCCAGGCCTCACTGCCGCAGCTGCTGTGTTTCCCTGTGGCCACAGCATTCCCGCTCCCACGGGCCACACGTCGGTGTCGCCCGCTGTGCACATCGCAACAGGGCTCAGCTTTTTTTTTTAATAATGGCCACTCTAACAGGTGTGAGGCGTGAGGTGGGTCCCAGGGCTTTGATTTCCACTCTCTGCAGGGGTGATGCCTAGCGGCTTTCACGTACCTGCTGGCCGTTTGCATGTCTCTCTTGGGAAAATATCCATTCAACTCCTTTCCTCAACTCTAACGCTGTCTCTCTCTCTGTCTCTGCCTCTCTTTCTCTTTCTCTCTCTGTGTCTGTCTGTCTGTCTCTCCCCCTAAGGGTGTCAGTAATGCACTGTGTGAAAAAAGACACTCTTTGGTAAATTGTGCTGGGAAAACTGGGCCTCCACCTCCAGACTGAGCTTGCATTCATACGTTATAGCACAGGCAATCTCCAGCTCAGAGCGGGATAATGGAATAATGTCTTAAGTGTAACATTTAAAGCTCAGAAAGAAAACACAGGGGAGCTCTGTGAGATTGACTGTGGCAATCACTGTTACTATTTTATATCTTAGAGAGAATACAAAATGGTAAAAAAAAAGAAAGAAAAAAAAAAGAAAAAGAAGAAAACATTAGAAATGACACAGAATTATTTTTTGGATATAACCAAAGTGCAGGCAACAACAGCAGTAAATACATAAATAAATAAGTGCGATTATATCAAACCGAAGCTTCCACGTGGTAAAGGAACTGGTAAGAAAAAGGGCCAAGTGAAAAAAATCTTCGCAATCCATATATCCAGTAAGGGGCCAATATCCAAAGTAGACAAGGAACTAACACAATTCAACAGAAAAAATAAAACAAAACACAGCAAACAAGAAAACCTCTGGTCCGTCTCTTCCTGGGAACGAGCGAGGCCCTCAGGCCCCCCTTGTCGGGGGTGCAGGAGCTGTGGTCTCGGGGGCAGAAGGTTCCTGATCTCAGGCTCCGAGGCAGACGCGGCCGGGTCTCCAGGGAGCTGGCAGGGGGAAGCAGGCGCCCAGCAGGACCTCACCCATAACCTCTCCCTGGGCGCCACACCCTTCCCCCCCACCTGGTGAAGCCAGGTTGCAGATGCTGAAGGGACGTCCCCCCAGCATTCTGTTCACAGCTGTGGGGTGGCCCCAAGTCCTCTCCTTGCACGTATGGGGGCGCTCAGAGCCCTGCATACGCGGAGTTGCGTTTTGCTCAAGGAGGATGCGGTGGGTGGGGGAGCCACAGCACAGGGAGAGGCCAGGCAGGACCAGCAGCTTCTCTGGGCGTGGGCCCGGGCACAGCCTCCGGGGCCTGAGGAAAGTGCTCACGGGATGAGGCGTGAAGCAGTCCAAGGGCTCCCTCCTTCTCCCTAGTCTAAAGGTAGAGGATGAGGGCACAGAACAGATACACAGAGAAGCCTGGACTGCGCTGACAGCTGCTGGCAGGGAACCGTGGCTGATAGATTGGAAGCTTTCCCCAAGCTTAGGAATCCCATGGCCTGTGCCACAGACTGACCACAATGACAGGAGCCATGGTAGGAAGATGTGTCCTCAAGGTTTAGAATGATGGCCTTCTGCAGGGTGCTCAAGACAGAGTGTACCTGCTGTCCCAGAGGTGGAGAGTGTGCAGTCTCTGGCCCAGGTGTGCCCTTGAAGAGGAGGTAAAGACCCACCGGCCAGGAAAATTCTCAAGAGCTCAAACGACTGCCCTGTGTCTGGCTACAAATCAGTGCTGACTCGGCGCTGGGTGCTCCTGGCAGCCTCAGAGCCCGAGCCACACTGGGGCTGCGGAGCCGAGGCGCTTCTGCCGAGCGGGTCCCTCCTCACTGCAGGCTCACCGACCGCTCCCTGCTAACACCTTCCAGTGTTCACTGCAGGCTGGGCATTGGGCAGCTGGGGTTTAACTTTAAGAAATTTACTTTCAAACACATTCACTAAGAGCCGAACGTTCCCAGCCAAAGATCCACTTCCTGGGAAACATATCAGTTGAAGCAGTGTGCACTGGGCTTCCAGGAGAATGGCAGGGAGGTCGGGGCGCAGATGGAGAGGATCTTCATGGACAGGTAGCTCTGCCTCCTAGGGATGCAAGCCCATCTAGCCATTAGTCCATTCATCCATCCCACTGTCCATCCACCTGCTCATCCGTCTGTCCCTCCGTCCGTCCATCCTTATCATGTGCCTAGTGTCTGTCCATCCATGTATCCACATGCCCACCCATAATCCCACTGCCCACCTGGTAATCCAGCCACCCACTCACCCACTCAAGCTCCTGCCCACCTACGCTTGCCCACCTGCCAGCAACCCACCCCGACACGCCGTCCACCCCACACCTGGTGTTCATTCAGCAGTGTGCTCTGTGCTCGCAGCACGAAGGCGGCTCAGACCTGGGCCCACTCGGGAGGGTCCCAGCAGAGTGGCATCCAGTTTAGCGTTCTTTCCACAGCGGTCTTTCAACCCGCTGTTGCCTCTCATGCTGGGGACCTCACGACCGGGCAGAGCATCTCACTGTTTCAGGGACCACTCAGCCTCAGCTTTCTGGTGGAGGAAACTGAGGCCCAGGGAAAGGAATGACATTGCTGAGCTCGCTCTGCACACCTGGGAGTGGAGAAGGACCTTGTTCCCTGCGCCAGCTTGGCGCTCTTGGAGTGTGGTCTCTTGCCTGTTGGAGCGCACACTTCTGATTGTGCAAACTGAAAGTCAGGTAAAAGCAACTGCTCTTCTGGAAGTCAGAATGGCTTGTCCTTAAGCACCCCAAGCCAGTAAGGATGACAAGGCCAGTGAGCAGCCCTTCATCCGCCCTCAGAGCCGCTGCAGGCTCAGCAGGTCCTTAAGAAACCAAAGCTGCACTCTCCACGCTCTGCCCTGAGCCCTCCCTGCAGGTAGCCTGGCCTGGAGGAGCGCTCTCTTGGGCTTTCAGAGGACCGGCCATCTGAACTCAGTGGGCAGAGGCAGACCTGCCTCCAGGAACCAGTTTACTCAGCAGCAGCCAGTGACAGGAGGTTGGGCAGGGTCAGCCATCCAGATGTGGGCGTGGGGCCTTTCTGGGACACTGCACGCTGGGGCACCTGTGCCTTGAGGGCTCAGCCGTCTGCCGGAGCTCTTTAGTGAGCTCCTTGAGGGAAGCGTGTTTTGGTCGTGGTTTGAACAACAGCGCAGGACCAGACCCTGCAGGGCTCGCGTTAGGCTAACGGTGGGCCTCTCCGCTCAGCTTCAGGGTGGGCGCCTTCACCTCGGAGGACTTAACCCTCTGGGAAATTTTCAGGTTTTATTTTGCCTCATGTCATGTCAAGTCTAGAATGTGAATATGTGGTACAAGCATGACCTGCGCGTGTCTCATTTAATGTATTTGTGTACAGTGGTGCCTCTGTTCACGGGCTTCTTTCCACGATTCTGGTCACGAGCCGAATTGGATGAGCCCTGAATCAAATTCAGTGCTTATGTTCAGTGTTGACCTTATGAGATCTGATTTGGTTCTCATCCAACTTGGAAATCGTGGAAAGAGTTAAATTCTTGAACCTGGGCACCACTGCATGTATAAACCCTCACCCGTGTAATATTTTACATACGTGATATGTAAAACTATGCCTATTTCTTTATGAAAACTCCAGTGAAAAAAGTTTTCCGATGAAAAGAGAAAAAGATCCGTGATCCTAGTACCTTACAGTCTAGAGTTGGACTTCTACCATGTCGTATTTGGTGTCCATCAGTTTAATAAAAGGCTCTGGTGTGGCTCGGGCTGTGAGCAGGGGCCACAGAAGGCTGGAGGAGGCCGGCGATGTGCGCAGCGGCAGCTCTTGGGGTGCCAGGACGTCAGGCTCGCTCTGCTCTGCTGGTGCCAAGATCATCGGGGTGAGAGTGGCGAGTGCGAATCTCCTACCAACGCACTGCTTCCTGGGTGTGACCAAGAAGGAAGAGAGCCCAGGTGCCATGGCAGGCTCTGGCCTGAGTGCAGGTCCCTCGCGAGGGTGCCCTTTTGCTGTTCAGCTTATGAAAAGATTCCCGAGACGCCGAGAGGAAAGTGCTGGTGAGCTGAAGCCCTCCGACAGTTTTCTCTCGCCACACCCAGGCTCTGTGCTCACGGGAGCCCTCACTGTAACTCACCCGAGAACCTCAGGTCTGTGTCAGGGCATGGGAGTTCCGCGATGCTGCCAGGAGCAGCAGCCACGTGGGGAAAGGGGCCACGGCGTCGTCTCCGGGCTGGGGCTGGGCTAGGGACCAGAGGAAGCAGAAGGGCTTCTTCTGAGGCCGCGGCCACCCTGTACCACAGGCCTTAGGGACAGCTCCAACTCCACAGCTCTCTTCTATGGTCCCCACAAACTACCCAAATGTCCTGGGACACCAGCCCTCTGACGTCCAAACGGCAGCTCCCACAGAGTCCCCCTCTCCAAAAGTGACCCTAAATTCTTTGTGAGCCAAAGCACGGGCATTTCTGGTTGGAAAAATGCAGTCCCTGGATTTCATGGAAGCTGGATTAAGAATGCAACCCACACCGTGCAGCTATTTTCAAGGAAACCTAATGTCCTTTATCAGATTGCAAAGCCTCTTCCCATTGGGGGTGGGTTGACTGACGTGGGAACAGCTCTCAGAGGGTGACACACTCTTCCAGAGGAAGCCCTCCTCCTGAGGGCCGGGCTGGCCCTGGGGGGCGCAGTGGGGGCCCTGCCTGGGGCCTGCTGAGCTCCTACTCTGGGTAAGTCAGACCAGAGTTCAAAGCCCTTGTACACACAGCGGGTCACAGCAGTACTGGCAAACACCACCGAGCCGCAGTTACCCCACCTTAAAAATGGTGTGGCTGTTATGCTAAGCGACCTAAGTCAGGCAGAGAGGACAGGGTCTCCTGGCCTCACACGCAGGGGGGATCTGAAGCAGCCAGCCGCCCTCACAGCGACAGAGAACAGGACGGAAGCTTCCGGAGACTGGCGCAGGGAGAAGATGGCCGGGAGCGGCTGTCGGGTAAGAACACATGCCTACGCTCTGTGGCGCAGCGGGATGAGTGCAGGTAGCAGAGATGCGCTCTGTCTCTCAGTGATTAGGAGAGGGGAATCTGAATGTGCTCCCCAGAAAGGCCCGATGACTGCCCAAGGCGACGGGGGCTCGAGTCACCCTGTGTGTCACTACCCGCATGCACACTGGGAGAAAAACATCACAATGTATCTTATAAATGCGCACAGAGACTCTGTCAGTTTTTGATGCAAAATTCCAAAAAGCACTGGAGTAGCACAGTAGTACAGCACTTGCCCATAATGTGCAGAGCCAGTATGAGAGCGAGACAGAGACAGAGACTGAGACAGAGAGACAGACAGAGACTGAGACAGGGTCAGAGAAACAGAGATGGGGAGAGAGAGAGAGA
>NW_004524605.1:2220444-2232633 GCF_000260255.1 Octodon degus | reverse complement strand
ACATATTTTGAGAAATGCAGTTAGGGCATTTTGTCTTGCTTTGCATTTTGAGCCAAGGTCTCCTTATCCAGCCCAGGCTGGCCTCCAACTTGAAGCGGCCCTCCTGCTCCAGCCTGCCCAGCGCTGGGCTCACAGGCGAGCGCCCCCCTTGGCGGGGGTGTTCGGCCAGGCAGTTTCACTGGGTGCTTTCTCACACCTAGGAGGCCTTGCCAGCAGCTCAGGAGGGCCTGCGACGCGACAGAAAGATCTGGTAGACACGAAGTGGCTGTGGCTGCTGCTAGCGGAACGCAGTGCTGTTCAACAAGCAAGAGCTTTAAAAAGAAGTATAAGGAAGCCCCAACGGCACAACTCGCACGGCCGAGCAGCGTGGGCCGCCGTCAGCGCACGCGCTGCATCTTACACGCCCAGCAGCGCGTGGGTTTGTCTGCACCGGCAACGCCGCACACTCTGCGCACGCCGAGCTGATGGTGGCAGCGATGACGTCAGTAGGCGGGGGCTCTTTAGCGCCCCATCACCTGACAGGACCCCTGCCATGTGTGTGGTCCATCTGTCCATGGCTGAAGTGTCACCCTGTGGCGCACAGTGGTAACTTCCGGTCGGATGATACAAGGATTGAAAGAAAAACACATTCGGAACTGGCTGAGAGCTGTGGCTGCCGCAGGTCCCGGGGGGTTGGGGGCTGCTGCAGGTCCCGAGGGGTTGGGGGCTGCCGCAGGTCCGGGGGGTTGGGGGCTGCCGCAGGTCCTGGGGGGTTGGGGGCTGCCGCAGGTCCCGGGGGGTTGGGGGCTGCCGCAGGTCCCGGGGTTGGGGATGGAAGCCTCCAGGAAGGCAAACACGAGGAGAGCAAAGGGTCAAGGCGAAGGGCAGTGGAGCGGGTCCCTCGTGCCACGCTGCCCAGGACGCCTGTCGCCACGGCCCAGCCCCCACCCCCTGCCGCACCCAGGCAAAGCCAGAGTCTGTTTCTGGGTCTTCTTCTCTGCCATCCGCACCAGTGTTTACAGAAACTATTTTTGTCTCTAACCTTTCTACTGAAATAAAACACACTGGAAATGAAATGTGTAGCACACCACCAAAGGGAAAGCAGCCTTCCGAGCCCGGAGCCGATCACTGCTAAAGTCGCCGCAACGCGGGCGCCCACAGACCCGCAGGGCAGCCTGCAGCCTGAGGTCTGCTCCCTTTGCAGGAGGAGACTGACCAGAAAGACACGCACTGCCAGACTAAGGCGATGTGGGGACAGCTGTAAGAACCCAGCCACTCGGGGACTTTTCCATGCTGTGCAGTTCAGGCGGGCCTTGAGCTGACTGTAGCCCAGGCTGGCCACCGGCTCACAGTGATCCTCCTGCCTCAGCCTCCCAAGTGCTGGGATCACAGGCATGCCCCACCATGCCTGGCTTGAGTCAGTGTTTCCTCATACTGAGTTCATACCATGTGCCCTCGCTCTGTGAAGCTGTCCTGGTACAACATGGGTGCAAGTGGGCGGCAAGGGGAGGGCAGGAACCACTGGCCTTTCTCACGGCTCCACGCACTTCTGCAGGGCCCTGCTGGTCACTTGGCCCCCATCAACCCCAGGCCCCCTTTCATCTGCACCAACAGCACTCCTTTCTTTCCCCAGCTGCCACTGGACCTCCACCTCAGAGGTCACTGGCTCTGTGCTGACCTCACCCCCTCTGGGAACCACGGTCACTTCAAAGACAAGTGCTTGTACCCGTGTGAGCTCGCTTCTGTGGGCTGGCAACAACTGCCTTCTGGTGCACATGAATACAGGGACCCAGCCAGTATGCAAGGGGCTTTCCCACCACCTCACCAGGAACTCGCTCTGCAGACCACAAGCTGAAATAACACAGCAGCTGAAGGCACTGCCCAGGAAGTGGGAGAGAGAGGAGTTTTGATATTGACAAAGCATTCTCCACCCCTTCCCTGCAGAGAGGGTGTTACTGCAGGCCGCAGGTTTCCTAGGGCCAGCTTCTCCTCGCTGGGGACAAGCTTCCGTCTCTGCTGAGCCGGCTGGAGAGGAGCCGTCCTCGGGGTGCCCTCTGGTCCCCAGCTTCTGGCTGTTAGGTGGAGAGCCCACTCCTTTCCTGCCTAGAGCCCAAGCGTGAGGAGGAGCTCCAGGAGGCTGTCACTCTCAGTTGACCCTGTGTCTGCCCCAGCCCTCCGCTGGCTGCTTCTGCCCCCCACTGGGAAGCCCTTCTCCTTGGCCGTCAGCACCCTGGTTTCCCCTTGGTGAGCCTTCTGTCCCCTGGCTCTGCCTCACTGGGTGTCTTGGGTGGAGGCTTAGGTGACTCGCTGGCCCCCAGAACGCTTGCTCTCCTGGCTGCAAGCTGGGCTCCACAGGTGTCACCGCCACAGAACTTGCGCTGGGGCCATTAACACAGAGCTTCTCTTCCAGAGTCACAAGGAAGAGGGCCCAGAGCACCGAACACTCCATGCGCTGAAGAAAGCACAGAGCACAGCAGCCCAGGCGGCCAGGGGCCTCCAGACAGCCAGGATCCACCCGGCCGTGGCCACGGCAACTCCACAGCCCACCGAAATCATTTTTCTTAGTACAATTTGCCTTTTTTTTTTTTTTTTGATAACAAAAAGATATCAGGGCTGATAGTGGCCAATTAATTACAGAGACCTTCTGTGACCATCCTTAGGATCAGATGGGTGTAACTATTACCAACCAGCCAGATTCTAAGTAGACATGAGGAGGACTTCTTGTCAAGCCCCATCTGGGGACAAAGGGTTTCTTGACCCACAAGTGCAGAGGCAGCCTGAGAGGTAGCACGTGACCACCTGGTCTCGAGCTCACAGCAACTGGGCTTGGCCTTCTGCTCTGGGCCATGGCCACAGGGCCCCATCCAGCCCAGCCCAGCCCAGCCCACCAAGTTTCTTGAACCTATCCTCAGAAGCCTGGGGTGGTTCTGAGCTTACACCTGTCACCCCCACTCCTCCACTGCATTCCCGAGTTCTCCCCACATCTGGGCAGAACACCCAGGTGCAGACCGCACTCGAGGACCCATCGGGTACTTTACCACCTGCCCGAAGACAGACCTGCCCCACACAACCTGCTCTCCCCAGGCCCGTGCAAACCAGGCTTGGGGCCGCCAGGCTGAGGTGTCCTCTGCTTCGGCCCCTGCCTGCTCACTCTGAGTCTTGGGTCTTGGGCACATGTCTTTGTTCTTGTTCCACACAGACTTTTAAGAGCCAAGCAAGCTCTTGTGCACATTATTGCCTCCTCCGCCTGTTTTCCTCCCGGCCTCTTTTGACTTTCATTTAACACGCGCCCCCTCTGGAGGAGGAAAGTTCTGCAAGTGGCCATGGACCCTGTGCCCTATTCTCTTGAGAGAAACCCTTTTGCTTCCTGCAAGCGCCCTAACATCTTTTCCTAATACCCAGGATAGGAGTCTTTTGATGTGGACGTGTCGATTCAGCTTGGGTCCTCAGGAAGGTGAGGGGTGGGTGGGACAGGCTCAAAGGTGGGTCCCACCTGTGTGAAGCTGAGCCTTAGTCCTCAAGCAGGGTTCATCCCTGTGGGTAGAGGTGGGTCACTTCCTGATCATCCCAGCACCCCTCCCAAGTTAGAACCCTGGGCTCCAGTGGTGGTGGTGCCTTAGCTGGGAGTCACCCTGTAGCCTGTGCTGTCCCTGCTCCAGAGACTCCAGGTCATCAGGGGAATCGCAGGCTGCTGAATCTGTAAGGTGACTCCATCCCTATGACTCTGCTGAGGAATCCCAGGGAGCCCCTCACTTCCAGAGAAGCTGGTGTCTGGCAATGGGCTCCAGAGGGACCTTGGAGGGACCTGGGATGCCTTAGAGTGCCCCAGTGTTTCCACCGCCTCCTGCTGACCAGGCAGGGACACAGGGCTGTGGGTTCCTTATTTTCTCAGCCTTCATAAACACAGGCTGGGCTGATCTCTGTCAGGCCACTAAAGAGATGCAGAAACAGATACATCAGTGAAGACGCAAACCGTCAGGACAACGTTGATGTCTTTGCAACTGCTTTGGGGAGGGCTTTACAATACTGTTGTGTGTGCTAAATAACCAAAACTGTTTTCTTGGGACTTCAGCCAAGAACATTAGATAAATAATGGATCCAGCCCCAGCTGCTCACAGGAAACCCCGTCCAGGCAGACGATGCGGGTG
This sequence comes from Octodon degus, assembly GCF_000260255.1. Lineage (NCBI taxonomy): Eukaryota > Metazoa > Chordata > Mammalia > Rodentia > Octodontidae > Octodon > Octodon degus. Next base: position 2,228,506 of record NW_004524605.1, on the reverse strand, counting down.
TGGGAGGCTGTGCTTGGGGTGGGGGCACAGAGTCCTGTGTGGGCGCCGCAGTCTCTGCCCTTTCTGAGCAAGCAGGGCAGGCAAAGATCAGCCGCAGCTGCTGCTGGCTCCCGGCCCGTCCTGCTTGCAGACCTGGTCAGCACCGTCCCCGCGCCTCCCTGGTGCCCACAGGGCCTCGGCATCTGTGGACGTGTGCCCTCATCACCGTGGGGCAGACCCTCCATTGAGTTTTCTGCTCTGATGTTGCTGTCGCCACATCCAGAAGCCCTCCCTGGCCCAGGGTGGGGCTCCCTAGGGCCTGCACTTCACTCTCAGTCTTCAGCAGGACCTGGCAACAGTCTTCCTGCCTACAGAGCTCTTCCCGTCACAGTGGGGTTGCCCAGGGATGGCACAGACCTGGAAGTCATCCCCCGCCAGCCCTCACCACCCAGCCATTCCTGCGAGTGCCCCAGAAGTCCTCCGACCCCTCAGGGGCAGGTCTCGGGTGCCTGGCACCTGAACCCTCCTCCACGGGGCACAGTGGCCTCTGTGAAGGCCCCAGCCCCTCACTGGGGCAGGGAGCTCAGGGCAGCATGGGGCTGGTTTGTCCTCCTCTGTCCTGGGCTGCGCAGGCTGCTACGGGCTGTGCAGCCATGGTTCACGACGACGACGCTGCTCCCAGCCCAGCGAGGCCATGTGGTGAGCAAGGGCCTCTGTCAATGCCTGTGCTCCCGCTGCACCCGGATACCCCGTCCTCTGGCTTTGGCTGTCCAAGCCCATGTGGAGTCCGCGGGCCCCTCGCACCCCAGCTGCCCCACGCCTCCTCTGTGCTCACAGCATTTCCCACATCTCCTGCTCACAGCCTGCCTGGCCCCATCCCAGACGGCTCCAGACAGCTACTCCTCTGCCCAGGGGAAAGTGCTGCAGACCCCAAAGCCCCCGTCCGTCCTGGAGCAAGCCTGGGGTCTCTCCTGCTGACCCCATCCCACTTCCCAGCCTCCTGGGCAATAGTGCCCTGCTCCTGACCCCAGCGTGGTCACGTGGAGCTGCGCAGTCTCAGTAGAAGGAACCCCACCCCCACCCCTGTTGTTTCTGTGCTGAGCAGAATTCGCTCCGTCGGTCAGGCTCATAACAGAGGTCACCTCAACGCGAAGACGCCTCTGCCTCTCTCTTCTCCATCCTAGGTTCGCCCTCCTCCTGGCAGGCTCTTGCAGGATCAGGGACTCCCCGCGGCCCCTCCCCCAGCAGGCTGTGCTTCCCCACCTCTGTGTCGCACCCCCAACCCCATCGCAGGCCTGGGGTGCAGTGGCTGCTTGCCGAGTGTTGGTTGATGCCAAATTTTGCAGGGCTTGCATTTGAGACCGCTTTCCAAATTGGGTTTTGATCTGAGTGTATGGCAGGCCACTTGCTGTCAGACATGATGTAGCTGTGGTCAGGTCAAAAACTTTCCTGTGGCCAAGTCACTATCTGCGGCTGTCGCTGGGATATAAATTAGTATTGGCTGGCAGCTTCGAAACAAATCCACGTGATTGCTCCATGCCGGTTGACGATGTCCAGAAGGGGTCTGCTGCACTGAAGTGCGTTTTCCAGGATTGAGTGGACAGGTGCCTAGAGGTGGATGGGGAGACTGGCCTTGTGAGGTTGCACCCCCATACCTCCCCTCTGTGTGACCGATTCCCTTCCAAAACAAAGAGCATACAGGGCTGAATTATGGGCAAGGTCACGTGAGAGGTGGACTTGCCCCCACCTCCTGAAGCAGCACACAGCTGGACAGCAAGCATTCTGCACCTTTACACAGAGCTCCGAGCCCAGCGTAGACTGGAGTTTTCCCTGGGCAGAGGTGTCCAGGATTTGTGGCTGCACCTCGGTGTTGGAGCAAGGAGACCCGCGGGCGGGGACTGAGCCCCCAAAGTGATAGCTGAGAGCCACACCCAAGGCCAGCCAAGCTCCAGAGGACGCACTCAGTGCTTTGAGCAGACGCAGCTGCACCCGCAGCCATGAGGTGCTCCTTTCCAGCACACCTCCCACACTGAGCTGCTTCCCACCTGGGACTGGCGGCTCCTGAATGCAGAAACAGGTGCATGGCTGCACCGGGGCTCCATGCACCACCTTCAGGGCCTGCACCTTTGGGGCATGAAGACAAATGGAACCCAGCCCAGCCCTCGCAGCTTGTGCACAGCCAGGTGGCGGGCCACACGCCATGCACAAAGGCCACTGCTCAAGGGAGGTGCCGTGTTCTGGCGACACACGGTCCGGGAGTGCCACTCCTGTACATGGGGCTGAAGGCAGCATCAGGAGAAAGGCAGAATCTGAGCAGCGGCTTGAAGGGTGGATTTAGATGGGTCGAGAAGGGAGCCAGGGACCTGGTGTGTGAAAAGCTTGAGATAAAGCGGAAGCAAGCAAGCCTGAAAGCAGCTTGTTTTATTTAGAGTGTTCCCGTGTGAAAAGTGTGGTGGGAAGTAAAGCCCACACAGCTGGGACGGCGGGTAAAGGAGGAAGAACCCCGTGGTTTGGGCAGCAGGATCTATTACAGCGTGATTTTTCTATAAGGCAATTTTAGGTTCTCCCAATATTGAGCAGAAGGGACAGAGATTTTCCACGTACCTCCTTGCCCCACACATGTGCAGGTGTCTTCCCTACCAACCTCCCCCACCTGAAGGGCACGTTTGCTACCACCGATGAATCTGCATGGACCAAACGATGTCACCCCGTTCCATAGTTTACACTCAAGCTTAGGTGCTAGCTTGGTTGCTGGGACAGAGTACGTGGGCAAAGCAACCTTAAAAGGAGGAAGGTTTATGTTGGCTCGTGGTTGCGGAGGTTCCAGTCTGTGGTCCCTTGGCTCTGTAGCTGTGAGCCTGTGGGGCCCCAATACATTGTGATGGGGAACACGTGGCCGAGGACTTCACCTCAGGGCTGCAGAGAGAGAGAGCGCGTGAGCGCGCGCGCGCGAGAGAGAGAGAGAGAGAGAGAGAGAGAGACAGACAGACAGAGACAGAGTGCAAGCGTGTGCATGAGAAAGAGACAGCAAGACAGAGAAAGACACACAGACAGGCAGAGCGACACAGACACACACACAGACAGGCTGCTGTCCTAGTGTCCTCTTCACAAGCTGGTTTCCAGCCACTCCACTCCCTCCCACAATGCCCTAACTTTTAAAGGTTCTCGCCCTGCCGTGGGGCCCCAGGCTGGCATCCTCGCCTCTCGTGCATGAGCCCTTGAGGGATGTTCAAGGACCAGCCCACCTCCTCTTCCCTTGGTGCTGTGCTTTTCTTGGTTTGGTCAAATGCACACGAGGCATGCTTGGCCTAGATCAGGCTGAACAAGCCCAGTGTTCCGGGGAAAGGCACCTGCTGGCTGTGTCCGGGGAGCCCCGGCTCCCTACAGCCTGGCTCCTCCTCCCCTCACCACAGCGTGGCCTGTGAAGGGCGGCATCAATGATGTCCAGGGACCTTCTAGGGGATGAGGCTCCTCTACCCCTTCCCGCAGTGCCGTGGGCTGGGCCTGAATCTTTAACACAGGCGCCTTTCAGGGGACACAAGATCCAAACTACAGCAGCCTTCAGGGTTTGAAGAGTCACTCCACACCCGCGTCCTGAGCAGAGCTGGTGCGATGCAGGCGCATCTGTGTCCCTGGGGTGTGGGCAGTTTCCCCTTGTGGGGCCTTCCAGGAGGGGATGCTGCAGGGCCACGTGGACACATGGGGGTGTACTATCCTTCCTGAGGGAGAGGAGGACCCCAACCTCTGGGGAGATGGAATAGCCCCCGCCACTTCTTGTGTCTGTGTCAGCACTTCCCCAGTCCCAGCTCCCACAAAAGTTCATACCAGCAGCAGCCATGGTGAGGTAGGGTCAGTCAGAGCCAAAGCTCCACTCTAAGATCTCGCTTCTGCCCAGAGAGGTCCTCAGACAAAGGGCTAAGACAGGGGGAACAAAAATGGGGAGTTTTTTTTCTTTTGTTTTGAAGGGCCCGAACCAAATGACCATGTCAGAGGAAAAATAAGTACTTAGGGTGCAAGACAGAAGTTCTCTTTCCTCTCTAACACGTGCCTGGGACATGGAGCCAAGGCAATACAGAATCCAGTCATTGAGACCACTGATGGCATATTCCCAGGATCAAAGCCAGAGCCAAATTTATGCCAAGTGTACCTGTTATGGCTTGGGTCTAGATGTCCCCCAAAGCCTCATGTGGTCCTAGGTGCTGCTTCTGCAAAAGTAGCTGAATCTAGAGTATGTGACACTGGGATTAAGGGTGGGTGGTTACTAAGTCAGTCACTGCTTGGTTCGGCACTGCCCTAACCCTGACAGCCTAGACACAATGTAAGGGACAGCAGGAGGCTTCTCTCCGCCCCTTCTGCCTGCCGTGGACTGCTTCTCCTGCGCATGCTCCTCTGCCAGGCCCCCACCTTGGAGCCAGCTGACGATGGACTGAAACCGCTACGAGCCGTGAGCTAAATCAGCCTTCCCTCCCTTAACTTGTGGGTGCATATTTTGTCACAGTGATGAGAAAAGTGCCAAGACAGCCTCCAGAGAAGGACCCCATAACAGATACAACTCGTGCGCGTGGCCCACTTTGGTACCAGCCTGGGTCTGGCACAGGCTGGTCCTTCTGTGTGTGCGCCTGTGTCCCAGTGCTGTGTCTTTCTGGATGGTGGGTTCTCCACCAACGTGCAGCCATCTTCTCCTCTCCTCTCCGAGCTTGCCATGCCTGGGCCACCAGCGTCCTCCGGCCCCGTGGGCCTCACACGGAGATGCAGGCCGTACTGTGACCACGCACTAACTTCCTAGTTACTGCCAGCCGGAGGTGAATCCTTCCACGTAGCTTGAGCCCTAAACTACAGCTCCAAAATATACCACACTGAGCTGGAAAGATTTGAGAAGACAAGCCACCCTGCAACCAACTCTATGACAGGAAATCCCCTACCAATTTTAGGGGAGAAGTTGTCCAGTGCTGGTTTGGTCATGGGCCAGTGCTGACCCACAGACAGCACTGCTGTCTGGCCTGAAGTGTTTGCTCGCTTTTTTGTCTTTTTTTTTTTTTTTTTTTTTTTTTTTTGTGACAGGGTCTCACTATGCAGCTCAGGCTGGCCTTGAACTGACTTTGTAGCCCAGGCTGGTCTCGAACTTTCAGAGATCCGCTTGCCTCAGCCTTCTGAGTGCTGGGATTACAGGTATGTGCTACCACTTGCAGTGTTTTTAAAACATGAATTAGCTGCCCAGAGTTCAGAGTCAGTGACTTCACACACAGCTCTCAGTAGCAGTTTCCTCTTAGAGAAAGGAGGAGATCGGGCAGTGCAGGCCAGGCCTCTGAAGCCAGGACTGGTCCTGGAGGCGACAGGCGCTGGTGGGAGGCACCTAGGGAGATGCCCCTTGGGAGGGAGGGGCTGGGTTATGTTGAGACCCCACCCGGCCAGGATCCCAGTAGAACTCACACGCTTGGCAGGACAGCTGTTTCCTGCAGGTTTCTGTTTCTCATTAAAGCCTGAATGTGAAGGGCTTAAGGTGCTAATTCTGGTGCAGCAGTTAGCCCTGGCCTCATGAAACAGGAAGACCCAGCCACGAGGGAGCCAAGCAGCATGGCCAAGGGGGCCGAGGGGGCAAGAGGGGCCAAAATCCAGAGTGACATCACAGGAGTGGGATGCGGGGTGTGGGGAGCAGGAGCCAGGATTCCTGCCACGGGAGAGGAGTGGGGTGGAGAGGGAGAGCCCGGCCTACGACACCTGGGCACGAAGCTGAGGAGAAACCGAGTGCTGTGAGTGCTGTGGGCTCCCGGTCACAGATTCGGCCTGCAGTGGAAGACAGTGATTTGAGAAAAACTGCATACGTACCGAACACACACAGACTTTTTTGTCACTGTTCCCTAAGCCATATGGCATAGCCATGGTTGACATGGCATTTACATTGAACTGGGGAGCACACGCCTTGTAGAGAAGATTTAAAGGGCACAGGCGCATCTGCACGGGCTCTGCGGAAACACCACCTCACTCTGCACGAGGGGCCTGGGCTGCTCAGGTCGGGTATCTGCTGGGGTGCTGGTCCCGAGCCCTCTTGAATACTGAGGGACAACAGTGGGAAGAAATCATCAGTGTCCTTGGCAGAAACCAGAAGGCTTACAAAGACGTGAAAGCTTCCAGCAGGATGGTTTGGATCAGAAGTCAGATAAGCCAGGCATGGTGACATGTGGAGGTAAGCGAGGCCGAGGCAGGAAGACCAAAACCTTGACTCACTCACCAGCTGTCTCTATGCCCACAGGCCCAAGGGGAGCTTGGCATCTCTCCTTGTCTTGGCTATAGAATGAATTCAGCATCAGTAGAAGTCGCTTTGCCATGTGGGCGAGATACCAGGGACGTCATGGTATGGGAGGGACACCTCAGTCCTTGGAGAAGCAAAGAGGAACCAGCTATTTGCATGCCAGTCTCCAGGTGGCGCCACACCCCCCTCAGTTTAAACAAATACCTCTCAGGTTGTTTCCCCGCTGTCCTGGTCCTGGGAAGGGCAAAGTCATCGCATGGCACCATGTGACAAGGCAGAGCAGATTTGGCCTTGGCCATACTGAATAGCACTGTCCCGGTGGGACAGTGCTTTAGGGGACCAGTGCCAGACCGCGTCTCCCATGCAAGCTCTGCTAGAGACTGAAGCGGGCCCTGAGGATGGAATCTCAGCACACACTGGCTTCAAACAGAAGTGAAATAGCTCATCTACCAGTATGCTGCTTAACAGGTGAGTGGTGAAAAGCAGGAGCAGGGCCGGCCGTTTCTCACCGCGATACCCGAGGCAGGTCTCTCTGCTCTGGGTGCCGCACCCCTCCTTCCAAGCCCCCACTGTGATGCCTTCCTCTCTCTGCACCAGACAGACTCCTACTCGCCCGGGACCCCATTTAACCGTCACTTGCTCCACACCCGAAGCTGCCTGGCTCCCGCGTCCTGCACTGTGGCTCTTGCTGTGCTACACTCAGGCACATTTGCGGCTCCTATGGACAGCTTCTGAATAAGGTTAATATCATGGGGCTGGGAACTAGCCAGCCTGGGCTTGCGCCCCACCTCTGGCTGTGACCCTCCTGTGCCTCTATGTCCTCATCTGTACAATGGGGGTGAGAGCACAGTGCCATTTGGATGAGTTAATGTGAGCAGCAGAGGTGCCGACAGCGGTGGCCTTTGCAAGCCTGAGAACCCGTCAGCTGCAACTATTTCAAGAGCACCAGGGTGGTTTGGATCAAAAGTCAGATAAGCCAGGTGTGGTGGTACAGGGAGGTAAGAGAGGCCAAGGCAGGAAGACCAAAACCTCAAGGCCAGACTGGGCTACCTAGTGAGACCACATCTCAAAATAAAACATGAAAAGTACTTGGTGGTAGAGCCTTGGTGTAGTGCGTGCGAGCCCTGGATTCAACCCCAGTACTGAAGAAAAAATGTGCACAATCAAGCATTGGTTAGAAGTAGAGAAGCTGGAACCTGCATGCACTGCTAGAGGGAGTGCAGGACGCTGCCGGGAAGAACGCGCGGTCGCTCATCGGACAAGCAGAGCTAGCTTTCGACTCCCACAGGAACCAGGAGTTGAACGGCCGGTACAGGGAACCAAGGCAAAGGGAACTCTATGTGTGTGGCAGGCCTGGGCACGGCTGCTCCTGGTAGCAGCCCACAGCAGGCCACGCGAGGACGAACGAACGCAACCTGCCCGCACTCTGAGCCATTAGCCAGCCCAACGCCACAGAGCAGGCGACCGACACGCGTGATAGCACAGTGAGCTTGGAAACCTGGGCTGGGTGGGAGCGGCAGGCCCAGAAGCTGCGAGGCCTGGGCGCGGGACGTCCACAGCGGGCACCTGCAGGCATGGGCAGGAGGGGGGCGCTGCCAGGGCCCGGCAAAGGAGCGACGGAGGGCGAGGAGCACTCGAGAGCACACGGACGGGACAAGTGTTTCGGCACTGGTGTGGTGACATCCGTGAAGATTTAGAAACCATTCAATAGCTCCTCCGCTTCAGAGGAGGAACTATGTGACATGTGATGCTAAGGCAAATCTACCTGTAAAATAGACTCAGCAGAGAGAGAGAGAGAGAGAGAGAGAGAGAGAGAGAGAGAGAGAGAGAGAG
>NW_004524605.1:2213406-2220344 GCF_000260255.1 Octodon degus | reverse complement strand
AGACAGACAGACAGACAGACAGAGACAGAGACACAGAGGCAGAGAGCCTGAAGCAGCCATTCTCAGCGTCTCCGCTGTTCAGCGCCCGGCCTACAGCAGGGCCCCAGTGAAGTTTGGGAGAAGGAACTGGACAGCAAGCAGTGCTGACTGAGTGACGGCCGGACGCCGTTCTGGCGCTTCGCGCTAGTCACGTGGGCGCCCTCGCTTCTCTCGCCTCCCACATCCGGTCTGGTGCGGCCCTGTGAGCTCCTCCTCCTCAAGCATCAGAATCAGATCACATCTCGAGTCTCACTGTGCCAAGCGTCTGCCCCCCGCGGTCTTCCCGCAGATCGCTTGGTGCTCTGTACGATCCAGGACTTGGCTTTGTCCTCAGAACCCTGCTGTGACCCCTGCATTGCTGGGCAGTGCGGCCCCAGCCCACAGTGAGCCCTGCATCGACCCCGCGGGCCTGCACCCTCCCTGTGGTCCTCTGCACTTTGCCCGCTTGCTTCTCCCGTCTGGGCTGCCTGCCTTGATCAGCCAGGCCAGCCTTGCTGAGGCCCTTGGCTGGGGAGACCCCTCTGCCGAGTCTTGGCACCCAGACTGCACTCAGCTCCTCGCTCGTCTACGCGGCGTGGTCCAGTGCTCCTTCCCGGCCAGGGCCTGTCCCAGCCTGCAGCCCGCGCCGGGCTCGGCCCTGTCTGCCTCTGCTCTGGGTCCTAGCATGTGTCACCGTCTGAAACACTGCAGGCCGCCTACTGGGTCCCTGCCCACTGCCCCCTAACCCGGAGACCCCAAAGCTGGACTCTGACACTGAGTGCTGACCCACTGCAAAACTGTTATGGGCTTGGGAGCATTTCAGATTTAGATTTTCAGATTAGAGATGCTTAACTGCTAAAGTCTATGCGAAGCTTCCCCGAAGCTGGAAAATTTCTGCACACATCTGAAAAGTCCCCGGCCCCTAGCATTTCAGACAAGAAACACTTGCTCTGCGTCTGCTGCCTGTCCGCGTGCCTAGCTGGGGGCGCCGTCACACGGACTCTTGTCTGTTTTGTCACCGAGGCGCCCCCTTGCTAGGCTGGTAGGCGCTGCGTGTCGAGGACCCGCACCTTCACATCCCTGAGGAGTGGGGCTCATGCGCCCCTCTCAGATGAGAGCTGAGGCGCCAGGAGCTGAAGGCACCACTGCTGAGTGCAGCCGCCCAGGACACTCGGGGCTGCCAGGCCCTGCTGCATTTACAGGGACCACAGGCTCCCCAGAGCACAGGGCAGGTGGCCACCGCTACCGTTTATGGGGCAGCACTGTGCCAGGCCACACGGTGAGTGGACGGCAGAACTGAGTGTGTCCTCCTCTGAAGGGACTGGCAGCCTCGTGCATTGCACTGAGACGCAGAAGTCGTGGCCCGCACATTCCAGAGCCCAGCGCCCTGGAGGAAGAGTGCTCAGGAAGCGTACTCTGTGGAGGGGCCCGGGGAGCAGAAGGGGAATGTCAACATCAAAGCGATGCTGGCAGCTTTTATTGTCCCTAGAAGGCCATTATGCTGTCCACAGGGCCCTCCCTCCATTTGGCACAGCATGAGCCCGCAGCAACTCGCTTATCTGATCACCCTGGGAAGGGGTCACTCTCTGGAGGGCGTCTCAAGGACAAACACGGCTGGGCTGCAGTCTTTCATGTGGTCTGCTGGGAAGCTGGCTGCACTGGGCTGAGGAAACATGTGACTGAGTGCTCCAGGGGATGCCCAAGTGTACCCCAGCCCTGGGCTCTGGCCACATGTGCTCGGGCAGCGCTGTCCCCCTGTCTTCTACAGAGCATCCCAGAGAGCACTGGAGCCGCCCATGGGCTACCTGCTCCCTAGGACGAGTGCCTTTCCTTCCCGGGTGGTACAGAAGGAGCCCTTTCCTTACTTCCTGCTTTTGGTGAGGGAGGGAAGTCTGCAAGGGGGTGAAGGAGCAAAGCTTAGTCCCCCCACCCCAGGTGCTGAGGCCCTCCATGGCTGCCCGGAGTGTCCCCAGGCACTGGCTAGCTGGCCCCTGGTGGGTTTGTCTGTGTGCAGGAAGCCACACACAACAGACACCTGTCCCTAGTCTTGCTTTTTCCTCACCCTTGCTGCTTATGTCCTGGGCTGCGGGCTCCAACTCTCCCGGGCACTTTGTGCCCCCACACCAGCGCCCCGGGAGCCTTCCTGTGCCCTGGGCAGAGCTGCTGGCCTCATGCTGTCTGCTGGCTCCACCCCATGGATGGGCACAGATAGGGCAGGGAAGTCACAGAGTAGGGTCAGTCAGGTGGTGAGGCCGGAGACTGAGCCCAGCTCCCCTCAGCGCTGTGGGGGACTGAGGGCTGGGGCAGAATGGGCAGGGCAGGAAACTAAACACAAGGGTTTTGAGGAGGGGGCCATGAGCTGCTGTGTACATTCAGCCGCAACTTGAGGCCCATGATGCAGAGCAGAGAGGGTGCTAGGGGCCCATGACACAGAGCAGAGAGGGAGGCCACAGCCCCGGGAGCCTGGGACCAGGCACGTGTGCCCAGACACCCTCTCCGCCCCAAGCTGAAGACTTTTTATTTTGAAACAGGGTCTCACTAAATGGCTAAATTGCCGGGGATGGGCCGGGCCTCACACAGGGCGCACCCTGCTCCTGGCCTCTGGAGGCAGACTTGGCCTGATGTGAGGCTGTTTAAAATGTGATCGATCCCACTTGAGGGGAACAGTTACGCCTTCGCTGCAGAAAGGTTAACCTGGCTGGTCGGGGCTGCTCCAGGACAGCTCTGAATTCTGCACGCTAATCCAAAGAGTCTGTAAGTCTGCGGGAGAGAAGCTTGATCAAATCACTGCACATCTGTGGGACAGCTAGAAACAGATGCAGACGGCTGGAGCACAGCTCGGCAGCACGGCACTGGCCCCGCGTGTCCGAGTCCCTGGGTTCAATCCCCAGCAGCAGCAGCAGCACCACCACCACCAACCACCCATCCATCCACACACACACACACACACACACACACACACAGAGTGTTCAGCTAGGAAAAAGTACATCTTTAACCAGGAAATAAATATTTGCAAAGTATCTAATAAGTGGATTCTAAGCATTGAAGTCAGAAAAACAAAACAAATATTAAAATGCTAAAAAACGAAACAACCCCAAGTGCTCCTGATAAGGGAAGAATTCTAAGCTGTCCCAGATTTCATTACAAAGGGCTCATCACAAAGAGGGAAGAGATGGTAAGGAAATCGGGAACAAGCGACAACAGAAAAGAGCAGAAGGCTTTTACATTCTTGATCTCATATTAAAACCTTAACTCACCCCTCGCCCCCTTCGACAGTGCCAGAGATGAAGCCCAGGGCTCAACCTGGGTGCCATCCTCAGCTTCTCCTCTTTTCAAACTTTCTATCTGGAGGGAGGGGCTTGCTAAGCCATCCAGACTGGGCTTGAATTTGAGATTCTTTTGATCCTCTAGAGGCCACCGCTTCCTGCTCGCAGCCCTGGCCAGCCCTGAAGCAGGGATGGCTGATTCCGAGGCAGGGTGGCATGGCCGAGGAGAAGGCTGATTCCGAGGCAGGGTGGCATGGCCGAGGAGAAGCAGCCGCAGCAGGGCGGACAGCGAGCCTGCCTTCCCTCCCTTCTGTTCCACCAGGCGACAACCCGATTGGTTGGCTGGCACATGACACCCAGGGTGGGTCTTCCCTCTTCAACACCCAGAACAATAGGAAACCACTCTGCAGATCACACCCGTGATTCTGCTTCCGAGCACGCTGGGTTCTGGAGGGGCCATCTAGACATAAGCCATAAAAAAGTTCCTCAAAAAACTACAAGTGCCCAGGTTTGGTGCCTGTAATCCTAGCACGGTGGGACACTGATGCAGGAGAATCACAAGGGCAGGTCCAGCGTGGGCAACTTAGTGAATCTCTGTCTCAGAAATTTAAAATAGGGCTGGGACTCAATTCACTGTGAAGTCCCTGGGTTCACTCCCCAGTACCATAAAACAGAAACAAAACCAATTCGCCCACCCCTAAAAGCAGATCTGCCACGTGATTTAGCCACCTCACTTCTGGGTCTATCTATCCAGAGTAAATGAAGTCAGCATACAAGGGAGATACCGACACGCGCGTGTTTTCCGTTCACAAGCACTAGGCTAGGAATCAGGCTATGCAATCTACGAACTCACCCAGCACCTGTAACAGACAGGTGGCCGAGAAGGCGCGGTACGCATGCACCGTGGAAAAAGTTCAGCCGTCAGAGGCAGATGCAACCGGAGCTAGTCCGTAATGGTAAGCGCTTGTGGGGTTTTGGAAATGACAGAGTGGTTTTTGTCCGTGGACCTGGACATTCAGCCAGGTTGACAAAACTCAGGCTCCTGATCTGCACTTTTCCACCGCTGGAGTTGCCTCACTCCTGCTGAGCCTTCCCAAGTGGGCCAGGACACACGCGTCCCCTGCTCTCCTTACAAATTTCCCAGCCCACTTCTCCTTGGAGGAAGCCTGCGGGCTCCAGGCTAGAGGGCTCGGGAAGGGCAGGACACTAAGGCCCGGCCTCAGGTGTGAGTCCTGGGAAGTCAGCAGGTCCAGCTGCCAACCTGGGAGCGTGGAGAGGAGGAAGGGGGCCACTCCAGAGCAGGCTGGGGAGGTGGCAGGAGCCGGGGAGTGGCCGTGCATCTACCCCAGGGATGCTTGTCTTGTGATTCTGACCAGAGAGGCGTCACAACTGACATGGGGCGCAGTGCACCCCAGCCCGGGCCACCGGCCTTGGTGGGTCTGGGTGGAGTTGGGAATTCACATTTCTAATGCTTGGAGGTGGTGACTGGAGCTCGCTGGGCTGCTTGCTTTCTGCGCCCCTTTGTGAGCAGTTCTTCCTCCTACACCCCCTGCACTGCCACCAGCTTGGGACAGCAAGGGCTGACACCCCAGGAGTGAGCCACAGTAAACCCTCCTCAAGCTCAGGCTGTGGGTGCCGTGTCTCAGCAACAAACGCTCGCCCTAGCCTGCCTGCCTCCTCCCTGGGTGAGGACACGCCCAGCCTGCACGTCACATCCCCCCACACCCCTGGCAGTGTCAGAACGAGGAGGCTGCTTTGTGCCCTGTCCCTGAAACTCCCCAGGCCGTGACCCGCTGTCCGCAGGCTCTAGGACATCTCCTGCCATACGTCTTGATTTCATGTCAGCTTATACCCGGGATCAGAGAGCGGACTGATCTGGAGACATAAACTCTCTGTGGTCACTTCTGGGAGGCCAGCGCTGACCACCACGCACCTTCAGAGGACCTGCCGGAAACACCAGGCCCCTGGGTGGCAGCTGCCAGGGTCTCAGGAGACACACTCGGTGCACTCCGGCCTGCGGTGTGCAGAACTCAGCGCTTCTCTGTGTGCGTACGAGGCCTGACATTCCTTGGGAAACGAGAAGCCGTGCATCTGGATCCTCTCAAAGCCGTGAAGAAGAAAGCAGAGTGCATGGAACTTACAAGACTGTGGCCGCACTAATCGGCAGCTGGAAAGATGAAAACTCGGGTCACAGGGCCTGATGCAACACTTGTACCCAGCTGGGGCTTTGCATGCAGTTTTTCAGCATCGTTATAGAAAAAGGCAATGCACTAGTCCAGGAAATTCTAGGCCTGAGACCTGCAGGCTAGCACAAATATTTCCATGTTTGGGCATTTACTTCCTGCCCGTCGGCACGCAGAATGTGGGCATGTGTGTGGGGGTGACCTTCACACGGCAAGGGTCCGGGCCCCCTTCTCAGCCCCAGCCAGGCCCGCAGCACCCATGCCTGCAATCCCAGCTACCTGGGTGGCTGAGGCAGGGGATCACAAGTTCAGGCCCAGCCTGGGCAACATAGTGAGACCCTACCTCAAAATAAAACATAAATGGCTGCAGGGACTGCTGGGGACTTCCGGGCTGGCTGGCACCTTGTGGCCCGACCCGCTTGGCACTATGGTCTTCTTGCTGCGGCAGCCTGTCCTCACTCTCTAGACCCCACGGCACCCCTAGTCTGTCTTTTCTCTCTCCTTTCATCCCTTGGGGTGCTGACAGCTCACAGCGACCCAGCCCAAGAACCCTCCATGGCTCTCCACAGACAGAGAAGAGCCATGGGTCCTAGCCCTGCAGGAAGGCCCCGGCCCTGGGCTGGGGCCTCCCTCTCTGGCCGACTCCTCCCACACACCCTCCAAAGGTCAAGCTCTGTCAGGCGCAGCGGCACGCTGCCGAAGAGGCAGGAGGATCACTTGAACCCTGAAGTGCAAGTTCTGACAAGCAACACAGGAAGTCACATTCTCAGGTTTTTTTTTTTGTATTTTTTACGGAAGGGTCTACAGGGTGTTCAGGGTCTCACTACTAGATCAGACTCATAGTGATCCGCCTGTTTACAGCCTCCCAAAGAGCTGGGAATTACAGGTTCGCACCAACACGCCCAGTCTCAGTTGCCATCTCAGCACACCCTACGGATGGGGCTGGCACAGCAGGCTCAGGGATCGAACCCCTGGCCTCTGCTCCTGCTTCCAGGCACTTAATCCACTGAGCTATCTGGATGGCCTCTTCTTAGTTTGTTAAAAATGCTAAATTTCAGACTGGTCAAAACCATGACTTGGAGGCCCTGAAGACACTGTGTGGAATCAGGCCTATTTCTCCTGGCCTCCTATGCCAGGCAGAAGGGCATGCTCAAAGGCTAGGAGGTAGGGCAGGGTAGTACAGGGACAGAGCTCTTGAGCTATCTACCCGGGCTCATCTCCAGCACTGCAAAAACAGAAATGAAACGAAACTTCAAAAAGTTAGAAAAAAAAGTTTGGGCAAGCAGTCTGCCTGCAAGGTTGCCTAAGACGCTAGAGAAGTCCCGCCCAGCGCCACCACAATTAAGAGCAAAAGACAGACTTGGAGTAAGAGAACAAGGCAGAAAATCCCCTGCTGGCCTGGCCCACGCCCCCAAGCCCAGCTCTGCCCCAAGCCCAGCTCTGCCCCCAAGCCCAGCTCTGCCCCAAGCCC
>NW_004524605.1:2209544-2213306 GCF_000260255.1 Octodon degus | reverse complement strand
GCCCCCAAGCCCAGCTCTGCCCCAAGCCCAGCTCTGCCCCCAAGCCCAGCTCTGCCCCAAGCCCAGCTCTGCCCCAAGCCCAGCTCTGCCCCCAATGTAGTTCTGCTCACGTGCTGTGGGAGGCCCTCAGTTACCACTGCCCCACTGAAGCACTCTGTCAGGTAAAGTCGCAGGCGTCCTTGACCAGCTGAGCCTCCTGCACCCCTAGGCAGCTGGGTCCAAGTGAAGAAGCCCAAGAGCCAGCTAGAAGCCCTGTGGCTCAGCAGGGGACCACAGTGACAGTTTATGACAGCTTCAGGGAAGAACTGGAAAGAGGAGCTCTGAGCCTCCAGACATATTGTCCCACAGTGCCCCAAAACGTGTACAGCCCCAATTAAGTGACAATTGAATGTTTTTTAAATGGGTTCCTATACAGAATCTGAAGAGGCTGGCCTTGTAGAAGCAGGGGATGGAGCTGCGGTTACTGGAGGCTGGGTAATGAGAGAGGGGAGAGTGGAGGATGGAGAAAGGGAGGCAGGTAGGGAGCGAGCAGGGGATGAGGGAGGAAAGGAGTGAGGGGGCGGGTGGCCAGGCCCATCTACACACTCGTTACAATGTATCCACTCTGGCTCAAAGGAAAAGGCGGGCTCAGCTCAGTGGTAGTGCACCCCTGGGCTCTATCCCCAGCAGTAATAAATGAATAAACAAAATAAATATTTCAAAATAGAGACAAGATCTGTGTAGTGAGACCCTATAGACTCTGTACTAAATACATAGAAATAAAAACAAAAACAAAGCAAAATAGGAGATGAGATTTTGCATGTTTCCTCCCAAGGGATGGCAGTGTCAGGCATGCTAACCGCTCGACTTGATCGGGACCCTGGGTGTCTTTGCATCCAACGCCACTTCCTGCTGCTGCACAAGTCTGAATAACCATACACCCATCAAAAAGAAGTGAAGGGCTGGCGAGATAGCTCAGCGGTCTAAAGCACCTGCTTAGGCAAGCTTAGGCAAGCATGCAGGGACTGCGGTTCTACCCCTGGCACCACCACATGCCCCGCCAGCCCTGCCCCCAGGGCAGACTGAGCCAGCCACAGAAGAAAAGATGGAACTTGTTAGGAGACGACACTTAGGTAGGGCCCTTAGGGCTGTTGGGATGCTGGCAGCTGTCTCACAGGTCTCCAGCTGGGGGTGAACGGAGACTTCCCCCGCTCTGTGCCTGGACCCAGGCGATGGACGATTATTCTTCCCTCTCTTGTCTATGTCCAAACATCTTTCTGTCCTCCCTGTGGGCTCCTGGGGGGAGGGGTCACTCACCCTTTAATATCAGGGGAGCACAAACGTGCCCCGTGGCTTTGCCCCGTGGCCTTGGTGAGCCCTGGTGGTGCCTGGTTGAGGCCTTGGTGGCGCTTGCTGAGATGGGAGATCTGCCTGAGTGTTGTGTGTTGATGGTATCTGGGCCTCTGGGAGGTAATTGGGGTGAGATGAGGTAGCCAGAGGGGGCCCCCGAAGCCTGGGTGGCTTTCTCGGCACAGGAAGAGAGCCTGGGGGCAGGCTCCTCTTCTCTGCCAGTCAGCCAGCCTGGGATACTCATTTACAGCAGCAGAAAACAGATCAGGAGAGTGTGGAGCACACCTCATTGTGGGACAGGCTCACACAGGGGGACGGCCGTGCTGGCCTCTTGCCCTCTGTGAGGTGGAACCAGCTGCCCCTCGGGGCTCTGGGAAGCCCGTCTTTGCTGCCAGTCCCAGAAGCGTGGGGCGGGGGGAGCTTTTCAGCTGTGGAGTGGGGGTCAGGGCAGCCAGAGGCTGGGGTCCTGCCAAGCACACTGTGCACAGCTGGAGCTGTGAGCTCTGAGAGCTGGGAAGTGACCATGCAGTATGGGCCAGAAGAAGCCCCATGGGGCCCTGCCACAGGTCTCCCAGTGCTTGTGGGGCCTGGGCTCCCTGACAGTGGCTGCTGTCCTGCACAAAAGGGTGTGCTTAGCACCTTCTATCAAGGGAATGGGGGAAACACAGCATTTTACAAGTGGTGCTGGGACAACTGGACAGTCCTATGCAAAACCCAGAGCTGGACCCTGCCTCCTATCATACGCAGAAGCTGGCTCAGGATGGCACAAAGACCCGGATTTAAGAGTTCAAGTGAGGAAGCCAACGCAGCTCAGTGGTACAGCACTGGCCTGACTGCCAGCCCACCTCGCAGAAGAAGGCACAGTAGTTGGGCAGCGGACTGGGAGCAGTACCCTATCAGAAGTACAAGCAATCCCTGGCATGTCACGCCAGCCCTGTCCCCGGGGCCCGCTGAGATGGCAGTCGAGACTGGGTGAGGTGGCACACACCTGCAATCGCAGCACTTGGGAGGCTGAAAATAGGAGGATCATTACGAGTCTGATCTATGTAGTGGGACCCTATATGCCCTGTACACCCTGTTCTAAATTCATTAAAAAAAAAAAGTACAAGCAAGTGCCAAGGATATAGCTCAGCAGCAGCACCGCCTGCCTGGCAAGCGCAAAACTCCAAGTTTGATCCCTGGTACCAAAAAAAAGTACAAGCAAGACAGAGTAGGTGGATACAAGGAACTTCACATAAAAACAAACAAAAAGCAATAAATTGCTTATGTTTTAAAAGGCACTATGGAGAAAAGTGCAAAGACAGCACAGCAGGGAAGAAAATATGCCCACACATCATCCAACACATTCCTCTGTGGCTCCATGATCTTCCTGATCAGAAAATTTGGAGCACAGCTGAGCTACAGGATGTTACAGCACAGGTTCTCCTGTGTCCCGAGTCTTCACTGACCTTGAAAGGCTAGGGCCAAAGTGTTGGCTGGCCTTGCAGCCCTTCCTTTTCTCCAATTTTGAACTGCTAACTTAGGTTGTTAACCCTCCAGAAGAGAAGCTAATTATTAACCTGCAATATATGCAGTTCGGTTTACCCTCTCTGTCTAAATATCAAACATATTTGGCATATCATGGAACAGGTATTTTCCATCAAATATTGGTATGCTGAACTTTAAGACCTTACAGAATATGTAGGAAAGATAATTTTATAAAAGTAGAAATAAACATTTACATATTTTTACAAAGAAATTTAGAAACCTAAACCTAACCATATATGGAATTGTAAGTCCTTATACTAGGGAGACAATACGATATTTACAGATGTGAGTCTGGTTTATTTCACTAATAAGTATATCTGGGGAGAGTCACATGGAGAGAAAAAACATTTTCTCAGGCTTTCATAGAGAGCAAATTGGTCAAGCAATGGCCGTGACTCATCCACATGTCAGACACTGACAAAAGGATGTACAAAGGGCGGTACAGGCCTACAGGATAGATCCTGAGAGTACTTGGCTGACCTTATCAGATACAAAAGTTACATTTCTTGGTATATAGGTCTTGCTATATGTTGGTCTTATCCATCCAGCAGAAAAGTATAAAAACGAGGTATATAAAGTAAAGCCATATTAATATGATGAGCTGTAAAAGGCTCAAGTCAATAACTTCTGAGGATAACCCACTAATATTATAGACTGCTGGACAGTGTTAGATTGTTTACTTGAATTCAAACGCCTATAGTATTTAGATGCCAATAGAATATTCACCTCTGACAGGACAGGAAAAAAAAGATACAAAGGAAAGATCATTTTGTATTTATATATACAAAATAGGATAGGTTTACAGCTACTTTCACTTAATTCAGTGAGAAAAAAGAGGTGTACTAACAGTGTTTGGACAGAATATCCTGTCTGCTTCTTGTACTATGGATAACCACTAAGAAGATA
>NW_004524605.1:2174680-2209444 GCF_000260255.1 Octodon degus | reverse complement strand
ATTCCCGAAGGACAGAGTGCCAGGTCCTGAGTGCAGGGCTCTTCCTGTCCTGCAGGTTGGAAGGGAGGGCCGTCTGCGCCTGATGGGTGTGGGAGATGGACAAACGTTAATTCCTTCCCTGGCTGAGTGCTTCTGGGGTTCTCATGCCAACCCCGATAAAGAACTGTGGGCTGTGAATTGGTGGCACCTCTTCGGTTGGCTGCAGAAGCCCCCTGGCTTGGCCTCTGGTCTGGACGGCACCCGCAGACCTTGGGCCAGCATCCCCAGGCAGCCCTCCTCCAGAGGCCGTGGCACCAGGCTGAACGCGCTGTCCCCAGCATGTTTTCATTACAGTGGCTTCAAAATGAAAACATCTGGAGGCTTAATTTCCCCCAAACATTTCACTTGAATGATTTCCTTGTCCGTTTACTCTTTGCTGTCAACCTTTAAATCGTGTTCTTATTTCTCTTGTTCCTCGTCTCTCTGCCTCCTCCCCACACTTCCAATTCAAATTCTGGGGAGTGGGAGCTTCTATGAGACTACACTTCACCCTCCAAGAGCAAGATTTTTCTTCATGTGCTCAAATTTTGGTCTGAATCTTCCCGTTCAACTTTAGTTTTTTCATGTAGATTTGTATATTTTATTTTATTTTATTTTATGGGAAAAAAGTATAAATTTAGAATGAGCCAGCTGGACTCCGTTTAGATGATCCCAACTTTGCTGGCAGCGTCCAACGCATCATAATCGGGGGCCAGTCGAGCACACGCCTTCTTCTCTCCATCAGGCCTGAGTAGGGTCCTGACCTTGGCCACGTCCATGTCACAGAGCTTCTTCGCAGCTTGCGTGATCTGGTGCTTACTGGCGTGACGCCCGCAGTGAACACGAGTGTGGTGCTGTCCTCGATCTTCTTCATGGCTGACTCTGGTCAGGGACGTGATGGTGGCATAGGGGTCAGGCGTGTTTCTCCTGGGGGCGCTCTTCCCTGGCATTTGGGCTGCCTCTGGGGCCGCCAGGTCTTGGGACAGTGGAAGGCGGACGATCGTGCCTTCTTCTTGCGGCTGTGGGCGCCTTCCAGCACGGCCCCCTTGGCCTTCAGAGCTTTGGCTTTGGCTGCGGCTGTGGGAGGGGCAGGCGCTTTTTTCTTCACCTTCAGCCCCATCTTGGTAAAAAGGCCTAACAACTACTTTTAATTACTAACAACAGTATTAATAACTAATAAGCAGAGGATCTGAGTAGACATTTCTTCTGAGAAGATAAACACCAAATAAACACGTGAAAAGATACCCATGTCCAACATCACTAGCTGTTAGGGAAACACAATGAAAACCCTGAAAAGGTTCCATTGCACACCCACGCGAAGGGCGAGGATACAGGCGACAGCCAGCGCAAGGGCGGGCGGGGATGCGCGGCCACCGGGGCGTGCGCTGCGCCGGGCCTCTAGCAGTCACGCGCAGGCTGCCCTGTGATCCCGGGGCTCCCTTCCTGTGCACTTACCCACGGGAAACGAGGCGCGCGCTCACGCGGAAACTGGTCCCTAGATGCAGCGATGACCAATAGCGAGAAAGTGGGTGGAGGCCCACGTCCATCAATAATGAGAAAGTGGGCGGAGCCCCAGTCCATCAATATGAGAAAGTGGGCGGAGCCCCAGCCATCAATAATGAGAAAGTGGGCGGAGCCCCACGTCCATCAATATGAGAAAGTGGGCGGAGCCCCATGTCCATCAACTGGACAGTTGGAATGTGATACAGCCACACCACGGAGTGTTTGTTAATAAAGAGCATGAAGCAGCCATTTGTGCTACGGTGCACGTAATCCTGAAGACTCTGCTATGGGAAAGAAGCCAACACGAAAGCCCACAGACGCGTAAGTGATTTACAGAAAGTGTCTAGGGCCAGCAAGACAGCTCCGCAGACTAAGTGCCTGCTTTGGCAAACTCAGGGATCAGCATTCAATCCCAGTCTGGCATGCTGGGCTGGCCCTGCCCCACCCTGGGGAGTGCTGATTCGGCCACCAAATCCAGGCGTGGTGGTGCACACCTGTAATCCCAGTGCTGGGGAGGCTGGAAACAGGAGGATCACTAAGGGTCTGAGCTGTGTAGTGAGACCCTGTACCAAATACATAAATGAAAATATATATATATTCTTATCTATCTAATCTAATCTAATCTAATCTAATCTAGAAAGTGTCTAGAACAGGGAGGGACAAGCAGATTGTGACTGCCTCAGCTGGGGGTTGGAAGAAAGGTACTTGGGAGCTACTAAAGGCAACCCATGACCTTGCCAGGAGCCACTGAGCTGTGTGCTTTATGAACCAGCTGTGGTGCAGGCGAATTCTACTGTAGAGGGAGGCCCCTGCTAACAAAACCCAACCAGGATGAGGCCCCGGGGAGGAGGGGACAGTAGTGGGGGTCGGGGCTTAACCAGCAGGCTCAGTCTGCGAAGAGGAAGAGTTCCATGGATGGACAGTGGTAGATGTGAACACACGCAGAGCCACGTGACTGCACGCACAGGGGATGTGCCGAGAACAGTGAATGGTATCTTGAACAAAGGCACACGCATCAGTCCAGTGGCCCGGCGAGCACCTGGTGGAAGCTCTCCATCAGGATGGTCTCCCTCCCTCCACACGTGCCAGGGTGACCACAGCTGGCCCTGAAGGAGTGCAGGACGTAGCCTTTGTGTCTGCTGCTGCTGGGGTGGGCGCAGGCGCTGGTGGCGCTGGCCAGGGCGGGGGCAGGGTCCTGAAGGTGGGATGGCAGAGAGGAGGCCGGGCTGCATGCCAGACAGAGCTCGTGGGCACAAAGGCCGATGCTCTAGCCCAGGCTGGCCCTGCTGGTGCCGCCACCTGCTGATCACTCAAGCCTGCGCCTGGTGCCACCACAGCTGAGGTGCTCACCATGCTGCCCAGATCTGCCACCTCCCGCCTGTCGTAGCTTGCCTCCTGAGGTCTCCAGCTGACACCACTGCAGTGGGTGCACTGGCCATCGCTCTGTGTACCACAGTAGCTCACTTCAAAGCCACGGACTCTGGGGCAGCCAGAGGACTCACATGCGTGCACACACACAAACACACAAACACACACACTCTGCATCTGATGGTCGGCCAAGGCTGAGGCACGGAACTAGCATGTCTCTCCAGGCCCAGCTCCCCGGGTCCTGCGGCTGTCCTGGCAGGGATGGGGATTGTGGGCCATCCTGTTCCATCCCAGTAGAAGTGGAGAAACTGAAGCCTAGGGACAGGAAGAGGCTCCCAAGTGACAAGTTGGACACAGCAGGGCCAGAAGGACATGACACTGTGTCCTAGGCCAGGACTGAAGGAATCAGGTGGGCTGCAGCCCCAGATCCCAAACCCCAGGCTCTGTGAGGCCCTCTCTTGTCCTGGCCATGTTGTGGGCTCTGTTCCCGGACCAACTGGCATGAACATCAAAGCAGCAGAACAGCTGAGCATCTGGGAATTCCCTGGCGTCCACGGAGCGAGCATCAGACTCGGCCCCAAGGGCACACCTGTCACCTGGCCAGAGGCTTTCTGGGTTGCAGTCCTCCCTGGAGCCATCCTGCTCTGCCTAGGTTGGGCTTGGGGGTCTCCAGAAAGGGGTGTGTAGGGCTTCAGCCCAACTTGGCAGAGTTGGCAGGACCACTGAGGGACCCATACCTGATGTCTAGCAGGCTTGAGTACAAGCCCCACCCTGGCATCCTTAAGACATGAGCACTGGGCAGGTCAAGAACTATCCCTGAACCTCAGTCTTTTCATCTGTGAAATGGGAGCTTTCAGGGCTGTTTGTGAGAAGTCAATCAGATGATGCTCAGAAAGTGCTTGGAGCGGGGCTGGGAGATAGCTCAGTAGAGTAAGTGCTTACCTGGCAAATGCAAGGGCCTGAGTTCAATCCCCGATTCTGCGGGCGGGGGGGGAAGGAAAGTGCTTGGAATAAAGGAGGGCTCAGGGGAGGCCTCTTCTCTTGTCCCCTCTTCCCATGCCACCGGGGTCTCTTTCACCTTTCTGCCCTTTAGGGTAGCTGCAGGGACCAGCTGCATGATGAGCTGAGACCAGGGAGGGTGATGGGAAGGGACATACCTCCTCGAGGGACCCAAAGTGAGGGAGCGCTCAGGGCCAAGTCCAGCTCTTGATCTGATAGGCCTGTTGGGATACTGGATTTGGTTTTGGGTTGTTTCAGAAAACCTGGGTTCAAGCCCCAGCTCTGCCGGTGGGGACAGCTGTGTGACCTTGGACAAATCAGCTCCCATCTCTGGGCCTTTGCCTGTGAGAGGGATTTAATTGTACCTGCTTCATGAACTGTATGGGGAAGGCGAGGCAGCAGGTAGCGGCCATATCCCAGAGCCCCAAGCCCGACGGTGCTCTCACACGTGGTCTGGGACTCTGAGTGCTCCACCACCCGCCCCTGCCTAGAACCTCAGACATGACCTTACCAGGAAGCAGGGTCTCAGCAGCTGTAAACAGTTATGGTGAGGTCGGAGTGAGTGGGGCGGGTGCTAGACTCAACACGACCATGTCCTTACACGGCAAAACATACGTGTGAGGGCGCCTCATGAGATGAGGGGTCTCCTGGTGACAGCGTAGCCACAGCAGTGTGTGGAAGTGCTCTCTCAGATGTCGTGCCATCCAGGGACACACAACTGTGCTTTGTTGTGGTGACCCAGGAACCTGACACGTGTGACCACAAGGATGTCGCTGGGAGAGTAAATGCAGGGCCAGGCAGGCGATTACCTGGGATGGTCTTAAGGACAGGTATTATGAAGGTGTCACCTCTGGGCCCCTGGCACCCAGACAGCTTGGCAAACAGTGGACCCCAGGGGCCTGACACACAGGCGATGAAGAAGCAACTGTGTTTTGTGTCCTTCCTTGGGAGGTTTGCTCCCTTGAAAGCAACAGATGTGGGGTCCTGTGCGCGGAACCGTCCAGCCACTCCTCAGAGGGGGATGAGGGGGAGAAACGACTGGCCAGAGCGCAGCTCTGTGTCTGTAGGGCCTTGGCCGCCCTGGCCTCCCTTTCTGAGCAGCTACAGCACTTTGTGGCCGGCATGGAGAAGAGAGGGTCAGGACACGAGGAGGTGACCGCAGGCCAGGACGGGCAGAGGGTCCCGACTGCACACCGAGCCGTGGTCAGACCGGTGTGAGCGCAGCCGAGCTCTGGGAGCCCCTGGTCGTCTGTTGTCTTTCGTCTCTCTCTCTGGGGCTGAACCATTGCTTTAGCTCAATGCTGGGGACTCAGGAGGCTGAACCCCAGGCCTGGCGGGATGAGAGCGCAGATCCTGCCCTGGGAAGGCAGAGGAGACCCAAGAAAAAACCCCAGTATCAGCTGTTTTCTTAGTTTTAAAACAATTGCAGTCAGGGTTGGGGGCAGGGTAACAAAACAAACAGGCGAATGAAAACCAGCGCTACAGCTAAATGGTTTTCAGGCCAGAGCATCAAAGGGAGACAGACCAACAGAGCGGGGTGGGGGGCTGCCGAGCACATATTTAACTTAAGCCACTTGACAAGATACTAAAGCATCCAGGCCACCAGATCGCAGAGTTGGTTTCTGAGGGAAAACTTACTGACATGGTTTTTATCTCAACTAGAACCACAGTCACGTGGTTCTCATGTCCTTCAGCTCCTTGTCTCAGGATCTGCCCACGTCCACGCCAAGAACGCCTGGGCGCTGGGCCCTGGGCGCCGTGCCGAGCACACAGGTGGCGTAAATAAATATGTATTGACCCAACAAATGCGCCAGCAAGTACAGTACGAGCCTGGCTGGAGAGCCCAGTCTCTTAAAAGAGTCTCTTCAAATGTGCATGGAGTAAAATGTATTCCTTTTGTTGCATGGTTCTCTGCATTTGGGCAAATGCATAGTCACATGACTGGAGAGAATCGTGCCTCAGAATAACCCCATCACCCCACAAGCTCCCCATCCTACCTGACCCCTCTGGCCTTTCGCAATCACCAACCTGTTATTTCTGCTAACAATTTTTTCTTAATGTGGTAAAATATGCATACCATAAAATTGATAATTTTAGCATACAATTCAGTGGCACTATCCACGCTCATAATGTTACACAGCCATTAGTGCTGCTAATTTGCGTAATTTTTTCATTGCTTCAAACAGAAACCCTAGGGCTGGGGAGCTGGCTCAGTAGAATAAGCGCTTGCCTGGCAAGTGCAAGGCCCTGAGTTCAATCCCGGGTTCTGAAAAAAAAAAAAAAGATAATAGAAGAACTAAACTTGAGGGATCCCACATCACATAGTCAACAAATTCAGTCATAAACAGAAACCCCGAAGCCCCTAACTAGCAGCTCCTTATTCGTCCCTGCGCTCGGCCTCTGGCAGCCCCGCTCCGCTCTCCGGCTCCATGCGTTTGCCCGCTCTCGATGCTTCCTGCACACGGAGTCTCCGAGGTCTGTCCCTTGAGCTCTGGCGTGTCCCGCACAGCACTGTCACCCAACATCCGTCCTTACTGTAGCGTATACCGTGTGTCCTCCCTTTTGAAGGGTAAGCAACATTCCAGTGCGGGTGTGCACTGCACGTAGGCTGCCCGCTCGGCGGCTGATGCACGTTGTGGTTCCGTTCAGCTTTTGGCTCTTTTGAGCAACGGTTCTAGGAGTACTGGCGTGCAAGGGAGTGTTGGAGTGTCTGCTTCTAGTCATTTTCCCTATAATACTGCTTTTCGGAATGTCAGATACACGAAAATAACAACAAATTCAGCAATACAGCAGAATACAAAATCAGCTTACAACAATCAATTGCTTCTCTACACATCAAAAATAAACTTTCTGAGAGAGAAATTGGAAAAACCCTTTGGGCTGGTTTATATCGAGATTGCTTTACAGCCTTCACATATGCACAGCTGGGGCTTTGGGGAGGCGGCTGGGTCATGGGGGGCTGTTCTCAATGGACCTGTCCACAGGTGAGCTCACAGCTGAAGAGGACGCTGGGGGGCGGCCTGGCTGGAGGAGGGGCCCCTGGGGCGTGGCCCGGAGGGTGCGGCTCCCTCCGCCCCCTTGATCTAGCTGTGCTTCCCGCTGCCCCACCACGGACTGATCCTGCTCTGTTCTGCCACCTTGCCTTGGAGCCAGCTGACTGTGGCCTGAAACCTCGGCACTGTGGGCCAAAATAAAAGCTCTCCTCTTTTAATCTATAAGGGTGAGATGTTTTGTCTCAGCAACAGAAAAAGTAACTAAGGCACAATTTCATTCATATAGCTTTGAAAAAAACACCTAGGAAATAAACCTAACTAAAGCGATGAAAGTCTTCTACAGTACAAGTACAGAATCTGAAGAAATCGCAGGGGCACTAAGAGTTGGAAAGGCCTTCCGTGCTCCTGCGTCAGCAGAGCTCATATCGTTAGGTTGGACATGATCTACTGCTGCAGCGTAGTCACCGTCAGAGCACCAGTGACACTCTGAACGGAGACAGAGAAAACAATCCCAAAATTCACACAGAAACACAAAAGACCCAGAGCAGCCAGAATAGTCCTGGGCAGAGAGCAAACGGCGGCAATACAATGCTCAGTTCGGAGTTATGCTACAAAGTCGTAGTAAGAAAAACAGCACGGTGTGGCACGGGAGCGGACACTGACCACGGGAGAGAAGAGGGGACACGACCAAACCAGACCACTGCAGTCCTTTCAGTTTTGACCAAGCGGCCAAGAACAAACACTGGAGAAACGACGGCCCCTTAGCAAAGGGCACCTGGAGACCCGGCCTCTGTGAACTCCAGACCAAAACGAGACCCCGGCCTTTCACCCTGAAAAACACCAGCCTAAGACAGAAGTCGAGGTATAAGAGCTGAAAGAGCCGGAAGAAGGGTGGGGAGCGCGCAGCCGCAGGCGCAGGCCGGTCCTTCCCGGCACGCAGGTGGCTCGGCCATGAACAAGGAAGGATGTCGCCTGCAGAAAAGAGGCGGAACTGGAGGCCGGCACGTGAAGGAAGAGCGCCAGACTCAGAGTCGGGTAGTGCATATTTTCCCTCACAGGAGGAATCGAGGGGAAAAATGAGAAAGCTGACGTGAAAGTAGAAGGAAGACTCTTAGCGCGGAGATGGGGGTGGGCAGGGGAGAGAGGGCGGAAGCATGCCGAGGACGCCGCTGTTCTGTACACCTCACATGCACAGGTGAAATTTTAGAAAGTATTTGCCCTTAAAAGACAGAAAAAGCCTTGCACGAAGCTGCTATGCTTTGTCTTTAAGTCCGGCTGCTTTATCTGAGGTAGGATGCTGGGGACTGCCCTGTTGCTGTGTGCATCAAGATCGTTAAGAGCAACTCTAGTGAAGAGAATGGCTAACAGTCTGACAGGCAAAACTTAATGGCCTCCCCCGCCACGACAATAGCCAGCTGGAAGGTACAACAAAAGCAACGCACCTACAGCACCTGCAAGAAAGGGGAAGCAGCCGCGTGAATTCAGTGGAAAGCAAGGGGTCTGCACCAAGAACGCCCAAATAACCACACAGAACCCTGCGCAGCGGCACCGTCCGGACGGCTGGGTGCGGGCAGCCGAGAGCCATGCAGTGCTGAGAAGATGCTTACTGGCCTTAAAATCACCCATAAAGTTGATGTAACGTCCACAACCACACCTGCACCCTGTGTCTAGATAATACTGGGGCTCATCGGAGGATACATATAGCATAGTTTTTATAATTCTGAAAAAGAGGTAATGCTGAGGACTAGCACCCCCAACATATAAACAGTGTGGAGGACCCCCTGGGCCACCCTCCTTGAAAGAATAGCGATCGTCTCCTTTTGGCTGAGCCTGACCCACGGCCTTGTATTGCTGTGCAGAGCCTGCCAGGGCTTTTCCTTATCCTTAATTGGCCTTACGCTGCGGGGCTGCTCTTTGGAGACTGCACACATGCTTCCCCGATGACCCCACCTGACGCTCCCTTGTGTGGGCCAGGACGAGGCGGGATGAAGAGCCAGTGCTGCACACTGCCGGCGGCAGCCAGCCTCGCCATGGAGGCCGTGTCTTCCTGGGGCTTGAAAGAGTGCACATCAGAACTGAAGCGCGGCCCGCACATTAGAGGCCATCTCAGTGCGGGGTGCAGATTACCCCCTCTGCATGCCCTCCTCTCTGCACACCCTCCTCTCTGCACACTCTCCTCTCTGCACGCCGCTGCAGCCGTGCTGTCAGCCCCCACCCCAGCCCAGCTCCCAGCACTCACCCACTTCCCGCCCCCCTCTGTCACTCATCCTCAGGTCACTCCCTTCCTCACAATTAATAAACCAGGTCCAGACATGGGTGGAGGACTTTGCCCTGATAGCCATTATCCTAGCTGGACTTAGGGCCCCTGGGTTCCCCAAAACTGCAAAAATGCTTTGGTGTCTTTATTCCCACTGTGGGTTGCACCGGAAGTGGTAAATTGGAATTAACTTGCTAGAATTCCAATAACTTTCCACAGGATTACAAATATAACTTCCTGGGCCGTGACAAGGGCTGGGAAGGGCTCTCTATAAGCAGGTCATAAAGCTACACTAATTAAAACAGGTTGGTGAAGAGATGGAGTAGATTGCTTTCCTTACTGTCTTGCTTACTCCCCGTGGGCATTTTCATAGTCCTTTAGTAGTTGGGAAGGATCAGGTCAAAATCTTGGATGCTCAAACCCTTACATGAAATGACACAATACCTTCATATGACCTACACACATCCTCCTGTGTAAGTGCAAGGTCCTGAGTTTGATTCCTGGAACCATTAAAAAAAAAAAAAAAAACAAAACCAACCAAACAAAAAGCCCTATAATTCAAACATTCTTTGGGGCTGGGGGTTGAACCTGCCTGCAATGCCAGGCAAGTACTCGCCCACAGAGGCACACCCGAGGCCTCCTAGGTAATTGCATGATCTCCATTCTAAGATCCAGTGCAGCACGGCTGCTACACAAATAGCTGTTATATGTACTGTTTAGGAGACATCGAAAAGCTGTGCATGCTCAGCCCAGATGCAGTTTTTTTCCTGAATATGTCTGACCCACAGGATGCTACAGATACAAGCCCACGTACCTGAAGGGCCAGCTGTGGAACACAAACCAGCTGGAGGAGGCCCTGGGGACTGGAGAGAAAGAACGGCGCGCTTACTTGGTGGTGGTGGTTCCTCTAATTTATCTGAAATGGGCTGCCAGAGGGGCAGGCTTTCAGATCCCCCACCAGTGTCTGTGAAGCCACATGGGATGCAGTCAGGGGTGCTCTTCTCCTCAGGCCAGGCTGCTGTCACCCACCAGGAAGCCCAGCAGGGAGGTGCAAGCTTTGCCCTCCCAGAGGTAACGAGCAGCCCCATCCCCCAGGGTGGAGTGCAGTGGAGGCTGGAGGGAGGACCGCTGCGCACCCCCAGGAGCCCCTTCACCCATCGGAGCGGTGCCTGAGGCAGCCAGTGAAAGCACCAGATTGAACAGTACACAGTTTGACGACACAGTGCAAAACCTTCCCAAGCCTCAAGAAAGCTCCCTGTGTACCATGAACAGGAAAGCCTCAGTTCAGATGAGGAAAGCCAACCTCTCTCAGTTACTCTTCTCTTGCAGCCGTTCGTGGTGGTGGCAAAGAGCAAGAGAGAAAAGGGAGGAGGTGGCAGCAGCGGCAACAGCTAGCTTCTCTCCCCTCCTTACATTGTGATGCCAATTGCCTGCCCAGGGCAGGGGCAGCATCCACAGTAATCAGTCACAAACTCCACCTGGTGACCGCAAGAGGCTTTGGGGAGACACCTAGACACAAACCATAACACAACCCAACACAGAAACTTGGGTGGCGCAGCTGGTACGAAGCAGTGTGCTCCGAGTCCCTTACTTGGACGGCACCAAGGTCCGGGGCGGCCTGCCAGACCCTGACGCTTTCCAGCAGCAGCCCACCCAGTGGCGCCCTCACGTGGTCCCGCCTCCCTGCACTCACCCATGAAGCGTGCAGGTCACCTAGGCTGGCCAGCGACCTGACGGGCAGGGTGAATGGACACCTTTGTCCTAGAGGTGCTCGAGGCCTAGGTCCTGGTGAGCAGAGACTGTAGTGGCCACGCCCCCGCCCCAGCGGTGCTACCCTGAAGGAAGAAGTGCTGCTGGTCTGCCTGCAGGGCATGTGTCTGACAGGGCCGGGAGAAGCTGTGGCCTGGACCAGGCTGATACCGGTGGTCTGAGGAGACCAGCGTCTCGCGATACATACGCTCGTGCTGACAGAGCGGCACTCCATCAGCCCTCGCTACTGGTGGTGATGGCATCATCCAGCTTACGGATGAGAAAACTGAGGCTCAGAGGATGACCTAGGCCAGGTCACGCAGGCCTCTGCACTTGGCGGGCGAAGGAGCAGGCGTTTTGAGGGCCTCTGGTCCTCTCAGCGCCTCTGCCTCAGGAGGAGCCAGGCTGTCCTCAGGCCTGGTTAGGCCCTGCTGCACGGGAGAGCAGGCACTCCTGTGACTGCAGAGTCAGTCCTCTGGAGAATGGAAGCCCTCGAGGGAACTGCTATAAGTGTGTCCAAGGTGCGTGACATGGGTGACGTTCGGGAGGCCCTGGCAGATCCAGAGGAACAGCAGAGGTGCCCCTGCCCCTGGCTCCACTGTCCCTGTAGCCTCGGCACCCAGGGGAGAGGACTCACTGCTGTGCCCTGGCAGCTGTGGCTAGCCAAGGGCAGTAGCCAGCACAAGCCCAGGGAGACTCAGGCTTTCTCTCTAGTGCAAGGTGCTCTCCAATAGCTGTTCGCTCCTTGTACTGCCCAGCCGGCACCCAGGAGGCTTGGGCAGCACCCACCGTGCAGCTGAGGAAGGCGGGCACCTACCCACCAGCCCACTTGGCCTCAGGAAAAAGCTGAACTAAGAATTTTGCCCTCAGCCGGCCTGAGTGCAAAGCCCAGGCCTACCCTTAACCAGCTTCATGGCTGCAGGGAATCACAGCACATCCACACCTTCTCTAGAAGATAGCAATGATCAGAGCACTTGTGACCTCCAGGGCTGGGGGCTGGCTTGGAGCAGGTGCTCACCAGAGCAGGCTGCCTTCCTCAGCCCTGTCTTGAGAGGTTCCACCCCTTGTGGTGACAGTGGGTCCTACAAGACTGGGACTGAATCTTCAGACAATGGGAAGGGCTGTCTTCTAAGTGCTGGGCTGCTTTGGGATGGTCGCCCTGCTGCCCTGGTTATTGTCATTTATTTGTAAAGAAAACCCATGGAAGCAAAAATACAAACAGAACATCTCTCCGGAAATGGCTCCAGAGGGCCAGCCCCAGGGAGCCAGCCCCAGGGAGCCAGGCTGCAGCCTCAAGAAGATAAGAGAGCCCTTTGTTTACTCCCATCTGCTCCTTGTTTCCATTTCTCTTACTAAATAGATTAGGCTGGGGGAAGAAAGGGCCTACCAGGAGCAGAAATTCCCACGGTGCAGCCCACACCATTTCTGAAGCGCAGGAGCAATGAACAGTCATGGGTTTATTTTGGGGGATGTGGATGGATCTAGTGAATGTGCTCCGTAAGAAAAATGTTTTCCTATAGAAGGAGAACTCACATTTAGAACTGCTGAACAGACCCAGACTTGGAGGGGAAGGACCCGCCTTCCAGCCCGATTCTGCTCTCCCTAGCTGTGTGTTCATTGGCAAAGTGGAAGCAGTTACTGTAATGCGCTGCACGAGGATGTTGGGCAACGACAGCTGCAGATTCCACAGTGGCCCCAGCAGATTGTGATGGGGCTGGGAAGTGCCCAGCGCGGTCGGCTGGAGCCTGTAACACCACATCAGGGCAAGCGCTGCCCGCGTGACCACACTGCGGCCCCAGCCACGACTTGCTCTCTGCTCCCAGCTGCTCCTGGTGCCTGCAGGGTGACTTTGTCGACTGTGATTCAGGAAAGCTTTTAGAGTGACTTTGGGGCACATGCTGAAGCTGGTGGGAAGTTAGGAGTCCAGCGGAAACGCCCTGGGGAGTGTGGTACCGGAGACTGGGTGATTGACAGAGAGCAGTCACTGTTCTTCCCAGCCCTGTAGCCTGGGCAGCCCAGTGGCAGTGGCTGGCTTGTGGCCAGGGCCTCCACACTACCCCGTCCCACTGCAGCGGCAGGCAGGAGGGCAGGAGCACCGTCTCCCATGATAAGCCCATCAACCCATTCCTCAGGTGGAGCCTCTGGCCAGGTCCTCCTCCTCAGCCCTCTCAGCAGTGCTGCTCTGGAGATGAAGTCGGGGACACCCTGAAATTGCAGCACCTGTTACCCTGGCGGAACAGGCTCTGTGAAGGTGGCTGCAGCCTGAGGCTATGGATCTGGGCGGCTACTGGGCTCCAGTTAGTGCATGCGTGAGGGTGCTTCCTCCACTGTGGATGGAGAGGCGGTGGGGCTGGGTGTGGTGGGCAGAGCTCTGTCCCCATGGCCTTCACTCTGCAGATCTAGAGGC
Organism: Octodon degus; assembly: GCF_000260255.1. Lineage (NCBI taxonomy): Eukaryota > Metazoa > Chordata > Mammalia > Rodentia > Octodontidae > Octodon > Octodon degus. The sequence goes on along the minus strand of NW_004524605.1, from coordinate 2,196,150 downwards.
TCCAGAGAGCTGGGACCAGGAGGGGAGGCGGGCCCTAGTAAGGTGAAGAAGCTGGGAGCCAGGTGGCGTCCTTACTGTCCTGCAGCTCAGCCCGCCTGCTCCTGGTCCTGCCTGCCTATGGGAGGTCTTTGCTTCCTTGAGCACGGCCGTGGACAGGAAGTGGGGCCAACAGCCCCTCCAGCAGGCCGGCCTGTGCACATCCAGGCACCCACACCAGCGTCCTTGCCAGTACCAGAGTGACTGGTGATGAACGCTTGCTATGACAGCCTCACCGCAAGGGCCACGGAGGCCACGTGAACGTCGGTGGGCTCTGGGCTGAACGCCAGAATCCCAGGCCAGTGCTGTGTCCCAGGGGACGTGGCAGGAGCAGCCAGGCTGGGGAATCCTTTGATCTGGGTCCCACACACGTCCTTGCCTTTGCCGCTGCCCTGGGAGAGGCAGTAACATGTGCACATCAGCCTGAGAGAGAGCATTCACTGCTTTTCCCTGGAGTGAGCAGAGGTCAGTGCCAGGGCTGGGATGAGCGCCGTGGGCCGGCTCTGCTTGCAGCCACCCCATGGCGTCTCTTTGGAGAGCTCTGTGCTCCACAGACGTAAGATGTGGGTCATGGTCTCTCCCCAGCTCTTTCTGGCCAGCCTGGACCAGGGAGATCACACAAGATAAAAAACAGCCATGGGGGCTCCGTCAGCTCATGGCGGACGACAAAGTGGGGAGATGGCGCCAAGATGGGCCCTGGGCCAGACAGGCGTGTCCCCTCCTCTCACCGCCCAGAGGCCTAGGCACAAGACCTCCTGCGCGCACACGAGAGAGCAACTGCCTGCCAGGACCTTGAGAGCACCAGGCAGGTCACCGTAAGGCCCAGGGGGGAGCCTTGCTCGTCCCAGCCACAGCCTGCCTCAGTTTCCTCACCTGCCTGGGGAGGTCCTTACTCCTGACTCCACAGACAGTTTTGAGCTTGACAGAGATCAAATTCAGGGCCTACCGGGGAAATGCCAGCATGAGCCTGGCACGTAGTGGGCACTCTAAGGATGGAGCGTGGGGTCTGGGCAGCGGCGGAGGGCTGGGACATGGAGGGCCATCTGCAGTTTCAAAGGCAGCGGTAGCACCCTGGGCATCTGCCTCCAATTACCTTCTCGTTGGTTATCTGCTCTAGGCTTTTATTTGGAAAGATGCTCTGATAAGCAGCCAAGTGGGAGAGTTCTGTGCTTTCTGTCCCCAAGGCACAGCCAGCGTTTTCTGCTACAGCCTGCGTGCAGGTACCAGAGGCAGGGGTGGGGGGTGGTGTGTGTGTCACATCTGAGCACGAGCTCAGAGCGACACCTCTGGAGAATCTCGAGCCCAGCTCAGCGGGAAGAGGGTGCCCTCCACCCTCTGTCTGCCTTCAAAGGCTCCTGTCTCCACCCAGTACCAGACTGCACTCAGGGTGGGCAGCAGAAAGCCTGGGCTTGGGGCTGGCTCACAGCTCCGTGGTGGGGCCTTGCCTGTATGCACAGGGCCCTGGGTTTATCCCCTGTGCCGCAAATCAACAGCGCCAGGAGCCAGCCTTTAGGAAGCGGTTGTTTTCTGCATATAAACGGTTGTCATTGCGGAGAAATCCCATGAGGGTGCTGTCCTCTGGGCCATCAGCCCCACAGGGAGCCCCGCACTCTGTCCCCTGCTCCCTCTCAACAGCCTCGAGCGTGTGCACAGCCCAGCGCCACTGGCTGGGCCTCCCTGGGTCTTGCACCCCAACCTCATCACCAAGTGGCTGTCATTCCCCACAGGTGCCTTGTAAGGAAGGCCTGGGCCTCAGTGGTCTCCCACTGCTGTGGACCTGCTGACACCCTCATGCTGATCAGGGTGTGGATCCCCTTCTTAGCAAGACCCAACCTTTGGGTCACTCTCAGAAGTAGATTTGAATCTGCCACTTAAACACAGCCTGTCAGACCAGCCACTATCTGCAGAAGGCACATCCGATAAGCGGCTGTCGCTCAAAACATACAGAGGACTCTTACAACTCAATGATAAGAAAACAATTCAAAAATGAGGCAAACGACAAAGCTAAAGAAGATGAGGCGAAGGTCTACCAAGTCCTCACTGAAAGGATAGAGGCCGCAAAGGAGCACAAGGACAGTCATTCCACAAGGGCAGGAGTGCAAATTAAAATGCAAGATTCCACTATACACCTAACAGAACGACCCAGATCCAGGTCGCTGACACCACACAGAGCCCCCGAGGACAAGGGGCAGCTAGAACTCTGCTGTAGCTGCTGGGAATTCTAAGTTAAGCAGCCACGCTGGAAGACAGTTCAGTGGTTTCTTGTAAAACCAAACATGTTCTTTACTATAGACCCAGCAATCATGGTAAGAGGAGTTGAAACTTTAAGCTCACGCAACAGCCAGCACGTAGTTGGTAGCAGCCACCTTCATGACCGCCTGGACTTAGGAGCAACCAGGAAGGCCCACAGGAAAGTGACGGAGAAGTCAGCCGGGGCATGTGGGCAAGCGGGTGTCCCTCGGCACTAGCAGGAAACGGTGCTCTGCTACTCCAAGAGACACGGAGGACACCTCAGCGGGAAGACCGCGCGCGACATGACCCATCCAAGGAACATTCTGGAGAAGGAAAACTATGGAGACCATAAAAGCAGCAGCACACAGAGGCGCTAAAGCAGCGACAGTGTCCTGTGTGCCGACATGGTGGCCCTCGGTCACTGTAGACGGAGAACACCAACAGTGACCCCAGGCACAAAGGGCAGGCCCTGGGTGGGGGCGGGCAGGGCCTGGCCGGGGCTGGTGGAGTGGGGGGCTTGAGGGCAGTGGTACATGGGAATTCCCTGCACTCCAGCCTAGGTTTACCAGGATCTAAAACTGCTCTAAAAATATAGAAATCTTGAAGCCGCCCTCCTTCCAGTCTTGGTGACAACCGACCAGAGGTCTTCCCTCAGCCCACCTTGCCTGCTCCACAGCTTCAGAAAGGAGGCTCTGCAATCACAGAAGATGGGACCTGTGGCCCCTCCTCCCGTAGTGGGGCCACCTCTGAGCCCTTGAGCCATGAGGATGGAGGGGGGGGACCCGAGGCAGCTGTCAAGAGGAGATGTAGGCCAGGCCTACACCAGCGCTGCGTGCGTCCTGCGGTCACGCTGGCCTTGCGCTGGGCACTCAGTGCCCCCCATGCCAGCTGTCACGTTCTGAACACCAGCTGGAATGTCTGTCTCTGCTCCCAGAGATTTACATTTTCTGATTAAGCCCCAGAGCAAGCATGCCAAGTGGGTATTATTGTGTCCTATTTTATAGAGACAAAATCTTTCACTGTAGAGGTTGGTTAAGAAACTTATCAGTAGACATTAAATAACAGATCTGAGACATAAATTCTGGTGTGAGCTCTACAGCCTTGTTGTGCCACAGGCTTTGCCTGCCTGCTTCCCCTTCCTGTCGTGAACTGTGTACATGATCTAGTCTACGAAAATGGCCCTAGAGATGCCAGGTTCTTGGTCAGAACTACTCGCTGTCTTCATTCTCCTATGCGGGCAGCCACTGTCTAAGTCCACTTCCTGGGCCTATAACTGAATGCCTGAGATTGGGTCATTTATAAAGAAAACAGCTTTCTGTGGGCTCATAGTTTTGTTCCAAGTCCAAGACTAGAAGGTCACAGTTTATGGTGGGAAATGGAGGGGCAGGCTCCTGGAATGAGATGTTGCTGACTCCCCCAAGACAGCACGAATCCCTTCAGGGAGGACGTGGCCCCATAACCCACGCCCTGCTCACTATGCTGCATGAAGGAATGAAGCCTCCACATGAGTTTTGGGCAGACAAAGTGTTCAAACCACACAGACAAACTGGCCAGCATCCTGAGCATCATCCTGTGCAGGGCCCAGCAGGGGACCCACCTCCTCCCCACCACTGAGCTGTGTGGGCTGCGACTACAAGCCTGGAGAAGTGGTCTCCCCACAAAGTGGGGAGGTCACTAGGGAGGTGACCAGCAGGGGTCGGGCGAGGGTCTCCCTCAGAGAGCTCCTAGGCTGAAGGGAGAAAGGCACTCTGGGAATCCCATCTGGATCTGGCCCAAGCCCTTCCAGCCCAGTCTTTCTGGTAATGAACTGGGCATTCTGACTGATGCCTGTTCTTTTTATTTATTTTTATTTTAAGAAGATTAAAAATGATACAGAATTTTAAAACAAGATAGGAAATTAACAATGTTTTTTATTGCATTTTTTGTGGGTTTTACTGAAACACAAACACACACAGGCCTTCTACTCATTTTTTTTGCTGTGCAGCCTGGCATTGGGATTGGTGACCCAGATGGCAAGCTGGGCTGCTCTTTCTACAGTGGCCTTGCGGTTCTTAGAGGAGACGTTGTGAGCCATCTCTGTGCAGTAAGACTTGTTGCACATCAGCAGCACCTCCAGCTCCTTAGCGTAGTGCACCAGGAACTTCCGGAAGCTGCTGGCAGCGAGTGCTTTGTCTTTTTGTTACTTTCATAACATATGTTGGGCATCAAGACCTGGCCCTTGAGCCTCCTCTGCACCCTGCTGTGGATGCCTCTGGGTTTCTGCCAGTTGCGTTTAATTTTGACATATCAGTCTGACTGGTGCCAGATGAACTTCTTGGTTCTCTTTTTGGTGATCTTGGGCTTCACGAGGGGTCCGAGGGCCACCACGGTGCCAAGTGGGAGATGGCTGCCGCCTCCTTAGGCAGCACCGAGGAAGAGTTAACAACGGTTTTTATACTGTATATGGTTATCTTAAAGAAGTTGTTCAGTTACCAGATATAGGCATGTGAAATTCAGCAAACAATTAGCCTTTAACTGTTCCTTTCAATAAACCAATAGGAATCAGTAGTACAATTATCTTAGCTATCATATATATATATATATATATATATATATATATATATATATATATCTCCCTTCATTCTTTTTTCCTTTCCTCCACCCCAGTTGCTCTTCCCTTTTTGAGCAGTTTCTTTCCTTCTCACAGTATCTGTTGTACCTCTTGGATCTTATTTACTCTTCCAGTTCCTACGTTAGGGAGACAAGCTGATGTCTACACATGCAGGTCTGATTTATTTTACTTATGAGTATGATCTCTAGTTACATCCATTTACCTATAAAAGCCTTGAGCTTATCTTTCTTTATAGCTGACTAATACTCCATTGTATAAAAAATAGCACATTTTTTTTATCCAGTTGATGGTAATCTGGGTTGTTTCCAAGATTTAGCTATGACAAATTACACTACTATAAACGTGGGTGCACATATATTGCTGTGGTGTGATGTTTTCAGTTCTTCTGAAATAGTATCCAGAAGGGCGGCAGTAGGACCAAATGGGCCCTCTGGTCCTGGCTTTTTGAGGAATCTCCACATTGATTTCCACAGTGGTGGCACCAGTCTACACTCCCACCAACAGTGGAGAAGGGTTGCTTTTTTCCCACAGCCCCTCCAGCTTTTGTTTTTGAGTCTTTCTCAATGACAGCCATTCTTTCTGCCGTGAGATGGGAATCTCAATATTGTTTTACTTTGCTTTTCTTGAATGACTAATGATGTTTAACTGTTTTTAATATTTATTTGTCCTTGCATTTCTTGATCTGAGAAGTGTGTATTCATCTCAATGACCATTTTTGGATTGGGTCTTTGAATTTTGGGGGCCTAATTTTTAAAAGTTCTTTATGTGTTCTAGATAGAAGTCCTTTGAGGGACAGTTGGGTAAGTTTTTTTCCCCCAATTTGTGGGTTTTCTTTTCACTCTGTTGACTATTTCTTTTGATGTACAAAACCTTTTCAAAAAGATGAGATTCCAGTTGTTGCTTCTTCGAAGTGTTTCCTGTGTAGTTTGTATTTCTTCATGAACTCTCTGCCTACTCCTGTCTTCAAGAGATTTCTACCCATTTCTTCCAGTAGATTCAGTGTTTCTGTTTTAATATTTAGACGTCTGACCCATTTTGACTTTAGTTTAGTGCATGGTGATAGACACGGGTCTAATTTTAGTCTTTAGCATGTGGAAAGCCCGGTTTTCCAGCACCATTTATTAAAGCGGCCGTGTTTCTTCCACTGAGCATGTTTGGCCCCCTTTTCACAGATAAGGTGACTGAATGTGTTTCCAGTTGGGTCTGCATCTTCTAATCTGTTCTACTGATCCTGAAGTCTGGTTTGTTTGTTTTTTTTTTTTATTTTTGGTCAGCACCATGCTGATTTTATCACTGTACCTCCAAAGTGCAATTTCAAGTCAGGGATCGCGATGCCTCCTGCGGTGCCTTTGCTGCCCGGGACTATTTTGCTATCCTGAGTCTCTTCTGGTTTTCATGAACTTTAGAAATATTTTCTCTAACCGTGTGAGGCATCATGCTAATGGTATTTGATGGAGATTGCATTAAATCTGTATAACAATTGTGGAAGTATGGCCATTTTCATAATGTTGGTTCTTCCTATCCATGAGCAAGGAATATTTTTCCATTTTCTGAAATCCTCTTCAATACCTTTTTTCAGAGTACCGTAATTTTCAATGTTTAGATATTTGACTTTTTTGTTAGATTCTTAAGGATTTCATTTTTGGGATGCTGTTGTGAGGGGTGTTGTTTCCCTACTGTCTCTCTCAGTGAGTTTCTTGTTTGTGCACAGGAATGCTGTGGATTTTTGAGTGCTGACATTGTATCCAGCTATGCTACAGAATTAACTTATTAAATATAGCAGTCTTTTGGTAGATTTTTGGGGTCTTCTATGTAGGGCATTATGTCATCTGTGGATAATGATAATTTAACTTCCTTTCCTGTCCTTATTCCTTTCATTTCTCTCTCTTGCCTAATTGCTGTGACTACAGTTTCCAGAACTGCATGAAACAGGAGTAGTGATACTGGATATCCTTGTCTCATTCCTGATTTTTGGGGTGAAACTTTTCAGGTTTTGTCCATTTAGTATGATGTTGGCTGTTGGTTTGTCATAGATGGCTTTTACCAGATTGAGTTAAACACCATATATTCTGATTTTATGCAGGAATTTTTTTTTATCATGAATGAGTGTTGGACTTTGTCAAAAGCTTTTTCTGTGTCTATTGAGATGATCATGTGGTTTTGTCTTTGGATGTGCTGACATGGTGTATGATATTTATTGACTTGTGTATATTGAACAAGCCCTGCATTTCTGGGATGAATCCTACTTGGTCATGATGTGTAAACTTGTTGATTTGCTGTATTCTGTTCGCTAGTAACTTATTGAGGATTTTTGGATATATGTTCATTAGGGAGATTGGCATGTAGTTTTCTTTTTTTGGGTTGGGTCTTTTTGGTTCTGGCATGAGGGTAATACTTGCCTCGAGGAATAAGTTAGGGAGAATTGCTTCCCTTTCAATTTCATTAAAGAGTTTGAGAAACACTAGAGTCGAATCTTGTCTAAATTTCTTGTAGTGTTCAGCCAGGGATCCATCAGAAACTGGGCTTTTTCTCTGTTGGTAAGTTTTATTTTTTTCCCATAATTTTATTGAAAACAAATAGCAATGAGACAGTTTCAAACCAAATTGGTAGGACAGTTTCAATAATTAACACATTGCATACATTCTTCTTAGTGGTTAATTGCTGTACAAGATGTGGACATGATATCCTATTTACAAACACCATTAGAGCAAATCCCTCTATTCATTAAGAGAATGTAACTATATATCTATCCTAACCACTTTGAATACACAGATACAAAATGGACATTCATCGGTATCCCCCTTTTTTGTTAAGTTCCATCATTTAAATATTATAGGTATGTAAACTCAGCAAAATATTCTGAAAGAGTCCAGTAGTCCATAATAGCATTGGGTCTTCTGTTTAACTGGCAATGTCAGAAATTGTTGACCTGAGTCCCCCACAGCTCAACATAACAGCATGGCTTTACTTCTTATACTTCATTTTTATACTTTTCTGCTGGATGGTTAAGACCAAGGTAAAGCAGGACCTATGCAACAAAAGTTGTAGCTCTTGGGTCTGATAAGGTCAGTGAAATCCCCTCAGGATTTATCCTGAGATCCTGTACCTCAGATTGTAGAACCTTTGTCAGTGTCAGCCATGTGGATGAGTCACAGCCATTGCTTGGCCAGTGTGCTCTCTGTGAAAGCCTGAGAGATGTTGGTAAGTTTTAAATTATGTTTTCAATTTTGTTGACTGATATTGAGTTATTCAGGAATTTTATGTCTTCTTGATTCAGTTTTAATAATTCATATGTATCTAGGAATCTGTCCATTTCTTCTGTGTTTTCCATCCTATGAGAGTAAAGATGTTCAAAATAGTTTTTTTTTTTTTTTTTTTTTTTTTGTATTTTTAGGGCAGGGTCTACAGGGTCTACAGGGTCTCACCGTGTAGATCGGACTCATAGTGATCCTCCTGTTTATAGCCTCCAAAGTGCTGGGATTATAGGCATGTGTCACCATACCCAGTCTGAACTGCCATCTTAGTGCACCCTGCGGGTGGGGCCAACACTGCAGGCCCCTGTGTCTGCCTAAGCAGGTGCTTTAATCCGCTGAGCTATTTGGCTGGCCCTTAAAAGTAGGTTTTTATGATCTCAGTTTCCACAAGTTCTCTAGTGAGTTCACTTTTTTCATTTTTTATTGCATGAATTTGAGTTTTTTATTTCTTTTTTTGATAAGGTTGGCTAGAGGTTTATCAGTGTTATGTTTTTTAAAGAACCACCTCTTCAATTCATTAATTCTTTGTATTGTTTTCTTAGTCTCCATTGCATTAATTTCTGCTCTGATCTTTATAATTTCCCTGTTTCTTCGGGCTTTGGGCTTGACTTGCCCTTCTTTTTTTCTAGGACCTGGAGGTCTAGCATTAGGTTGTTTATTTGTGCTCATTTCCTTTGCCTGATGTGAGAACTTACAACTATAAATTTCCCTCTGAGGACTGTTTGCATTGCATCCCACAGGTTCTGGTAAGTTGTATTTGCACTTTCCTTTGATTGTAAATATTGGGGCCGGGAAGATGGCTCAGTGGAATAAGCGCTTCCCTGGCAAGTGCAAGAGCCTGAGTTAAATCCCCGGTTCCAAAAAAAAAAAAAAAAAAAAAGGAAATAAAATATCCCTGATTGTAAATATTGTTTAATTTCTTAATTTCATCTGTGAGCCATTGGTTTTTCAGGAGGGTGTCATTTCAACTTCCATGTGGTTATGGAGTTTTTGCGATTTCTTTTGTAAATAATTTCCAATTCCATTGCACTATTGCCAGATAATATGCAGGGGATAATTTCAATTCCTTTGCATCTACTTAAGCATGTTCTAGGTGCTAGTATATGGTCTATTTTGGAGAACATCCCATGTGCAGTCGAGAAGAATGTGCATTCTGATGCTCTTGGGTGGAACACCCTGTGAAGGTCTACTGAGTACATTTCTTCACAAGTTTGATTCAGTTCTGTTCTTTGGTGACTTTTTGTCTAGTTGCTCTATCTCTTTGTGACAATGGGGCATTAAGTTCCCCTGATACAACTGTGTTATTGTTTATTTGAATTTTCATGTTTATTAATATTTGCCTTATATAGTTGGGTGCTTCCATGTCTGGTGAATATATATTTATGATTGTCATCTCTTCTTCTTGAAGTTTTCTGCTAACGAGTATGTAGTGACCTTCTTTAATCATCCTTGTTTTGAGGTTCACATTGCCTGCAAGCAGAATAGCTACTCCTACTTTTTTCTGGGTTCCTGTCACATGGAGTATTGTTTTCCATCCTTTGACTTTCAGTCTATGAATTTCCTTTTGAGCTAAATGTATGTCTTAGATACAGCATATTGTTGGATTTTGTTTCTTGAAGCATCTTACCAGTCTGGTTCTTTTGATTTGTGAATTGAGGCCATTTACATTAATGGTTATAATTGGTATGTGTCGGCTTATCTTTGTCATATTATTTGCCTCTGGTTGGTTCCCTGCTTTCCCCCTCTGTCGAATTGTTTACCCCTGCTTGGTGGTTCCTTGCTATTGTGGTTCTTGGAACTGTGGTCATTTTTGCCCATGATTCCGGAATATCCTTTCAGTACTGTCTGTAGGGTTTGTTTGGTTGTCATGAATTTGTTCAGTTGTTCTTTGTCATGTAAGTATCTTACTTCTCCATTAATTTTGGAGATAGTTTTGCAGGGTTCATCAATCTGGGCTGGAAGTAGTTTTCTTCCAGGACATGAACTACTTTACTCTAAGCTTGTCTTGACTTGATCATTTGTGTTGAGAAATCTGCCATGATTTGATGGGCTTTCCATTATAGGTGATGTTTCTTTACTCTAATGGCTTTTAGTCTTCTGTTTTTGTGCTGAATTTCTGGGATCTTGATTCTTATATGCCTGAGTACAGATTTAACTTGTTTACGGCTAATTGGAGTTATATAGGCCTCATTTCTTTGTATGTCAGATTCTTTTCCTGTACTTGGGAACTTTCTGCTATTACCTCTGCAAATAGCCTTTTTCTGTCACGTGTTGACTCCTGCTTCTTTGCTAACACCTGTCAGCCTTATATTGTTCTTCTTTGCATCATCTCACAAATGTTGAGTTGTTATTTCCTAGTTCCTTATTATTACTTTTTTTTGTGGAAACTGGGATTGAACTCAGGCCCTTGCGCTTGCCAGGGAAGTGCTTATTCCACTGAGCCATCTCCCTGGCCCCTCATTATTTTTAAGAGATCTTTTTAAAAATTAATTTTATTGAGAAACAAGAGATCTTTTCTTTTGTAATAGCTAGCTCCATGCTGTCTTCAAGGTCTGAAAGTCTATGTTCAACTTTATTCAGGCAGTTTTGCCACCCTTCAGTGGAATTTAATTTCCTGGATATCTCCTTGAATCTGTTTCATGCAGTTTAGTTCTTTCCTATATTGTTCATTCAATGTTTCCATCTTTTTAAAAATCTATGTCTTCTTTAGATATGCTGAGCAATTTTTCATGATGGTGGTTGTTCCCTTTTTTTACCCAAGAGATTATTTGTAATTGATTTCTTCTATAGCCTGATGGAGTTGCTTCTTTACTTCAGTTGCTATCATTTCAGAAATTTCAGGTGTGTGACTCCCAATTACTTCTATGTCAATGTCTCCTGGACTTGTTCTGGGTAGGCTATTGGTTGGAGTTTGCACATTTTGTATTTCAACTTTTTTTAAAAAATTATTTATTTATTCATTTATTTGATACAGGGTCTCACTACACAGTTCAGACTCATAGTGATCCTCTTGTCTCAGCCTCCCCAGCTCTGGGATTATAGGAGTATGTCACCATGCCTGGTTTTGGAGCCAGCATGGTATGCAGGACTGGGGATTGAACTTTGGTCCTTGAATTTGCCAGGCAGGCACTTAGACCACTGAGCAATCCCCCCAGCCCAACATTTTCTATTTCAAAAATTTTTATTTTGTTCTCTATGGTAAGCCTTGTGAGTCTTGGCAGTAGGTAGAGATATTACTAGTACCAAGGCCTTTCCAGGAATCGTCTGTCCTTCGGGGATGTCTTCTGGATGTAGGAGATTTTGGGTAGTGTCTCTCCCAAGATCCTACCTTCCCAATTGATTGAGAGTGGGATGTTGGTTTCTGTCTGGCTCAGGCTCCAGTGTTTTTGGCACAGGGCTGTGGTAAGGTTATTCCCTGAGAGTTTCTCAATATCGCTACACAAGGGAGAACAACTGGTTATAATGGATATGTGTGGTCTTCGGATGCAAAGAGAACAAAAGAATGTTCTGGTGATCCTAGCTGTAGTAGTACAATAAGCACAATTTAAAAATTGACAAACTGTGGTCACTATTGATTCTGTACTTTAGACCACAGGAGCAAAGTCTGTAGTTACATAACAGAATCGACTGTTAATTAGGAGTTTGTGTGCAAAGCGTTTTCCCTTGTTAGAGTGAATTTACCCTGCTCTCCTCTGGAGGAGCCAGATGCCGTGTTCCAGGCACTTTCTGTGCTGCCTGCCATCCTGCAGTGCGAAAGCATGGGCCAAGTGTCAGGGTTCCGCAGATCAAGGTTCCTGAGGCTCCAGAGCTCACCATGGCTCCCTTAATCCCCACTTCTAAGCTTGATGGTGCAAATACAGAGAGCAGAGGAGCCAGAATCCTCAGCAATGTTCTGAGCATTTCTCTCCAGCCACTCTGGGCAGCCTCAGGTTAACTGGGAACCAGGGCTCCTGCCTGGGTGGGGGCCCTTCACGGCCTGTGGAGCCGTCTGCCCACAGCCATGTCTCTGCTTGGTGTCCCAGCCTCCTTGGGCTGGCAGCAGGCAGCCACAGCATCACTGACCCCATCGTGTCAGAGCTTGGACGTGAGCTGGTGTTGGGAGGTAACGCTTCCCGCTCCTCCAGGGCCCTCCCTACCCTGGCCCATGATTTATTCTGTGCATCATTTTTAAAAAATGTATTTGGTACAGGGTCTCACTACACAGCTTGGACTCACGGTGATTCTCCTATTCTAGCTCCCCAGTGCTGGTGCATACACCACCGTGCCCGGTCTTGGTGGCTGGCTCAGTGTGCTTGGGTATGGGGCTGGCGCGGCATGTGGAGCCAGGGATCGAAACCCAGTCCCTGCACTTGCCTGAACAGGTGCTTAGTCTGCTGAGCTATTCCACCAGCCCTCTCTGTGCCTCATTTTGCTTCCAAGCTGACTGTGTCAGGGTTTTGACCCCAGCTACCCAGGCGGAGGCCACACAGCAGAGCCCAGCCCTGCGGCCTGCGGTCCTCCAGCCAACTCCTTTCCCACACGCAGGGAGGGACGGGCCTCTGTGACCTTCCGCTGCCCAGCCCAGCACCCGGGCCTGCAGCACCTTCTTCTGTCCTCCTGTCTGGTAGGAGTGCACAGCACTGCTCTCCAGACCAGGCTCGGGTGCCCCACATGCTGGGCCACAAGGGCGTTCTGGGGCTCTGTTATCCTCAGAGCTTAGGGGCGTGGTTTGGGCCCTTCTGAGAGGAGGGCGCAGGGGCCTTGGAGGGTGCCACAGGTGAGGCAGGAGCGAGCTGGGGCTCCGCCAGGCCTGTGAGCAGAGCTCTGAACCCCACCACCGCACTGCCTCTCACGATGTAAAGGGCCTTTGTCCTCCCCTCCTCTGGGGGAGCTGCCTGCTTCCTTGACCTGGGCCTGTGGTTATCCAGGGCTCTGGGTGTTCACACAAGGGGACCCCACAATTTCAGCTGAAAGCTCTCCTCTGGCCCCTTGCCTGGACACCCCGCCTTCTCCCAGCTTGTTTTCCATCCTGGTGCCAGAGGGATCGTCTGAACCCACAACACTCCTGCCCTGTCCCCAATTCCCCGTGGACTGCTGGGCACCACCAGGTACTTCAGCCTCCCCTCTGGGCATCCCTCAGCGTGGCTGCACCTCCCTCCTCTAACCCCACACTTGCCACTGCTCCCAGGCGCAGCTAAAGCTCTGCTCAGCTCGGTGCACCGACCGTGCTGGGCCTGCGTTCCTGTGCGCATGTCTGGGATGCTCTGGAGCCAGCGTGCACCCAACCCGAGGGTGTGCTCTGCTAGGAAGTCGCCGGGGTTCCCTTCCCTCTGCGCACTGGGGGAGGCGCGTGTGCCTCAGCCTGCCCCATGATGAATTTTTAAAAGCACTGAGCATTTGTGGATGGAGCTGTCACTCTGAGGCCCTAAACCCGAGGGTGGGCACTTAATCCAGAACTCACCGTGCCCCCTGCCTGCATGGCACACTCATTTCCTGTCTCTGCGCTGGCATCTCCACGTTCCTCCTGCCAGGAGCGCGCGCACATGCCACAATTCCTCCTGTGCAAGCAGGAACAGGCGCAGGGGACCTGTTCGGGGCCCAGCTCCTGGAACTCTGCCCCCTGGAAGGCTGCCCCACGTCACCGGGAACTCTGGAAATGGGCTCCAGTTTCCTGAGGACGTGGATAGTGCTGGTTCTAGTCAGGGCCTCACAGGGCCCTGGAGAGGAGAACATGAACTGGGAAGGAAGGGAGGAAAGAACAGAAGGCTGGCCACCTGGGAAAGCTCTGGGTACACGGTCACCACGAGGTTTCCAAAGTGCTCTCATTGGCCAAATAATGACCCCAGAGATGTCCACATCCTGGTCCCCAGAATGCAAGAGTGGACCCTTTATAGAAAAGGAGACTGTACATGATTAATTACTGGGGATTGAACCCAGGACTTTCACATTGAACTACATCCCCAGCCCTGTTTTTATTTGCTTTTTGTTTTTAAATTTTGAGACAGAGATCTGCTAAATTACTTCATTGCCCAGGCTGGGTTTGTGTTAAACTAAGGGTCCTGAAACAGGGAAAGTATTCCAGATTGTCTGGAATGTGATCAGCGATGTCTGTATTTGTAGGAGGCAGAGGGAGAACAGGTGCGCAGGGGAGATGGTGAGACCACGGGGCCACGTACCGAGACGCTGGCAGCCAACGCTCCCACCTGCAGAGGCAAAGCCTGGCTTCTCCCCTGAGCGGCCAGGAAAGACCGGCCCCACCGGCCCCTGCGTTTAGCTCCCTAAGACTCAGCTGGAATTTTGGGCCTCCAGGACTTCGGGAAAATAAACATGTGTTGTCTTAAATCACTCAATTTGTGCTAATCACACAAACCTGAGACAATGCAGACATTCTTAGTCTTACCAGGAAACAGCTCCTTGGAAAGGAATTGCTACATCGAATGGACATGTGACGTCTTTGGTTAACTAAACATGGATGAGGAGAAAAAGCTCACACCAATACTTTCAACAGGTAAAGCACAAATTCAGTCAGAAACCCATGAAAAACAATTGATCACTTCTGATCAGAAATACGAGAAATAAGCTAAGTTGGTGCGATCCTGGCACCCTGGGAGGCTGAGACAGAAAGATCCCAAGGACCACAAGCTTGAACCCAGCCTGGGCAACGTAGATACTTAGAAAGACCCTGCCTCATTAACAACAACAAGGAACTGCAGCCCCGTGCCAGGGTTGTACCCAGCTAGCTGGCTGCTGACAGCTTGTGGGAGAACTGTCCTCTCTATCGCCCTCCTTGTGTGCCTTGTGCATGCCCATTGGCTCCTTCTAATCTGCCTCTTGCATGCCCATTGGCTGATCTCCCAGAAAGTGGGCGGGGACATACATAGCCTTGAGGGTCAGTCCCCCTGAGGAGGGGTCCACAGAGCACAGCAGAGAGGAAGCATGGGGTTTGTAGGCATCATCCCAGCAAAGGTCCGTGCCAGGGAGGAGGGATGGGCACTGGTGAAGGACAAGAGGAACAGCGGTAAAGAGCCCCAGAACCAATGTGCCAGGCCAGTGAGGGCTCAGTCTGCTCCTCACTGGTATAGCCCAGACCCTTGGACAGCTCAGAGCTGCTCTGCCAACACCATCCTTTGGTGGACTCCTATTGTAGCTATTTGACAACCCTCACCCCCCCCCAAAATCCCCTTCAACCACCAACTCTGTTAACTCAGATCCTCCCGGCCATTGCACCCTCACCTGGGCTAGGGCTGCTGTGCTGCGTGCCAAAGCTAGGCAGCGTTTTCATTCTGAGGTGCCTGACTCCAAGGGGCGCTGTTTTCACCTCACCTGTTCAGCTCTCCGGCACTGCCGGCGTGGGCTGGCTCCACCATGGTACTGACTCCCAGGCATCAGCGCAGGCGGCTCAACCCCGAGAGATGCCTTCCATAGACAGCAGCTGAGAGTCCCAGCCAAGCAGCAGTAAATCCATCAGGATTCCCAGGACCCCACCCTCGGAGCTGATCACTTGCTAACTCAGCTTACGGAACTCAGGAAAACTCGCAGGTGTGTCCAACAGGGTCCCAAGAGCAGGATTCTGCCCCTGGGGGTGGGATGCCGCTCTCCCATATAGGAATGCTCTAAGACCCAGGGCTGAGGTTCCGTGGGTCTCATCGCAGAGGCTCCCTTGGGTGCCTGAGCTCAGCCCCCTGCCCCGCTGCCCCCCAGGGTGCATGGTGGGGCCCGTCCTGCCTTGGTCTTTCTGAGCAGCCCATTCCGAAGACGCTGTCTCAGGCCTCTCAACACAGGACTCCTCATGAGCACACATAGCACTCCTCACTGGGGGAGTCCAAAGATTTTGGAAGCCAGCCCCAGGAACTGATAAAGATCAAACATTTATTTTCATTGTACCAAACCCTCCCTCACGTAGCCCTTGGGTGTGGGCTGACCTGTACCCCAAGTACCTGAAGTCCTAGCCTCTGGACTTGCGAGGTGACTATCTGGAGACAGTCTTTAAAGAGGAGATTAAGTGGAAATGGGGCCACTAAGGTAGGCCCTAGTCCAACAGGACTGATGCTGTCAAAAGAAGAGAATAGGACACAGGGACGCAAAGAGGAAGGGACACATGAAGGGACCCGGTGAGGACAGACACCTGCCAGCAAAGGAGAGAAGCCTCTCCAAGGACCGGCCCTGCCCACACTTCGACCCCAGCCTTCCCAGGCCAGGCCTGCTAGAAAGCAAACATTGGGACTTGGTTAGCACAGCCCGAGAAAAGGAACACAGAGCCTCCCAGAAGCCACAGGCATCTCCACCCACCGCCAGGCAGCCACCGGCCACACAGCGGCCCAAGGCCTCTCTGCAAGAAGTGGGGGAGGCTGAATGCCTGCACCTGGACGGAGGCCTGGGTGCTGTCGCGTGGCATGCATGACTGTGCGGCAAGGGCTCTCGTGGACCTGAGCCCTGTTCTCATGGAGTCACGGTGAGGCTGGGCAAAGGCCAAAGCATGGGACTTTGGGGCCTCAGCCTGAACAGCAGCCTTCCCTGCTCCCGCTGGGACCTGGCTTTGGCTCTCAGGTGAGCCCTTCAGGGGAAGATGGCACTACTGAGGGAGCCACTGGCTGTCCCTGGGCCCCTGCTAGAGGCCAGGTGGCTTTCCAGCCTGGGAGACAGAGGGCTGGGGCAGCAAGTTGGGTGGACAAAGTGGTATGATTCAGGGCCCCAGAGCTGGAGGTTTTACAAGGTGGGATTCAAACTAGGTCTGATGTCGAGGCTTCTGCCTCTCCCAGAAAGGCAGCCATTCACGCCAGGCGACTGCCCCAGAACCCACAGTCAGCTCTGGCAGGGCACCCCATACCGACCCCAGCTGCTGGCTGCTGGCCGACCCCAAGTTTCCCAGAAACCTCTGTTGCAGAGGAGGAGGAGGTCGGCAGCAATCCAGGCCAGCTCGCTGGGCTCCAAAGCAATCATTTTTTCGTTTATTCTTGGCTCCTGGAGATTTGCCTCTCTCTGGGGAAATTACTTTGGGGTCACAGTGAAATGTCTGTGACAGCTAATAAAGAATTTGTTTCTAGAACCAGATCCTGGAGCCCTGGACCCCTGGGGGTGTGTACTGAACTTTGTTCTCGTTTTAGTTGCCAGATGAGGTAGAAAGGTAAGCCGGGGCGGGGCCACTCACAGCTCAGGCCCCTCCGGCCAGCAGGCTTCCTTTGACTTCGTCACTTGCAGACCTGGAGTCTGGCAGAGGCTTTCTCTATGGGGCCTGAGTGAGCCACAGACACCTGTGGGGTGACTCAGGGGTCTCGAGCCTTGAACTTGGCCTGCCTGAGTGGGGCGTGGGGACCACAGCTGGGCCCTTGGGACACTCACTGCCCCTGGGTTCATCCAGGGCTCCTGGCAGCTGCCACCTAGGGGCTCCAGCCCTGGCTCTGCTGTGGGACCTCAGGAGACCTGCTGCGGCTCTCAGAGACTCAGTTCCCCATCTGTAGAGCTGGGTGCTAACCAAACCCATTTCCTGGCATCTCTGGGAGTTCCAGAGTTCACAACCAGGAAAAGCATGGGGAGGACTGCAGGGCAGTGAGGGGGCAGGTGGAGCCAATGTTGTGGGGTGGCCCGGGGAAAGCACCCTCAGCCTCCACCACCTCCTGGCCCAACACCGAGCTCCTCACATAGTTAGCACGGAACACGCCTGCCGCCTCACTGGACAAGTGACAGCAGGACAGCACTCGCCCTGATGCCTGCACAGGGCAGGAGGGAGCTCTCAAAGGAGCAGCACTGCAGGTGTGGGGACAGCACAGAAGGCCAGGTTAATGTTGCTGGGGCGTCCAGGGTGGACTGCACAGATGGTCACATCTTCACTGAGGCACCAAGGACAACCCTGGGCTCATGGGCAGTCACAGCTGTCAGTGTGAGAGAAAAGGGCATGTGAGCAGGAGACGTTCAGCAAAGATGGCACCAGTGCTGGCACTGGAGGTGGCTCAAGGCCCCCAACAGGGGTGCCTGGCATTTGGCTGTGTGAACTGTGACAGGCCAGGGGCAGGGAAACCCAGAGCCACTGTGCCTTCCAGGTGGAGGTGGTGGGCAGGAACAGAAGGCAGGGCGTGGAGCGGGGAAGACTCCTAGCACCCCTGGGAAAGGGGAGGGCAGGGCAGTGTCTGGGTGGAGGTGGCAGTGCGGAGGGGCGGTGGGGTCTCAGGAAGGCTGGAGGGTGCTTTAGCACAGAGCACAAGGCCCAGACTCCCTGGAAACACCTGCTGGCTTCCTCGCGATGTCCACACTCAAGGACCCAGCAGGCTGGCTGAACAAAACACTAGGGCCACTGCTGTCCTGTGGGTTGGGTGTGCCACTTCCTGGGGATGAGGCTGCACTCACCTGAGGAACAGAGGGGGGCGGGGCCCAAAGACAGCTCTGCCTGTCACCAGAGGCACGTTCAGATGGCAGAGCTAACAGCTGACATCTGGGTGCTTACAGTGGAGGACACTGCCCAGCTCCTGGCAGGCTTCTGTTCATTTAATCCCAGTAATAAGCACCCGGAGGGAAGAAAAAACCCTGATAAGAAGCATTTTGCAAAAGAAGAGGCGCGGGGTCAGAGAGGTTGTGTTGCTGGGTCCCGACTGCACTGTGGTGAGGGTTTGGGGCCCGGTCAGTACGACCGCATGGGCAAGAGGTCAGGAGCACCTTCGGAGCCTTGGAGCCTCATCTTGCGACTTCCTGGCTCTTTGACACGGTAAGGGCATGAAGTAGTAGAGCGGGGCTTGAACCCAGGGCGGCCTGCCTGCAGGTACGCCTGCAGGCACGACGCTGGCAGTATCCTGCCCTTTACCGTTGCTGAGGCCCTGCAGGGAGGCGCCTGATAGACTATGCAGGCCTCCCTCGGCGGCTCCTGGCCCCTTGGATACAAAGCTGAGGCTGTGTACTGCATTGTTCAGGAAATTGTGACAAGAAAAATACATCTGTCTGCGTTCACTGAAGTTGCAATTTTCCCCAAACATTTTTGATCTGCGGTGAGCTGGCACCACAGATGCAGGGCCTGCAGGTTCCAGGGGCTGGCTCTGGGCACCTCTCAGCTCTTCCGGATGACCTGGGATAAGGGTGAACGCTAAGCCCAGAGCACAGGGAGCAGGAGGCCATGCGGGATCCCAGCATATGAGGGGATGCTGGGAGGGCGAAGGGGCCTCCTGGCCACTCTCTTGTACCCCGTGAGCCTAGCAGGACAGGGGACCCAGCAGGGGCCTACTCAGCCTCTGAGCGCTGGCCCTGAACTTGCCGGATTCTCAGGTCCTACCTGGCCCTGAGGATGCCCTCTGTCTGCCTGGATCTCATCACCCTCTCCCCTTTCTCTGCCCCTCTGTGACCAACCCTCGTCCCCATCAATCCCTGTCTGCCTTCTTTCCAACTTTATCAGCCATGAGGCAGAGGTCAAGAGGCGGAGCTAGTTCTGGAGGGTCTCGGAGCTGAGGTCCCAACCTGCTGGGAGCCGGAGGGGGCGGTGCGATGGCGAGATCGCTCCGCCCCTGAGCTGCCGTGCCTGGGGAGGGGCCGGCGTAAGGCGGAGCGGGCAAAGCTGAGGCCGCTGTCCTTCCGAGGCCTAGCGCTGCAGCGCTACGCGATGCGGCCTGAAGACAGCACCTGAGGAGTTCAAGACCCCAGGGCCTTGGTCAAACAGTCCTGCTTTCCTCTCGAAATGAAACACAGGCCACAGCCCTGGCCTCCTCAAGTTCCTCATCAGTTTAAAGATGCTTGCGTTTCGTTGGCAGGAAGTGTACAAATGCCAAACACCTGGAGAGGGTGAGGTAGAAGCCATCATTTTGTTTATTTAATTTGCTCCCTAAAAATATTTGGGCAAGAAAAGTATGCATAAATGAGCTTTTCAATATAATCTGGGGTCTGGGAAATAAATCATTTTCCCTACAGGTAGGTAGTTCATTGTACATGTCTGGTCCGTGTTTATGCACGTATGTGCTGTGGACCCTCAGAGGACGAAATACGACTAATAGGCTGGCTCCTGACCCACAGATATCTTTAAATTCCTTCTGTATCTGCATTTGTAAATATTTTATGTAATCCAGATGGATTTCTAGAACATGTGCAGTGGAATCTGGTTTTGCTTTTTAACAGCATGTACTATAAAATGCTTAGGAAAATGATCTGTGTGTTTGAAAGGAAAGAAAATAAAGGAAAGGAAAAGCTTTCTGGATCTACTTCTGAAATGGCGAGAGAACCCGGAGCCCTGTTGGAGGAAGTGCTGGTATTCAGAGCATCTCCGCAGAGCTGGCTCTTGGTCTGAACCAGACGCCTCTGGGGGCAGTGTAATCACCGGCGAGGCTTTACAACCGCCCGCCCGTGGCCGGGCTCCCCTTTCACGTGGGGTGAGACTCTTCCCCAGGAGGCCGTAAAGCTCCCAGGTTGCCAGGTGCACACTGGTTACAGCGGTGGTCCGCCTCCACGCTTCCCCAAGCTCGGGCTGCATCCGGCTCGGCGGCTCCACGAGCCTGCAGTGCTCTCTGCTTCTCCCTCTCTTAATTCTAGGCCTCCTCAGATGCATCTTTAGATCCCGGCTGGATCAGCTGTGGCCAAGGCGTTATTCCAGGCCCTGCACTTCCCCTCCGGCCTTTGCCCCGCCTCCCTTTCTCTCTCAGTTGCCCCACGCCACCCTGAAGTGGAACATCTATCTTCTCAAAGGCAAATCTCATCACATCTCTGCTTTGCTTGAGTCCTGCAGCAGAGCCCCTGGTAGGAGATGAGGTAGGTGCTGCCACCATGAAGTCGCGGAAAGGTGTGTTTCTCACACAGTGCAGCAGTTCTCCCCCAGGACCTTCGCAGGAGAAGTGCAGCCACACGTCTGCACAGAGCCGGCGGTGCAGATGCTCACAGAGGCGCTGTTCATGAGACTCACAACCGGAAGTAACCCGAATGCCTAGCAACTGGCAAATGGGTGAACTGGGGTCCAGATAATCTCTTCCACTACCACTAGGTGCTAGGACCCGGTGAGCCCCAGGAGTGCTGGGGTCCAGAAATCTCTTCCACTACCACTAGGTGCTGGGACCCAGTGAGCCCCAGGAGTGCTCGGTGCTAGGACCTGGTGAGTCCCGGGAGTGCTTGGTGCTAGGACCCGGTGAGCCCCGGGAGTGCTTGGTGCTAGGACCCGGTGAGCCCCGGGAGTGCTTGGTGCTAGGACCCGGTGAGCCCCGGGAGTGCTAGGTGCTGGGACCCGGTGAGCACAGGAGTGCTCGGTGCTGGGACCCGGTGAGCCCCCAGGAGTGCTTGGTTCTAGGACCCGGTGAGCCCCAGGAGTGCTTGGTGCTAGGACCCGGTGAGCCCCCAGGAGTGCTAGGTGCTGGGACCCGGTGAGCCCCGGGAGTGCTTGGTGCTAGGACCCGGTGAGCCCC
>NW_004524605.1:2169893-2174440 GCF_000260255.1 Octodon degus | reverse complement strand
GGAGTGCTGGGGTCCAGATAATCTCTTCCACTACCACTAGGTGCTAGGACCCAGTGAGCCCCGGGAGTGCTAGGCGCTAGGACCTGGTGAGCTCCGGGAGTGCTCGGTGCTGGGACCCGGTGAGCCCCAGGAGTGCTTGGTGTTAGGACCCGGTGAGCCGCAGGAATTCAATGCTGATTAAAGGACTGAGTCCATACATTGCCTGAAATTTCTAGAGTAAACAAATATCAAGAGACAAAAAGCAGATCATTGGTGGCTGGGGTTTGAGCTTGGGCAGGAGATGGTGGGAAATGGGCCCCAGGGAACTTCAGGGTCAATAGGAATGTTCTAGAACCAGAATACGGTTTCACAACTGCACACATTTACTAAAAATCATGGAAGTGTACACTTACAATGGATGAACTTTATGATATAGAAATTATACCTCATATAAAGCTGGTAAAAAATCCAAACTCCCCTGGCAAACAGAAGCCTGGCACAGGATGTGCCTGCCACAGGCTGACCGCCTTCCCCATGCCCTGAGCCACCCCCTGGCTCCTACCCAAGCCCACATGCCATCCTTGTCTCTCTTCAGCTTCTTTCCACCAGCAGCTTGGCCGCTGTGGACTCCTCATCCTCCCGCTCCCCTCCCAAAGCTGACTTCCTCTGGAAATCCATGTGCCTCTCAAAACATCCTACCCGCTTCCATATCATCTCACCCATGGATAAAGCACATGAACGACTCAGGCCAACAGGTTGTGAAATCGACTTGTGTGCTACCAGCAGGGTTTTAAGCAATGAAATGGAGTAGAAAATAGAACAGCCAGCGTGTAGTAAGTACATTGTTTCATGAAGCTGTTGTTCTGGTTTTCTAGGTGCATGTGCAGATGGTCCTGGAATCAATGATTTTGAGTTTACAACAGTATGAAAGTGACACAGGTTCAGAAAAAAGCAGACTTCAACCTTCAGTTGGGGCTTTCACCGCTCACAAACACATTCTTTCCCTGAGTATTGGCTCAGTGCTGGCCGTTTACCGAAGCGCAGGCTGACTGCAGGGAGACACACACGGCCCAGCCCTTGAGGAGCTCCTGTCTAATGAAGTGCTTCTCAGACACTGCTAACCTAAAGCTGTAGTAAGAAATCTGCGGCCTTCCCAACCACAAATACAAATGCCCTGAACTATGCGGGGTCACATCCGGTAAGCTCAGAATAAGCGAAAAAACATGGTAAGTAAAGAATGCATTCAGCATCTAACCCTCCACACAGCACTGCCCGAGCTGTGCTCGCAGCCCCGGCCTGGCCTCCCCACGACAATCAATTGACACCTTTGTGTTTTAGGCCCCCTGTCCCCATCCAGTTTGGGGGGAGAAGGATTTTGTTGCCTGCCCACACCCTCCCTCAGCCAGACTGGCAGAGACACCAGAAAAGTGGGAATGTTGCTCGGAATCTTAGCCGTGCAATTAAGCAGACAAGTGCACTTTGACATTTGAGACACCATGAAAACAAAAATGTAGTGACAGTACTCCCAGCCTAACGCTGGATGGGACTGGCTTCCTGAGGGTTGCAAACTGCAGGATCCACTGCCAAGTGAACACCTCGAGACTCTCGGTTGAAGAGACAGTGATGGCGGATCTTCATGTCACGCGCAGAGCCAAGCGCAGAGCCCCAAGTGCAGGGACAGGAGGAGCACGTCATGAGGTCAGCCGGGACCCACACCACAGAACAGAGATGTAGGAGGTGGGGCAGGGCAGGAGTTGCAGGAGTCATGCTAGTCAGTCTCTGTGGGTGACACCGAGGGGCCCCCGCTGCCGTGGCTAGAGAAACAGGGGCTCAAGCCTGCTTCTGCTTAGGCACAGAGCCGCTAGCAAACCTGTAACCCCCAACACGGGGCTGGGCGAGCCAGCACCTGGCGGGACCACAGGCACTGTCCACTGGCTGCCACTTTAAGGCTCTGCGTCACCTGCCTGGGCCCTAGGGCCCCAAACCCAGAGGACCTGTGAGTCTCAGGGTTGAGCGTGGCTGAGTAGAGTCCGCTGGCTCGTGACTCAGTTTCCTTGCCTGGAATCCCCACCTACTGGCCTGACCCACAACACCCAGCTGAGCCTCCACAGAGCCGGGCCTGCAGCCTGGGGACCCAGTCTGTTGTCTTCTCCTGAGAGTGAGGGCAGAGCCTGGGCTACAGAAGCACACACACACGCTTTCAGGATCTCTGGGGCAAGACTGTGCCACGTGGCTCTTCCTGCAGTTCATCCGTGAGGACAGTTGCCATCGACTCATCTGTACAAACACTTTGCCAGCTGCGGTGGGAGCGCTGGAAGGTGTCCTCCTCCTCACGCAACTTCAACTGCTAGCATTTAAATGACGTGTTATCTTCTTGGAGCCACGTCTCGTACTCCTAAGCATGTCTGTCTGTCTGTCCGAAGCAGTTCCCCAGATCTACAAGGACAGGACATAGGCCCAAGCAGCTCCCACGGGGCATGGGGACCTGGGCAGCCACTGGGCAGTGACTGCTTGCTTCTCACCGTCTCAGAGAACCACAGCCTCCAGGAGGCTTCTGAAGCCCAGGCTTGGCTTTGGAGGAGCAGAGCTGTACTTTAAATAGAAAACATCTCACAGGGCTGGGTGCCCAAGGAGGGGTGGTAAGCAGCTCCGGGTGCCACACTCAGGGCCCCTCACCCCTAGCCCCCCAGGGAAGGGTCTCTGTCCCCCAAGGAGCTCCCTTGGCACAACCCAGCCCGAGAACTCCCCAGGGGTTCTGCCCCATCCCCACCTTCCAAGTGAGTGGACAGCTTCCTACACTTGGCCAACAACTGCCCCCCTTGGGCTGGCTATGTTTCCAGCACCCCAGGCCGCCTCCCTGTTTCCTTTTAGTTGCCAGGCCCTGAAAGATTCAAAGCAGCTTGTGCCTCTGTGTGGTCTCGGCAGAGTCGCATCTGTGTCCCTGCACTCACTGGGGCCTGTGTGGCCCGAGGTCCTGCACAAGGAAGCTGTGTGCAAGCCCTCGCCCCAACCCACCTACAGCGCGCTCCTGAAACCCATTAGAGGCCCAGAAGTGTGCCCATGTGAAAGCACTTACCACGTGCCCTTTGGTTCAGGACAGCAAATGAGCCCCACATTCGAAGTGAGCTGGAGCTCGGGCACCTCGGGGATCCTTCCAAACCCTAGCCACACTACCCCTGTGTGGCACGGTGCCTGCAGCCACCGCGCAATGGAAAGCATGCCCCTCGCTGCCCTGGCACCGCTGGTAGTGTTTTTAGCTATTCTCGCAGGTGTGTCGACAGAGCACGCACCGCACCTCCATTCCTGGTTTCCTTTCGGCCTGCGCTCCTCCGCGGTGTGCAGTGCCGAGCCTATCTTTCGGCCCCTTTCCTCTCGCCCTCTGCCCTTCGCCCTCCGCCCTTCGCCCTCCCTCCATCTCCAGGCTGCCTCCCACTTGTATTTTAATTTTCATTTTTCTGAGAACTTAGGATTCAGACCATCGTTTTATTAGATTTATTTTAACATCAAATTTTGTAATGAACCATGTTTTGGGCTATCGAGATTATGAGGAGTCCCTCCTATGGGCTTTTCGCAGTGTTTGTTTTATTTTTAACATTTCTATCTGCTTCATTTTGAGTTGTAATCTGAACATGGTGTAAGGCTTTCTTCTCCAGGTGTGGAGGTGTCCCAGCCTCTACTGCGTGCTTTCCATTGCGCGGAGAAAGCTTCCGCGGACTGTATTTGCATCACGAAGAGCGGTCAGCGGTATCAGATGCCCTCCACCCCATCAGCTGAGAGGGCTGCGTGGCTTTTTTTTTTTTTTTTTTTTTGGTCTTTTTGAGACAGGTTGTCACTATGCGGCTCAGACTGGCCTTGAACTTGCAGCAGCCCTGCTGTGTTAGCCTCCAGAATGCTGAGCCCCCAGGCGCGTAGCACCACATCCAGCCGCATGGTTCCTTTTAGTGTCATCCTTAGTGGCGGTATTACACTGATGTAGTTTTATGTATGGAACCACCCCTCCATCCGAGAGGTAAATCCCAGTTGATCATGAAGTATAATCCTGTTAATATCATGCTGAAGTTGGACTGCTATTATTTTAAAAAGATTTTTGCATCTATCTTCATAATGGTTCCTGTCCTATAGCCCTCTGGTGTCTCTGCCTGGCTTTGGTGCTACAGCAGTACTGGTCTCAGAATGAGGCAGGACTGCCCTCTCTGCCCTATCGTGGAAACATCTGAGACGGATTTGCTTTACGGAGCAACCCTTCGGAAGCACGAGGTCACCATGCTCTGGCTTCTGACCAGAATCCTCCGCCTGACCCAGCACAGCGCAGACGTGCCGGCCGGCCGGCTGGCTGGCTGGCTCCTCGCACCTTGCTCTGCTTCAGCTAGGCTTTCCTCACTCAGCACCGTGCGGTGTTTTTGGTATTCTCATCCAGCCGCAAAACTGAATGAAATCCACTTGCTGCCTCTACCTGCGAAGCTCTGCTCCGAGGCGCCCGCGCTGCCCCAGGGCCCCTGCGCGCTCCCTCCCCCCGCGCGCTCCCTCCCCCGCGCGCTCCCTCCCCCCGCGCGCTCCCTCCCCCGCGC
>NW_004524605.1:2165305-2169793 GCF_000260255.1 Octodon degus | reverse complement strand
TTTTTGAGACAGGTTGTCACTATGCGGCTCAGACTGGCCTTGAACTTGCAGCAGCCCT
The DNA here is from genome assembly GCF_000260255.1 of Octodon degus. Lineage (NCBI taxonomy): Eukaryota > Metazoa > Chordata > Mammalia > Rodentia > Octodontidae > Octodon > Octodon degus. The sequence goes on along the minus strand of NW_004524605.1, from coordinate 2,169,735 downwards.
GCTGTGTTAGCCTCCAGAATGCTGAGCCCCCAGGCGCGTAGCACCACATCCAGCCGCATGGTTCCTTTTAGTGTCATCCTTAGTGGCGGTATTACACTGATGTAGTTTTATGTATGGAACCACCCCTCCATCCGAGAGGTAAATCCCAGTTGATCATGAAGTATAATCCTGTTAATATCATGCTGAAGTTGGACTGCTATTATTTTAAAAAGATTTTTGCATCTATCTTCATAATGGTTCCTGTCCTATAGCCCTCTGGTGTCTCTGCCTGGCTTTGGTGCTACAGCAGTACTGGTCTCAGAATGAGGCAGGACTGCCCTCTCTGCCCTATCGTGGAAACATCTGAGACGGATTTGCTTTACGGAGCAACCCTTCGGAAGCACGAGGTCACCATGCTCTGGCTTCTGACCAGAATCCTCCGCCTGACCCAGCACAGCGCAGACGTGCCGGCCGGCCGGCTGGCTGGCTGGCTCCTCGCACCTTGCTCTGCTTCAGCTAGGCTTTCCTCACTCAGCACCGTGCGGTGTTTTTGGTATTCTCATCCAGCCGCAAAACTGAATGAAATCCACTTGCTGCCTCTACCTGCGAAGCTCTGCTCCGAGGCGCCCGCGCTGCCCCAGGGCCCCTGCGCGCTCCCTCCCCTGCGCGCTCCCTCCCCCGCGCTGCCCCAGGGCCCCTGCGCGCTCCCTCCCCCGCGTGCTCCCTCCCCCGCGCGCTCCCTCCCCCTGCGCGCTCCCTCCCCCACTCCTGCGGAGCTCTCTGCATCACTTAGGTGCCTGCGCCTGCTGTCTTGGGAAGTCTTGCTCAAATCACCAACTGTTTGCAGCAGCCCTCTTTTATTTTTAGTTATTTATTTTTTTCCCTTCATGGTTTCTGTTACTCATGGGCAACAGTAGTCTGCAAACATTAACTATTATCTCAGAAAGAAGTAGTTCAGGGCTGGGGAGATGGCTCAGTGGAATGAGCGCTTCTCTGCAAACACAAGGGCCTGAGTTCAATCCCTGGTTCCATTAAAAAAAAAAATCCATACATTTTAAATTGTACACTGTGCTGAGTAGTACAGTGAAGTCTTATCCCACCCTGTTCAATGCCACCACGGATGCACCTTGCCCTTCTGTCCAGTGTATCCACACTGTATACGCTACCTGCGCATTGGTCATGGAGGGGCCATCTGGGTTTGGTGCTAACTATGGTTTCTGGTCTCCGCTAGGGGTCTTGGAATATATTCCTGGGTGTCACTGTTTGTGTCCAGTTGCCCCCTGCAAGTCTCATGCAGTCATGGGGCAGCTTCGAGAGTTTGTGATTACCTCATGATCCAGCCCTGGGATTACGGGTGTGAGTGCTCCACCACCCCGGGGCGGACAGCCTGAGTAGAAGGAAGGAGGGAGGCTCGCTTTCTGCCTGTGCTCCTCCCTCATTGCTCCTGCTGTTCTGCTGCCCCGAACTGCTGCCCTCTGCCATGTGCCACCCTGCCTTGGAGCCGGCCAAGTATGGACTGAAACCTCCACCAACTGTGAGCTACATAAACCTTTCCTTCCTTCATCGTGGGTGTTGGGTATTCGTCCCAGCAACAAGAGAAGAGTAACTGAGACACCCGGGAAGGAGGGAATTACTGGCTGGTAGTTTGGGTTCTCTCTGGTCATTCCCTTCCAGAGTGCTCTGACTTTCCCTTTACTTCTAGGAGTGCCCTCTGTTGGAAGTGATCATGGATGGCGACACCGGCAGCTGGAGCCGGGGCTCCTGGGAGTGTTCCAGATGATTACCGATGTGGTTGTGAGCCTCTGCTGATGGCCCCCTCGGGTTCCAGCCAGTGCTGCTAGCGTGGGTGCCGTGGCCACATTAATCATCATAAACTCAGGGACTGACCCAGTGTCTACCACGTGTCAATGCCTGATAAGCACATGTGAGGAGTGACAAGAGTAAATGGACTGAGACACTCTCTAAATTTTTAAGCTGTAAAAAAGTATAGACATTATCTGTTCCTTAAATGGCTCAAGCAACTTGTTTTAAGCACCACAACCAGTCAAATTTAGTAATTCACAGTGTCACTCATTTAAAAATCTTTGAGTTATATGTAATACTTTCAAATATAATGCTTTCATTTATTTTTTGAGACAGAGTCTCGCTCGGAGCCCAGGCTGGCCTCAAGTCGCAGCGGCCCTCCTGCCGCGCCGCCCGCGTGCTGCGATCACAGGCGCGCGCCACTGCACCGGCTGCTTTGCGCGTTCATGACTGAGTTTGCCCAAAACATACATGTTTTATTTTCCTGAGATTGCAGCTTTTATTTCCTTTTGTCCCACAAGTTTTATTTTTAGCAGGGAACTTACTTTTTGAATTACTGGATTTCACTTTCCTTTAAGCCTTTACTATTTACTTCTATCCGGATGGCCCACACCGTCCAGATAACGGAAGCTACGAGTCCCTGAGGCGGGACTGCCACGCGCTGATGTACAGCCACTTATGATAGTGTATTAGGATATAAAGCCGTCAGCAAATTCCACCGCGTCTAGGAGGTCCTGCCCGTAACCTTCCTAGGTATTCAGCGAGACCTTTAGGTCTTTGAACTTGGTGAGCTCTGATGACTATTTCTTCCATGGTTGCTCTCCTGAAATGTCCACCTTGACCATGTCTGGCTACACATGAGAGTTCTCTGCGTCTCTTACTTTCAAAATGAAAGAAAAGTGACATGAGATGATGTCAGTGTGGTCCAGTGGTATGTAGCCTAGTGGCAAATGGAGGGAAAGGCTTCTAAGCCCTTCCTGTTTCAGGCTCGGTGTCAGTCAGCTTTCTGTTGCTATGACAAAATACCTGACACAAACAGCTTAAAGGAAGAAAGGTTCCTTTTGGATCATGGCTTCAGAGGTTTCAGTCCCCGGTGGCTGGCTCCACTGCACTTAGTCTGTGGTGAGGTCAAAGCTTCTTGGTGCCAGGAAGGCAAGAGCGTTGAGCAGAGGACAGCTGCTCCTCTCCTGGCAGCAGGAAGCAGAGAGCGCCAGGCGAGCCAGAAAGGACAGTAGGCAGCAGAGCAGTCCCCAAAATCGCGCCCTTGTGACCCCTGCCCAAGCCTTTCTGTGTTGTCACATCCCAACAGCGCCACCCAATCACCAGGAAGCTGGAGCCCTCGGGGTCCAGTCACTCTCCAAAAGCCACCAGCAACCAAGTCTGCAACACAGCAAGCCGGTCTGGGGCACAGTAAGATCCTGACCGCATCAGATTCCAAGTGTAAATGGTGCCGACCCTGCTTCTGGGAGGCGGAAAGGGGGACCAGGTGTGCGCAGGGCCCAGCGAAGCCCTGGCACAGGCTGTGTGTCTCGTGAGTGTCATGTGCTATTTGTTCCTTAGAATGAATACAGCTTGGCCGGTGCTGGTACCTGATGCTAAAGAACACAAATGCAGTCTGAGGAGTACTCTAGGATTTCAAGGACGGCGCTCCGCGTTACCCGACATGTAAATGCAGCTCCTCACACTAGGAGTCAGCCGCACCCTCACGGCCCCACTGACCCTAAGGTATTTCACTGCAGCATCACCACGTACTACGTTCTCGTGGCTGCTCATCGCTGCTGCTGGGATCGGGCCCGCGCCACACTGCACCCCGAGCTGCACCTCCACACCTGGCATTTTAGTTGTTCATAGTTTTTAGGTGAGGAATTGAAACCAGGGTCTCTGGGTGCTGATTTTTTTTTTTTTAACTGTTGGAAAGGCGAGGCTCATAAAGTTTAAATATTTAAGTGTAAAAACTTAAACCTTAAAAGTACTAGAAAAAATCTTCCTGGCTTTGTGAGTGCAGAAAGCCTCCCTAGGGAATAGCAGCAACAAGGCACAAAATGAAGGAAAAGACTTCAAATTTCTAAAGAAGATTAAGCAAAGCTTAAAACGGCCAACAAATTAAGAACATATTTTGTCATCTATCTGACAAAAGATTAATATCTTTGATATGTTAAAATAGTTTCCTTATTACTAGGAAAAAGTTAAAATGTCTAAAGGAGAAAAGAAAAAAGTTACAACAAACATTTGGCAAAGGAAGAAATACAACGGTCAATAAAGATGCAGACAAAGCTTGGACCTCTTTAATTACATTAATTCCAATTAAGCTTTTACCTAAAAACTTCCCAAATGTGTAGCTTTTTAAACTTCTTTATAAGAAGCACCTAGTATCAGAGGGTGGTACGACACACATTTTAAAATACGCGAAGATTTCCTTATGAGCTCATTAAACAATATTATTTAAGACAGTAGAAAACAGAAAATAATCTTTTTCCAATATGAGGAACTGTGTGCAAAGAGTATTTTACTATCCAAATAAGATATCCACCCAGCTAAAACAGTTAAATTAGAGACAACCGAGGGCCGCGGGATCCTGAACAGACCCAGAGCGCAGGCCCAGCACGGAACCCTTCAGCAGAATTCCCTGCAAAGAGGCTAGAGGCAAG
>NW_004524605.1:2135567-2163575 GCF_000260255.1 Octodon degus | reverse complement strand
TCTTGTAATATGAGAAACTACTTTGGCAGTAACAATACACAATGTACTAACCATTGTTACTCTCCTAAAATCTTGTTTTGAGATTTTTGCACCATGGTTTTTATTTTTTTTTTCTCTTTAAAATAAAATAACTGATGTCAAAAAAAATAAACAGTTAAATTAAAAAAGAACAATTACTCAGTTAAAAAAGAAAGAAAAAGGAAAGAATGAAATAAAAAGAAACCATATTTAATGTTTTTCAAAGTTCAAATAAGACACAGACCACAGTGCTGCCAGCGTTTACCAAGCACCAAGCTCAAAGTTGTGGCTGAGTTTCTTTTTTTTTTTTAAAGTTTCTCTAAACGTGTTACTTTTTTTTCCAGTAAAAAGAAAACATTTTTTCCATGTATCATTTTCACCTTTTCAAACCAGGAAAAATCTTAGAAAACTCATGATATCCAATGCTGTGTATGTGTGCCTGTGTGTGCCTGTGTGTGTGTGTGTGTTTGTGTGTGTGTGTGTGCATTCACACACGTATGGCGCTAGGCATGACACCCAGGGCCTTCACACTGAGCTACATTCTCAGCCCTTTTTAAATGTTTTGAGACAGGGTCTAATAAGTACGTCTCCCAGGCTGGGAACTTGGGGGCCTCCTGCCTCAGCCTCCTGGAGTGCGAGGACTACACGCAAGTGCCACCATGCCTGGCTGAAACGGGCACTTTAAAAATGCTGCTGATGAGGGCTAGCAAGATACTGTGGGGGCTGAGGCGGCCTGTCGCGGCAGCCTGAGTGGCCCTCGGGCTCCTGACCCGCCGCCTCTGTTCCTGCACGGTGCTCCCGTGCCTGCCCTGCAAGATGGCCGTGGAGAGGAGGCCCAGGCCTCGCCCCCCGCGGCCCTCTGCAGCTGCGGCCCTGCTCTGAGCCAAGACTCCAGCACAGGCTCTCTGGCTCTAGGTTTCTCCAGAACCAACAGCAGCTTTGTCTTTCGAGCTTGTAAATAAAGCTGTTTTATATGCTCAGATGCAAAAAGCACTTTTTTCCCTCCCTGAAAAGAAGGCATTAAAAGCAAGGCTCATTAAAGTCAACTCAGACAGGATAATTAAAGGCAGAACTGTCCCGGCCTAAAGACAGCTTTTAAACTCAAAAGATGCTGCCCAGTACACACCCCACCCCTGACCTTCTTACTTACTACTTTCCTAATTAGAGAAGTGGCCTGGGAGACAGGCGAGCTTCTGCTGTCTAATCTTCTTAAGGTTCTGAAAGGACTACACAAAGCATCCCCTTCTGCTCTCTGGATGTAAGTGCTGGTGTGCGGTCTTACCCAGCCCTAGTAGGCAGCGATGCTCTGGGACAGCTTCGCTGACTGTGTCCCAGACAATCTTCCCGTCCGCCTCGATCTGGCAGTCATCAACAACCATCCACAAGGGCCTGTGTGTGCCTGGCCCTGCGGAGCCAGGTCCGACCGCCATCAAGAGCAGCGGCCACCCCCAGCTCCCTCCAGATAACCGGTTCCAGGCTCCGGCTCATCACGGGACGAGCCACTCACCGCGGTGAAGGCCTTCATCTCCAAGGACGAGTGTAGCTGGCCTGGACGTGGTGCTCACACCCCCTCCCTGCCCTGGCGCAGGGGAGACGTAAGACCAGACGCCAGCTCAGCACAGTGCATGGTGGGAACCTCGGGCACGCGTGGTGCTTGTTTTTCTTTTAAGACAAAAGTTGCTAATGCGTGAGTTGTTTCTTGTACAATAAAACCTCAGTGTTCAGGGTTAAGTTGGTGAAGCTGGCACTTTGTGAACCCCGTGGGTTCTGGGCAGAGGTCTGGGTTCCAGTGAGTCACAAGCAGGCTCAGACCGTGGCCGTAGATGGCGTGTGGAAGTGTCTCTTGCGTGTATGCAACTCATTGCTGAAGTGGGGTGTCTTCAGGCCGTGTCACTGCCGCAGCCTGCACGAGGCTGCCTGCTCTGAGGCAGACACTCCGCGTTCTCCAGACGTGGCCAAGTTATGGCGCAGTGAGGCGGGGAAGGCTGCTGCCCCGTGACAGGGCGCTGCTTTGCCGCCCACTGTTTTTTAAAGTGGAAGGTGCACGCTGACAGTTACTGAGGGTGAGAATAGAAAGCACGGGCACCAATGCCACCACCGCTGGTTACCACTGTCGGGCAGCACGCCGGCCACACCTGCACACGCTGCTCTCCGACACCTCGTGGCACACGCGTGATTCACCAGTGTTACAGCCACGTGAGGAGGGGAGGGCCGTGGTGCCGCCCTGTCCCTGGGTGACGGGAGCGCTTCTTTCCAGGACAAGCCCGCCGTGTGGGGTGCGGGCCATCCTCAGCCAGAGCTTGTTGCGCAGGGTGCGCAACTAGGTAATGAAGTCAGGACTCAACTTTGTGCTTGGGGCTCCTCGTAGGACCCTGGCTGGGTGTTGCTCCTGAGCCTTCTTGTGTGTGTGTGGTACTAGGACTGGACCTGGGGCATCTGAAGTGAGCTACACCCCCAGCCCTTTTGCAATCTGAGACAGGGTCTCACAAAGTTGCTAGGTTGCTTAGGCAGGGCTCAGCCTCTGCTGCTTGTCTCCCGGGGTGCTAGAGTGACAGGAGGGCACCACGACGACCGGCCGTTACTATGACTTTCTACATTCAAATTTTTTTTTTTTTTTTTTGTATTTTTGGAAAGGGTCTACAGGATGTTCAGGGTCTCACTACTAGATCTGAGTTGTAGTGATCCGCCTGTTTACAGCCTCCCAAGAGCTGGGATTACAGGTGTGCACCATCACGCCCAGTCTCAATTGCCATCCCACAGATGGGGGTACTAGGACTGAACCTGGGGTTCAGCCCCAGAGACGGGGCTGGCACGGCAGGCCTGGGGATTGAACTCCCTGCGCCTGCTTGCAGGCACTTTAATCTGCTGAGCCATTTGGCTGGCCCTCAAATTATTTTTTTCTAAATTATTTTTGAAGACACACCATTTCTAGATGAATGTTAATCCTGAGTACAAACAAGATAAGGAATTGTAGACCCCTATTTTATTCAAACCACACCCTAGTGGAGCTCAAGTTTTAATTTCTTTCTTCTTCTTCCTTTTCAATGTACTTGGTATTGGGTCTCACTACACAGCTCAGACTTGTAGAGCCGTGTTCTCAGCCTCCCCAGCGCTGGGATTACAGGCCTGTGCCACCACACCCAGACTCTTCTGTAGGCTCTCGTGCCTGTGCCGGGGAGGGAGGTACATTTCTGATAAACTCATTTGGCTTTCAAAGTAAGCTTTTCTATTAAAAGAGGGAATAGGGAGAAAACCACATCTGTTGACCAAATATTTACATTTAAGGCACGAGTATTTAAGAAACAACCCCTCCTTGTCAATTCTCTTGTTAATTAGTAGCTATTACTTGTATTTTCTGCAATGGAATTTTACCTTACAAACAAACCTTCGATCCTTGTGTATCATTGTTTGCTGAGAGGTCCCAAGAGAATTAGAAATAACAAATTAATGTAAAATAAAAGCCACTACAATAAGAAAGAACTAAATTCTGTTACACGTGATAGCACGGAAGGTCCGGGGATGATGTGCTGAACAGAGCGCGCGGGTCGCAGCCGGCCAGCTCGGCCTGCACCTGCGGGCGGTAAGAGCGGACCCCGGGGAAGCCAGGGAGGCGCAGAGGATGCTGGGAGAGCAGACCGGGTGGAGGCGGGGCGGGGCGGGGCGGGGGCCGCAGGAGTCCCGACTGCAGGAGAAATAATCCCGGGTACGCTGCTGGCCAGCAGCGTAGCTAGAGACGATGATATATTTCAAAAAGCTAGCAAAAGGGCTTTGAATGTTATCACTAATAAATGCCGTAGGCGGGGCCAGATACGCTTTTTGTGAAACACATGGTGTCATCCAGAAGTATACAATTTTTATGTGCCATTTTAAAGTGGTACCAGAAAATTTAAAATACAAATCCATAGCTTTCCTATTAAAAAGTCAGTGATAAATAAGATACAATTCAGTCCTCAGTAAAAAAAAAAATAAATAAAAAACTAAAAAAAATTTTAAAAAAAGATACAATTCAATGCAAGAAAAGAGCCTATTTCTTTTTCTTTTTCCTCTTCTTTTTTTGGTGGTACCAGAGATCAAACTCAGGACCTTGTGCTTGCCAGGCAAGCACTTTTTCCACTGAGCTGTCTCCCCAGCCCAAAAGAGCCTATTTCTAATCTAAATTACAAGATATCTAGAAATAAATTTAATAATAAATTTACAGGGGCTGGTGAGATGGCTCAGTGGTCTAAAGCACCTACTTGGAACAAGCTTAGCAAAGCACAGGGACCACGGTTCAGTCCCCCAGCACCACATGCCAGCCAGCCGCGCCCCCTGGTGGGCTGAGCGGGCCACACACACACACACACACACACACATAAATAAAAAAATTTTTTAAAAAATAATAAGTTTACAATACATGAAAAAAATGAAATCTTCTAAGCTGTGCAAAGGAAGGTTTGGACTGTGGAGATGCACATCACCTTGGAGGGGAAACTCACCATCATAAGCAACATCCAAAAGTCCTAACTCTTCCAACATTAACCTAGAAATTTCATACTATCCACACAAAACAACGGTATGTTTCTTTGAACTATGTAAATCTATTCTGAAGTTCATCAGGAAAGCCAAAAATGCAAGACGAGCCAGGAAAATTCTGGGAAAAAAGAATGACAAGGTGGGACTAATTCTACCAGATATTAAGATGCACTCGGCTCTGCGAGCCAAAAGCAGATGCTGACCCATGACGAGACAGTTAGATGGAACCAAAGAGAAAATCCCAAAGTAGAAAGAACTATGTGTAAGAACTTAACTTACGAGAAAGGTGATATGGCAAGCTCATAAATATTCAACAGGGAGCTGACACGACGTAAGCAGCTACTCGGACAGATACAGCTCTACCCGTGTCTCGCTCTTTACACAGGACGGATGCCAGCTACGGTAAAGACTGAAAAGTCAGCAGAGGATCCTAAAACAGGCCAAGAGAAACCAAGGGAAAATTCTTGCGGAAACTCAAGTGGTGAGGGTCTTTTTAACCTGGTATCCATAAGAGAAAAGACTGATGAAATGGATGAGATAAAAATTAAAAACATCTGCATCTCTCAAAATTACTGCAAGCAAAATGAAAGGACTAATAACACACATGGAAGAAATAGACCCGACTCATTTCACAGGCAGAGCTTATTTCCCTAAAGCACAGGGAGCCAGCGTCGTCTTCGAACCCGCGGTGTAACAGAAACAAAAGACACAGTTTCACAGTTGGCACGGAAGGGGGCGCTGTGCAGCCGGGCTCACAGGAGCCCTCCAGACGTCCTTTCACCCGCGAGAAGGGCTCGCGCCCAGTCTCCGTGGGCGCGCGAGGCCAGGAGGTGGGGCCATTCCGCACAGCAGGCCACGGCCAGCAGCCACCGAAGTCAGCGACGCGAACTGACCCGCGCTCCCCACTGGGCCTTGAGGTGCGTGTAGTCGTATGTGTAAGAAATGCCGGATATACAGGCCCCTTGTCTATGAGGGACACATGTGGAGACCCCAGGGGGATACCTACAACTGCAGAGGGACCCGAAACACACACCCGCACACACGCACACACACCCGCACGCGCGCACACGCACACACGCTTTTCCGTTCCATACGTACCTATGATAAAGTTTAATTTCTAAACTAGACACAGAAACAGATAAGCATCAGTAATGAAGTAGAACAACTGAACAGTATACTGTAATAAAACTAATGTAAAACCTAAGAATTATTTTACTTACTCCTTTTGGGCCACGGCTGACAGCAGTTACTGCAGGCAGGGGGTGTCCATTAGGCCGTCGCCTGCTCAGATCTAGGCTGCAGCGTTGGTAAGGGCCGGAGCAGACGCAGCCCAAGAGCTCAGAGCAGCGTCCGCTTACAGACACCCGGCCCTACCTGCACGAAGGCATCTACCGCGCAGCTGCAAGGCCCGCGGAAGCTCGTCCTACGTACGCTAACAGGGCAAAGGCGCAGCGCGATGTTGTTAACTAGAAGAAACAAGGGCGGGCAGAGGCACGTGTGCAGCGCGGCGCGGCGCAGAGGAGGAGCCGAGACAGCCGGGCGGCCGGCGCCGGGCGCAGCTGCAGCAGGGAGCGGCGAGAGCAGCACGCGCAGCGCAGCCCGTAGTCCAGCGTTTCTCAGCGTGAATTAATTGCCCCTCACTTTCCATCCTTTCAGGAGGTCTTCAAAGCCAGGTTGTGCAGGCTAGAGATATCAAAGGAGAAAAGTCTCGACTCCCTCCTCAGGGCTTGCGTGTAGGGGAAAGGGTGGACGTTAGGCGCGGCGGCAGATACTTTGGATAATAAGCCCTCCTGTATGCTCTCAGGAGGGTGCCTGTCTCTGAGGACCCTCTTCTCCCTCCACAGGGTGGAGCACAATAACAAGTGTACACAAGCACAATATTTGGAGTCTTGAGTACCAGCTCTGACAAGTGATCACAAATAAACACTTTTTAAATAACTCTCCCTCCCAATCCAGTCCCCAGCAGCAGGTTACTAAATCCAGGCAATGTTTGAAAAATGCACATATGAAACAAAAACGCTCATTATAGAACTTCCTCCAAACCAGTTTCTATGTTGAAAAGTCTATAAAAAGCAACGCAGATCAAAAAGTGAACAAATGCTACTTTCTTTATGGTTATTAAATAAATGCACTAATACCCTAGGCCCACGGGCTGCATGTGGTCAGCTAAAAAGGAAAAAAAAAATCATGGCCAAGAGTGGGACCCCCTCAGGGTCCAAGCAAGGACAAGCTGGGCGGGCGCCTGGCTCCCCCGGAGCGGCTGCGGGAAGGAGAAGCCTGCAGCCCGCGCTGTCTGGGGTCTCGGCGCCTGACTGCGCCGCGGAGAAGCAGCGCCCCTTCTGCGGTCCGAGCAGAGCAGCTGTGCCGCCTGTTGAGCATCAAGGCCGGAGCCTGGTTCCCCGCACACAGTTTGCTCCTCGCACTCTCTGTCCCCCAGTGCGTGGGCAACCGCAGCCCCCGCTCCCCGTGGAGCCGGCCCCATCTCTCCCAGAGCACGGAAATCTCCGTTCACAGGCCGACAGCATCATTCCTGATCCTTTACTGAATGGGTTTCCCGTGGCTGCTGTCAGAAAGACCACTGCAAAGCAGGTGGCTTAAAATAGCCGGAATTCCTCACAGCTGTTGAGGCCAAAGGTCCAAAGTGAAGGTGTCCCCAGGCCCTAACCCCGGGACTCTGCGCCTGTCCTCCCTTGCGCTTCCTAGCTCACCGCGCTGGCCGGCAGGTCTGGCCCCGCGTGTTGCTGCCTCCTACATCTGCATTCACGCCAGCTTCCTTAGTCAGGTCCCCAGTCGGGGCCTAAGGGCCCTGCTGTGCCCCAGCACGACCTCACCGAAACCGCATCTGCCCTCACTTTAGCTCTAAGGGCAGCTTCGGGGATACTGCGCCCCAGGGCTTCAGCAAATCTCTTCTGCAGGCTGAGATTCAACCTGCCACACTGAGAATCATCACTGAGCCACTAAGGGTGGGTGACAAAGGAAGGGCCCGCAGGAGACTTTCTCTGGTCTGTGTTAGGGGAGAGAGACACTGAGGCGGGAGGGGCCAGGCCGTAAGCACCGAGTGCGTGAGGACCAACCTGACTTCATGGCTCAACAGGACAGCAATCTCAGGGTCACACGTGCCAGGCGTGTGACCAGGGCAAGCCACTCAGCGATGGACATGCCGGTCCCTCCCGTGTAACCACAAGGGACACCTGGTGCCTTGAACAAACGCAGAATGTTCCCCAGTCGGAGACCAGTGGAGTCCTTGCTCCTGAAGGAAACTTCTCGGAACAGAGACTTGGGCGTCACCCTCGGAGTCACCCTAACTTCTCTTCTCATGGGACCTCCATACCTACGCATGATGCCACACAGATACAGCCTCGGCCAGGCTCCTAAGCCAGCGCGCTCTCAAGGGAGCTAAGCCGGGTCCCCAGACAACAGCACGAGCCCCTCTGACGGCACGGTACCGGTGGCCTGACCAGCTCCCGGCTAGGGTGCCGTGGGCCGCAGCCCCGGACGCCCCCTCCTGCCTCCTGCTCTGAGCCCGAGCTCCCCCTGAAGCCACTGCTGTCCAGCATCACCGGCCGCCTGTGCACACTGAGAAGAGGAGGTAGACGCTTGCAGTGAGGGCGCTTGTGAGAAGGAAAATGGCAGGAAAGCAGCGCGAGGTGTGAAGGGGGTTACATGCCACACAAGCTGGAGCACACTGGGACAGATCTTGGAAGAAAAATACAGAGTCATGCGCCAAGTAATTTCATGTATTCTTCGGGAGAAAAACAGGTTGTTCAGAAAATAGCCCTGGACCACTGCTCCGGGAGTCAAAGCCTCACGTCAGCCTCTCTTCAGCCCTCACGCTGCAGCGGATGCCAGAGCTTCGCAGAGCTCTGGGCTGGTGGGGCTCAGGGTGGGGCTTTTGCCCGCCACGTGTGAGGCTGAGGGCTTGGTTCTCAGCACAGTCTCCTCCGCGAAGAATGCTGAATGCAAAAATAAATGACGTTTTCTACATATTTCCTGTTTTTATAACTTTATAGCAAGTGTTATTTTTGTTTGTAAGAGAATAAGCAATAAAAGTAAAAAAAATAATAAAAACAGAAAAAGAAGACTTATGCAAGCTAAAAAGAAATGTAGGTAAAATTTAACAGGTATCAGATGGGACTTTCCAAGCATAAGAACAATGAATAAAATAGACTGAAAACTTGGGTAGCTTAACTTTTTCAAGATTTACATGTGCAACAAAAAGTGAGGCCAGGTGTGGTGGAACACACCTGGAATCCCAGCACTCAGGGGACCTGAGGCAGGAGGAGTGCTGAGAGTTCAAGGCCAGCCTGGGCTGCAAAGTGAGGTCAAGGCCAGAACTGTATAGTGAAAGCCTGTCTCAAATAGACAAATAGAATAGATAAACAAAAACAAAATTATGAAAAATGCTTGCAACAAATATAACAAAGAATATCTGTCCTTCAAAGATTAAAAATATCTTACAAATCAAGCAGGGCTCCTGAAGTCCCAGCCACTCAGGAGGCTGAGGCAGGAGGATCACCTGAGCTCAGGAGTTGAGGGGCAGCCGAGAAATACAAGGAGACTTGCTTCATTAAAAACAAACAAGCTTAGAAACCAGTTAGAAAACCACCAAGACTACTGGATTCTCATTTCAAAGAAAGCTAAACTACTTCAAAAGAGAACTACTTCTGTCCAGTAAACATATGGCTGATAGTTTTAAGATGTAAGAGATCAAATAAAACCCTGTTTTGAGTTTAACAGTGAGCCATTGTTATTGCTGATAACAAACAGTGTCAGTCAAGATGCAGGAATAGGCCTTTCGCACATCGCTTGTCCCACAAGGCCCCCAGGCACGCTCATGGCAGCTCCTGACAGTGCCATCCTGTCTGCAGAACTAACCAGAAATACAAGTCCAGGGCTAGAACGCGCATCCCTGTGCTCTCTCCTAGGCCAGACACTTGAAAGCAGCCTTAACGTTAAAAAGAAGAGAAAGTTTTGTGTGCAGTAGAGACCATGTCCTCATTTAACAGGCTTGCCTTAATGGCTGAAAAGAATTTTAAAAGCTTCTTTCTCCAACAGCACAGCTCTGTGGTGGGTAGTTACCGCACTGTTGGAAGTCCTACTGTTACTTCTGGGGGGCTACCAGGAATCGATCTCCTGACTTCGTGCTTGTGGGGCAGGCGCTGTGCCACTGGGCTGCATCCCCGGCCCCCCGCTGATGCCGTCATTCTGAGGCTGCTGCAGGTATGTGGTGGGCTAGTGCAAGTGGATGGGGCTGACAGCATTACAAAGCAGGACTTTTGACAGCGGCAGGGGATCACGTTTGCCTGGAGTTTAACTGGAGAATAATGGTGCGCCTCCAGGATACGCTTTATCTTAAAAAACAGATGTGCAAACAATCTTCCTCTTCCATACACAGGAGTGGGAAGAAATGACTACTAAGCGTAGAGGGGCCCTGTGGTGCTCAGGCGTCTTCCTGTCTCCCCTCCGCGGAGTGTCTGAGAGGAGACTTACCAGTGCTTGCTGTCTGCGTCCCTCCAAAGTTCACGCGCTGGAGACTCCAGCTCCGAAGTCCCGTGTGAGTGCTGTTTGGGGCCCGCTTTTGGGGGCAATCAGGATTTAGGGGAGGTAATGAGGGGGAGGCCTCCAAGACGGGATTAGTGGCTTTAGTTCACTGGAAGCAGACTGCAGCGGGCATCTTTGCTGTTGCCCTGCGACCGCGCTAGGGTGCAGTGAGGCCCCCAGGAGGGGCAGATGCTGGCCCGGCGATCTTGGCTTCCAGGCTTCGGGACTGTGACATAAGCTCCCATCCTTCTCCATGACCATGCCTCGTGATCCTTTTTCTGTCCTAGTAGAAGCAAAGACACCGCTGGATACCTCGAGGGCCGTGCCAAAAGGGCTCACAGCTGCTGCGACGCCGCCACCGGCCGCCACCGCCGGCAGCTCCTTCAGCACAATAAAAACGGTGGCGAGAGGCTGTGCAAGCTCGCAGGGTCACGGGTGCCAGACCAGCGCGCAGGGGTCCCCGCGGGAAGACGCCGTGAGAACTGGCAAAGAAGGGAGAGAAGTAAGACGTGGACCCTGTGGCTCCTGGATGAACTCTAGGGAGGGCCACCAGACAGCTGCTGAGGGGAACTTCCCTTTTGTGCAGCATCTCTGCTAACAAGGAAGCAGGGGGACTGATCGCAGCGCTACTGTTCTACAAATCCCTAATGAAGAAAGAAGTAGGGCAGTCACTAGCGAGCACTGCGCAGCTTCCAAGGAAGGGCGCAAGGGCCTTCGGGCGTCCCGCCGCCGCGCGCTGGATGTCCGGACCCCCAGGCCCGAGCCGTCTCATCAGGCATCTAAATCCACCCAACTAAGAAGAAACGAGCACAGGAAGACATTAGACGGTGCGCGCGCCCATCCAGGGCCTGCGGGTGGCGCCTGCGGGACTCGCGGCCTGCAGAGCGCTGGCCACCGGCGCTGACCACAATCTCTAAAAATAAACAGCGAGAAGCAGGAAAGAAGAAAGCCTTGGAGGCTGAAGGGCTTCACAGACCTACCGGCTAATCATTCTGAATGACTCCAGTCAGAAATCAGAAAGCAATGGGAGGAACCTGTACATCAATTAGAGAAATAGTGGATGTTAAGAAGTGGTTAAGTCTTAAAAATTTTACACGCGATAAATGGTATTTTGGTGATTTGTTTAAAAGACATGCTTTTTACTTTTGGTGGTACCAGAGACTGAGCCCACGGCCTTTGGCCCCAGCTATGTCCCCAGGTCCTTTTACAGTTTTCTCTGCAGACAGGGCCTCGTTACCTTACTCAGTTGCCTGGGCTGGGCTTGAACTTGCCCTCATCTCCCCTCAGCCTCCTGCAGGGCAAGGCTCGCAGGCCTGTACCATAACGCCCATCTTGAAAGGTGCCTCTGAGTTTTAAATATTTACACTGAAGTATTTACCAAAAAATTAAAATGATGTGATGTCTGTGATTTGCTTCCAAATAATCCAGCTGGGGAGTAGGTGGGAAACAAGATGTTTACAGATAAAAGAAGATTGTTTGTGATTTGCTAACTGCTGAAGCCAGGTGACTGGTCCATGAGGGCCTATTATTTTACTTCTGTACAATGTTTAAAATTTTTCCAAGATAAAAAAGGTCAAAGATCATTTCAAGAGAGATTTATTTCATGATTTAATGACATGGAAACATGCTCATGAAATGGCAAGCATGGAAAAAGCTATAAAGCTGGTATTATACTCATATAAACAATATTGAGGCCAAAAGAGGAAAATTCAATACAATGCTGAATTAGGGCCATCTAATGCGTGACTTTCACCCCCCATATCTTTTTGGTTTTCTATGGTGAGTAGGCCTTTTTAGCATCCCAGAAACACATCTTTAAAAGCATTTAGCTCGGCTTTGCCAGGACAGGCTCAGCCCCTGTGTCCACTGTTTACTTCTGCCTTAGCCTATCACTGCCAAAGCCTCCTGCCCGGCCGTGAACCTGGAGAACTTCACGTCCAGAGTCCCGCGTTGAGCACATAAGCAGCCTACAGTAGGCCCAGCACAGAAGGACCTTTCTCCAGCCAAGACAGACAGACAGAGAACATAGCCATTTATCCTCAAGGGAAAATAAAAAGGCAGGAAGAAGTCCTCTGTGCAGATGCGGGCAGCGGTGCCTGTCCAGGGGAGAGGGCCAGCACAGGGGCCCTACTCCAGCGGGACAGAGCGCGGGGTGGCCATGGCCACCAGCTGTGAAGAGCAGTCTGTCCCCACACACATGTCACAGCAACACTGTCAGTAGAATAAACCACCCTACTAACTCGTGGGTCCACACAAGCAAACACATAACTTGGGTTTTCCAGAGAGGCAGTAAGAAGCAAAACCTGAAGGATGTCCACAGGGAAAATGTGTATGTCTTGCTCGTGGGGGGACCTGAAGGAGTAAATAAAACCTGAGAGGTACAACAGACTTTGTGAAAGAGAAGGAACAACTGGAATGAGGAAAAGGATAAAAGAAAGAAAGAAGAAAGGGAAAAACACATCCTTACGGACATATACAGGATAGCCTGGTATTGTACTGCTGATCTCTGCTGGTCTATTGAAAGGAGCAGTGAATGCTTATTTTTTTTCTCCTTTTTAATCTTTCTTAACTTTTTTGACCCATTTTGCATGCTTATAATATCTGGTTATCTGAACAATTAATTTGAGGACAATAACATGCACTGTAACAACCATTGTGGACTTCCTATTACTTTGTTTAGTGAAATTCTGTATTGTTTCAAACGTTTCTTAAACAATTTTAAAATTCTCTTTAAAAAATAAAAGTAATATAGAAAGTATGAAAAAACAAAGAAACTGCCTGCCGGTCACGGCTCCCAGGGTACACTGCTTGGCCGCTTGGGCAGCCTAGTGGGCAGGCGCTTGCCCGACTCGTGAGGTGCTGGGACTGGTCACTAGCTCTGCAAAAAAATATCAATAAATAAAATCCTTGGGCTGGTGAGATAGCTCAGCAGACTAAGTACCTGCTTAGGCAAGTGTAGGGACTGGGGTTCGATCCCCAGCACCAAAGACCATGCCAACCCCTCCCCAGGGCACACTGAGCCAGCCACCAAGACTGGGCGTGGTGGTACACACCAATAATCCTAGCACCGGGGAGGCTGAGACAGGAGGATCACTAGGAGTCTGAGCTGCATAGTGAGACCCTCTACCATGTACCAGATACATACGCCTCAGCTTCCAAATGCTTTCCATGCAGGCTGACAGCTGCCTGCTCTACCTACCTGCCCGCCTGCTGGCGCCAATGGAAGCCATAAACCTGTGGAGCCCCTGGCCCCTGCTTTCCTTGCTTCATCTCTCACCCAAGAGAGGCACAGACTTTTTTTTTATCCTTCACATTTTTGAAAGGCCTTACCAGCCACGTGTTGCGGAGCATACATGAAAAGGAAAATGACCCCAGAGCTTGCCAAGAGGTCTCCGGCTCTCGCGGGTGGGCAGGGGACCCCCAGCTCTCCCTGGCCTTCTCCTCCCACTCACCGATACCCCTTTCCAGGCAGGCTGTGGGTGGGAGGACAGGAGGAGAGCTTCCCGTGGGAACTGAGGCCTCGCCAGGAGAGTCCTTCCTCGTCAACCCAGGCTGTGAACAGACAAGGCCTCGGCACCGAGCAGCAGGACCTGGCCTTCTGGGAGCCCCTGCAGGGGACCTGGCTGCAGCCCAGGGGCTGAGTTCCTCCCGCAGCCTCCTGGCCACCAGCGGTCACCTCCCTGGCCCCACGGCTCAAAGGACTCTGGGCAGTGGTGCTGCAGGCAGGGCCCACGCTGCTCCTTGATGAGCATCGGCCTGGCCTCTCTTGTCACCTCCCAACTAAAATGCTATTCCTGCCACAAGGACAGCAGTGACAGAGGCAGGCTCAGCACTCACCCGAGAAAGGAGACCTGGTAGAAGGGCCAGAGGAGCCCAGACTGGGGGTGCCCCTCTTCCCTGTATCCCCACCTCCCACCCTAGGCTTGAGGGGCGCTGGCCTGTTTAGCCACTAGGCAACTCCATGGTGGGGTGGTGGTGGTAGCGGTGGTGGCAGTGGTGGCGGTGGCGGTGGAGGTGGTGACTGTGCATCCTGGGGAACAGACCATGCTCTCTGAAAATCCCCAGCGAGTTCTGTTTGTTTAGCAGCGTGGACAACTGTGAGGATGCTTTGGGCGTACTTGGAGCAGTTCCTCCACTTTGGAAAGAGTGTAGGCAACATGCAAGAGCTCTCACAGAGGCACCCCATCCGGAAGTCCCTGCTGGCCGGCAAGCTGGGGCATCCGCCTCACCTGCCCAGGCCTCAGTGCTCAGGCCGGAGGCTGGGCACGTTTTCCTAGTCAAAGTAACAGGGTGCTAATTCTAGAGCGCACACAGTGAATTCTGAAACAGCCCAGGAAGGACCTGAAGGCAACTAACTGGCAGGGAAAGGCGGAGACACCCAGTTCTGGTGCTTCAGGCCCTGAAGGCTCCCAGCCAGAGCTCGGGCAGAATGCTGTGAACCTGCTCGGCACCCGCAGCTCCGCGCGACGCTAGCACCTGGCAGGGGCTTCTTAATTCTTCTGGGGTTGCGGGGGGAACGATGACCAAGCAGCCACGTACTCAACTTTCGCTGTGGCCACACAGGACAGATGCTTCACATAATTTAAAGGCCATTTTATTGTCACCACTTCATGGATGACATCGGCTCCCAGAGGTTAAGTCAGAGGGTTTCTTCCCAACAATCAGCCCCAATCCCAAACCCGGCCTTTAAACAAAAGCAGCTGCCGTATTTACTGTGGCCCGCAATGAAATTCGGCATTCTTCTGTCACTGATATGACTTACAGGGTGCTTCTCATATGGGTGCCTTTCATCTCTGCATCGGAGGCTAAGATAAACCTGCACGCACGGCACTTACTTCAGTCGCTTAAAGGACTAAAGAACAAAAGAAAGTGAATCTGTATTAAATCAGGCACAATAAGAGGAAACATTTTTAACAAAATATTATGGTAAGCGCTTCGGGTTTCCATAAATCACTCCTGCTGCGCCCTGACATCCTTAAATTACTATTGTTGTGCTATTCCATATCCACGGCTGATGAAAACGCAAGACCGGGCCAAGTTCAGAGCTGGAAAAATTCTTAACTTCGTTTGGACTCTGCATTACAGAAATGGCAAAAATAAAAAAAACAAAACAAAACAAAACAACGAAACCTTCCAGGATTTAACAAATTTCACTACAAATTACAAGGCAGAGCCTTTCAACAATTAGATGCCTGTATGAAAAGAACATTTTCCAAATCAAATTTCCCAGAATTTTCATTAACAAATGTCCCCATGGTGCTCTCAGAATTGGAGCCAACATGAAAACTGGTGTGAAAATTAGTGAACATTTATAAAGGGCAGACGACTGCGGGGTGGGGTGGGGGGGACAGGAAGGCGGCATTTGCTATTTATTTGGAGTAATTAGCAAAGCAGAACCAGCTGAAGGCTGGCCCTGCGGACCTCGCCCGAGTGCTGCAGAGAGCCAACTTTTCAAAGCACCGAGTAAGTGGATGGTTAGGTGCAATTTTACGCCTCGATGCACAGCCAAATAAAGGGGAATTTTTTAAAAGTGTAATTGAACTTTTGCAGCACTGCTGAGCTTTCCTTCCTAACTTGAAGATTCCAGCTATTCTGGGAGCTGTACACCTTTTAGCTACAACAAGACTGAGTCACATGCAAGTAAAATAAAGATTTCTTTCATCATGGGAGAATTCACAAACTTTTTTGTACTTTAGATGACTGCAAAAGCCCCACTTTTCACCAGATGTGTGGACATACGTTTATTCTCTCAAAACACCCAAGCTGAACATGGCTTGAGTCCCGCCCCCAACTTCCCAAGCAGAGGGTGGCAAAAGAAGCCAGGATAAACCAGTGGCGCACGTATTGAGCACTTACTGCATACCGCGTGGGCCGTGAGCTGGCTATCGCCAGCATCTGTTTTGCAGCTGAGGACACTGAGGTCAGAGGAGCCAGTGACTTCCTCGAAGGCGCACGCTAGAGGTGGGTAGGTGGGCAGCAGCAGGGTGCAGCCTCCCCAGGGACCTCCCAAGCCCACCCTGGCCACCCCGCAGATCCCGCCATCGTCTGTGTAAACACAAGGGTCTGGACGGAGCAGACAGCTCCTTTATAAACAAGCAAGAGCTCAAACAGCTGGCCCTGCCGCTGCAGCCAGATGCTGTGCAGGTCCGAGCCCTTTGGCCTGCGTTGTCCACCCAGGATAAATACCAGGAGACCTCCTTCCCAGGACACTAGCCTCGGGTCCCTGGGGCCGCAGGTGAGGAGCGAGTCTCCGCGGGCTTCCAGCTATGTGTGCCAGGGTGACACAAAAGTGGAATCGGCTGCCGTCCCCAGCCCCAGACTGCAGCCACTGATCGCAAATCACGCGCCCTACCTTCCTGCATGTACATTTAATGTGCACCTCCACGTGCGCAAGCAGCCAGCTCAGGGGTAAGTAGCCTCATGTTTCTGTGCAGCCATCGTCACTGTCCATCCTAGAGTCCCTGCCTCACTCAACCCTAACTCCGTATTCCTCTGCCCCGGCCCCATGCACCCCCTTCTCCATTCCCCCTCTGAGGCTGGCTCGTAGGGCATCTCCTGCACAGGGGTCCGAGGCTTCCGTATTTGGTTTCCTCAGTGCAGTGCCCCCCCCATCTGAACGGTTCTCCTCTCGGGGCTCTGCCACATTCATGAATGGACACCCACGTTTGGTTCTGTCACACACCCTGTGCAGACACAGTGTCTTCTCTCTGGAGTGACACACATGACCACAAGAGCTCAGTGTTTATGAGGCCCTGTTCCTGAAGGCTACCTGTGAGGGCTGAGGCTGTCACTCGGTCCCGGCAGTAGAAATGCTAGCACCCCACTTTAACCTTAAGGAACACCGAAAGCTGGATTTCTAAGGTTCATCTCCTACAGTTTTAAACTATTGATACTTCAATCAGATGCTCCAAAACATTGTGGAAGTCAATGGAAATGGCCTGGAGGCTAGGTTTGACCCTGGGAGCCTCTTAATGACCTTGGCCCTCTAACAATCCCAGGAAGCAGAACTGGGAAGATGAGGAAGCCGAACTCAGAGAGGCTGCGTTGTCTGGGACTGCAGGGCAGCGCCATACCTGGGCACAAGTTTGCGCTAAGTTCTGCCTCTTCCCACATGTCACTGCTGCATGTGTGAAGATGCTTTGGGAGTGACAGCGTGGCTATGCATTAGTACATGGCCAACTGTTAACACCAGTGATGAGGTGGCTTTGAGCGGAGCCCTCAAGAGTTCATTAGACTTAAAAAGTTTCCAGAACCCCAGCCAGGTGGGGGATGCGGGTCTTATTATGGGCTCTGACCACCCAGGAGCAAAAGAAAAGAGCACCCGCACCTCTAGCTGAGCCCATCAGAACGCCAGCTGTTCGTCAGGACCCTGGCGATGAGGACGTCCCCAAGGCCTGCACTGATGCTGCCGAGACTCAGGCCTGGGACACAGGCTGCCATTCACCTCTGGGTTCCAAGCCCAGACGCTCCCTAGCTTGACCGGCCCTCAAATACAAGACACAGGGCTCCTGCAGGCTCATCAAGGGCTTAAACGGCACATCTGTTTTCTCTCTCAGAAGGATGGCAACAAAGGCAGGGTTTAAAAGCATTCTTCTCGGACACAGATAACCCCCTGACACTGCCTCTGCGCCATCCTGCTATGCGGCACCACCTGTGGGCCCCCCTGGGGACAGAACCTGTAGGACTGCGGTAGGCCATGCCCCAGGAAGAGTTCCTCTCTGGCTGTGGCATTCTTTCGGGTGCCCCCAGAGTGTTCAGGACATTCTGGGCCCTGCGGAGACCCCTGCCCCAAGAGTCACATCATATGGGACAACCAGACAGCCCCACATGTAACACAGAAGTGGGATATCTACTGTGTTAAAAGGTGGTGACTGCCGCCGGCCCTGGGGAGGGGCAGCGCGACCCGCGGCAGCACACTGGCCAGTGGCTGCAGGAGGCTCTCGCCGTGGCCCTGTCCGCTCCTATTCAACTCCGGGCCTCTGAGTTTTAGTCTCTGCAGGGCACGACTCAGCAAACGGAGCAGAGCAAGGCCTTTAATGAAGCCACGATGAGGCAGGGCCAAGCTTCCTGGCAGTGCCTCCGCCTAAGAGTCAGGTGTCTCACACACCCCGCCGCTCCCCTGCTGTACCCTGTCCTCCTCTTTCCTGAACCACATGCTGGTGAGCGATCCCCCAAGAGCCACATTTTGTGAGGTGAGATCCCGCCCTCCAAGCTGTTACCCCAAAGTCACCACATTCACGGTCCCCGGGCCCTCTGTCCCCACAGCCTGATCAGGCTGCCCTCGGTGTTGTGTGATAGTGGGTCTCCCACTGCCCGCTGCATGCGGCATCTTCTGTGTCAGTCTGCTGTCTTGAGGGGGGGTCAAAAAGCAGCCACTAGGGAGTGAAGGGGGCCTTGGAATTCACTGGTGCATCATGCAGTCTGCACCCCACTGCATTGAGGAGTGACCCCTGCCAAGGCCGTACACCTCTTCTAATATCCACTTAATATCATTCTTTAAAATGACTCATGTTTTTCATTTACTTAAAAAGTAAACGTTAGGTAAGGAGAAAACCAGTTCTAATGGCCCAAAATAGAAAGAAACTCTAAAAATAAATAGAAGGAAGGGAAGTTACTAAATCATAACCAGACACTGCAGCATGCTGGAGGCTTTGGAGTCTGAGGCTGGCTTCCCTTTGTGTTATAAAAGGGAAATCAGCAAGTGATGCCGAGGCTTGGGGGACATGCGACACCGACACGAGATTTTCGGCTGGGCAAGGCTGGGGAAGAGCTGGCAGGGGGCGGCGGCATGTCCGGCCCAGCTGTGCCCCGCGTAGTGACTTTCCTAGGGTCACCCCTCGCTGTGCGAGAAGTTGCCACAGACGAAAAGACGCTGAGGGCCCACGAGCCCAGAAGAAGGCAGAGCTGCGGAGCGCGGCTTGTGTTCCCCGCGGAAGTGGACCGTAACGGGCTCGGAGCGGGAGCCCTGCGGTTCACGCGCGGTGATTGGAGGCGGTAAGGCCGGCTGCAGCCGCAGCTCGTGTCCCCTGGCGGCCTGGGACACACAGGACCTCGGGAGCACCAACCACTTGTCAGAAGAGCGAGTTGCCTCTCGCCTCGTGAGGGCCCTGAGTGAGCCCGCTCCCCGGGCCAGCCGGGCGCCGAGCCGCGGGACCTCGGGAATGGGTCAGAGCCCGGGGCGGCGCTCCTGGGGCGGCCTAGAGCCAGCTTCAGGTCTGGTGTGGCCCCTGGTTCCTCTGGACTGTGCGCTGGGGTTGGGGTCTGTGTTTTCTTTGTAAATTCCCAACATTTAAACATTAACTGTATTGTTGTGGTAGACAACACACAACAGAAAGTCTCACATCTCAATCTTTTTTTTTTTTTTTTCTAATACTGGGGATTGATCCCCAATCCTCTTTCTCCTTCTTTCATTTTGATGCCCGGTCTGACCAAGTTACGGTGACTAGGCTTGGATTTGCAGCCCTCCTGCTTGGCCTCCCCGAGTGTGAGCACAGCCACGCCTGCGTGTGCAGGCCAGTCACACTGCTGCGTGAGCGTCACCACAGCCGCCCCCGGAGCTCCCCACGTCCAAGCTGGGCCTCCGGCCCCCGCTAACCACTGCCTTCCCCGCGACCTGGCAGCCACCGCGCTGCCTTCGGCCTCGATGGATTAACTATGCCCGGTGCCTCCGGACACGGATCACAACATTCGCTATTCTGCGCCTGGCTTGTTTCACCCGCACAGAACGTGGCCAGGTCCATCCGTGTTGGAAGACAGGCCAGGATTTTCTCCTCGCCTCCTTTTTCCCCTTTGAGACAGGACCTCGTGATGCTGCACATGCTGGCCCCCAACTCCTGAGCTTAGGAGAGCATCCGCCTCAGCCTCCTGCGTGGCTAGGACTACAGGCTCTGACACTGGATGGTCTCCTTTTCAAGGCTGAATAATATTCTGTGGCTCACAAGAACCACGTCGTATTTATCCCGTCATTCGCAGATGGACACCTGCACGCCCCCACCTTTAGGCCGCTGTGACTGCTGCCACTATGAGCATCTGTCCAAACTCTGTTCAAGTTTCTGCTTTCAGTTGCTGGGGTGGATAAACCCCCAACTTTACACCTGGTTCAGAGGGCGCTCACTTCTGGAGCATCGCCCAGGGGTGGGCCCCGCCTTCCTCTCCTGCCCCCACCTCCCTTGGTGTGGGAATGCAGCTTCCCCAGCGCCTGTGGGGTGGAATCCAAGGCCGCTCGAGCCCCTTGGACAGGCGGTCAGCACGGCACAGAGCCTGCAGCCCCCACCCAGGTACTGAGGTCACCCCTGGATGACGGTCGGTCGGAGGAGCTCGACAGAGCGAGGCGAGCGCTCGGAGTCGGGTTCCTTGCGCTGCTGCAAGAACGGCGGCGAGGAAAGGGCGGCCTGTGCTCCACGCATGAGCAGTCCCCCAGGCTGCAGGCAGCTGCCTCGGCCCCACCGGTCAGCAGGCCAACTGCGTGCTCCTGGTCAGGCCCGTGGCACTGGACCAGGGCCACTGGACCAGGGCCACAGAACGCCACACACCGATTCCGAGGAGAGTGCGCTCCACAGGGGTGCGCGATGGGGGAGATGGGCGAGCTGTGCCAGCCCTCGTAGGCCCCTGCCCTGCCGGTGCGCCTCCAGCACCTCCAGCCAGCGCTCTCCCTCCCTGACTAGTGCTAGCAAGAAAGAGCGTCAATCCTGAGGATGGAAGGGACTTCCCTCCCCCCCGGCTGGGTGGCCATGCGGGCACAGGGCGCAGAAACGTGGGGAATGATTCATCCCAGCAGCCCGATGCCCCGGGGCCTATGAGAAGCTTTCATCAGGCTAATGTGGTTTTCTTTGGCAGTTCTTCACCCGGCCTTGCTTATTCTAACCAGCTTGATATGGTCCACTCAGTTTTAAGTGTTTTCTCCCCACTTAGCCAGGAGTGCCAGTGGTCCCTCCGGTGCTGCTAAATTCCAGACCTCATCCTCCACGACTCGGAGGCCCAGAGACATCTGCTTGACAAACACAGGGCAGCCGTCAGGCCAAACTCATAAATAAGCAGAAAATGCTGGTGATCAGCATCTGGCTGGGCCCTGCCTTGAAGCCCTTCTTTGGGACTGTGGCTGGCTTGGAGCTGGGGCTGTGTCCTCCTCCCCCGGGACTGCCACCCTGAGCCCGGTCCCACCTACTTGCCTTCCTGAGCCAGGACCCAGTAAGTGCAGGGCAGCACAGCGTGGTTGGGGTGCAGGCCTGGACCCTGTGGTGACAGGTCCAGCAGGTCCCCTGCTCCAGAGGCTGCTGACAACTGTCCCCACCACTATGGGCCAGGCAGCAGCCCCGGCCCCTGAAGATGCACACCTCTCATCGAAAGCCAGAGCCAAAGCTGCCTTCAATCCAGAAGCCGTGGCAAGTGGCCAGCGATGAGCAGAGATTCAGTGCTGCGTGGGCTTCCTGCCCCTGGAGAGACAAGACAGGAGGCTCCAACTCTGGGTCAGAGCATGGGGCGGAACACAGCGATGCAAGACAGGAAGGCAGACAGAAACCAGAGCACTGATCAAAGTCAGCGCCAGTGGGAAAGCGCCCGGTTCATGCTACCCAGCATCCCACTTGGCTGGAGACCCAGCAACTTGTGCAGTTCCAGGCTTGCTGCTGGTCTGGAAGTGTCCGGACTCTCACAGAATGCAGTAGCTTTCCCTCGTGATGCTGGACTTGGATCTCTTATCCCAAGCAGCAGCCCTCACCCCCAGGAGCCCACTCTGAAAGCTGCACGGCAAGAAGCCCACTGGCAGCTGTTGCTGGGCCCCTCTGGGTCTCCATGTGCGGCCACTTGTTCTGGCTGTCCTGTGCTGTGGCCGTTCCTAGGTCTTCCTCCTGTACAGCTACTGGGAAGAAGTCAGGAACTCCTGCAGAGGGAGTTGGGCTGTGAGGGAACTGCCCTGACTGACCCAGGGCTTTACCATAGCTGCAGGGGCGGTCGAGGCGGGCCTAGAGAAGCTGGCTCCCCACTGGGCGTGTCTTGGATGGCTGCGCTGTCCTTGGGCTCTTTCCTCCTCACTGTGTGCTTGTTGCCATGAGGGGGACAGCTCTCTTCTGCCAAGATGTTTCTGGCTCGGGCCTACATCCCTGAAGCTATATGCCAACACGGACCTCTCCCCTTTCAGCCGTGTATGTCAGGTGTTTTGTCTCAGTGATGGAAGGATAACCAAAGCAACTCTGCAAACTCTCACCCCATGCAGCCCATGAGGAAGTGCTGAAAGCCATCTACCGCAGAGACAAGCATACCAGAATCACCTGGGGCACTCCCTGTGTACGTGTGGCAGGTTCTCGGCACTCCTAGTGGACAGTGCAAGGAGCAGTTAAGAGTTACCGCTAGGGGATGGGGCAGTTTCCTGAACCTGTAATAGTGGATACCCTTACCACTATCATCTGTCTATCTATCTAGCCATCATCCATCCATCCATGCATCTATTTATGCATCTGTCTGTCTATCCGTCCATCCATCCATCCAACCATCCATCTATGCATCCATGCATCTATCTATACATCTGTCTGTCTGTCCATCCATCCATCCATCCATCTGTCCATCCATCCCTCCATCCATCCATCCATCCATCCATCCATCCATCCATCCATCCATCTGTCCATCCCTCCATCCATCCATCCATCCATCCATCCATCTGTCCATCCATCCATCCATCCATCCATCCATCCATCCATCCATCCAGTTCCCAGAGACAGTGGCAAACAACTTGTCTTCAGACCCGTCTTCCCTAGGAAACCCAACCAACCCAGCACCCATATCCCCAGTTGCCAGCATCACCTAACTGTCACACACCAAACCAATAATTTTTCTGCCCTAAATCATCCCCGTATAATCTACCAAACAACTAATGGCCACTCCTAGACTCAGAGCTCACAGGAACTGTTTAAACCCCTGGAGGAAAATGTGTGGCACACATGCTGCAGCCGGCAGTTTGTTATCATCGTTGAAAGCTCTAAAAGGTTTGCCGTCACTGTCTTAAACCATGGGTGCTAAACTTGCTCAGCCCACCCTCCTGCCTCGGTCCTCCTCCTCCCCAGGGAGGGCTCTGGTCCCTGCTGCCCCTCGGGCCACCATCTCCTTCTGACCCTGGTGCTTCCCCACGCAAGCCTGTGTGCTGCTTGCTCCTCCTCTTGGGAACTGGGAAGCCAAACTCTGCTTTCGGGGCAATGGTCTCCACATCAGTTGTTTTTCCATACCTGATTACAATAAAGCCCTGGGTCCATTTTGAAATAACCGCAAAGACAAAAGGACTGGGAAAGGGGGCAGCCTGCTGTCCTCAGAGAGAGCGGAAGCCGCCTGGAGAAGCTGTCTGAAATGGGCTGGGGGGCACAGCTGGTTTCCAGTGGCCTTCAGGAGGGTCCTTTGAGAGGAAACCACAAACCACAGTCTGTACAGTCGGCCCCCCGGCCCACAGCAGGGCGGACCAGGGCACGGCGCGCCTGAAGCCTGGAGCGGCAGTGCCCGGCGCATTGAGCCCTGTTCCAGGAAAGCGTGACTCAGCAGTCTCGGGAGGGGCCCAGGAACTCCTCTGCAGCTTCCCAGCCTGTCTGGTGCGCATCACGAAATGGCAGGTACTGCAGCCTTAGTCACGTGGATGACGGTGGCCACGGGAGTGCTGCTGTGATCCTCGAGTGTCATGACACATGCGTCCTCATTCCTCCGCCCCCAGCTAAGGTTTAGATGTATCCCCCAGGAATTCCTGCCTCAGCCCCTCACACAAGTGTGGAGTTTAAGAGGCCATAAGGTCGGGAGGGTTCTACCCTCGAAAGGAGACGAACACCAGGTGGGGTGTGGGTTAGTCACTGCAGGAGCGGTGTGTGACAAAAAGGACATCAGCTCCGCTTCCTCTCTGCCTTGTGTGTGCTTCCCTCCACTGGGTTAGGAGGCAGCATGCGGGCCCTCGCCTGATGCTGGTTTTCAGCCTCTAGAACCCTGAGCCAAGAAGACTTCTAGTGCTTTGAACTTACCCAGGCTGTGGCATTGTACGGTGGCTGAGAAAGTGGCTAAGAGCCTCTCTGAAGGTGAGTGTTGTTACTCCCACTTTCTAGATAGAACGTCTGAGGCTCAGTGTGGCCAAACAGCTCATGCAAGTTCTCACAGCTTGGCAGTGAGAGAGCGGGCGTTTCTCGTCCGAGCCAAAAGCCAGCATTCTGCTTCCTTCTGACCTTCACCAGTGATTAGCCTGTGACCTTGGCTGACGAGTGACGCCCAGGGTACCCTGAAACCCGGGCCTCAGGACTCCCCGCTGGCTCCCCAGCATTCCCATGGAGGGTTTTAAAAACAAGCACCTCAAGAGCTTTAGGAGAAGGACCCTGAGTCACAGTCCACTGGGCCCAGAGGAGCCCACCTCCCTGGCTAAGACCGAACCATCTGTTTCCCTGCAACTGCACCAGTGGCCTGCAAGGAGAAAGCAGCCACGGATGGGGGAGGCCGGTGAGGAGATGAGCTTGTCTGAAAAATCCTTTGGAACGAGAATTCTCAACCCGGGCTGCTGGAAATTCGCAAGGCCTGCTACTGAAGTGCCATTCGGCCTGAGTGGGCCCTTCTGTGGCCTGAGCTCACTTCGGGCGCAGAGGGGCCTCAGAGGGCCAGGACTTGCCTCAGATTCTTTCACAACTAACTTTAACAGTCCCTCCACCCAGGGCTCCCTCTTGCATTTTTAGTGACGCTATCACCTATTCCCAAAGCTGGCTTTAGTGGAACTGGTTCATAGACATTTTATGATAATATAAGCTGTATAAAAATGGATTTTAGATGGCTCCATTCCTTTCCCATAACCTAATAATTATTTTATTGGAGCTCATATCTGAGGTCTCTGTTAAAATTCTCCCACTAAAAATTCAGTGTCTCCTCTTGTGAGGTAGACAGACAAGCTCATGGGAAGGTACACAGCCCAGAGGGATGCTTGCTGGGCGTGAGGAGGCCCGGCAGTGACCTCTACCCCACCCCAAATAAGCCCCCTTCACAGCTTCTTATAAGGGATGCCAATGGGCAGCAGGCGAAGGAGGGGCGCATGAGGAGCCCAGGCGCAGCGACCTCCGGCGCCCAGAGCCAAAGCTGCCTCCCTTGGGGCCTGGGGCCACTGGCTGGGAGTGGTTGATTGCTGGACCTCCAGCGTCTCCCCCGCAGGTTGGCCCTTGGGTGGAGTTCTAACCTTCCCAGTCCTCCTCCTTGGGATGAACCAAAGCCAGCCACTCAGCAACCCTAACCACCCACCCGGGAAGGTGCCTTCTCTGCAGTGAGTCCCAGCCGTGGAGGATTCCCTGTCGCGCCTAGCTTCAGGCTCTGTGTGGCCTGGGGGAGCATGTGAACCGTGTTCTCAGGGAGCTAGATCTGGGGCTCCCCCGCTAACGCCGGCGCTGCACTCTGTGTGTGTGGTGTGCGCCTCTGGGCAACGTGGACAGAGGCCGGGCCGTGTGCCCTGTGCCAGCCGCCACTGGGTACTTCCCAAGAGCTGTGGCATCCGAGGTCCTCTTCCCTGTGGCACTCAGGCCGTGTCTGCCACACACATGAGAAAATGAGGCCCCGGTGACTTCTTGGAGGTCCCAAAATAAGAGAGATTGCGGACTTGAACCCAGGATGTCAGACAGTCAGGCTCCAGCTCCAGCTCTGCTACTTTCTTCCTCTGCTGCCGCACACTGCGGCCACAATCCGCCCCTCCGCAGAGCGGGCTGCGGGACGCCCGTGCGCCCCCCTCATGGGTCAGTCAGGGCAGGGTCAGGGCAGGGTCAGGGCTGCCGACTGGGTCCTAGAAGCCATCATGGCAGAGAGGCCCTCTGGAAACTGCAGAGACCATAAAAGGCGGCGAGGAGCACAGCTGTTGACATTACTTTTAAGCCCTTTATTTCCATTTACTGGAAGAAGTTGTTTTATAGGCAACTTGAGGAACCAGAAAACCGCCAAGCTGTGAAGCCACCTGGGGTCATGAGAGCTCTGTGCAGGGGACAGCAACTGGGGCATGGGCGATGCAGCCATCTGTGACACCAGAGGCAGAGCGGCTGGGCAGGCACGGGGCACCCAGCCCCGCAGGGGCCCGCGAGCAGAACTATCCAGCGTGTCCCCACTGGAGTCACCCGTGCAAGCCAGCCAGCCTTCCCGAAAACAAACGGCTTGTTTAAATGAAGAGCAGACAGCACAAGCAGGAGTGTCACAAGAGCATCTTTGTGCCCCTGACCCAGCGCCAGACAGTGTGGCCCGGAGGAGAAGTGGTTCGCTGTGTGAACATTGCCTAATCGGGACGTGGGGACTTCTCGGCATGTGAAGGCTCGCCCCAGAAACACAAGCCAGTTTGAAGCCCTCAGTGAAAGTGCTTATGTTCATGATCCCCCATGTCCTCCCTCGCAGGAGACCACAGAAGAAAATCTTCCAGAAGAGTGGCACACAAGTCACCTCTTCCCAGGCAAGACCTACTTGGAATGTGGATTCTCATAGGTGATGTCTGTGGCTCAGATCATGACAGTCCTGAGTGGCAGAAGTGTTCATGTCCATTTCACAGATGGGAAAATCAAGACCTCCAGGGAATGAAACACAAAAGGCAGATGCTATTCCAGGTGCAGTGTCCGGGTCTCCATTTGAGCACCTTGGCGGTGGTGAGGTCAGGCCAGGACGGAGCTGGGCCAGGCTCGGGCAAGGCCCAAGGAACTCACTTGGGCCAATGGCACCTGCAGGTGCCCTGGAGGCCTCGCTGGACCACACCAAGGCACCAGAGCAGACAGCTCTGTCTGAGCCCTGTTCAAGAGACTTACTCATGTGACCAGAAGAACCCTAGGGCCCAGCTGGCGGAGTTACTGGGAGACCCCTGGGGTCCAGCCAGCGGAGCCACTGGCTGCCAAGGCACTAAGGGTGCTCAGGGACCCAGAGGGCTTGGGGTGCTGTAAGCAGGGTTATCCTGTCCCTGGAGTGCAAGTCTGAATGGCGGGGCCCTGGCTCCTCATGGCGCTGCTCCACTTCATGTGTCCCCCGCCCCATCCATGCGTCCCCACCATGCCTGCTTGCCCCGAAATGCTGTGGGCTCTCCCAGTCTGGGCTTACTCTGCTCTTCCCTTCCAGCTCCTCTGCCCTGGGATCTGGAAAGCATCTGGGTGGGCTCCATTCAGATGTTCCCCATCTGGTGCCAAGTATTTCCAGGACCAACCGAGCCCCTCCTCTCCCATGTCCAGGGAGACAATGTCCGAGAAAGCAAATTAGTGTTTCAGTTAACATTTGGGTAAAATCCAGAGCCCACTGTTGTGTCCACGCAGCCAGATATACTCCAATTAAAGGGAAGTAGCTGGGACAGAAGCTGGGGCTCTGAAGGCATCGAAGCCTTCACCCAGGAGACAGGTGGACAGGGCGTGGCATCCCAAGGCGTGGAGACAGTGTGCCCATGTCTCTGGTGTGGGCAGCACACTTGGCACCAAAGCTCCACAGTTCCAAGAAGGACCACTTTCCAGGACACTCGGGTTCCTCAAGGCCCTGGCTTCCCCAGGCCGAGCCAGCTCCAGGGGACCCGGATCCAGAGCATGGAACCTCAGGTCCTGGGCTTGTCACTGGGCAACAGTAATACCCCTTGATGGTGAAGACAGATGGTCACACCACTAGCAAGTGCCAACATTTACTGGCTTCTTAAGCACAAGGTAGGGAGCAGGGCTTAATGTGGAGCGGCGCTCTGCACACCGGCACTCTGCGGCTGAGGAAATCGAGCTCACAGAGGTCTAGCCTGAGCCCGCCCACTCCAGCGCCCACGCCCGGCCACAGCCCTGAGGCCCCCCCACTCCAGCGCCCACAGCCGGCCACATCCCTGAGCCCACTCACTCCAGCACCCACGCCCGGCCACAGCCCTGAGCCACGCCCCCTCCAGCGCCCACGCCCGGCCACAGCCCTGAGGCCCCCCCACTCCAGTGCCCATTCCCGGCCACAGCCCTGAGCCCGCCCACTCCA
>NW_004524605.1:2127235-2135305 GCF_000260255.1 Octodon degus | reverse complement strand
CCCACGCCCGGCCACAGCCCTGAGCCCCCCCCCCAGTACCCACGCCCGGCCACAGCCCTGGGCCTGCCGACTCCAGAGCCCACGCGCAGCCATAGCCCTGAGCTCCACTTCCGTCCTGCGACCTACATGGGCAGCTGCACCTGCTGCAGAGGATGCCACTTTCTCTCTGCAGGTGTTCACCACTCTTCACTGTACCCCAGGAAGAGCAGAGGCTCCTTCAGAGCACAGAGCCTGAGGCCAAACCCCAGGACTTGACCAGAGGAAGTCGGGTACTGTCATGGTGGAACGATATATTTGGGGGCCAGATAGAAATCTGATTTTGGAGTGAAGCTGTACAGTCTTCGAGATTCAGGGCACTTCTAGTGTGACAGTGACACTGTGGCTATGAAGGGGATGAGGGCTATAGCCAGCAGGAGCGGCCCTGTGGAAGGAGTACATGCAAGCGAGGGGCGGGGCGTCGGGTGCTCTGGCTCTGACCTCAGTGAAGGGCAGCACAGCTCCCACTGCCGGGACCCGGCACTTGACGCACACGACCCGAAGAGGGGCGTCAGTCTGGCTCGTGACTTCAGGGGGTCCAGTCCCTGGGGGCCAGCTCCAGGGCAGCAGCACCATGGCAGAAGGCCGTGGTGGGTCAAGGACCCTTAGTCCATGCAGGGGAACGGTGCCACAGAGGAAGCAGCGAGGGGTAGGTGTGGACACCAAGGTCCCGGCCCCTGGCCAGCCAAGCTCGTGCCTCTGGGTGGTGCCAGGCCCAGGCACACCAGGCCTCTTCCCTCAGATTCTAGGCTCATGTGCCAGTCCTCTCCAGATGACGCTGCAGACAGGCTCAGAAGTGGGCTCTGGGCACTGCTCAGTCCAGTCCGATTGGCACTTGGTGATTACTGGTCACAGAGACAGACGAAGCCAGATCAGCCAGTTGGTGCTGGCTGTGGACGCTGGGGCAGGGTTTATGGAAAGATCATAGCACTGCACTCCAAAGGAGACTAAGCTAAGCCAAGCCTCCCTCGGACAGGCCATTTTCCAGAACTAGCCTCTGTCCAGGCCTGGAGCCTGCTGCCCGGGCCACCAGTCACCTCGGAATCCTCACTGCTGCTTCCCCAAGAGATGAGGGGTTGCCAGCCAGCAGGGCTATCACAGACTCGACCCAGGTGAGCTTCACATGTGCTAAAAGTTGTGGACCCCAGCGCCAAGCCGCAGCCAGGTCTCTGGCCCTGGAGCGCCCTGGGTCAAGCTGTCTAGGGGGCCTAAAGGCACAGACTTCTGGGCTCCAGAGATGCCCGTCTGCTCACCGCACTGTTCCCAGCTTCAGGACCCCTGGCCTGGCAGGTACAGCTGCCTCCTGCCTTATTTCCTGCCTCAAAACCTGCTCCTCTCTGTGCAAAAGCAAGCACAGCTTACAAAAAGCATATCTGCACAAGTTAACTTTCTCCTACAAGTCACCGCCATGTGCGCATATCATCGGTGTGCGTGCCACATGCACAGGGTGAGCCGTAACACCATGTCCCGCTGCATGGTGAGAGTCAAAAGATCAAGGTGACCAGTGCTGATGCAGGCCGGAGCTGGGGCGTCGTGGGAATGCAAGACGGAGCACCCGCTTTGGAAGACAGTGTGGACTGAGCACCTCAAAAGATAGGCACAAGTTTGCCGTAGGACTCGGAAACTCCACTCCTTGGCATGCGCCCAAAGCAAATGAAAGCCGAGATCTGAACAGACATTTGTGCCCAGCGTCCATACCAACCTTATTCACAGCAAAGAGGGTAAACAATTCAAATGTCTACCCAGAGGAAGACGCACAAATTAAGGCACGTGACAAATGGAATATTGTTTAGCCTTTAGAAAGGACGGGGCCTCCAACCATGGAACACAGACATCCTTGAATACATGACAGTAAGCAAGATGTCCTGCCTCAAAAGGACTGATCTGTGTGACTCAGCTTATATGAAGTACCTGGGATAGGCCAGTTCATGAGGGCACAGAGCAGAACCGAGGGGGCCAGAAGCAGGCGGGAGGGACACATGGCGGACAGGGCTCACTAGGACGGACTTCCTGGTGGGGAGATGCAGACCCCCGGAGACGGATGGGGGACGTCACAGCACCTGCGGGCTCCCAGTGCCACTCCGCTGTGTGTTGCAGCGGTGATGACAGAACATTTTATGTCATGTTTATTTTAGCAGTTTTAAAAATGTATAGAAAAAGCTCATAGAAGCAGCCACCTAAGAAGAATGAGGGTCACTCATTACATTTCAAGGAGCTTAGCTTGACGACAGAAACATCATCACCTTCAGCCCTTTTGGGAAAAGTTACGATATTTATTTCATACAGCTCTTTTTCTGGAGAGATTGGCTGCTTAGGGGGAGATGGAAGAGAGAGATAGAGGGGGAAGAAAGAGGGAGGGAGGGGGAGAGAGGAGGAGAGACAGAGACAGAGAGAAACAGCGAGAGAGACACAGACAGAAAGACAATGGGAGACAGAGACGGAGAGACCCACATAGAGAGGGACAGAGATTAAACACTGAATACTGAAGTTTTAGTAGAGAACACAACTATTATCCAACGCTCAGCTGCTGGGGTGACTTGGCTCACACACCCAGAGAAGCTCTCTGGGCCACAGGTCGCCACTGCCCTGGGGAGGGGGACCTGGGGTCCTGTCCTCAGCCTCACTCGGACGCTCGAGGTCAGCTACCAGCCCTGCGTGTGCTTGACCCTCACAGCAGCACAAGTACCTTTTCATGCGAGGCTTCTGGAGCCCAGGCCCGCGCCTCCTGGGCAGACTCCACATGCCGAGGTCCCAAAGAGGAATTCAAGGACTAACTCCCTCTGTCGCCCCATCAGACCTGCTTGGGTCAGAGTGGCAGGAAGATCTAACGTTCTAGAGCCCAGCAGTGGCGGGCACAGATGCCCAGCCCCTGCACAGCTGCCTGAATCCCAGGGGCGTCTCCCTGACTGGAGGACCGTGAGCCTCAGGCCCGAGGCAGGGTCTTCTTTAGGGGAAGCCAAACCCCACCAGCAAAGGGCAGCACATGCAGTCACGTTGCCCCGCAGATCACCGCTAACCTAAAACCCATTTCTTTCACCAATCCCAGAACAGACTTATTAGTAAGAGTTGCTGGCATGAATGTAGCCAACGCTGTTGGCCGAAGCCCAACTCAAGCCCCTTTTCCTCACACATGGGAAATGAGGGCTTCTCTTGGGAGCAGGCCTGTTTCCAATTCACCTAGCAGAGGAACCACGGCGGGAGAGAGGGAGCGGTGTGGGCGAGTGGTCTGCTCCAGGCGTGGCCTACCCCAGGGCGCCTCAGTGACGTGAAGAGAGCTGTGACATCTTAACACTCTCCTCAATAAAATCAGCTTTCATTTGCTTGAAAGATGCCTTTGGTGTTGATTCAGAGGACGTGGATGGAGGGATGACTGAGCCAGATAAGGCAGTGTGGTCTTTGCTAGCAGGGGCAAAAAGGGGTGCTGCCTCGGGCCCAGTTTGAGTGTGTCCCCCGAGAGTTTGTGTGCTGGAAGCTTGGTCATCAGTGTGGTATCTTAAGAGATAGCAGGACTTCTAGAGGCAAGGTCTACTGACAGGTCGCTGGGGC
Source organism: Octodon degus (assembly GCF_000260255.1). Taxonomy (NCBI): domain Eukaryota; kingdom Metazoa; phylum Chordata; class Mammalia; order Rodentia; family Octodontidae; genus Octodon; species Octodon degus. The sequence goes on along the minus strand of NW_004524605.1, from coordinate 2,131,723 downwards.
CACTGCCCTGGGAAGGCAGCAATGTAGCTCCCCCGGGGCCCTAGCTTGTCTTAGGAGAAGGCTGTTAGAAAAGAGTAAGATGGCTTCTTCCTGCTCTGGTCTCTCACCGTGTGATGGCCCTCCTACAGGCATGGCCCCAGAAGCCCTGCCACCAGGCTTAGGATTTTAGCTTCCAAAACCCTTGCACAAATTTCTTTTCTTTGCAAGTTGTCCACCCTCAGGTCTGTGGTCACTGCAATGGGAAACAGACCAACACACAGGCCTGGCTCAGCGACGGCAGGCTGTGTGCCATCCAAGTGGCACACTGGGGTGGGGGCACACGCTGGAGAGGGCCAAGTTCAGTCCACGCCTGGGTCTCAGCTGCTGTGGGAGAGGCACAGGCGCCAAACGCGGTGGCCGCTGCTGAGCACCACAAGCCGCCCTGGCCTGGGCATGCCCCTCCGAGGAGCTCCCTGCCATCTTGTCTGCGTTCAGCACTGTGGGCAGCTGCAACACAACCGTTCTGAGCCTCTGCCCACCTCCTTCCGCCTTCCTGTGGACCAGAGCTGGAGTGACTTGCTGGAGGCTCCATCCTCACACTGACCAGATACACAGAAGCTTCCCAGGAGAGCTGAGAGGGCAGGACTCCGCTCCATTCCCAGCAGAGCACAGGACGGTGGCGGGCTGCTGCATCCCTGTGCGCAGAGAGCAGTTGCCGGCACTGCTGACAAGCCCGCCGCCTGGGGTCTGCTTGGCCCTGTCCTCATCCGCATGGGATGGGGACTCCTGCGTGCGGGAGGGAGGGAAGCGAGGTGTTTAGGGCCAGGGACTCTGAGCCTTCTTGCTCAGTCCCTGCCGCTCAGCGCTGGCTTTCTGCCTGACCTCCAGCCACAGGGCTTAGCCATCCTGCACCTACTCATAGTCATACTCCAGGGGCTTTCTTATCTTTTATTGACTCATTGCGTGGGATTTTTTCGCTCAGACCCCAGCAATCTTACTGTGAGGCTGCCAGTCCCCGACTGGTCACCCTCCTTAGGAATCTGTCAGAGACACAGAGCTGGCTCACACATTCCACCCCTTCTAATGCCATCGCTGGGCCTCATCCCTGTGACCTCGTCAAATCCTCCACGGGCTCCGCCTCTGAATGTCAGTCACTATTCTGAGACTGAGTCTCCAACGCGTGGCTGTGTGGGATGCACATTCTGAGTGGGTGGCAGGATCCTCGGTGTCGCTGAGAGGTCAGGGGTGCCTACTGCACAGCCTGGGGCAGGACTGGTGAGGCTATGGTAACTGGAATTCAGATTAAGTGGCTTTAATATGGTCAGAAAAGGCACAAGACTGAAGGACAAGTGGCCCACACCAAGCGCAGGGAGGATGGTCTGATGGCCCTGGATATGGGAACCTCAGAGAAGGAACCTCTCGGGATGGATGAATGAATGAATGAATGAACCGACAACTGACACCAGGAGGCTGTCCCTTTGCTGTGCTGGTGCCCTCCTAGGCTGGATGGAAGCACCCGACTGCTGACTCCGCCCACAGGGTTTCCTTCTCCCTGAGCCCAGGGCTTGATCGCAGCCTGCAGGTTTCCAGGACTGAGTGGGAGCTCTCCTGTTCAGGTCACCCTCAGGGAACCTGTGCTCTGGACTCTGCTGCTGCCCTCCAGGTTCCCCCATATGGAAGGCTAGAAATTCTGGTTCAGGCTTCCCTCGGCGCTGATCCAAAGCTCTGCCCTCGCCATCAGCCACCACTCACTCTCGGGACAACCCAGGCTGTGTGTGTGCGGACACCGCCTTGCAGCTCAGAGGCTGGCCTCCGGGGAGCAGTTACGGCTTCTGACAGCAGTGCTCCCCACAGTGCTCCTGTCCAGATGGCCACAGGCTAGAGGGGTTCTGAGAGGAGATTTTCAGTTCTTCAGCCAGGCAACCAGATGTCACTGGAGGGTCTGGGAAGTGTGTCTCAGTGGGACAGGATCTTCGCAGAGCAGCCCATGACAATCGTGTGTCAGCCTCCCGCACTCTGGCCAACTGTTAGTCATGGCGTTCTCTGGGTAGCACCACACGAGGAATTTCTTTGGAAACTCAGCAGCAGGAAAAGCTCTGCTCTCAGCAGAGATGGGCCTCATGCCTCTGCTCTCTGGATAGAGCTGGCTAATACATGTTACCCCCCTTGTGCCCAAGTTGCCAGCAAGTATTAGGCAAAACAGATGCCCAATCTTACCCGCTTTCTGGTCCTTAAGATTGGCTCCCTGCCACTTGTCACATGTTGTCATGATTTCTACTTTGTGTGCATATTGATAGCTTATCTACCTTTCTATCTACAATGGAAAGAAGGAAAATATAAGTAATAAAGTTTTTATGTGCTTTATATTTACATTTCCTTCCCTTGTTTCCTTTCCTTTTTTCTTTTTGTGCAGGGTCTCACTACGCAGCTCGAACTCGCAGCAATCCTCTTGTTTTCTGCCGCCCCAGCACTGGGATTACAGGCACTTGCCACCACGCCTGGACTCTATTGCCGGCTCAGTGTACCCGGGGGTGGGGCCAGCGCAGCATGTGGTGCTGGGATCGAACCCCGATCCCTGTGCTTCCTGTGCTTGCCTAAGCAGGAGTTTAATCTGCTGAGCTATCTCACTGGCCCTCTCTTGTTTTCCTAAAGTAGCCAAAGGAGTGCTCTGGACTATTCTGCAAATTCATCTGGCCTCACACCTGCAGCATGAGTGAGGGGACTCAGCCCCCGAGAAAGGGAGCTGAGCGTTGAGGCGCTTCTGGAAGCGCTCTTTTATGAGTGTCTACAAGAACGCTGCTGCTGAGGGCTCCCTGGCAGGAAGGCAGGCTTGCAAAAACATTGCAGTGTGTCCTTGTCCACCCCGGTGACGTCTAGCCCTTCTCTGAGAGACAAATCACCACGAAACAAGCGTTTGGAATCAATTCAGGACATTGTGACAGCCACAAGAGCACAACAAAAGAGATTCATGAAAGAGGACTTTCAAAACTGTTTCAGAAAGTGACAAGAGGGATGGGTGCAGTGTAGGGGGACTGAGGGGCCGATGGCACCGTGTCCTTTACTGTAATACATTTAAAAAAAATTCAACATGCACCATATTTTTGGTCATGCCTCATAAAATGAGATAGTACTCAGCAATAAAAGGAACTAATTATTGACATCTACTGCCACATAAATGAACCTGAATATAGCTATACTAAAGGAAGAAAGAAAGCAGACTAAGCAAAAGCACTACACACTATATGACTTCCTGGATATATTCATGAAATTCGAGGACGTTCATAATGCTTGCTTGCTTGCTTTTTTTCATTTATGTATTTTGTGCAGGGTCTCTCTACGCAGCTCAGACTCATAGTGATCTTCCTGTTTTTAGCCTCCCCAGCACTGGGATTGCAGGTGTACGCCACCCTGCCTGGACTCATTCACAGGCTCAGCGTGCCTGGGGGCGGGGCCGGCGGGGCATTCGGGACCAGGGATCGAACCCCGGTCCCTGTGCTTGCCAAAGCAGCCGCTTAGTCCACTGAGCTGTCTTACTGGCCCTCATAAAGCTTTCTAGTAGCAGAAAGACCATCCGCATAGCCCATGAATAATACAGGAAGGGTGAGAAGGTATGAAAAAGTTACAAAGGGGCAGAAGGAAGCTTTGGGGTGAGGTATATATGTTTGTTTTTTATAGAGTTGTCACAAGGGTGTGCACATGTGTGTGTGTGAACTTATCATTTATACACTTTAAATATATCTAATACTTTAGTCAAGCTATCTTAAAATATGATGCTGGATCCCTGTCTTGCTGCACACACCAAAATCAATTTCGGGAGGACTAAGAATTTAAATTAAAGAAGCAAAAACACGACATTTTTAGAAGAAATTTCAAGAGATTATCTTCCTAAATTTGGGAAAAGGGCTATTTCTAGAACAGGAAACCAAAAGCACCATCTCTAAAAAAGAAAAGTCAATAACAAACAACATTAAAACCAAGAACATCTATTCAAATTAACAGTCAAAAATATTATTAAAATGTTTTAAAGAGCCACAGACTGAGAAGTTATATTTCCAGTAGATATAACATCACTCTTTGGTGGAGGATTAAATTCCCAAAGACATGAAGAACTCCTAAAAGTCAGTAAGCATCTACTTATAAGCACATGGACTAAATACACTTTCCCTATTCTTTCTACTCAGTATAATTAAGAAACCTGGGCTTTACATATAAAGTAATTATGCACACAGGTGCCCCCTGACTTATGATAGGGTCATGCCTCCATAAATTCATTGTAGGCTTAAACTATTAGGAGCACAGAATGCACTAACCGACCTAACCGGCCAAACGTCGAAACGCAGCCTATCGTGAACGCGGCGAGAACACTTACTGTAGCCTACAGGTAGGCAGAACCAGCCAACCAAAACCTGAGTCAGAGCGAGGCGCCCTCGCGTCCCTGCGCCGGCCGGGCATTTCAGAGCCGGCGACCCGGCCTGCGCGACCCTCCGCGGTGCTAGCGGCCCAGCACCC
>NW_004524605.1:2069601-2126450 GCF_000260255.1 Octodon degus | reverse complement strand
ATTGAGCTTCTCGCTCCTCTCGTGATTGAATGATGTATTGCTTAACGTAGTTTTCCACACGAAGTAGCAAACAAGAGGCAGTATTACTATGATCATTATTACTACTGTGTCACCGGATATGACTCATATTTGCCCTAAAGACATCAAAAGATGCTCAATGTCTAATAATCCCGGAAATGCTAATGTCAGCCATACTGAGACAATGCTTAGCACACTCCTCACACGAAAGATTGTCAAAAGGAGGGCCTGGGGCTGTAGCTCTGGGCGCAGAGCATGCTGGGACATGTGTCTAGTACATCAAGGTTTAATCCCTAGCAATAAAAAACAAAAAGAAAGAACAGCAATACCAAGTGCTGGAGAGGGTGTGGCGCAAGGGAAGGCTTATTCATTGCTAGTGGGCACAGAAGATAAGTACACTCACTTTGGAAAGCCCTTAGAATCACCTTGAAATGCTGAATGCTCACATATTCATGACCTACTGATGCCACTTCTGGTATAAATGTCTAAAGAATCTCTCACGTGTACACCAAGTGGCATGTACAAAAACGTTGCCGATGGCATTGTGTACAGTAATAAAAAAAACACAACCCAGAGGTACCCTAGTGCTCATCAACATGTTCAGGGACGTCACGGCCTGCATCGAGATGCCCCCCTAAGGCCTTGAGTCTCACAGGCGGGTCTTTTCACAGGGGGCTGGATCTAGGGCGTATGAATGTGGATTAAGGCTGTGGTCATCAAATTAGTGCACTGCCTGGCATAGCATAGTTCTGGGCAGGGTAATGGGAAGCCTCAGCTGGACATGGCGACTCCAGTGAATAGCCTGTAGCCTGAACGGAACATGAAGGGCAGGAATGTGCTTGCTGCCCCCTGCCTGCCCTGCCACCGGGGGGCTCTCCTCTGCTGTGCTGCCCTGCCTTGGAGCCGGTCAGCTACGGGCTGAAGCCTCTAGAAACTGTGATCTGAGATCAGCCTCTCCTCCTTTAAGGGAAACTTGTTGGGCATTTTGTCTTGGCAATGAGAAAAGTAAGAAAGACAAATGATTTGAATACGCAGCCCAAAGTTCACGTGGAAATCCCCATGGCGGTGGTCCTGGAGAGGGAGCCTTCACGAGGCAAGGAGGGCAGATGGGGCCCAGGCCAGGGGCTCCCGCTGGGATCAGGGCCTTGCCCCAGAGGAGGAGCTGAGTGGCACCCCCTTCCTGCTGTCATGCTCTCTCACCACGTGACACCTTCTGCTGTGTCACCATGCAGCAAGACAGCTCTCCCCAGAACTGGCCCTCCCAGAACTACAGTAGGAACGTGTCACTGATTTCTATAGCTTACTTGGCCCATGGCTTTCTGTTGTTGCAACGAAAGAGAAAGAGGCAGTATAATTGTCACTGTCAGGTAAAAACATGCTAGTGTGCAGCTAAGTCAGGTGTGTGCACAGGGAGGATGTTTGAGTACACCAACAGTGAATGAATGAGAATTACACGCTGCAACACGCATGATGCGAAGTCACAGAAGAGCACTTTCGGAAATATTAGCAGACTTAGAAAGGCAGCTTTTACAAAGCGGGGGAGGGTGGAATGGATTCTCCAAAAATGGAGATGTTATAAAAGACGAAGGCTGTGGAAATGTTCCAGATTAAACAACGCTAAGGAAACACTGCTGGATCCCGGAGGGCCGGAGAAAGCACGTCATGGGGCATGATGCAGTCAGTGTGCTGCAGTTAATGAGCTGTAATGGGGTGTGCACGGGGCTCCTCCTGCTTTATACCGAGGCGTGCAGGCCAAGGGCCGCACCTGATGTACCACGTGTGCGTGTGCTGCATGTGCCAGAGCATGTGGTGTGTGTGAGGAGGCCAAGGGAGGGGACAGCAGGGAGGCGATGTGATGAGGCTGCCTCCACAGGTGAGGCCCTCCACGTATGCAGGGTTCTTCTACTCATCGTTTTTGTGATATTTCTGAGAGTTTGAAATTTTCCAAATGGAAAGTCCGAAAGAAAAGGTGAGCCGTGGCTTGGGTGTGAAGTGCACCCCAAGGCCCACCCACTAAAGACACGGGGAGGTGACAGCACTGTAGAGGCAGGACCCTGACATCACAGAAGGCAAGAGTGGGGCGGCCCCCTCTGCCCCCTCCCTCTGCTCCCTCTGCCTCTTCCACCTGCTCCACCTCCTCCCCCTCTCTCCTCCATGTGGGGAGCAACTGTGCTCCCCGGGTGCTGCCCTCCCACAGGCCCACAGCAGTGGTGCCAACTGGCCAGGAACCTTCAGAACTGTAAGCCAACATGGACCTTTTCTGTCTATAAGCCAACTAGCTTGAGTATTCACTACGGTCCATCAGGCTGACTAACACAAGGGAAAACCCAGCTTGCGGCGATTCCTGAGGCTGGGCAGGTGGAAGGTGGCGAGTTGGGAGGGCTTTATGCTCTTACTGGGCAATCAGGTTCTTAGGTGCTCGTGGGAAGGATGCCCTGTGTAACTTAGAGACCCTCTTTTGTACACTTCCAAGTATTGAAAAAGTAAAAAACATTCCGTCTGGGGAAAGACACCTAGGTTGGTACCAAGTGGAGCTCTTAATATACACAGGTAGAACATCCCCTAATCTCAAAACCTAAAATCCAAACTTTTCCAAAGCCAAAGGAAGGCAGATTTAACTGGTCTCTGCTCTGAGTGTTAAAAGTGACAGCTGTCTTTAGGTCAACCTCCTTTGGTGAAAAAGCTGACTTGTGCTGGGGACACGGAGGCAGCAAGTGGGTCAGGATGACAGGCTGGGTGGCCTCAGGCTGCTCCCTGCTGGGCAGGCCAGGACGGGATGGGTGCATCTGCCAGCAGGAGGAAGGAGAGAGGCAGGGAGGGTGGGGACAGCCAGTGCAAGGGGCCAGCGAGGCTGCACAGGGAGACGGGTCCCTGCAGACAGAGCAGGGTGTAGGACCGAAGGTGTGGGCACGGCCAGCGAGGCTGCACAGGGAGACGGGTCCCTGCAGAGAGAGCAGGGTGCAGGACCGAAGGCGTGGGCACAGGCAGCAGGCTGGCTGAGGATGACAACTGATGTGGGGACGTGCACAGGAGATGGACCGAGTGAAAGGAGGAGGTGCAGCCCTGGCCCTCAAGCCACCAGAGCAAGGAACAGAAGCTCAAAAGCCTCCTAGGGCCAGACAACTGCGACACGGAGGAGAGCACGTCCGCAGGAGTACATGCACTGTGTAGGCTGACCAGCAGCTTCCCTTATCCAGAGTTTTGTGTCCCAAAGTTTTAGTTACCTGAAGTCAAAAATACCAAATAAAAAATTCCAAAATACTCTTTGTAACTTTTAAATCTCATGTGTTCTGAGCAGTGGTGAAATCTTGTGCCACCCTCTCCCTCCCACCGGGGGCAAGAGTCGCGCTCTCTCCAGTCTCCACGGTGGCTGTGCTGTCTCGCTGTGAACTGCTTAGCAGCCGCCTTGGCTGCCACGGGGACCGGGCCAGTACCACAGCACGGGGGCTCAAGTGGCCCTCATTCTACTTCATCTCTGCCCCAAGCTCGTTTCAGATGCGCCAAAGAGAAGCTGTTACCTGCTCCCTGTGGTGAAGAGGTGAGCGCTTACCACATGCAGAGCAATCCACATGCTGAAGTGCGAAGCGCTGCGCCGGGAACCTGGCACCACCTGCAGGCCCAGCGCTTGCTGGGCACCAGGGACACGCTTTCCGTGCAAGGGGGCAACCCCACCTTGGCACGCTTGAAGGTTGGAGGTTGACAGCAAGGGTGGTCACTGCGCTGCTCCTCACCTGGGACCAAACAGGAGCAGCCCCTGCTGGCAGAGGCCTGATGTTTCAACAGAAACTAAAGACCTGACCTTCACATGAGCTCTATGTGGATTTTAAAGTGTGCATTTGAAGTGTTTCATCATGAGAGGCAGCCTAACACTCACGGTGACCCCCTCTGGCGACCTCCTTACTGGTCAGATTTGTTTCCTAGAGCAGCCATAATAAAGCATGGCCTCCAGGGAGGGCATCCAGCGACAGAAATGCACACTCTCACAGCCGTGGAGGTCAGAAGGCCAAGCCAGGTGTGAGCAGGGCTGCGCCTGCTACGGGCTGGGGACGGACCTGTTGCATGGCTGGGTAATTCATCCAGAAATTTATGTCCTGGTGTTATGGAGGCTGGGAGGGCCAAGAGGCAGGCCTTGGCATCCTGCGAGGGCCTCTCGTGGCAGAAGGGCAGGGAGAGTGCAAAGGGGCTGCCCCTGGCCTTTGGGAAGGGGCCCACCCAGTGCTAACAGCATTTCCCCTTCTGTGAGAACAGAGCCTCGGTGCGAGAACCTCCCACGAGCCCTTTCCTCCCAAGGACAGTGCACCGGGAATTAAGCTCACACCGAGCACCCAGCTTCTCCTGGTTTTCTGGGAATCTGTGGAATCTCTTGGCTTGTAGATGCCACACGTGGACACCAGCCTCAGGTGCGCGTGGCTTTCTCCCCACCTGTGTCTGTCTGTTCCCAAACTCCCCCTTTTTCTAAGGACACAGGCACACTGGTTTAGGGTCCTCCTAACGCCTTGCTTGCTAAGATTGTATTTGCAAACATCGTCCCATCCCAGGTTCTGGGGACCAGGACTCGGGCAGGGGCTTTACAGGAACACAATCTAGACTGCAACACTGATAACCCGCAGACACTCAAGTGGATGAGGCCAGGAAGCTGAGGGGGAAGCCCAGGCTGGGTGCGGCATGGGGCCCAGCCTCCGTCCAGGGTGGGTGTTCAATGACAGGCTGGATGCACATCCTGCCAAGGAAGACTTGAACTCCCCTGAGCCACGAGGCCCATGGAGAAAGCACACGAAGCCTGGAGAACTGCGCCCTGTGCTGGTTAGGGGATGCTCCCAGCCTGAGAAGGCAGGGTCTTCAGGCAGGGGTGTGTCCTCTGCTGGGGCACGTCCACCAGCCCTGCCTGCCGGGGAAGGCTTCGAAACTCCTTGGGGCCAATCTGCCGGGACTGAAGAAGGTGGATGAATAAAAGGAGGAAAACGGTAGAGCCAAGGCTTGACTCTTGAGCAGGAATGACTTCGCACGCAGCTCCCAGGACTGAAGTCTCCCAGCAGTCAGGGCCAGCCTCGGGTCATTTTCCACTGCTGGCCAGGCTGCTCTCCAGCTGACAGTCCTCCAGGCCGAGGCCTCCCGCTCCCAGGGCCCCACACCACTGGGCTGCACATGTGAGCGGCAGCTGGTTCCAGCACCCAGGGAGGCTGAGCAGGGAAAACCAGGGCCCCCGCGGTACAGCCTCCAGACACTCAGATCCTTGCCCATCCACCGAGGCCCCTGGGCAATCGAGGCTGTGCAGGCCCCGACAAGGGGACTCGGCAGGGGGTGAGCAGGGGGTCTGACCCCAGGCAGGAGACCCAGTGGGGGGCGCGGTTGCTCCTAATGACATTAAGGCAATTACTTATGGAATAAAGCAAGTCCTTCATACTGCTGTTTCCAATTCTCGTTAATGGTGACAAGATCCTACAAAATTCCCAAGATTTTATATTTGCACCTTTTTCCTTATGAAAACCTTGAAACCCAAAGACATGAAGGTAACTGCTTACTGCTAAATATGCATGCCTGTACATAAAATAGTTTTAAAACAATACAATTTTTTTTAACCAACAACAAGACTACTGGATGCAGTTTAGATTTTATTTGCGGTTCTTTTTGTCTCTTTGTCTTACTTGGAATGTACAAATCACCACGATTCAAAGTCACTTGAAACAATCCTCTGGGAGGTTAAGCCATCAGCTTTGTATACAGGCCCATTTGTTTCAGTTTGTTTTCAATGTCAAGAGATGGTTTTTATTCTTTTGGGTTTAATTTTGTTTTTTAGCTATTTGAAATGTTTACAAGGTTCCAAAGGCAACTTATAAAACAAGGTACATGGTTTGGTTTGTAAGCCTGTGGCTTATTATTCCATTTTTTCTTCTTCAAAATAAAAGCAAGTCTGTGTGCACATTCCTAACCCCTCTCTTCCTACATAGAAGGCAGCACTCCACACCCTGGCTCTGTCCCCTGACTTTTTTAGTCAGTAGTATGTTTTCACACTAAAAACGTCACCGTAACATATAGAGAGCTTCTCCCCCAGCCTCGCGCCACACCAGGGTGATGGGCCATCCCCCTTGGGTGGACTTCTGGCAGCCTTCTGGTCTCTGGCTTCCCTGGTAGTGCTGCAGTAGCCCTGCTGAGGTGAATCCCACGCTTTTAAGAAGGGTGTCTTGGACCCTTACTCTCCTGTGCCAAAACCTTCGGATGGCGTCTCCACGCACACCAACCTCAGGTTCCACATCTGCAAAGTGAGGATAATGAGATCATTTTTTTCATAGCTTAAGACGATTCCGTGTGTTCTGAAATACTCAACCCAGCGCCTGTGCATAGCAGGTAATCAGGGAGTGTTTGCTGGTTTTCGACTCCATTTCGCTTCAATTGTTCCAGAGCCTGGTACTTGAGGCTTCGCATCTGGAGGGAGAGGGAAGGATGCACGCTTGTGCTCACACATGGCGGTAGGCGCTCTGGCATGGGGCACAACAGCTGTGAGCACCAAAGGGCCAGCACAGCCCGGCGGAGGGGAGCTGAGGGACAGGCGTGTGGACTCTGCTCACCCCACAGGTATTTCTATTCTCAGCGTATGAAACTGCCAGGGCGGTGCACTCCCAGAGTCTCAGCGACTGGCTCAGGATGGCCATGTGACCCGGGAGGGCTGGGCGCGTGACCTAGGACAGTCCATGACAGTCAGCCCTGGAGCCCACAGAGCAACTATTAAAAAGAGGCTTCTAGTTTCTTAGCTAATGCTAATCTCCTTGGATGTAAGCCCAGAGTTGCCAGGAGCACCACGCAACTTGAGAAGAATGTGAGGAAATCAGGGCTAACAGCTGAGAAGGCCAGATCTCCACACTGCCCCTTGGGTGCCTAAGACGTCAGTGAACGGAAAAAAAGCCCTTCTGTGACAAGCCCCTCTGAACCGGGCTCCCGTTTACATCACGAGTGGTGGAAACTCACGAGGTGGAACACACCTGTAACCCCCGCAGCTTCGGAGGCTAAAGTAGGAAGGCGTCAAGTCCGAGCAATTTAGCGAGGCTGTCTCAAAAGACGCAAGTAAAAAGGGCTGGGGATGTAGCCTTGTCCTCCCTGGATTCCGTCCCCGGTAGCAACAGTGATGGAGCCAGACGGAAGGTCCCGGGCAGAAAGAAAAGGAGAGACCCCTCGGGAGGGAGGAGCACGCGGCGGTCGTGCGGCCCCGCGCAGCCGGCCTCTCTCAAGGAAGACCACGGGCGGTGCCCGCGGCCTGCACCGGAACCCAGCGTCGGCCTGGGAGGCCGATCTCCGCTTTCTACGGATGGGAAGGAGCCCTCACACGGACAGTGGTCAGCAGCGCGGTGTCCGTCCCGACCCCGAGGTGGCCCAGGGGTCCAGCCTCAGCCCGGCCCACGCGCGCGCCCGACTGCGCACCCCCGCGTGGCGGACGCCACGGTGACCTCCGGGGCGCCGGTGCACTCGCAGTGCCTCTGTACCTTTCCGCAGGTAGCGACAAGCCTTTCCCCGCGCGCTTTCCGTCTGCAGGGGCCGAATCCACGGTGAGACGGTTGTGGGTCCCCGGGGCCAGCTGCGCTCAGCCGGAGCGCAAGGGAGCGAGCTCAGGTCCCGTAAAGGGACAGGGGCGGCTGCAGCGACCTCCGCGGTAAGGAACCTGACCTTGGGCGAGCAGCGCTGGCGCCAGAGGCTCGGTTTCCCTCTGGGAGATGAGCGCCAAGTACTTATCTCATTGGATATCGTGAGGATTAAGCGAGATCAAACACGCAGAGTGCCTGGCGAGGAGAAAGCACAGCACAAAGGCGACTCTCTTCAGACGGCTCCAGCCTCACAGCTTACCGTTTCCTAAACACGTCCCATGCTGTAGCTCCAACTGTTTATAATCCCGCCGCAGCTGCTGCCCAGCTCTGGGCCCTGGGTCCCTTCCCTCTCTGGGACCCAGTTTCCCCTCTTTATATGGACAGGAATGGTCTGGATTCCTGCTTCTCTGTGGATGGTTCGTGTCAGCTTTTAGAAATACACAATCTCGGGCACATCCTTCAGCGGCTGGGAATGTGCAGGCAGCAGGACAGGGGCTACCCGGGTCGCTCCCCTCACCACCTGCGCTGGCCTTTCTGTCTCTGTTCTCGCCCCGCAGTACTGCTCACCATCAGAGCAGCATAAGCCTCCCCGAGCTGAAGCTTTCTTTGACGCTGCGCCTGGGGTGGTCTTCTGGACTGCTCAAGCAGCCATTCTCTGGGCCATGAGGACATCACTCAGGTTTTCATAACCAAGATAAAACACCTGAGTCGGGTCCTTTATAAAGAAAAGTTTTATTTGGAGTTTGAAGTCCAAAGGGCAGCCTATTGCAGGCTCTGAAGGGCCACCTCTGACCCCATCAGCTCTCAGGATGTGCGAGTGGTCGGTGGGGGTGCTTGTGGGGAGCAAATAACTATCTCAAACCTGGATGAGAGAGGAGTGCCTTTCTACCCCCCTCTCTGGCAGGTGTGTCCCCAGGAAGCGCCGCCAGGCTCCACGTCCCTGAGGAGCCACAACACTCAATGCAGGCCCTGCCGACCAAGCGCCAATCACGGAGGACCCCTAAGGTATGTAGTTACGCAGGCCGTACCCACACCATGGCGTTATGTGCGGTCACATTGTCCCATTCATCAAGTACAGTCTTGGGGACAGCTTTCTCTTGACCCTGTGTAAACCACAGATCGCTCTGGGGCACGTGATGCCAGGGATCAGTCCTGACTGACACATCGCTAGGCAGTGTCGTCCCCGCGCACCAGCAGCATGTGCTTCCACAGCTACGAAGGCTGTGACGGCCGGAGACGATCTCATGAGACCAGCCGCAGGACAGAGAGGCCTCGTGCCACACACTGCGCCAAATGCTGTCACTGCAGTTTCATGCCAAGCGTGGTGGTGCGCGCCAGCATTCCCAGCTGCTCAGGAGGCTGACACGAGAGGATCGCTTGGGCCAGTTCCACACCAGCCCAGGCCACGTATACTGCATCTTCTCTATAATCGAGGATGTAATCAAGCAACTTCTGTAAAGCTCCCGGGACTAGGCATGGGCATTGCACCCGAGGCCCTGCCATCCAGCTCCCCGGGGAGGCGCCCAGCACCTCGCTGCCCACACTGAAGCGCTCGCAGCGGAGCTTCTTACGTCCCTACGATTAGACATTGGAAGATGCGATGATCGTCGAGCCTAAGTAAGTCTACATTTTATGTCCCTTTAAAAGTAACCCCACAGTTTTGTTTTGTACATCGATACCCAACGCTGGAGCAGCTGTGCTGAAAGTGGCCCTCCCACACTGCGGTACAAACTGACACAGCCCTCTCAGAAAACACGCGGCATGTGGGGGCAAGGAACTCCCTGAGCGCGGTGGTGGGAATGTACGCTACCATGGAAACTAACAGAGAGTCCTCAGAAAACTAGAAATCCATGTGAGCCAACGATACTTCATCTAGCAATATTCTTAAAAGAATTAAAAATATCACACTATGCGATGCCTACATACTCATCTTTGCAGTGCACGACTCCACCAGCTAAGCTCCGGAAACAGCCTAGGCAGCTGTCAGCAGATGAATGGACAAAGAACACGTGCTATGCACAGGCAGTGGAGAATTACGCAGCCATAAAGAAGCATGAACCCAGGGCGCTTGCAGGACAGTGGCTAGAACTTCAGCCCATTGTGTTCAGTGAAATAAGTCAGACACAGAAGGCTAAATATCATAGGGTTTTTCTTATATGAGAAATTTAAAATATAAATAAAGGAATGAAATCAAGGAGAGCTGATAGGACAGAGGAAGGCTGATTCAGAGAAGGACAGAAAGCCTGGGAGAGAGAGGCAGGCAAGTGGGCAAAGGAAGTGAAAATTATCAAGCTGAGTTTCACGTACACCCCAGTTCCCCAAACCAAATACCACATTGCAGTGCAAACACACACATAAGAAAAGAAAGGGAAGCCCTGGCCAGACACCTTAAGGAACAAGAAGATGTCTGCAGGAAACCCACTTCTGGAACTTCACCTTAATTAAGCAAGAGAAGAGGGCCGACCAGATCGCGCAGCGGATTAAAGCGCCTGCTTAGGCAGAGTGCAGGCGTCAGGGTTCCATCCCCGGTGTGCAGTGCTGGCCCTGCCCCTGAGGCGTGCTGAGACCAGGCGTGGTGGCGAGCGCCTGTAATCCCAGCGCTTGGGAGGCTGAAAACAGGAGGATCACTGCAAGTCTGATCTGTGTAGTGAGACCCTGTAGACCCTGTACTAAATACATTTTTTAAAAAAGTGAGAAAAAGTTACTTTGTATAAAGAATCATATAGGTACCAGCAACTATGTATTATTTCATAAAAGTAACTTGGAAATTACATTTTAAAGTAGTAAAATTGAATTCAGTTTTTTTGTTCTTATTTATCCCATTTTTAGTTTTGCTTTTCATTAAATTTCTTAAATTTTTTTTTTTTTGCATGTCTTAGTTACTTTTCTCTCATTGCTGAGACAAAATACCCGACACCCAAAATGAAGGAAGGAAAGGCTTACGTAGCTCACAGTTGGTGGGGTTTCAGTCCATGCTCAGCTGGCTCTCTGGCAGGGCGGCTTGTTGACAGCAGCAGAAGACAGCAAAGTGAGCAGTGCAGAAGGGGAGAGCCAGCCTCTTCTCCCTTACACGAGTGCAGGCTGCCTGCCCTGGGGCGGCCGGGCGCAGCACTCATACCTGCTCTGTGTCCGCCTCCTGCACAGGCTCAGGAACGCTTACAAAGGAGGACCCTGCCCCCTGCAGAGTCACTTAGTTAAACTTCGAAACTTCTCAAGTTGACACAGTGACTTGACAACTGCAAAAATCCATCCTAGGGTGTCAGCAGCCGCCGAGGCCTGCGCTCTATGCCCTAAGCACAGAACTGCTGATGGCCAAGTTAAGCTGCTAAACTTCTCAAATTGACACCATGTGCCAATGATTACAGTGACACTGAAAGAATATTCAGCAATCACCTTGCCGGAATCCACATAGGAGCGCGATAAAACTCTGCGTCAGCCCATTCCACGGAGGTGACGGCCAGGTGACGTTTGAACCACCCCACCCCACAGCCTCTGCCTCAAGAGCAAAGTCAGCCTCAAGGCTGGGAACTGCCCGGCTGACAGGGCAGACCCAGCTGGTGACTGTCTCCTCCAGACCCAGGCCCCGCTGGCCGCCTGTGAGCTGTCAGCTCGCTAAAGGGATGGAAAGCTCCAAGACGCCTTCGTTCCACGCGTCCACCATTTCCAAAGGACACTCACAGAGGACTTCCAGGCCACCTCCTTCTTGGGCAGGTTCTGGGAACGGGTAAGGGAAGCGGATCCTCACGGGAGGTGACCTGCAGGTCGCCTGCCCTACAGTGATGCACAGTGACAGTGGCCGGGCCGCCACACCACATGTGTCTGTTTTTATTTGTTCTTTTTTCGAGGCAGGGGTCTCAATCTGTGGTTTAGGCTGCCTTTGAAGTTTCAGAGGTCCTCCTGCCTCGGCCTCCTGATTGCCGGGATAGCAGCATGTGCCACCATGCCCAGCTCTCAGGGGTGTCCGGAGCAGGTCTGAAGCCTTCTCGTGAGACAGTTCATCTTCCTATAAAACGGAGACATCGCTGCTTTCCTCCATGCAAAGCTGCAAGCGGGAGCAGTTTTCAGCATCCCTGGACACTGCAATGACTAAGATGTATGTTAGCATCTCGGATGTTGTATGTAAATTTGGTGAAAAATCTTTCTAATTGACACTACTGATTGCTAGAAGGTGACAAACAGGAAACATCCCCCTGCTCTGGATACAGGGGCAGGGGCAGGGGAACAGGTGTGCCTCAGAGGGCAAGGAGGACCTGCCCTGGCTGGCATGCAGGTGTAGACAGTGAGAAGCACAGGTGTAGATGGGACATGGAGGGCAGCAGGGCGCCACCGCATGTTCTAGGGAGAGGGAGGAATGATGACAGGGTTTGAGAAGACTGTTCCGGTGACAGCTCCTGGACTGGGTTGGGGGGGTGGCAGATGGCATGGAATAGGCCGGGGGTCCCATTGCACTCCGTGAGTGGCCTGGAGACTCCACACGTTCACCAGCTCGTCCAGTGCTTTATAATTTAGAACTACACAGCACCAGAGCTCAGGGCCACAGAGAGGCACTGACCCGGGCCTCACAGCCCAGTAGGGACACTGGCAAGGCCACTGTCCCCCCAACAACACACAAAGGAGCCGCTCTGATTTCGGCAGCATGGACTAGTGCAGAAAAATCTTTACTTATAACCAACACACGTGGGAGGGAAAGAAGCCCCACATTCCAGCAGGATCTGCCCATTCCCAGCCTCCAAATTCACATTCTTCAGGAGGCGCAGGTCAGCCCTAGCCACAGAGCAGAGGCCGACCGGAATTCCAAAGGTGACTCAACGTCTTCAGAGCGCGGCTTGGAAACCCGTAAAAAGGCTGAGTCGCCTTGCCGTTTTCTGCCGAAGCCCCGACTTCTATGGGGAGCGACTCCCCCTCTGCCCCCGGCCTAGTGAAAATAAAATCGCTCTCTTTGAAGCAGAACTCTCCATGTGGAGCCAAGCTGCTGCCTGCGCGGACGACATCCACTCAGGCGTGAGCCGCGCAAGCTCTGGGGCAGCAGCTGAGCTGCAGATGTTGAGGGCCGGGCACGGACCCCACCCGGCCCTCCTGGGGACATCTGCGGTGGGTGTTCCCCCTCCCCACAAGCCACCCCACCAGTCCCGGGGCTCTGGCCCCCCGCCCCCTTCCGCAGCCTCTCTCCCTCCCTCTGCCCTTCACACCCATGCCGCGCTTTCTTCAGTCCGTCCACCCAGTGGGGACATCATGAAACATCACTGGGCAGCAAGAATGGACAGGATACTGCTGTGAGGCTGTCCCATGCCACAGGGTGTGCCTCAAAGCGGCACTGGTACAAATCGGAGCAGAGGTTTCAATGGTGTGGGGGCCACTGACCAGCGAAAGAAAGACTTGGGGTGGTGAAGAGGGCGGGCCAGGTCCGCAGGGCTCCCACAGCTGTGGACGCCCAGGCCCTTCCTCTTCGGGTCGGCTCAGCTCAACTCACCTGCGGGTTGTCAGCCCTCAGCATCTCTTACCATCACCCGGGAAACAGAAATTACCCGGCCAAGCCGGCAGCCTTCTATCTGGCCACAGCCTTCCTGCCCCTTGGTGCCGGCCCACACCCCAGTGTGCACCCTCTCCCGGATGGCCCCCCCACTCCTCTCTCCTCTCCTCCCCTCCCCTGCCCTCCCCTCCCATCTTCTCCCCTTCTCTCCTCTGCTCTCGGCTTTCATCAGCCACTGATGCCCCAAAGAGCACCCAGCGAGGATTCAGGTTCTGTGTCGCTCAGTCCAGTGGACGCATTTGAGCACTTGGGGCGGCCCTGCCCCGCTCCGTGTCTGCTGCCTGCGCTTGTTCGTTGGCGGATTGCTCAGGCCCTCTCTTCTCTGCGTCTCTGTCCCTGTCTCTCTCCTGAGCTCCCTCTCCTCCTGCGGATCTGTCAGGGGCACTCCTGAACACCGGAACCAGTACTCGTGCGGTCGGCGCCCAGGGCATCTCGACCTGGCTGTCCTCTTGCACCCGGGGCCAGCCGCCAGAGAGCCCTCCCTACCCGTCTGCTAATGCCCTTTGCAGTCTACGGAAGCCCAAGTGACAGCCCTCTGCAGATGAGGCGTCACCCAGCCCCCGCCCCGGGCCCTCAGTCTGGCAGCCTGCAGAAGGACCAAGCACCCCGCAGAAGGTCTGTCTGCTCCAGCAAACCACTCGGCGCGCAGCTACTGGTGCGCCACACGGTCACAGCGCCCCGCCCCTGTCGGCCCTTGCGACCATGGTGCGCAGGCGCAGGGCTCCCCGCGCAGCCGCCCTCTAGCTCTGGCGCGGATGGGACGCCCCCAAGTGCACAAGGCCTGGGCGCCAGACTGCGGAGAGCCTGGGGGCTGGGACCTCTGAGAAGTGCGTCTCGCGGAAGGAAGTTACTCACTAGCGTGTGCCCTTGAAAAAATACATTAAACCCCCGCCCTCCCCTTGTCCTTGCCTCCTGGTCGCCTGGAGGTGAGACGCTTAACTCAGCGTGACCCCGCCAATGTCAGCCTCTTCGCAGCCCCAAGCGCCATGCGACCATGACTGGCCCCTGGGAAGCTGTGAGCCGGAGCAGACCTCCTTCCTTGGGCAGATGATCGTGGGTCCCTGTGGCAGCACCGAGGCCGGCCAGCGCTTTGCTCTCTGCTGCGTGCTGCCTCCCGCGCCCCCCGCCGCCCCCCGTGGGCGCCTTGCCGCCGCCTCTCCCGCGCTCTCAGGCACCTCCTCAGCCCGCTGAAGCTCGTCTCCAGGCTGCCGCACCCTCCCTCGCTTTCCAAACACTACTTTGGCTGAGGAGAGATAATGTTTTTGTCCATTCCTTCCAAACCCTTCTCAGCGCCCCCTTTGCTCTGGCACGCTGGGGGTGGAGCACGGCCCTGCCAGGCAAGCACCTGGCCCCTGGGCTGCCCTCCCTGCCCCTGCTCGTCTCTCCTGCCTGAGCTGCCACTTCCCCTTGGAAGTGTCCCTCTTGCCCCGGCCCACAGGGCCCACAGGGCCCTCGGTGCTCTGTGAGGGCGAGCTTGGCATGCCTGCGCCTCATCTGCCCTCACACTAAGTAGCTAGCATTTAAAACTGAGCGCGAATTCTGTGCTGTGTGAGAGCAGGAGCCACGGGAGGGGAGCTGTGGCTGTGGCAAGTGTCTGTTGGGGCCTTGTGAACTCTGGCCCAGCTGAGCTGGGGCTCCACCCACCTGCCCCCGCCAGGAAATAAGCAGAAGTCCCCACTTGGCCTGAGGAGACAGGGTCGACCAGGAGAAACGTAGGCCTCCAGCAGCCCTCAGGTCACCCCACAACCAAAGGCCCCCTCTTACAGAGAATCAGTTCCAGGACCCTAAGTGAGGGCTTAAAACCAAGGATAATCCCAAATCCCACGATTTAACGCCTTTTCATTTTAAATCAAGGACTTAACGCGCTGTTGGCCGTGACTCCTGCCTTCTGAAGTGTGACAGCAAAATCAGCACAAATTTCTTTTTCCTTCTTCATAATTTCATGGATGGAAAAACTGTTCTTACTTGAGATCTTAGAAACCTTGGCAGAAGATTTCTTTCTTCCCTCAAATCAAGAACTTTACATTTTCTTCCCCCAGTGCCCCAGAACATTACATTTTCACCTAAAGGAAACACTGCATGGCTTCTCTTCGACATATCCAAATCACTAGCACTGCTATTTGTGCTTTGGGACTATTAAGTTTTTTAAAAGGGGGTTACCTGAGCATAAGCCTGGATGGGTGCTCGGATAAATGAAAGGATGGTTTGACCGACAGACATCCAATGGTCAGATAGACAGACCACATAGAGTTGGATGGAAATGTCAAGTGGCTGGACAGTCAGACAGACGGTCAGATGGACAAGTGGCTGGGGAGAAGGAAGCATGGCGTAGGCAGGAGAATGAGAGAGAAAGGGTGCGTGGTCAGTAGCCGGACACTCTTAACTTCGCAGCCTGAGCACGGGCGCAGCAGAGGTAGCGGTCGCTGGGTCCCCAGGTACTCGAAGGCACCTTCTGACCTCCCTCAATGTTTCGGGCAGAGCAGGCCCATGCATGACACCTGCAGGGTCTGCCCCCTCCCTGAAGGACTGGATCTGCTCAGACCGAAGGACACGACCTGTGACACCGGGTGTGACATGGCAGACCACAGCTCAGGCCTGTGGAGACAGTTGGGAAGGCAATATTTGTGAAAGCTCCCTGAATGTGACCAAGCCACTGAGACAGCTGATGGGTGCAGACGGGAAGGGGTGCACAGACCCAGCGCCAGCCGCTGTCAGCTGAGTGACCTTGAGAAAGTCCTTATCCTCGCAGTGTCCATGGTTCCCTGTGACATGAAATGACAGCAGCTGCCTTGTGCCCTGCTTGCAAGGGTGAGGAGGGGGGCTGAAGCTCCCGAGGCCCAGCCCAGAGCCTGTGTGTAGCCAGCAGTCTATAAAGGTCGTTTGAAGCCTGCTCCACCTTCCTGTCCAAACGGCATTAAGAAACGAAAACTTCAGAGGAAGGAAATGTTAATGTTGCATCGATCCTGAAAAACTATTCAAAACCAACAGTTAAAAAACTGTCAGACGTCTGTCAGCGGGACAGGCAGGTAAACGTGCTTGGTGCACACCGCGATGGCCAGCTGTCATGCTTCCCCAGGATGGAGTATGGAGGGTAAAGAAGCTATACAGAGAGGAGCTCGTGTGCCTGGCGACCCAGGGCCAGCTGCCCCTCTGTCCTTAGGGCTTGCGGGGGATGCATAGACAGTGGAAAGCTGCTCCAGAGGGAGAGGAAGGGTGGCTGTCACGGTCCCCTGGGGCCGTCCCCATGGCCTTAGTCCTGTAAGGACCTGCCTGTGTGGAAGGAGGAAGGGCATAGCCATGGCCCCCCGGGCAGAGGGCGAGATCAACTCTTCCAGCCACAGTGACGCCCCTTGGACCAGACCTCACCTCCCCAGCAGCAAGCAAGCAGTAAACCCATAAGCCAGCCACCTTCCCAAAGCCCTGCCCTGAGCACCGGAGACCTCTGAGCCACACTAGACACGGAGATCTAAACCAACAGCCTCCCGCCAGCCGCTGCGCACTACAGCCCCACTGCTCCCCATGGCCCAGCCCTGGGACCTCACTTTCAACACGTGCCTGGGGGGCACTTAAGTTCCAGATGCGATGGGCACAAACTAAGGTCTCTATGTGGTCCTTATTTATGCCTCAGTGTACATAAACCTTGGAAACCGTTTCACTAAGCGAAAGAAGCCAGATGCAAGAGTTCACCAGCTGTCTGACTTCTCTCACGAAACATCCAGACTCAGCGTCCACAGAGCTGGGCAGTGGATCAGAGGCTACGGGAGCTGTGCACGGGGGACGCTGGGAGGTGCTACATAGTGAGCAGAGGTTCTGCCAGAGGGGACGAACAATACTGGAAATAGATGGCAGTGACGGGATTAGAAATTTCATGTCATACACTTTAATACAATAAAACATTTTTTTGAAAAATAAGGTTCTAGCAAATAGCGGTTCTTCTAGTCTGGGACAGGAGAGAACTCCACGCTTCTCGATGCGAGAGCACGGAAGCCTCACAGAGCAAATGGACGAAGGCGTCGCAGGCCTCTGAGCCCTGCGACGTGAAATCTGGAAACACTACCTGACTGTTCTGCTTTCTGTAATCTGCAAGCAGAAGAGGAGGGAAATGAAGAACTAACCGGGCAGTCACTGCTTTGGGGAAACACCCAGCGATGAATGGGTTTGTGCTCTTCTGAGTGAAGGCAAGCCTGCCGGCCCAGCCGAGTCCCAGGGGGACGCGCCTGCACAGGAAGAACATCTGCCAGGATCCTGGGCTGGGCAGGCCTCACCGCCACCTGTGTAGCCACCAGAAGGAGTTCTGGTTCTGGCGTCTGTGGTGCTGAGGACTAAACCTAGGCGCTCGAACCAGCAAGTGTCCTCCACGGAGCTCCGGCCCACCCCCACGAGTCACTCCACAGCTGCACAAGCCCCGTCGTCCTGCCCACGCTCCTGATGTGACTGGAGGCCCCGCGTAAGCCAGAGAGAGACCAGGCTCATCAAGGACTGATGAATCTTTGGGGAAAGAATCTGTCCAAGGGTAGGCAACGAGCTTGCACTTAAGGACAACTGGGCAGTGTTGCACGTGGATGTGGATGCACGCGAGTGTGTACCCGTGTGCTCATGCATGCTCCTGTGCCGTCTCCCATCTTCACACAGCCTGATGACACAGACAACATCAAAAGCTGTGCTCCAGGCAGGCACTGTCTGGAGGACCAAAGTCAGCATATCGGGACGGACAATTCCACCAGGTGGTTCCCTTCCTTTTAAAGACCTCTCTCGATTTTAAATACAGACTGACCAGCCCTTACCAAAATGCTTCGGACCAGCACTGTTTGGGATTTCCAGTTTGGAATATGCATTGGCTCCTGTCAGGTGTAAGACCCAAGCTTAACATAAAATTCACGGGTGCTTCCGGTCCCCTTTGTGTCTATGCCCTGAGGTGGCACCAGGCAGCGTTGTGTGTGGATCTGCACACTCACGGCCACCTCCCTCCTCCTATCATGCCAACCCTCAAATGCTGTGGGCTGTGCTTCCCCTTCTGCTTTGGGTCATTGGATGAGGGATGCTGAATCATAATAAGAAAGTTCATCTTGAACCTCTGGGATCAAGGGTAGCTCTAGGGTACAATTTTAACACAGAGAACTTCAGTCTGAGCCGGGCACCTGATGTCCCAGACTTCCCACCCACACTAGAACTAAATCTTTGCTACAGTGTGAAGCCTAAATGTCCCCCAACAGCCTGTGTGAAAAATGTGGCTTGGTCTTCAGGGCGGCAATAGGAGAGGAAGAGGCGCTCTATGTGGCAAGGCCCTGTGGAAAGTTTTGTGGCCCAGGCTTCAGACACCCTGGAAGGGACGGTGGAGCCCCGTCTCCACCTCTCCCTCCTCTTTGTGGCCTGGCCACGAGGGGAACAGCTCCTCTGTGCCACATGCTATCACCAGGGCGCCATCACAGGTCTGAGGGCAGCACAGCCACTGGACCATGGACTAAGCCCTCGTAACAGCGAGCCAGCTCTGTTTCTTCCTCCTGGATGTCTACGCCAGTCACAGACTGGTGTGGACAAGTAATGGGACCGAGCTAGGTGTCCAAGCTGAAGATGGGACCCAGCCAGAGCAGAGCTGGTCCTGTTTTAACTATGGGCTGAAACCTTCACGCTTAAGTTCATGGAAATGCCAGGCTGTGTGCTTCTTAGCATTTGCTTTCATTCACTGCCATGCGTTATCAGCGCATGTCATCGTTTCCATTACCAAGCCATCAGTGCGTGTGGAGAATGAGCTGACAGCGCCAGGCAAAAGCTCACGGAGGCCTTGGAGGAGGAATGGTTGGGAGAAAGCTTTGCTCAGGGTGGTCAGCATGCTTCCTGGGTTCTCAGGGCCCGACGCCCAGCGGTCAGCGCCGAGGCGGAGCACAGCTTAGTGTGGATCCCACGGAGAGGCGGTCCTACACGTGGGTTCCTTTGCTGTAACAGCAACTTCTGGAAGCATCTTCTGTGCATGGCAGCTTATTCATGTGACCTCTTCATGTGTGTGTGTGGGGGGGTGGTACTGAGGGTAAACGCAGGGTCTGTACCCTGAGCTACATCCCCATCCCTTTTATTTGTGAGATGGGGCCTTGCTAAATGGCTGAGGTACCCAGACTGGGCTTGTGGTAGTGCAGCCTCACCCCACCCCAAGGCCCGGATGCAGTGTGCGCCATCACACTTACTACCCGTGCACCTCCTGAGACGTCGACGCCCTTGGGTCAGGATACTGCTGATATATCTCTACTGAAAAATCACTGGCAGTCAGGCTTCCATCTGCAAGGGTCAGAGTGTGGGTTAAAGTAGCTTAAAAAGCACATATGCTGACTGAGAGCTCCCCAGATCCAGGTCCTTCCTGGATCATAGCGACTCTCGCTCCCACCCCTCGGCTCCATTCCCAGCAGCTCTGGGCCACCTTCTGCGGCCTCACAAGCTCGTGGGACAGAGGGTCCATGATTTCCAAAAGGTCCAGGACAGCCTGGACTCTGACTCTCTGGGGGACAGCTGGGTCGTGTGCTTCCCACTAGAGTCCAGTGTGAGGTCATCCCCCTCCATGTCATGCAGCCTGGGGAGGGGATAGGCTGTGTTTTCTTCTTTTACTAAGGAAAATCAGCACACTCCACGATGTGGCAGATGTGATCCAGGAGAAAGAGCTGGCCTGGCACAGGCAAAGCGCCCAGCGAAGACTGGGGCTCCACCTAACCAGCGTGGCCCTTCCCTGCTGCTGAAGTGGGCTCCGGACAGCCCCCGGTGCTTATGCCACCTGTGCAGCCACTGCATGCTGTGGGTGGCCCTGGTCCTGCTGATACTCTGGGGCCTCCGAGATGGCTGCGTGAAGTCCTGGAGGCCATGCAGCCAGGCGCTGACTCGGCCATTCGCTCGCCCACTCACTCATTCATTCAGTGGATAAGCCCAGTGGTCCACTAGACTCCACTGGCGCACACGCCACCTGCGTAACCCGCACTCATGAGGATGAGTGTTCTCTGCGTGTCGAAGATGAAGAGCATAAGGCAACAGGAAGGTAGATCCTCCGGCTGAGCTCACACGGCCAGGAAAGGACCACGAGCCCCCAGCAGCTGGGGGAAGGAAGACAGCAGAGGACTAGAGAAATCCAGTGTCGTCTGGAGAGGAGGGCACTGGAGCCCCCTTGAGGACAGTGGAGTGAGATGGAAAGGCACACTGGAGCCCAGGCACCATGGGCGCTGTCCCAGCATGCCCCATTCTTCCACTACATCACCCCCAGCTCCTGCTGGGAATCAAGTGGTCCAGGAGGAGAGAATCTGTCTCCTGACCCGCAGGAGGCCAAGCAAGTTCCCCTCAGCAGCCGTGGTGGGCTCGAGGAATACGCAGCCATGGCCAAAGGGGGCGAAGTCCTCCCCAGGACCCTGCTGGACCTCAGCTCCCAGGGTAGGGGCCTTGGCTTGCGGATGCTGGCACTGCCCTCAGCAGTAGAGCTGGCACCCGGACCATGCCAGCAAATGCACCCCGGGGAGGCCGGCTGCTGCACGACCCATGGACTCAGAGCCTGATAAAGGCCCCAGAGGCTGCAGCAGTCCTACTTATGTCTCCAACATCTGCACCAGAGAGCCCTGGTGCAGGTGTGCAGCTTCGGGGGCTCAGGCATCAGCAGTGAGTCTGTACTGGGTGCCCCATCTTGGAGCCCAGGGGCCAGAAGTCTCAATCCCCCAAACTCTGGGTTCAGACAAGGCTGCAGCAGGGCTCCCCTCACCACACTGCTGTCCAGACAGCAGCTCAGTCTTGGCAAGCACAGAGGCTAAAGAAGGACCCTGCCATACCCTCCGCAGCCTCCTGTGTGCCTGTTAGAGGCTATGTGAAGCCGTTCCTGCCTTCATTTGTCCTCCCTGCGGCCTTCTCCCTGAGGTCCAAGGATGCAGCAGTGCACTGGCTAAAAGCAAAGGCCAGGCCACACCCCGGGGCAGCAGCACAGGGAAGGGCAGGGGCAGGCCAGGAACCATGCGGCAGCCCTGCGGCCCCAGCTGCTCGAGAGGCTGAGGCAGGCGGATGGCAACTTCGATGCCAGCAACTTAGCAAGACCCTGTCTCAAACAGTAAAGCTGCTGGGGTGTGGCCCAGTGCAGAGCAGCCTGGGTTCATTCCCCAGTACTGAACACGTCGGGGATCTGGCCCCAAAAGTGGGGCCCCAGAAGCAGGGCTGGGGCAGAGTAGCATGAAGACTGGCAAGAGTGGGGGCAGCGCGGCGCCGGGCTAGGCACAACAGAACCTCCACTCAGCCACCCCACAGCCTTGCTTCTGCGTGGGGTGAGGATAAAGGAGCCTCTTTCAGGGAGCTCCTGAGCCAAACAGTGCAAGTCTGGCCTCCTCACAACTACGATGCGGCCCAGGGCCCATGGCCGCCTGCTGACTGTCCGTCCTGACCTAAGTGCCTGACAGCCGCCCCCGCCCCCTGCAGGAGCGCATCGGCTACCCAGCTTCCACATCCGGGGGCAGCTGGCCCAGGCAGCTAGTGTCCCAGCTTGTGTGGGGCACACCACCATGCACGTACTGTCCTCGTGATCGGTAACAACAGCACGGGGCCCCTCCTCAGAGCTGCAGACAACTGTGTCTGGTAGGGTCCCAAAGAACTCCGAGGGCTTGCTCTGCAGCCTCCCCAGCCATGGCCTTCTGGCTCCAAGCTGCCACTCAGGTGCCTGCACCGTCCGTGTGGCCAGGAGGCAGACAACTGGCTGAAGCCTGAGTGGGGCTGGCCCCAGCCAAACATAGCACCCGGCTGCACTTCAATAGCCCAGGACGGAAAATGCCAGGAGGAAATGCGTCCAGGCCTCCGGGACACGAAACAGCCCCCCACAGCCCCCCAACAGACACAGACACAGACACACACACACACACACACACACACACACTCCCACTAACCCACACACATTCTCACACTCTCTCTCACACACCATTTAAGTGTCAGTGAATCAGAAACACCCAGGCACTTTCCTTTAAATAGAACTGAATTTAAATTTATGGGAAAAGAGCTAAAACACATTCGGAGTTTTGGCAGACCGACAGCTGCCAGCCAAGACTTGCTCCCGGAACGCGGCTCCTTCCTTGCATCCTTTCTTTGCCGCCACTGGCCACTGGTGCGGATTCCTGCCCCTGGGGCTCCGCTCCATGGCCTGCTCCTTCCTCAGCCCTGGCTCTTCCTCTGGGACAGCACCTGGCTGAACGTTCACCTTTGTTCAAAGTTCTCCCTCAGCCGAGCACAGGCTTGATTATTCACTCACCCCTTCCCCTTACCACGTGGCCCGCCACTGTTACTGAGCCATCCTGGCTATGTTATAAAGCAAAAGGGCTCATTTGGCACGGGTTTCCTGTGGTCAGCCCAAGGCTCCCGCATCTGGTGCCGAGGTGGCACAGTCATGCCAGTGTGGCCAGTGTTGGGAATACTCCCATGTGTCCTGCCTGGCCACTCGCCCTCTTCTAAGGCCACCAGGACTCAATCATGGGGCTGCTGCCTGACGACTCACCCATTCCTGTCACCTGCCACAGGCCCGGCCTCTAACACTACCACCAGGTTCTGTTTCCTCTCCTCTCACACCTCGTGGGGGCTCAGCGCCTGAGCAGCTTGTGGAGAGCAGCAGCAGGCCCCAGCGGACGATGGTGCCTGTCTCTGAGCCTGCGTGCTCCTCCACCCCACTCACCGTGCTCCCTTCTCTGCCTCAACATGGTTCACAGGGAGGGAGGCAGGACCTGGCTTCCCAATGGTGACAAGGACAGGTGTGTGGCCTGGCCTCATTCTTGCCCCAGCTGCAGCAGCCGGCTCTAGAACAGCAAGGGATTCTGCACTGCTAAATGGGAGTCAGCCCCTCCTGACTTCACTGCCCGAAATGAGTAAGGAAGTGTATCTAATGTCCACTGTGAGTTCTGAGCTGGAGATGTCAGCAGCCATCCTGCCACTTCTTAAGAGAGGATGCAACTGCGTGACACGACCAAAGTTAGTGGCCTGGTACACCAGCCTGTGATTTCCTGTGGCTGCAAGGATCACATGGCTGAGCTGGACAGCTGTGCTCCCGTGGCTGTGGTCAAAGTCCCTCATGTGGCGGCGTCCACTATGGCGCCCAGTGTCTGCAAGGGCCTCGTCCGCTGACATCCTCTCATCACTCAGTGTCCAGCCTGAGCGTCTTCGTAATTGGGAAGCCATGTGTCCATGCAGAAAGGCAAGCCCTGGCGCGCAGGCAGCCTGCGGGCCTCAGACGTGCAAGCAGTTGTGTCCAGCGCTCCAAGCGAAGCCCCGGGCAGGCGCGGAGTCGCTGTGGGGGAGCAGTGCCCGCACAAGCGCTGGAGGTCCCCAACACCGCCCAGGGGCCCAGCGTCGAGCTACAAGGGCTCTCGGTGCCGTTTCTGCAGCCCCAGGGGCTCAGATACGTCTGAAGTCTGAGCTTCACCCCTGGATTTCCTGGTTAAAGAAACCCAAACAAAGCTCCTTTTTCTTTTTGCCCAATGAAGCCACTCTGGGCGAGGTTTTGCTAACACGGAGATAGTGCTGTCTCTGGGAGACCCGACACTGCGTCCCCAGGCAGCAACATGGCCAGCGTCTGTCTCCTCTAAGAACCAGCAGGCCTTCTATTGGCATCTAAATAGTTTAGATGCCAATTCAGTACCCATCTCTGACAGGACTGAATGGAGAGGGGGGATACACAGGAAGGACCATTTTGTATTCGTATATACAGAATACTTAGGACAGATGTACGGCTGTTTTCGCTTGGTTCAGTGAGAGGAAGGATTTGTAGTAGTAGTGTTTGGACGGGATGTCCTGGCTGCTTCTTGTGCTGTGGATGACCGCTGAGAAGATAACAGCGTGCAATGTAGTAATTATTGAAAATGTCCTACTAATCAGCTTGGAAAGTGTCTCATTGATATCTGTTTCTCAATAATAATAATAATAATAATAATAATAATAATAAAAAGACTGGGCGTGGTGGCGCACACCTGTAATCCCAGCCCTTGGGAGGCTGAACACAGGAGAATCACTACGAGTCTGATCTACGCAGTAAGACCCTGTAGACCCTGTAGTAAATATAAAAAAATAAAAATTAAGTAAAATAATAATAATAATAAAGAACCACCAGGTCCCTGGGATGGAGCCAGACCTCAGGCCCGATTTACTACTCTATCCACAGCACAGTGCTAGGCACTTGAGAAGCAGCCAGTAAAAACTTGCTGAAGTGTACCAGTCCATTTCCTGTTATTATCACAAAGCACCTGAGGCTAGATTAATTATAAAGGAAAAGAGTTTGCTTGGCTCACAATTTTGGAGGCCAGAAGTGCCAACAGCACGGTGCTGGCTGTGGCAAGGGGCCCCTGGCTCCATCACACCGTGTAGGGGGTTCACAGCAGAGGCACGTGGGAGAGGAGCGACCATGGGGCAAGACTGGCAGCTGTTCCAGGTCAGGCGTGAGTTTTCGTGACAGTGCTCTTCAGAAACTCAGGCAGATCCCAGGGCACTATGCAGGTCCTTGCTGAGGGCCTTCAGTGGCCTCCCACCAGGCCCCACCTCTTACGGTGCCACACCGAGGACCAACACTGGAACCTAGCCTGGAGAGCACACGCCCACCCCAGCAGTGACTCTCAGAATTAACCAGGCGTTGTTTACCTTTCAGGCTGCCAGGGAGGCTGGGTCTTTCCAGAGAAGCCACACTGCTGAAGCCTGCCCGCAGGCCTGCCCTGCTTGGGCGCCAGAGTGGTGGGATACGCACGGGAGGAAAGGACACCGAGCACCCAGCTTACACACACAGTGGTTTAAGCAGGTCCACACATTCTTTAGCACCCTTTCCATCAGAAAGCAGAGGCTGAGTTCTGTCCCTTTCCACATGTGCCAGCCTTCGTGACAGACTTCTGACGACCAGAATGTGGTAGCCACAAAACTATGCGGCACCCCGATTAGAAAAGGCAACACAACCTCCTCCTGCTCCCCCGTATGCTCAGCCTGGTACCCTGCACCACGCTGTGAGGAACCCGGGGGAAGCCCGGGAGGACCACGGTAGACATTCCAGCCACGGCTCCTTCCACTCACTGCCAAACAGGTAAGTGCGCGAGGCTTCGGATGTCCCAGCCGCAGGCCCCCAGCTATCAGGAGCAGAGCGGAGCCTGGCTGGGGCTGCACAGGTTGAGGGTTCCAAAGCAACAGAAAATGGAAACAAGCCGGAAGAGACTTCTGAGGCCATCAGAGCTTGACTCACCCCTTTCCTCAGATGGGACGATGTACAGAAGACAGAAGTGACTCGGCTCAGGGTGGCCAGGACACGAGCCCAGCTCTCTTCCTAACAAGTCTAGTGCTCCTGACTGAACTCTAGAAGCTGGCGGGACTCTCTTTCCATACCCCTTTCCCTGACCTTTCTCTGCAAAGATGAAGGTCAGCCTGCTGAGGTCGGGGGCATAGAAAGACAGAGTCTGGGATCCTGAGACAGCCTCAAGCAGCTGCCCAGATCTGTCCCCCCACCACCTTCAGAATTATTTTCATGCAAAGAAAACATCCCATGTGCTCCGTGAGAGAGCTTGTTATCTGCCGCCGAATGCATGCCTAACAGATACACCAGCCTTCAAACTGCACTGCCCTCAACGTCCCCTATCTGTTTTGTTACTGTTGCCAAAACCCACTTAACTGAGCTTTATCTACCGGCAGCCACACCCTTCTCTCTGCCAGCTAATGCATCTTAGCCCAAGCTGCCCCTGGTGTCCTGTGTGTCCCCCTCTCAGCCCTGCTGTCACCGAGCTACACCACAGGCTCTGCAGGTGATGTGTGGGAGGATACAGCCCCCAGTGGTGAAAGGCAGCCCCAGTGGAAAGGCGCAGCCGTGTCTGTACAGACCTGAGCACACAGTCAGGCTGGCTGGGGTCTGCCTGGGACCACGGGCTCCGGCCTGCCCAGCCAAGGCTGGGGTGACTGCCATGCAGACCTGAAGAGGTGGGGGCGCCTGCGATTGGCATGAAGGACCCATCGCCTGCGTGGTAAAGCGCATGTCACGCCCACTGTAGCGCTTTAGCTATTCCCAAGCGCGCAGTCCAGCAGCAGCAGGCGTTCACAGCGTCCAGCGACCCCAGCTCCTTCCCCCCCAACCGTTCATCTTCCAGTACTGAAACTCCACCCTCGTGCCACAGTGACCCCGTTATGGTTACAGCCACAGCCAGATGTCCCCGACACCGCATGAGGTCACAGTGGGGGACTCCTCAGGGGTGGCTGGGTCTGGAGTGTGCGATGCTGGGGCCAAGGGCGCTAGCGCAGCCCACTGACCAGGCTGGCACAGCTCTGGGTATAGATGATGCGCAGCCCCTGGGGTGGCGCCACCCAAAGGATGGGTGGCCTGGAAGAGGGGTAAAGGGAGAGGCAGGTGGCGGTGGCTTCACTGCTTTGCTGCCTCCTGCCTGGCCTGCCACACCAGGGACTCTTTCTCAAGCTTCATCCATGTGGAAGCCTGAAGAATTTCCTCACTTTCATGGAGGAAATGGTGTTCCTCTGTCTCCCTGCTGCACTGCATGTACCCATCCATCTGTACGACAACGTGTGGGCGTCTCACGAGCCCAAGCGAGCCACGGCTGCTCCCGCTCACCATGCCCTGTGGGCACTCAGCCCCGAGCACACGCCCTTCCCACCACACAATGGCGCGGAGCAGAGGAGCCCGCAGGCCGCGCAGCCCTGTGTTGTTCGTTTCCCTTCTTGCTTTATCAGGGACCTGCAGTTTTGTGAACAACACTAAAATGATGACATAGGAGAATAAAATTTAAAAGACTCCAAGAAAAAAGAGAGAGAGAAGAAAGAAAGAAAGAAAGAAAGAGGAAAAAAGAAAGAGAGAGAAAGAGAGAAAGAAGAAAGAAAGAGAGGAAGAAAGAAAGAAAGAAAGAAAAGAAAAACCATGAAAGTATTTGGCCATTTTTAAAAGAATTCAGCTCAGCAGACACAAAATTACTGGGTAAGCTGCTGAAACGTTCCCAAACATTCCGAGTTCCCACTCTCACCCTGGCACAGCCCCTTCGGCAGCAGCCCGGGCTGGCACCAGCTCTCTGCAGGCTGCGATCCAAACACACCGCCTGCAGCGACAGTGGGCGAGCTGGCCGCAGCGGGGCCTCGCCGAGCGGCTCTGCGACCCTCGGTCGGTCGCGCCTGGCTGTAAAAAATAATGAAGCGGATGAGTCAGCAGCGGCTCCGCTGCTAGGTGTCCGCGCGAGAGAAGCAGACAGCGCGCTCCCATAAAAACCTGCCCGGGAAGGTCCCGAGCGTTGCGGGCTGCAGCCGCGGGCGGGCCAGCGAGCCCGGGCTTACCCCGCAGGGGAACGCGCAGCCGCGAGGAGGGCGGCGGGGCAGCAGGGTGGGGGCTCCGGGAGACAGGTAATCTGCGGGAGAGGAGATGCCCCAGAACTCTGTGTGATACCGAAAATCCCGGCCCGGTGCCGCTCAGGGGCCGGGGCCGTGCTCAGCAGCCACTACACGCACGATTTAACTCTCCGTTTTAAGTAGATTTGTGTATGGGATGTGAATTGTATCTCAATAAAGCTGCTATAAAAATGAAGCAGAGTTCTGCCACTATTAAAACAATTAAAGCACTTATTTAAAACTCAAAGAAAATTCTAGACCTGGGTGTTCACCTCAGTGAATTCTTTCAGTTAAGAAAAAGCAATACGCAAGTTTAACACAACTGTTTCCAGAGAACAGAAACCAATTCCCGACTTGCTCCATGCGCATGACCCTGACACCAGAACCCAGAACAGGAGACGGGCTCGGACACCTCCCCGCAGAGCAGGCCCAGTCTCCACAAAACGGCAGCAAGTGAGCCCAGCCAAGATTAGCATCCCACCTCCCACCCGGCTGGCCGGCCGGGGCTGCCTGGGAACGCAGGGTGCTTCACATGCTAACGTGGAACTGCACGAGTCGCTGTTACGACAGCTGCGCTAGCAGGAGGAAAGGCACAGCGTGGCCTCACAGAGTCAGAACGCAGCCTGAGGGGTCTGAACATTCCGAGCGCTTCACTGTGTCCTGAGCTCAGTTAGGAAAGCAGGACACCTGCTCGTGCCAACCCCAGCAAGCACTCTCAAGGTCGCTGCCAGGGCAGGGAGCCAAGGAAAGAGACAAAGGCCTAGGAGGGTTGGCAAGGGACAAGGGAAGCTCTATTTATAGACCCAGGACAGAAAAGACACGGAAAATCTAAAAAGCCAATAAACTGCGAGAACTAATAAGCGAATTCGGCAAGGTCACTGGATACAAGAACAATAAGAAGTTACCCACAACCCAGAAAGTGAATTCTACACAGCAGTAAAATGCTATTTAAAATAGCATCACAAGATTAAATTCCTAAGAGTAAGTCCCGTGGGATACTTGAGAACTACAAAGCAATTGCGAGTAGACTCAGACTCAGGAGGGGCACACCCTGGTCACAGATCCGAGGCCTGGGCACTAGATTCAGGTTCAGTGAGTCCCAGCAGGCTTCTTTCAGCTTTGTTTTGTTGTTATTGTTGTTGTTTTATAAACTGGTAAATTGATCATAAAACTTACATGAAGGCAGGCACTTAGACACATAATTAGCTACTGTGGAGGCCGAGGCGGGGGCAGAAAAACTGCAAATTCAAGGCCGGCTTGGGCAACTCAGTGAGACCCTGTCTCAAAAACATAATCTGTGGATGCAACATACTTACTTAGAGTACACACGGCTATGGCTTCAACTCCAAACACCATACAAGTTTAAACACTATTTGGAGGGGCTGGGGAGATGGCTCAGTAGAATATGCACTCGCCTGACAAGCACAAGGTCCTGAGTTCAATCCCTGGTACCACCAAAAATAATACTACTAATAATAAGATAAAAACTTTGGAAATATAAATGTAAACTGCCAAGAATAGTCAGTGGACCCTTAAGAACAAACATGATCTGATCTCGACATTTAGTACGGGTTTTGTTAATTAAAATAATGTGGTGCTGGCGTATGGACAGAAAGGATAGTCCAGAAATAGGCCTAAAATGACTAAAAGACAAAAGACAGAAAGAGCCAAGTGCTGGTGAGGATGCAGGAACTGGAATCTGCTGCTTGCTTGGCGGGACTGCCACCCTCTTTCACAAGCAATTTGGTACTGTTTACTAAAGTTTCACATATCCTATGCCCAGAAATTCCACTGTACGGTATAAACATGACAAAAATAAACACACATCTTTCCTGCAAAACATACACAAGATGGCTCATAACAGTACTACTCAGAATAGCCAAAAATGGATAGTACCCATCCAACAACAGCACACACACACACACACACACACACACACACACACACACACTAAATAAACCAGTGAGCCACCCACAGCTCCACACGGCATTGTGGATGGATCAGACAAACAGCTGAGCCAAAGGCACAGGAGGATCTGGTGGGAGGTCCTGGTCACATGAAGTCTGAAGCAGGCCACTCCGATGGGCACACTGTGACACGGCCGCCAGGGGCACACAGGAGCCTGCCACGTGCTGTTCCTTGACTCGGATGGATCTGTCTTGTTGGTAGAAGCCATCAAGTTTCAAAATGATAATAAGTAGGGCCGGGGAGATAGCTTAGCACCATAAGTGCCTGCCTGGCAAGCGCAAGGTCCTGTGTTTAATCCCTGGTACAAAAAAAAAAAAAAAAAAAAAAAAGGTAATAAGTGTCATTGCCCTTAGCGAGTTCCACTTTGATAAAAATGCTTTGAAGATGAGGCAGGGGGAGGGCCCTGGGATGATGGTGGTGTAGACTAGCTGACTGTCATGCTTCTGTCCACCTCCGGAAGGGCCTGTGCTGGTCCGCTGGTTACCTGACCTCTGACCAGGCTGGACTGGGGAAAAGAACAGGACACACTGGTGTCCGAAGAAACTGGAAAGAAACCAGACTGCACACTGGAAAGGTCGAAAACGAATAGTGTGGAGGAAAATGTGGAAAGTCCACGAGGAAAAAAGCAACTAAAGGGCCAGCGCTGTGGAGGGCACAGGGCAGGGTAGTGGCACTGCGGCACCTTCCGGAGGCGCCTGCGACTGGCAGCTGTGGCCGCATCTTGGTGTGAATTTAAACAGGTCTCGGGCTGGGGAGATGGCTCAGTGGAATACGTGCTTCCCTGGCAAGCGCAAGGACTTGAGTTCAATCCCCAGTTCCGCCCCCCCCCCCAAAAAAACAAACAGGTCTCTACGAGGGCTGGTCCGGGCCACAGAGCCTGCTGGGGTGGATGGCTGTGGACCCACCTCCGCGGGGTCAGCGCCTGTGTGGCCGGGTCGGCGTCCAGGCGTTCAACCCTCTGAGGGCCAAACACACTCAGGAACAACAGTGGCGTCCGCACTGCGCAGACCTTCCATTCCTGCCCCTTCTCTGCACTACCCAGCATACCCGGCAGCACCCCCAGGACGCCCGCCACCTGCCTCGGCCCCCCTAGTGCTGAAAGCTGTGCTTTCGCAAGAAATGGAAATCTCCTGTGAAGTAATAAATAGAGAAGCAGAATAATTTTAAGAAGCATACTTTACATGATTTCATTTTGAGTTCTTTTTTGGAAGGAGCTTGAGGTAGATCTTGTTTTGTTACTGAAGTTTGTGTCAGAGTCCTTGGCCCCAGTGATCCTCCTGCCTCAGCCTTCAGAGCAGCAAGGACCTGTGGCACCACTCCCGGCAGCACACATCATGTATGTATTTTTCAATGTAGGGACATCCTACCAAGAAGACTGGAAAGGGGGCTTCAGTTTTGTAGAGGACTTTTGAGGAGAACATGGGCAGCATTGTTTAGAAATGAAGCCACCCGGATGCTGCAGGGCCTGGGGTGCAGCTGAGGCATCCTAGGGTGGGGCCAGCCAGAAGGAAAGAGCCACCTGTAGCGGGTGGGCACCTGCACCCGGCCTCTGCCCACACACCCGGGGTCGTCTCCTCTTGCTGCCCAGTCTGTCGTGGACTGGACGGCTCAGAAGTGGCTGAAGGCACCAAAGCCCAAGGGCCAGGTCTCCCCGAGCTGATGTGAGCAGGGGTTTTTCTCCTGGGCATCTCCATGGTGAGACCCTCGCCCTTTGGGCCACCCACTCATGCCCTCACCTCCCCATAATTGTGGAGTCTCAAGCCCAGGGACACAACCCTAAAATCACAGGGTGCAGCTGCACCCAGGCTTCTCAGGCCCCAGCCACCTCTCCGCCCCTGTTGCCCTTCCTCCGGCTCCCCTCCCCCCACCTGCATTCCGCTTCTGTGAGCGCCTGCCTCTCTCTCTTTTTTTTTTTTTTTAAAGTCTTTTTTTTAAATTATTTATTTTTATTTATTACATTTATTTATTGTGTGTGTGTGTGTGGCCAGCTCAGCCCACAAGGGGGCGGGGCTGGCTGGCATGTGGTGCTGGGGGATCGAACTGCGGTCCCTGTGCTTTGCCAAGCTTGTTTCAAGTAGGTGCTTTAGACCACTGAGCCATCTCTCCAGCCCCTAGCGCCTGCCTCTCTCAAGCTGCCGCTCTCCTCCGCTAACCCTGCCTGTCAGCTCTGCTGCTGGACCACGCTGCTCCTGGTCTGCTGTCTTGCTCCAGGTCCTCTGCTGGGTCCTGGCCCTCCCTCGGCTCCCTCCTTCCCCGTGCCCTGGACAATGGCAGGGGCCCGGTGATCTGACATCTGCCCTTGAGCTGCCCTTGAGCTGCCCTTGAGCCGCCCTGCAGGCTCCAGATGGCCCCAGGTGTGATTCCTGGCGCCTGGCTCTGCCCTTGCGAGATGGCGCAGGGAGCCAGGTGACGCCGGGGGTGAGGGAGACGGCGTTTCTGCCAGGTCATGCCTACAGCAGAGGCAGTTGTTGCCTTCCTGTTTCCTCTTTCTCTCCCTTTGTTTTTCTTCGTGATAATAGGCACTGAAGCCAGTGCCCACCTGAGCTGGGCCTCCACCTGAGCTGTGCCCCCTGCCCACTGCCTGCAGCCAGGGCCGCACTGGGACCGTCCTGCTTCAGCCTCCCAGCATGCTGGGATTTCAAGGCTGCCGCACTACGTCCAGCTAGGGGCAGGTATTTCTTCCCATCGTGCCCACTTCAGCCAGCCCAAGGCCAGAAGGCGGGCTGAGGGTGACAGCACTGAGCAGGAGCCAGCTCCATTCCTGCAAGGCCCTGGGGACCCAACACTCAGGAGCACAGCGACAAGGAAAGGGGCCGAAGGGCAGAGCATGCTGCGGCTGGAGACACGAGACACAGACGCACAGGTAGCCTCTGCCCGAGCGCTGTCTCTGGGATGCCCAGGTCTACACAGTGCCATGCAGCACGATTTAGCCACCTCGGGGCTGGCACAGCGGGACGGTGACACAAGCTGTGTGTGTGTGCGCGTGTGTGAGTGTATGTTGTCTCCTGCAGGGAATATATTTCCATGGCAACCAGATCTGACACCTCTGATAAGGGACTTTGGCCGGACCACATCAAATGTGTGTGATGTGGC
This sequence comes from Octodon degus, assembly GCF_000260255.1. Classification (NCBI taxonomy): domain Eukaryota; kingdom Metazoa; phylum Chordata; class Mammalia; order Rodentia; family Octodontidae; genus Octodon; species Octodon degus. Next base: position 2,093,939 of record NW_004524605.1, on the reverse strand, counting down.
CCAGGTGCCATCTAAGACCAGCAAGGAGGAGCGAGGTCGCAGGCAACACCTGTGGAAGGATGAGAGCGTGGGCTGATGGCACACACAGCGAGAGGGACCGCAGCGAGTGGCAGGGTCACCCTGTAGGTAGGTGAGTATCTGGCCCTACACAAACTCAGGACAGAGGCGACAGCTGCTGCAGGCTAATTTCTAGATTTCAGTGCCCTTCCTTGGAACCCTCCTCTTCCAGATCTGTTGCCATCGCTTCATAAGTCACAAAAGCACATGTGGAAAGGGAGCCCGAATCAGCATGCTGCTGTGCCCCTCGGCGCCAGCTGGAAGCCGGGGTCTCTGCACAGCAGGCCTCGCCAGCTCTTTGTTAGCTTTTCTTCTGGGCCAGGGTTTGCTAAGCCACTGACCTGCCCATGCTGGGCCCAGGCTGGGATCCGCTTGCCTCAGTCTCTTCTTATTCTGCGTGGGGCTTGTCTTCCCCACCACCCCGCCCTGCCTCCAGGAGCCACAGGCCAACTCAACGGGGACCACAGGCGCCATGGCTGAGGGCTCCCTGTCACGCAGCGGGCTCACAACACCAGGTCCACTAACTCTGCTGGGCAAATGTGAAACGGTCCCCAAAGAGGTGAGATTAAATCAGGCCTCCAAGAATAAACGCCTTTTGGGAAACGTTGGTTTTCACTGACATGTGACTGCCTATCTGGAGCACTCCTTGGTGCCCATGTGACAACGTGACAATGGCACCAAAGTGTCAACACAGCTGCGTCACACATTCACCATCTCCTTGTGGAGAGAACATTCAAAACCATCTCTTCCAGCTATTTTGAGATACGTGGTAAGGCGCTGCTAACTGTAGTCACCCTACTGTCCTACACAGCTGCAGCTCCGCACCCCGTCGCCCTCCAGCCCGGCCTCTGGCAACCGTCAGCCTGCTGCCCTCAAGAGCTCGTCTTCCTCAGGCTTCACCCAAGGGTGGGCACGCGGGACTTCTGTCCTGCCTTATTTCACTTAGTGTCCCCCAGGCTCAGCCCTGTGGCCACAACGACAACAGGATGCTGAGGCGAATCTGGGCAGTGCTCTTGCCCGCTGCTCTTAGCTGCACACACCGCTTGCTTTACCCTTCGCTCACCTGTGCACATGTAGGTTGACAGGGAGAGGCAGCACGCAGGTTCTGGGCAGAGGGGCAGGGGTGGGGTGGGAGGTGTGGAGCAGACTGAGTCATGCAAAGGGGATGGAGGATCTGAGAGATACGAGCCCCAAGAGTGAGCCAGGAATTCACCTGAGAAACACAACAGGGACTGTGGAGACCCACAGAGGCCGCGGGGACCCCCTGGAGGCTCCCTTCCAAGGAAGACCTGGAAGGGACGAGGGCTGATGCGGGTCTGAGGAGACAGGAAGGGCCCGGCCGGCACAGGGAGGTAAGGACAGACCATCTGGGGAGAAAGGAGAGGGCGAGAGGCAGCCAAGAATGGACAGCAGAGGTTCTCAGGGTGAGAGTGAAGCAGGCCAGGACTAGGCCAGGCCTCACACCCAGACAAGACAGTGTTGTCTCCCAGGGGCTCTGTGAGGTATGCAGGGACAGACGAACATCGTTTAGCTGGTGAACCTTGAAGTATAATTCAGGGGACACTAACTGGGAGATGGCTCCATGGAACAGCCAGGCGCATCCAAGGCAGAGGAGCCCACCACCAACAGCCTGGGGCTCCAAACATGCCACTGCAGACAGCCTCGGGTCTCGGGCTGGACAAGGTGGCTCTGCTCCTCCAGCCTCAGGATGGGAGTGGCAGCACTGGCCCAGCCGCAGACCTCGACTATGCCAGCCTCCATAATGAGTCCATTCAGAAAAGTTGTATCTCCTACTCCTGAGCTCAAGTGATCCTCCTGCCTCAGCCTCCCATGTACCTGAAACTACAGATGTATGTCACCACGTGTGACTTGGTCCCCAACTTATGATGACTTGAGTTTTCCATACTACAATGTACAAAGGCATGGCACAGAGACTAGAAACCATACACCAAATTTTGAATTTTGATTTTCTCCTGAAGTAGTACAGTACTTTTTAACTCCTAGGCTATGACCCCCAAATGTCTTGGACATCGCAAAATGGTGACTGGGGGCAAACTCCTGCAGGGTGAGAGGCAGTCATTGCCTCACGGCCTTTGACTTCAGTGCCACCATGCAAAGCCCAGGTGTAACTCAGACTTTAGTGGCCCGTGGGCCTGGGTGTCCGTAGCTCCAGGGTTTGCTGGCAACCTCTTCTGTCCCTGTGCGATTTTCCTTGGCTATGACTCAGGTTAGGAGCAGATGCCACATGCTACTCTGAGCCATCCCTCGGGAAGGCAGCTCCACCTCGAACCTCCCCTGGCACACAGGACGCACACTCAGCAAGCTGTGGGCCAGAGCTGTGGACACCTCAGGGAGGACAGCTGCGCCTCTCACCCCACAGGCAGCGCAGCGCAAGGGTCAAGAAAGCTGAGCCAAGCTGGTCTCATTCCCCCACAGCACAGGGAAGCTTCTGCTGACCGAAGGTGAACCAGTCGGTGGCAGTCGATGCTGAGCACGCAGGGACGTGTTTCGAGGGATGCACTTCACAATGGGTATTTTACCCTTCACGTTGTCACCATGACCTCCCAAAACTGACAAAAGAACCACCTAATTCCAGAACCATCTAGAAAATTCTTAGGGGAAAACTTTCCTTTTAGCAGGAGAGGAGAAACAAAAATACCAGAATGGATGGTTAACACTGTGTGTCTGCTCTTGGTCCAAACTTTTATGTGCTTTCCAGCAATTTTAAAACATGTATGTACTTACAAAAATGATCCTTTTCTTTTAAATTCCAGTATTTCTATAGAATTTTAAAAATATAATGGGCTCCCTCTGGTGGTCACAAGAAATCTCAAAAGTCAGAACACGGGTTTTAAGATCTTCATTTACGAGCCATGATGCATTTGATAATTAATAGATGCAGAGCAGCTACACTATGCCTGAAGAGAAGACTTCTAATTATTTTTTTCCGCTCATCAGTGGGTTCACAAATTGGTTCCTAGGGCCACTGCCCTAAACCACGCTCACCAGGGTCCCTTTCAAACGGGCTCTTCTTTGGGGATTCGATGGGCCCATGGCGTCGCTTCCCCTGGCACACACGGGGTCTGTGCCGCCCCCACCCCGTCTGTCCCGTTGTGAGTTGTGTCAACCACAGGGCCTGTGCCTGCCACGCCGTGCCCTGCTACGGGGCTCACGACCCTTAGCGGGGCTCTCCAGCTTGCCACTCAGCAGACATCTGTGAGCCCGCATCTGTGTGCCTGGCACTGTCTCGGCCCAGGTGCTGCCACAGTGAGCAGGGGGATGGCGTCTGTGCTGTAGGCCTGGCTGGGATGGCGGCTGTCCACATCCTGCCCTCCTGGTGTCTCAGAGCCCTGCTTGCCAGCACAGCTCCCCTCAGGCCCCAGCAGGGCATCCTGTGGGGTGCAGCCCCAGCCCCTCCAAGCCCTGGACTTGCCCTCCCCCGCAGCCATGCAAGCCAGCCTGGTCCTACCGCTCGCTTGGCTCCTCTTGCCTCTGCTGAGGATGTCAGGCTTGGGGATGGGCGTCCCCACCGCTGGCTCCCCTGTCCTCAGCCACTTCTTCCACAGGAAGACCTGGCCCTCCCCACCCAGTTGACCTGCAGGCTTGTCCCTGCTTTTAATTTCTGCGAGACTTTTGATTTAGGGTTTGTCCTGTCCTCACTCTGTGGCAGTCCCTGCGCCTGTGCCACCTCTCCCAGCCCTGGGCTGCAGTCACCTCTCCAGTCCTGGTCAGCGAGTCCCACAGGACCAGCACCAGATGGGTTACAGAGACGGTGGATGGGTGAGCGAGTTGGGGGCAAGCGTCCAAGCACGGTGGAGCGGCAGGCCGAGCCCGCTCCTCGGAAGGTTCAGGGGTGGGGGGCACAAAAACAAAAAATCAGCACACAGACTGAAACATCAGACACAAACTTTTTCTTTCAACTGGTACGTAACGAGACACCTGCCTTCTAGGCTTTTCCATTTTGCCATAAACTCAAGTCAGCTGGAGCAGAACACTTGTTTTTTTTTAAGTATCATTTTAAAAATTCTACGAAGAACTCAAAAAAGAATTTATTTACTTATTGAGGTACTAGGAATTGAACCCAGACCCTTCACACTAAGCCATATCCACAGCCCTTTTAAAATGCTTTTTATTTTGAGGCCAGGTCTTGCTAAGTGACTGAGTTGCCCTGGCTGATGTCAAATCTGGGACCCTCCCACCTCACTTTCCCCAGCGCTGGCGTTGCAGCTAGGAGTGCTGGCCCTGCCCCACACGCACTCCGCAGTCAGCAGCCGCAGCGAGCAGGCCAGTCCCAGTGGCTTTCCGCTTTTCTCCGCTCTGTGACACTTTCCCCAGGCCCTGGGCGCAGAGCACCGGCCGCAGCGCCTTTGCGAGCACCTGAGGTTCTCCTGGGTGGAGCGGGCACCCTACTCAGCCTCCAGGTGCTGCCTCAGCCCTGAGACTCCCCGCGCTGTGGCTCTGCTCTTCAAGCACACAGCCTGGAAGGTGCACGGGGCCCCGGATGGCAAAAGGCACAGAGGGAGGTGGAGAACCACCTCGCCCTTCTGGGACATTCCTAACCAGTCCAGGGAAGGTTGAGCGCTGTGAGCACCCAGTGTGGGGGACAAAAGCCCCCAGCTGGGTGTGCAGCCGGCAGCCTGCATGGGCTGCGCGATTCCCTGTGCCCCAGCCTGTCCCTCCTGGGTCTGCACTGTGTCACCTACGTCCCAGGCGGTGATGTGAGGAAAGTCCGCCCAGCCTCTGTTCTTCTCTTCCAGAATGTTCCCAGTCGCCTGCCACTCTGCCCTCCTCTCTTGACCCTGCAGCTCCAGCTGAGGACTGGAGCTGGCGCTGAGAGCACAGCTCACCCTGGGAAGCAGCGCCGTGCTGTCTGCATGTCAACCCGCTCTGGCCTCTGCAGCCCCCGGGTGGTACTCCTAGAAACGCCAACCCACGGTGGGAACTGTGGGGCACAGCAAAGGCAGGTAACCCAACCGCTGTCACAGGTCGGTCAGTGATAGAAGCCTAGCCAGGTCGCCTGAATACGAGCCACATCCGTCGCTCGCTGCCTCTAGGAGAAATCCACAAAGGGATGAGAAGGACCTCGCGTGCTTTGGTCAGCCCTGGAGTCGGTCGAGGATCCCCAGCAAGGACAGCCCGGCCAGCCGTCCCTGGAGCAGGACTGAGCTGGTCATCCGTGGTTTGTGGTTTCCTAGTGTCTCTGCTTTTCTTCTTCTCAGAATAGCCAAACAGCCGCCCAGTTTTCCTGGGGGCAGCCGCTCCTCCCCACCATATTTCTAGTGGCGCCGAGCGTCCCCAGCTGCTGCCTCTCGGGCTCCCCACATGATCATCCGCCCTCCTGGGGAGTCACACATCCCAGGCTCTGGGCACAGCCACCGCTCAGGGCTGGTGCCCGCTGCATGCCAAGCAGATCAGGGCCAGTTCTGGAGATTGTTTTTATCATAGTGCCTTTAACTATAAAGGGCAGGTGGCCCACATGCTGTGATGATTTGACTTCAAAGTTTTCAGTGTTACAGTGGTGTGAAGGCGTCACGCACTCGTGGAAGACACTCTCAGCCCTTTCCCGGGCTCGTGCCACCCAGTATGGCCATCTGTGCTCAGGAGGAGTGAACCGTGCTCTCCAGGTGCTGGGCTTGGGCCTGGGTGTGCATTTCACGCATACCCAGACGCACCCGAGGGCGACCCCGCGACCTTCGGTGTGTCGGCCCAAGCGCGCGCAAGCTCCCCACGCCCCATTTCTAGCCCTGTCTCACCTGTCCAAGCCCATGAAACCTGCGTTAGTGTGCTAGGAGCTGCCAAGGAAAAGGACCACGGGCCGGGCGACCTCAACAACAGAAACGTACTTTTTCTCCCACCGAGGAGGGCAGAAGCCCCACTAAGGTGGCAGCATGTTGGTCCCCCGGGAGGCTGTCCTGGCCCATGGGTGGCCATCGTCTGCCGGTGTGTGCCTGCTGTGTCCAGCTCCCTTCTGGTGAGGCCGCCCTGGCAGCCCCACTCACTTTCCCGAGGCACCACAGGTCAGGACTTCAACAGGGAGAGGCAAGGGGGCGGTTCAGCCCCCAGGGCCCCCACACCCCTGTGCTGAGATGGTGGGAAAGGAGGACGACTGCTCTGCTGGGGTGGGGAGTGGGTGTGACGTGCCTGGTGCTGTGGGGTCCCCTTCCCCAAGTAGAGCTCACCCAAGGGAATGCCACCTGCAGAGGATGCAGAGAGGTCAAGGGGGCAGAGCCTCTGAACCCAGACGCAGCCGAGGCGGCTCCATCGCCAAGTTGTACAATCCGGTGAGTCTCCTGTGTTGTTTATTCATGCAGGATGACCACAGTATTGACTGATGTTCTGATGCTCGTAGCTCTGGGATCACTAAACCCAAGCCCTCCGCACGAGCAGCTGCTTCCTAGGGCACACAGAGGAGCTGCCAGGATTCGAATCCAGGCCTCTGGGGCTTGGAGGTGCTGGCTCTGAGCACATATCCCAAGCGGGCAGAACATGGTCGAGGCCCAAGCAGGGCTGGCATTGTCTGCAGGGCTGGCCTGGGTCAAGCTGCTGGCTTCCCTCACAGCCCAGCGCTCCTTGCGGTCTAGCCAGCAGCCCGCTCCCATGCGCTCTTATCACATGACTGTCACGGTGTCACAGGCCTTGGGTTGGAGGCACCTGTGCAACTGCAAAGCACATGAGCCCCAGAGCTGACAGCTCAGCTGGGTGGAAAAAAGCCTTGAAGGGTTTCTCTGAGTAGAAGGAGGAGAGTGGCAGGGGTCCGTTACAGGCCACGTTTACCTAACTCGTACCACAGTGCCTGCTGCGCTTGCTCAGTTCTCTGCTAGTCACAGTCACCGTCTTCCTGCGCTGAGAGCCTATGCTCAGCTTTACTGTGGATGTGGCCGAGGAGGAGAATACCGCACCTCAGGTTGGGCAGCGCCATAGCTTCAGGCCTCCGCTGGGCTTCTTAGAAAGGGCCCTGGATGGGGGGGGTCACTGTTGTGCATCCGCAAGGGCCCCATTTCCCATTTCTGCACAAGGTCACACTCAGAATACTAGGGACCAGGGCTGGGACCTGTCTTTGGGGACCAACCTCACCCTGCTATACCATCTTCTGGATCAGTGGTGGTGAACCTACAGCACGTGTGCCACAGCAGGTTGTCTGGCGTCACCGAAAGCTTTAAAAGGCTTGCCACTGCCACTCCAGATTCAGGATGTAAGCGCAAGGCTCCCCTGCTCTCCTGAGGCCAGCACTGCTGGTGCCCCCATCACGGACGTGGACCAGGCCCAGGCCATGTCCCCACTCGAGGCATGCTGCGCTGCCTGTCTCAGAGCTCCCTGCAGGCCCATTTCACAATGGGCAGCACACACAGAAGAACCAGCCCCTTCTCTGGCTTCTCTTATCTGCCCATTGCCTGCTAGGACCTGACAAGGGTTACACTGTCTCCCTGACCGTGGGAAGGAAATGTGGCCCGGGACCCTGCGGGTATCTCAGATCAGAGGGGGCCCCAAGCTGCAGAGGGTGGTCCCCTCCTTCAGGCTCCAAGTCTGCCAGACTTTTTGATCAGAGCCGGCCAGAGCGGGCGCAAGTTCAGGCTCCTGGGGCTGCAGATAGCCTGTTTCCCACAAGGGCAGCCGGGCCCACCCCTGGGGCTTTTGTGGATAAAAGGCTCCAGTGTCAGGAGCTGAAGAACCCAATGTGTGCATGACAGGAAAGAAATGGCAGGCACAGACACTGTGGGCAGAGGACCCCGCTGAGGCCACTGCAATGCACCCCTGGCCACCACCCCTGGAAGACAGTGACATCCTGAGCAGAAGTCCCCGAGACAAGAGCAACAGTTCTGCTGCTGCTCCCCGCTGGGCAGGATTCCATCCCACACGCTCTCAGCAGGACAGGGTTTCCACCCTAGTGCTGATCATAATCCCAAAAGACAGTCCTGGAATCCACAATCCCAGCCTTAAGATCCCCACAGAGCAAACTCTGAAAGTCTGAAGCTCAAAATCCCTTGTAAGATTGAAATTCTAAAAGCCATAACTCTTGAAACCACAATCCCCACTGAAGAATAAAAAAGAATGTTCCATAAGAGGGGTAGAAAGCAGAATTCTGGGGGTGCCACAGGATAGCCGACAAATCATTCACTTGTGCCGAGCCAAAGGCTCCTGCCGACTTTGTCCCCTGCTGTCACAAGATATTTGGTGGTGAATATCTCAGCCTGCTCAGGTTAAGGATCTGACTGTCAAGGAAGGGGGATTTCTTGTATTTACGACTAAACCTACTCTAGGAAAACTAGGCTCCACTTGGACTGATGGGTGTGGGGTCCCCACTTGGGCCCAGCCCACCAACCCATGGTCTCCCTGGGACCTTTGGAGCCCCTCCCGTGGTCCAGGGCTCCCACTGCCCCCCAACTCCAAAAGGGAAGGCAGGCCACAAGGTTGTCTGGGTCATTAGCTAAAAATGACCTCAAAAAGGCCTACAGGGCCCACTCCAGTATGGTCACCACTGCTGAGAGGAGCCCTCATTGACGGGAACGCAGGCCCCGAATTCTGCCTAGCTCTGCCTTCTTCAGGAGTGGCACGCGCCTCCCACCTCCCCCTCCCACCTGTCATCTGTCCTTGGTACTTCTGAAGCTTCTATCAGCAAAACACAGGAAGAAATCTCCTTCACACGGTCAGCCCAGTCACAGCTACAAACAGAAAGAGCCGGAACCAAGTACAACTCTGGGTACTTCATTCTGCTCACAAATTCACAATTCCAGAGTGCTGCTGCGTGGCCTTTTCCTCCTAGTAACATCTCAGAGGCTTCGAAAGGCTCGTGTGCACGCAACCACGGAGCCCTCTCCCACCGCGGGACCCCCTGCGGAGGTCCTACACCTGGCGAGGCTGGGAGGGCCACAGGAGTCGGGCTTCTGGGCCAGCAGCGTGGCCAGCAGGCCCGACAGTGAGGACACATGACACTGCTTGGCTCTCGTGCTCTTTGAACCAGCACCAAGAAGCCAGCCACTCTCACTGTCACTGTATGCCGCGCATCCTAGACAAGCGTCACTGGAACCCTGCAGACACCGGGGAACGTGGACGTTCTCCATCCTGACCGTGCTAAGTTCCCTGAGCACAGAACCCAAGACCTGATCAGGATCTGCATGCAAGCACATGGATCAAGTATCAGCAAAATCCACATTTTATTCATGTCCTTCCTGGTCTATACCAACAAACCAAAAGAAACATGACAACTGGAATAATCCAGACAGCGCTTCCATTCCTTTCCTCTGCCTCTACCAAACAACACCAGCACAAGTGGAGAAGGCCTGCATTTTCCAGGATGTCCACTCCCTTGCCTGGGCGTGGCCCCAGGCAGTGTCTCCTGCAGATGCTGGATCCTATGGGTCACTTGAGGAGGCCGGGGAGACAGCTCAGCGCTTAAGTGCCTGCCTGGCAAGTGCAAGGTCCAGAGTTCAATCCCTGGTACTGCCCCACCCCCCCAAAAAATCCACCACGGATCGTTTGTTTTTTCTCCAGCATTAAGTGAGAGGGACAGGTGGCTGCTGCTCTCCTGCCACCTAAGCCTTTACTCCAAGTCCTCTCTGATGCCGCCTCAGTTCTTCCATAGAGGCCCCCAGGCAAACAAGGCAGACTCTTTAACAAACAAAGCAACCGGAGAAGGTGCAGTCCCAGGACAGTCCTGGGGTCCAACTGCCTAAGACCCCGGAGGACCTCCTCACCCTCCTCACCGTGGGTGTCCTGAGCGGTCCTGACCGCCACAGAAAGACCAGGTCCAGCGATCAGGAGCCCAGAGGGCCTCCTCCACCTACCTGGGGGACAGACGCACTCCGATGGGGCTTCCCGGGCAGTCCGCAGCTTGGCCAGTCCATCCAGTTTCTGGACCGAGAGGGAAGGAAAAAGAAAGGGGTGAGTTTTGGAGTAGCAGCGTGCAGAGGCAGAGCCAGCAACAGCCAGGTATCTGATCCGCAGCAGCAGGGGTATTTTCCAGAGCATTTCCCAGAAAGTCATTATATTCGATGGGTGATTTTATGAGGGGAAGAGCCAAAGCTAACACTGAACAACTGCTGATAAACCCTTGAGGAGAAGGCGCCAGTTTCCTGTTTTGTTAGAAGTTGTTCAAGGCAACTCTAGGCTCACCACAGCAGAACGGCACCCTGCGACCCACGGAGGCCGACATGGCCACGCTGTACCCGTGAGAGGGGAGTGGAAGGGTGGCGGTCGCCGCCCTCTGGGCTCCCACGATGTCCCATCCACGCCCCCACAGCTGCAGCCCCTGCCCGAGTCCCAGGATGTGGGAGTCCCTTCCGCTTCGGAAGATGCAAGGTCTGTGCATGTGTGCGTGCGTACGTGCGTGTGTGCGTGCGTGTGTATGTGCGCACGCACGACAGTTCCGTTCAGTACAATTTAACAAGAGCCTACAACTACTGAAGAAGTAGAGTTGAAGGTCACGGCCGCGCCACAGTGGACTCAGGCCAAGCCCGCGGCCTGGTCTGCCCCTCCGGGCATCTCCGGCCGCGGTGCTGAGGTCCGAGCCCAGGGCCTCCTGTTGCTAAGCGCACCCTGGACACGGAGCTACAGCCCAGTCCCAGGGTGACTTCCGGGGCCCCAATCCCTTAAAGAAGGAATACGCGCTTGGGAAAAGGAAGAAATTAGTTTCAAATCCCCAAATCCAGGCTTAAAGGAGTAAAGTGATCGGTCCATTGTCCCGGACGTGTTCCTGACAAGAGTCACGCAGCGCTAGCCTTTCCCGTTTTGCGTGCTAGAGGCGAAGGCACAGTCTTGCGCACCCCCAAACCCCAGGAAGTCGTGTTCAGGTACTGTTCGCAGGAGGGGAAGGGGCCTGGTCCTGAACACTGGCAACCATTCTCTGCTGACCAAACGTTACTCAGGCTTCTGCCCAACTGGGCACTTCCTGCTAAGATCCAGAAAGGCCAAGGACCCTGCGGGTCAGCGCAGCAAGACTGTCCGGATCTCCCGCCGCCCTCGAGGGGCGTCCCAGACCGCCGCAGCAGCCGCCCTGCCAGTGCGGTCGGTCCGGCGCCCGCAGCCGTGCTCCTGGGCTTAGCGTGGAGCCGCTCTCTCCGCGCACCGCACAGCCCCAACCCGTCGCCCGTCCTGAGCGAAGTGTGCCTCACACGGCTCGCACAAGGAGCCGTGAGGAATTTTCCCGTCGGGACCACTGAGGCTGGGATTCTGCGGAGGACAGACCCCTAGTCAGGCCTCCTCCGCTTCTGGTGAGAGCAGCCCCGAATCAGGAACCGGAAGCCAAGAACCGAACCCGGGTTCTCCCGGCCGCCTGCAGCAAGCAGTAAGAGAGAAACCGGGTGAACAGGCTGGTTCTGGACACCCCCCAGGACAGAGCTTGCTGACCCTGGCTGCACGGGCTTCACCCTCAGCCCGCCGTGCAGGCCCCCGAGGCCTCGGTTTTCCCCGAAGCAGAACCGGGCAGGACCTTTAGACCTCAGGTTCTCGCTTCCATGTGGAACCTGGACCAGCCACTTCAGCTCCACCCTGAGCGCTCACCTAGCTCAAGTGAGCCTGTGAGCAGCTTGGGGCCCCTCACCTCACCCTGCAGAGGCCCCTGCTGCTGCCAGGGGCTCCTGGGGAGACTCCCACCTCTACAGCAGAGCCTCCCCAGCCCACCCTCCTCCATGCTGTATTCCCAGAGTGCAAAATGCTCGCAGAATGCAAGGGAGCCGGCCCTCTCTGCAGCACGAGGCTCTGTCTGCCTTTATCACCGCCCCAGGATGCGGAGGACTGCTCTTGTTCATTTCTTTTTTCAAAAAAACAAAAGCACTGAATGCTGAGAACAATTAGCTTTCCGCGACAGCCCTCTCATGGCTGGCCTCCCCTCTGAGGGGCAGGGGCTTATCGAAGGCTGGTAGGCAACACAATGACTTTAACGCTCCATGTCGCTGCGGGCCTACCCGGGCCACTGGTGAGAGAAGATTAGGGTTAAGGCTACCCGGTGGGGTCCTGCGACGGAGCCGGCACTGTTTCTTCTCTTCTGGATCAGCAGTGAGTCCCCACCTGCCTTCCCCAGTCCCTGCCCTCCCCCACGCCCTCCTTTTGCCGCCACCTGACACTCAGTGCCGTGAACTCACCCCAAGTGATGTGTCAGCCTTAGAAACCCCTCCCGCAATCCTTACGCCATGCTTTGTTTTTAAATTCTAAGCACCTATTCTTTTGTGTCGAGGTTTGTAAAAATGATTTAAAAGCCTCACTTTTTGACATTCAGTTATCTGGCAACGCTCGGAGCATCTGCAAACAACAGGGTCCTGCTCTGCACATGCAAACAAGTCCTCTTCCAAAGTAAATAAAAGATGACTTTCTGCCTAAAGATGAGTGCCTTTTGGGGGCGCTGCCACCTAGAAGCCCCAGGAGTGGAGCTGGATGAGGGGAGGGACCAGCACTGGGGGACACGGTCCGGCAGTGCCCTTGGCACTGAGCCCTGGAGCATCAGCTCAGACACCTGGCCAGATGTCTGATCATATCCTCAGCTGCTCTCAGTTGGAGGAGGAGGAGGAGGAGGAGGAGGAGGAGGAGGAAAAGGAAGAGGAGGAGGAGGAGGAGGAAAAGGAAGAGGAGGAGGACAAGAAGGAGGAGAAGGAGGAAGAGGAGGAAAAGGAAGAGGAGGAGGACAAGGAGGAGGAGAAGGAGGAAGAGGAGGAAAAGGAAGAGGAGAAGGACAAGGAGGAGGAGAAGGAGGAGGAGGAGGAAGAGGAGGAGGAGGGGGAGGAGGAGGAAGAGGAAGAGGAGGAAGACAAGGAGGAGGAGGAAGAGGAGGAAGAGGAGGAAGTGGAAGAGGAGGACAAGGAGGAGGAGGAAGAGGAGGACAAGGAGGAGGAGGAAGAAGAGGAGGACAAGGAGGAGGAGGAAGAGGAGGAAGAGGAAGAGGAGGACAAGGAGGAGGAGGAGGAAGAGGAGGAGGACAAGGAGGAGGAGGAAGAGGAAGAGGAGGACAAGGAGGAGGAGGAAAAAGAGGAGGAGGAGGAAGAGGAGGAGGAGGAGAGAAGAGGGAAAGAAGAGAAAGGAGCGGAGAAAGGAGAGGAAGAGGCAGGAGTGAGGGGCCCAACTGCGTGGGAGCTGAGGCAGCGGACAGTGACATACTGAGACCTGCCCCTGTAAAAAAAGAAAGAAAGAAAGAAAAACAAGCAAATGAATTCTGTAAAAGCTTGCAAATAATGCCCTAAGTAAACACCTCGGCTTTTAGCTGAAACTCCTACTCTGGGGACTCTGTTCCAAGGAATCAGACAGGAGCAGAAAGGGCCGCCCCTCAAGAAGCTGCTCCTGCAGAACAGCGTGCTGATGAATGAAGGGTGGGGCCCAGGGTGGAAGCGTCACATGGGGACAGCTGGATGAAGACCAGACCGCGACAAGCATCACGTTTACGATGCAATAAATAAAATGACTGTGTGTACTGGAAGATAAGGGATGGAAGGGACTCCCAAGACAAAACCCAGGTGGCACTGAGATTAGGGCCAAGAACTTCTTTAGAAGTACTGTGTTTTGTAGAATTGTCAAAAACAAACCAAAAATCCTTAGACTCTCTGCTTAGAAGTGGAGGCCCAAACATGCAGCCCTGAACTCTGTCTGCCAGGGCATCTCGGACTAAAGGCAGACTGGCTCCTGGACAGCCGGTCCCGGGTCCGCCTCGCAAAAGCACACACTCCACAGAAGCCAGAGGAAAAGCTGCCGGAAGCACACCCCAAGCCCTCTGCCCCTCCTACCCACAGGAGGGGGCCTCACATACACGTCCCCCAGCTGCAGGGCCCAAGCAGGCAGTGTTTCCTGCCTCTTAAGCATTCCCTTGTTCTACCCGCCATGATGACAAACATCACTAAAGTACTGCGATCAGGATTGCTGATCATGTACGCGGCAGGCACAGTGCCGACCGCTGTAATCTCGCCCAGCCCTCCCAGTAGCCATGTTGGAGCTGCTATTGTTCCCATTTACAGGTTGGAAAGTTGAGGCTTAGGGAAGCCTCAGGGCTGGATTCAAATCCTGGTATCGACTGACTCCAATTACAAAGCAAGATGACCTCTGCTTACAATAACGTTCACTCGTACAAAGAAGCCCTGAAAGTTGCTATCAAAAGCCAGGTGACAAAAAACTATCCAGAAATCAGGCCAGCGGTTGTGAAAGGCTGGGAGAGCATGGGGCCTGGCGTTCAGGGGTTGCACGGGGAGGTCTCAGGGCGACAGGGACGTGGTATGTGTGCACTGGCTGAGGGACACCGAGTGCGTGTTGTCAGAACCCCTAGGGCTGCACATGAGAAAGTGCACCATTAGCGGATTCTGGTGAAAATACAAGATCACGCGGGATGCCAGGATGCCTGACACAGAAAGAAGACACAGCGGGAGGCTACCGTGTCAAAACCGCCCATCAGCGCCCCAGTTACTGTGGGGCCTACATTCCAAGATCCCCAGCGAAACTGCAGGTATTACCAACGCCAGGCAGACTACGCTTCTCCTATACATTCGTATATACCTATGATAAAGTTTCACTTATGAATAAGGCACAGAAAGAGATGAACAAAAATCACTAATAAAGTAGAAGCACTGGGACGATGTCCTGTAGTGAGCTGTCTTCATGTGTGTGCTCTGTGTAAACATCTAAGTGTCCTGTGCCTGCCCCTCCTGTGACGATACAATGCCTACCTGAGGAGAGTGACGGAGGCGCCGTGACAGTGTCGAGCTGTCCTGCGGCCCTGCAGAGGGAGGGTCATCTTCGCAGACGACCCTGTAATGCCACAGGGTAGATGCAGACCACAGAGAAGTGAGCCACATCCCGGCGAGACAGACTGAGCAGGACGGTAAGAGATTCGCCCGTCCAGAGCAGGGTGCAAGATGAAAGCTACGAGCAGTTTTCGCTGGAGATCCCAGAGCGAGGCTGGCCACGGGAGGCTGGAGGCAGCACCGACACTACAGACGGGGCTGCTGCGGGCGCGGCCTCCCTGAAGAGAGTGCGGCTAACCTAAGTTACTGCACGACTTGTGTTTCAGTTGAAATTTATGGGCTTGAAGACGAAAGGAATTGTACATAAATAGTGTGCTGCAGCAGGTAGAGCTGTTCCCTACACAGCTACAGATCAGAATTTTTGAAAGTAATATCAAGTAAGTATATAAAGCGGGGGTAGCAAGAACAAGATTTATCACTGACCATGAAGGCAATTATAAGTAAGGAAGCGGGGAAGGCTGGCATGCGCCTGTGGTATCAGGTCAGAGCCAGAGACATTGTACGAGGTCACGTGTATGCACACAGAGAGAAACATGCAGAATGACAGCAGATATGTGCAGGTAAAAGTTAATGTGTACGAGTGTCAGGCCGGGAAGTCAGCTCAGTGGCTTAAACGCCTGCCTGGCAAGTGCCAGCTCCTGAGTCTGATCCCTGGTGTCTGTCTGCCAAGAAGGCCTGCAAACATGGGTACCCAAATATAACAAGCCCACCCAGCACACGGATCTTGGATTCTAATCCCATTCTTCAGGACAGGACCAGGGCTTCTTATAGACGTGGCTAATTCTAGGGCTAAGGCAGGAAGCGTAAAAAATGGATTCCCTTGTAGTACCAGCAAAAACAAAGGAATTGTTGAACAATGAGAAGGAACCAGTGTGAAAGCTCGGAACGGCCAGCACTAAAACAACACAAGCAACAAAATAAACAACATAGGCTGGGCCATAACCCAAGGAATGCATTAAATATTCAGGAGCCAAGGGTAGTAAATGAGAATAGACAGCGCTTCTTACAGAACAATTCCAAATAGTATGTGCTTTCGCCCACCTTGAAGTGGAGCTAGGTTCACCTTTCTCTGACGCACTTCCAAAGCACAGAGAGGAAAACAGTAACTCTACACAGAGGAATCTGGCGGACACTACTGCTGGGTGTGGCTTTGCAACATCCCCCAAAAGACTCTGCCCCGAGGTGGCATTACTGGGACATGTTGGACCTTTGGGAGGGGGGCAGGTGCAAGGTCTTAGGTGGCATGGGGGCAGGCCCCTGAGAGGGCCGTGGGACCCTCTGCCAGGCCACCACAGCCTGAGAAGCTGCCTCTGCCGTGTATTCCTGCTACAACGTGCTGCCTCGCCACAGGCCGAAAAGTAGATGGGGAAAATGACTATGGGCTGAACCTTCGAAACCAAGTCGCTATAAGCTTTTCCTCCTTGCAAGCTGATTATCTGCAGTTACTTTGTTACAGTCATGGAAAGTGGCTAGCATATGACTTTAACCAACTGATGAAGGCCCAGGCATAAGTCACGTGACACCATGGACCCCCCCATGATGCCATGAAAATGGTGGTGCCCCGCCACGATACTCTTCTGCATCGGTCAGACCCAGCCTAAGCATGGGAGCCCCAGACTGCCCCACCGAGGGGCAGGAACCCAGCCGCCCCGTCTCAAAGGTGTAATCAGAAAAGTAGAGACTGAGAGACCGCAAGGGTGAGGCGATGAAGGGGACAGAACAGTGGAGTCCTGGAGTAGGAAATGGACAGGACAGGCAAAGACTGAGAAATCGGATTGAACATTTAGAGTCCAGTTAAAAAAAAAAGTTAGCACACTCCCGGTCACTTCCCCACCAGCTAACACAGAGCTCTGTTATCTTTTTCAACAGCTTACTGTTTTCTTCCTGTTTACTGAGGTTAAATTTACAGAACATGAAATTAAACTTTTTTTTTTTTTTTTTTTTTTGGCAGAACCAGGGATTGAACTCAGGCCCTTGCGCTTGCCAGGGAAGTGCTCATTCTACTGAGCCAGCTCCTGAAACATTTTAAAAAGAACAATTCAGTACCATGAAGTAGATTCAGGATGGTGTGCAACTACTCGATGTCTAGTACATTAAGCATCCAAAAGGAAGCCCTGTACCCACAGTCACCCAGCAGCTTGTGGTGACCACCAACCGTGGCGGCGGTGGTGGCTGCTGCTGTGGACGTACCCGCAGGGGCCTGTCACGTGAGCACACCTGCCCAGCTGCGCTCTCTCCTGTCTGGCATCTCTCACTTGACCCGGTGCAGTCGCGTGCTCTGCCCTCCCGGGGGACGAGACAGGCTACATTACTGTGCCTGCCGCTTGTCTGCCGGTGACATCGAGGCTCCCCTCTGCCTTTGCATTCTGTAAATAATGCTTCTGTGAACCTGCTTATCTGCAGACCTAATTCCACACCTTTGGGGTCTATACCTAGGAGAGGAACTGCTGGTCATATGGTCATTTCTGACTTAATTTTCTGAGGGTCAAAATTTTATCCAGGTTGGCTGAGCCACTTTACATTCCTGCCAGAGACAGTGAGTACATTCTTAGAGTAAAAACAAAATCACCATAAAATAATATGTTATGTGAGACCAGCAAGAGTTTCATTAAAAGGGTGATCAAAATGCGCAATGTATGTTTAAATTAAAAAGTTGGTTTTTTTTTTTTTTTTTTTTTTGTCTTTTTGAGACAGGGTCTCGTAGGCAGCTCAGGCTGGCCTTGAGCTCACTTTGTGGGCCAGGCTGGACTTGAAGTCCTAGCGATCCTCCAGCCTCAGCCTCCTAGTGCTGGGATTATGGATGTGCACCATCATGCCAGGCAAATTTTTAAATTTTATGACAGTAAATTGTCATTAATCTCCCTCAAAATAGCCCACCCTCATCTCATACATTCTTGCCATTGTCTGAAATAGTTCTGGAAGTCCTGTTTTGTCTTTACAAGGCATGATCAAAAAGTGCGGTGACCACATGCCACACACACACACACAGAGAAAGGCAGGCTCGTGAGGTGCCACAGCGTGTCCCCCCCCCCCGCGTCCTCTGGCTCTGGCATGAGTGACCTCTGGCTCCTCCCCGAAGTCAGAATGACCATGACAGCTAAGGGCAGATGCTAGTGAAGCCAGGACCAAGGCAGCCACGCCAGTGCAGCGAAAGACCCCGCGAAGAGGACTTCCGGAACTGCTCCAAAAAGATTCTGATGAAAATGCAGCCATTGGCTGTTACTTATGGCGCTGCCACTTGCGCCCCGCATTCGCCGGCTGCGCCGAGAGTCCGCACCGCCTGCCCTGAAGGTCTGTGCAGATGCTCTTCCGACACCTGCGCAGGACGTGCCGCCTAACCCCTTATTCTCAGTGTCTCCCCCGCAAAGCAGCATACAACTGACTGCATTTCTAAGCAACCTAACTGGACATAGCAAAGCTCAGGAATATTTATAGAAATAAAAGAATCTTGCCACCCAACAGAAATTACCAAAAGGAAATGAGGCCTTGTAATAAGCCAAAAAATCAACTGAAGAGCCAAGATGCCAAAGACATTAAAAGTAGCACAGAAAACCTGAAAGTAGCTTTGTCCGAGCTGTCTACGTTCAAACTGACGAGCGGGGTACATGGACCTAACTTGAAATTCTAGAGGCAAGAGCACCGCGTCTGAGATGAAAAACTACGCTCGGGTGACCACTGGCAGGTCAGCCCGGAGCAAGGAAAGTCAGTGACCAGAAGATAGCAATAGAAAGTGTCCAGGTAAGCACAGAAAGGATTTTTCAAAAGAGAAGAGGCTCGGTGAATTGTGGAACCTTGAGTGGCCTAACTACACGGAACTGGAGCTGCCAGAGGGAATGAGAGAGTAGAACAGGAAAACTATTCCAAACGAAAGGCCAGTGATGTTTCCAGCCAGGCTTGGTGGCTCACGTGTGCAACCCTAGCTGCTTGGGAGGCTGAGGCAGGCGGATCACAACGTCAAAGCCAGCCTGGGTGATTCAGCAAGAAGCTGTCGTAAAATGGGGTTAGGGATGTAGTTCAATCCCAGGTACTGTCATGCAAAGAAAACATTTCCAGACTGATAATAACTTTAGACACTTAGATCCAACAATCACAACGAGACGCAAACAGAAGAAGGAATAAGGAACTGGCAGCAGGATGGGTCATAATCTGAAGGCTTAAAACTAATGACAAAAAAGAACCTTAAAGCAGAGGGGGGAAGACATATGAAAACTGGAACATAGAAATGATGCAGACTTTGAGCAGCAATTGAACAGTCTCTTCAAAGGTTCATCGTGCGGCTCCGAGCCGCTGGGTGCATCTGCTTGCAGGTTCTCTGCAAGAACAGTGGATGCGGGAGCCGCAGCAGGACGGCACACGCGGGCCGTAGCACCCGCATTCGTGATGGACAGCGGACGCCTTCCAAGTGCCCAGCGATGGCTCACAGGGAGGCAAATGCACGTGCTCACGTGGTGATACGATGCCGGCCACGTGCTAAGGCACAGACGTGGCCATCTGCATAAAGAACATGCCAAAGGGCCAAATAGCCTCCCGGGGTCCCCCCTGAGTGAAACCAGCCTGCGCGGCAGGCGCCTCGCCCTGCGTCAAGGCTCTGACCTCGGCAGGCCTCGGAAGACAGACTCGAGAAACGCAGGCATCACTGTCTGCAGCTGGGACGGGCCTGCGCTGATGTCCTCCTTGTGGGCGTCTCCCATTCCTGGCTGCAAGCCTCGATGTAGGACAAGGATGAAGGAGGAGCAGGGGTCCTCTGGAGGGAAGGCTCCTTCGCTCTGGCTGTTCAGGGTGAGCGGGGCAGGAGCAGGGAGGAAGGAGCCGGGCAGCTCCACAGGGCCAGCCAGCTGTCCTGGGAAGGACAGTCACATGGTGGGCACAGAGACACAGTGACACAGCTCCCCAGAAGAGGAAGCTGAGGCTTAGAAAGAGCCCACGAATCGTCCCAGGACACTGGCCAGCCTTGCGGCGGCTCCACACCCAAACCCATGGCTCCCAGGTCTCTGGCTCCCAGCGCAAGCCGCACAGCCAGTGGGGAGCTCTCCAGGAAACGTGGGTGGGCAGCCTTCTACGGCGCGATCCCGAACCACGTGGCCCTCATGCTGCTGGTTCCCTGACAACTTCCCTGGGAGTGCATTCACACACACACACACACCACATTGCACACCTCGTGTGCACGTCTTCGTGCACACAGAAATGTGCACACACACCCCAACTCACACACATGCCTGCACTGACGCACACTAGCACATGCATACATTCACACTCACTCATGAGCATGTACGCACACCCACTCACGCATACATGTGTTCACACATCTGCAGACAAGCGCATGCGCACACACATGCACACCACCAGCTCACACCTGCCCACGCCCTCAGCCCATTGTGAGAATTTGTCCCTCTTCTGACTACACCAAACGCAGCCCAGGCCCACAAAAACAGCACAGTTCAACTAAATGAGCAGACCCTGCTTTCTCTGCACTGTGCTTCTCCCTGGAGAAACAAAGCTGAGTAGATTTCATTTAAACTATCTTTTAAAAATGCAGAATGTATCCTAATTGCTTTATGATTTATTTCACAACTCAAACTTGGAAACAAATTCATCTTTGGAAGTTCACACTGCCGTTTGAAAGTACCCCCCCCACCACCAATTTCATGGTGGCACCAGGAGGGACATTTCCTCGGCCTCCAGCGCAGCCCAAGCAGCTGTCCACGCCTCCAGCGCTTGGCGATCACCAGCCTCCCGAGGTGCTGTGCCACACTGCATACCCGCAAAACCAGACTATCTCATTAATGAAGTCAAATGTATTAGATGTGGGTGTGCCCTTTCACAACAAGAAATCCACATGATTACTTTCATGAATAGTTAGACTTTTATTTTGGTCATAAATATGAAATTTTTAATTAAGTGAATTTTAATCAAATTTTGATCAAATGAATGACCCCAAATGTGGGCTAGGAGCCAAGTCCTCTTTCACCAACCAAACGCGTCTCCCTGCCCATTTGCTCCGAGGCTGGAGGTACATTACTATCTTTTTGCATCTGCTTGGCTGTACGGGAAGGCAGGATCCCCACGTGGAAGGACCTCGAGGCCGCCCGTGACCACACAAGGGCCCTCATCCCTGGCAGATTCGGACTGAGGCAGCAGTCCGAGTGTGCGGGCCGAGGGCTCCGACGGTCAAGCGACTCGCTCCTGCAGAAACTGCGTGAGGAAACTCCCAGAGCCCCTCCCTGGCATCCGGCGCACTGAGGCTTAGAAACGCAGTGCCCACATCGCGTGGCTGGGAGGTGATGGGCAGGGAGCTGCGACTGCTGCCACCTTCCCTGCCACCTGTGCCACCTGCACGCTCCTGCCCCTCAGAGCCACATCGCCGCACTCCTCGGGACTCCGCCCAGGGGGCGGGAAGGATGGGGGCGCAGCGGTCAGGCGCCCGGGCTGCCGTCAGCAGGGGCCGCACTGGGTGAGGGGGTGCAGCGCGGTGGCCCCTGAGCTCTGTCCTCAGCACCCAAGAGGGCTTCAGACGTCCCCCACGCTCTAGGAGCGCGCTGCCCGGGTTTCCTTGCAGCTCCATCTGGGAGGGTCTGTTTCGCTCAGTGGCTCACGCTAAATTCTCCAATACATTTCCAGACATGACGAGGCTGTCTCCTGCGCACTGTCAACAGCTCAAGATTAATCCTGACTCTACACATGGAGAAAGTCCAGGGCGGCAAGAGCTGGGGGCTAAAAAAGAAAAAAAGAGCTGGAGGTTGTGTGTGGCCTCCAAGAAACTTCACATTTAGTTACATTCATTCAAAATAATTAGAAGTCGTGGTGTGGGCCAGGCACGGTGCCCGGCGCTGCTCCAAGCAGGTCGCGAAAGGTCTCAGCGTCAAACCTCCAATACAGCCGGATTCTGAGATGAAATCCTCAGATTTCCCAAACCATGCAATAAAACTTTCTTTCTCTGTCATCGCTTTCGCCGATGACAAAGCCAACTGAAAGACAAATGATCTACTCTCCCTGTCTTCAGACTTGTAGCAAGACTTCCCAATAGTGTGACGGCTGGCCTCCAACATCACAGGAGAGAAATGAACACACCACAGGCCACCTGAATGTCTACCGCTGAAACAAGAAGCAAAGCCCTGGCTGGGCGGCGGCTCCACGGTGTAGCCTCACCCGGCCTGTGAGCCCTGAACTCAGCCCCAGTCCAGCCCCAAGCAGGCAGGCAAAGATGCCAGAGCCCTAAACACCTGCTTCTTGCAGTGATTCTACATTCCACAAGATAGTGGAAGTAGGAAACTTTCCCCCCAGAACTGTGGCCTGTGCAGCCAGCTGGGCTAATAGAACTCTGACGGGGCGTCTGTGCCATGGTGCCCTCGCTGGGTTCAAAGCTGGGCTGAGCCAGGCCCGACCGCCCACCCCGCGAACCCTGCTGCCCTGGTCCCTATCTCCAGCACCACTGCCTCCAAAGAGTCAGCCTCGCCATGCTTTAGCAAATGTCCTTGACTCACACTTCCTGTTTACCAAGTGTCACACAATCCTTGTTTTCTGCAGCGGCTATTCCATCCAGGCCTGGTGCCCAGGACAAGAGTGAGTACGAGCTTGTCTCGCATCCAGAGAACTGAGGGGTCAGACACGCAACCTTGGCCAGCAGAAGTGGCCTCTGACTCCTCCCCTACACTCCGTGGTATATTTCTCTTCAAAACACACAACCTCCAGAACTTACTGCGGCAGACAGTGCCCCCCAAGCTGTGCCGACCCCCTTCCTAGCCATGAGCATCTCATTGTTTCAGGTCCCTGGGCTTCAAGGTACCCCACAGAGTCTACAAATGGGCCACAGAGAAGTAGGGTCTCCTCTTCCTGAGAATGCTCCCTGAGAAGCTGATGAAATGGGACAAAGAAACATGGGTCCCCAGGGCAAGTGGCCCTAACTCAGGCACGAGCACACAGCCCCAGGCTGGACAGGAAACCCGCCCAGGGAGGGGGCCACGCTTGCCTTTTGATGCTCTTCCAAGGCCCCCTGCAGCCCCGAAGAGCCCGGGTGTGCGCTGCGTGGCTTGGGCGAGTCACCATCTGCATCTTGGTGGAGAATGGGGACCATGACAACCCAGCACTGTGGGGTCACAGAGCATTCGCTCAGGGGTTAAAGACCAGAAGCTGCTGATGTGCCCTGGCCACGCACAGATGTGCAAGTGGTATGGCTCGCCCTGTTCTATGGTGATGTTAACTACCTTCAAGAGGTAGAGCCCAAAGGCAGGTCCTGAGGTCGCTCGCAGAGGGGTGAAGGCAACTCGAGGGACCTCTGAGCCAGTTCTCCTGAGAGGATCACTGTAAAGAAGCCCTCTCTGCTCCCATTGCCTGTCTCACCAGTGTCTCGTCTGTTGGGCCCACTCTGACAGACCAAGCTGTCTGTCTTGATGCTCAGAGCCCTCACAGAGCTGGTGCCATGCTGTCAGACTTTCCAGAACTATGAATTCAATAAGCTGTTGTATTTACAAGTGACCCGGACTCAGCTATTTTGTTATAGTAACAGGAAACAGAGTAACATGATTGCAAAGAAGAGAACTTTGCCAGAGACCTTCCCAAACACATCAACTTTCCCTTCAACTATGGCTGGAGGCAGAACTGGGCAAACATAGTGGGGCCTAAGAAAGACAGAATTTTAGGGCTGCAGAGGATTCCCGGTGCAGGGGGCTGGGGAAACAGCAGCACTGAAGAAGAGCGTGGTGAGGAAGGCGGTGGCCAGCCGCACCCACCCCATCTCCGGGGCAGCAGGAGCCGGGTTCTGGGGCATCTGGCTAGCGTGGCTGGCTGCACCCCGGTAGTTGTACCCAGCTTTATTCCCTAACAAAGTTTCAATTCTGTCCCAGTGCAATGTGCCCGGCCTGGAGGAGGAGTCAAGACTGGCCAAAGCGTGCGTTGGCAGCTCCATCACTCTTGCCAATGAGAAGCAATGGCGACCATGTGACCTATCCTGGCGGGCGGCTAAAGGGAAATTCTGCCAAAAGATGTTGGAAAAGTTTCTCTACTGATTTTAATAAAAGAGAATAGTCCTAAAGAAGATAGCTCTTTTTCCTGCTACCTTCCCTTCCCCAGCTAGTCCACATGAAGATGCAAGGACGGCGCTTCAGCAGAAAGGGCCAGAGAGCGATGAAGCCAAGTCACTCACATAGCCAAATCCTCTGTCTGTCTTTCAGGCTCTTCTTTTTAGGCAAGAAAACTCAGTGACAGTCAACATTTAAACAACCAGGTATTCCATCACAGCTACCAAAAGCATATTTAGAGGGTGTATTAATCAGTATTCTGTAACTATAACTACATAGCTGAGGCAGGATACTTTATAAAGAAAAGCTTATTTAGCTCAATTTTGGAGGCTGAAAGTCCGGGATTGTGTGGCTTCACTGTTTTGGCCTCTGGTTAGGGCCTAATGCCAAATGGCACTGTAGTGGGAACAAATGACACAGAGGGATTATGCTGCAAAACAGGAAGCCAGAGTGGGATTGGGGATCCACAGTCCTCTACTGACCTAAGGACTTTAATGCCATTAAGGCACATCGTCAGTTGAGTTCAAGACCTTGCAGTAGGCGGGCCCCTTATTAA
>NW_004524605.1:2065986-2069501 GCF_000260255.1 Octodon degus | reverse complement strand
CACACGGAACTTGGGGACAAACTCCAACTACATTCAAGCCCTGCACTAACCAGGTCTTTCCTGTACACGAGCTGACTCGCTCAGCCCCACACGTGTGGGTCAAGAGTACCACGTTCAGGTGCAAGAGGCTGAGGGTCAGGAAGAGGAAGTTGGCACGACAGCTAGTGAGCAGCAGGGACCCGGCTCTTGCCAGCCGATGGGAAGCCGCGGGCGGCATCTGCCCACCCCTCTGCCTCGTGTTAAGAATTCACTCAGCCTCCAGAGCCCACATCCAGGAGCCACATCTCCACCCTTCAGAGCCGACGCAGAAATGTCCAACTCAAGAACCCCAAAAAGCGTTTTTGAAACAGACGCGTTGAGCCAACCAGCGGTCACCAGTTCTAAACCAGAACAGTGTTCTAAGTGTGCAGCTGTCACCATTAAGCTCTCCCAAACTGCTGCCCGCCTTTTGAAAAAGCTTTTTTGAGGCAAGAAAAGGATAGAGAAAGTAAGTCTGCCTGCCAGGAAGTAATTGGAGGGAACATTTTTTAGTTCCCCCCCCCCAGGAGCCAGGAACTGTCAAAGAACCAAAATATAGCCATACTGTACAGGATTTAAAAATAGGTATCTTTATTAAAATGGACACAGCATAGTCCTGATAAGTAGATAAACTATATCAGAGGCTGAAAAAGCTGTGTTTAAGCTTGCTTTGACAGTAAATTAATCAATGTACATAGTTGACAATAGGAAGTAAAGCCTCTGAGTTTCACCGCAAGTCACACTGATTGGTCCAGACAGCGAGAGGCTAAGGGCAACAGTGAGTCCGCTGGAGGCCAGCAACCTCTCCTTGAACACTACTAACCATTTCTTTAATGCTTGCCTTGCATTTTTTTGCTGCACTGTGAAAGCAGGCCTTCCCTCCACAACCTAAGCTTTCGTAACCCTGTAACAAGAGGCACGACTAGGGAGGGCTTGATTAGACAACCTACATAAGGCACTTTCAAAAGGAAACTATCAGAGGTTTCTGTCCCAGTGCAATGTGCACTGAATATTTTCAGATCCCTCTGAAGATACTGTCATTAATGGCCCTTGCCCAGAAATCTTGTTTTCATTTTCTAAAAACTATTTCTTCCCTCTGTACCATGGGAAAGGTCCTTAACAATTATGAGATAACAGGAAATATTCCTTCTTTATGGCTTCTATAGCTTCACAATCAGGCACATCAGCTGGACCGAGAAAAACGTACGGCCCGCTCTGTTCCCAAGGCAATCGGGGGCATGGGTCCCGGGTTAACAGTGGCTTTGCTGGCTTATTTTTTCCTGACATTGAGGTTGTTGGCAAGGATTTCCTTTCTTAGCTTGGACATGGCGCCTGCCGCCTGCCGCCTGCTGCCTGCTGCCTCTGCCTCTCCCAGAGCTAGTCTGCTGGTCAGCACAGGAGCGCCATCACCCACCCTCACCAGCACCAGGAGCCAAATCTGAGAGCCGAAAAGCACGGCAAGCACACACACGCTCTGTCCTCAAGAGGCTTCCGGCTCGGCATTTGCTGTCTTATCTTAAAGCCCTTTCCCAGCTCCCCTCAAGCACTGTCCACTCCTCCACTTGTCCCAGCCAGGGGACTCTTGTCACCAAGCTGCGTTTCCCACCAGTGACAACTGCACGGGAGCCAGTACCAGGTCCTGAGTGGAGTCCTGGGGGAGAGGTGCGCGGTGCCACGCGTGTCCACACAGGCCACCTGTGACTGGCCACCTGAGAGGGAAACGGGGGCTGCCAGTCGAGCACAGCGCGCCCGGATACACCAACGTGCTGCAAGGCAGAGCGGACCCTCCAGTGGGGCTCTCAGGCCGGACGCTTCCTCTCTGCTTTTCCAACCAGGAGCGAAGAGGGGGAGGAGAGGAGAAGAGAGGGGAGGAGAGGAAACAAGCAGGAGGAGGAGGAGGAGAAAGAGGAAGACAAGAGGAGCGGGGAACGGGCACAAGCCGGAAGAGAGGAAGAAGAGAAGGAAAGCAAAGAAGGAGGGCGAGGAGGGAGCGGCGGCCGCGCACAAGCCCGTCTCCAACACCGCAGGCACACTCCGCTCAAGCGCTTCCCCTCGCACCCGCCGCCCGCCCGAGACACCAGCGCGTGAGCTCCTTGTAAGAAGGTGTTAGCAGGGCTTCTGACGGACTCCACTGGAGTTCGTGGTTTATTTTCACTCACTCAGAGGGCCTCTGCTAGAAAGAACTGCGGTAGCTGCAGCACTCACAGGCAGGGCCTTCCCGGCCCTGAGGAAATGAGTTCACTGCGCATCTGTAGGAGGTGGCGAAGGGCGAGGGCGGCCCCCAGACCATCAGAGGGCTGCCCGCTGGGCTGGGGGCGCTGAAGTCTCCAGGCCCCTCCAGGGGCTAAAGGGCGAATCAGTGTAGGAAGTGGCCACCAAGCCCAGACCAAGGAGAACGGACGGGAAGGTTGGCTTCAGTGGACTAAGGATGAGGTGAGCGGACAAGCCCAGCCCCATCTCCTTCCAGTCCCCCAGGCTGCAAATGCATTCAGCCATAGCCCTCAGCTCAACGTTTATCCACGTGACGCTGGAGGGAAGCCTGCCCGCGTGCCAAGCGCCCCACCACGGAGTCCTCATAACTCAATATATGAATAAAGAGCAAGCCTGGCGCTGTCTGGGGAACAGGGGTGACACCTGCCCACCCTCACCTCTGCCAGGGAGCACCACTTCACCCTCCACTTCCCCGAGGATGCACCCGGGCACTCTCATGGGCAGCCACCTACCAAGGGAGGAGGATGGCTCTGGTAGCACCAGGGGACCAGGGCACGGCACCAGGGTACAGCGGAGGACTGCTATTCAGAAGGGTGAGCCTCGGCCGGTGACCGAGAGGTGAAGGCTTGGCACTCCACCTGGGCTCCTGCTAGGATACAGCAAGCTACCCGCTCGGGCTGCATAGCGCCCCTCCGAGGCTGTGGGATTTTCACGAAGGGAGGAAGCAACTTGGGATATGCTGCACCCCACGGACCAGATGGCATCCCTTGAAACCGGGGTCCAGGAGTCTGGCCCGGAGGTTTCTCCTCCCCACCCCGCCAAGCTCCCCAGGGCCCCTCAGGTGGGTCTGCGCCTCAGCCTGCTGCAGCCCTGCGCTTCCAGGGTGAGGCTGCTTCCGAACTTTCCTGGAAACCGAGGGCTGATGAGTGACCTACACGGGCCTTGTCCTGTGTGTGGCTGCCGGCCGCTGCGGTCGGGCCGGAGTGGAGAGCCAGCCGGGCTCCGGGTGGTAAGCAGTGCCGGAGCGCAGCACCCGCAGCGAGGCTGGGGGCTGAGCTCTCTCAGCCTGATGACCCGGTCCAGTCCGCCCGGCTCGCTGTCCAGGGGAGGCGCGGCCCGGCCCGGCCCACGCGGGGAGTGAGGCCACACTGTGCCCGCGGCCAGGCGCCTCCACTACCCCGGCCACGGGAGCAGCTGCGACCCCCCTCGGGATGGCGGCGCCCGCCCCGCGCTCACCTCCCGCAGCAGGCGCTCCAGGTGCGGCTCGGCCCAGGCGGCCAGCGCGT
>NW_004524605.1:2032044-2065786 GCF_000260255.1 Octodon degus | reverse complement strand
GCGCCCCGGCCCTCGTCGCGGGGCCCGCGGGGCTGCTCTTGCGCGCGTGGCCGCCTCCGCCCGGGCGCTCCGCCGGGCTCATGTCTCTGGAGGCTCGCGAGGGCGCGGAGGGTTGGAGCGCAGCAGGACGCAGGCGAAAGCGAGGGACGCGGGGCCGGCCTCCGGGCGGCAGCGGACAGCGCTGCGGCGCACGCCCCCTGGCCGGCAGCTCCTCGCAGCCAGCTCCGCGCGGCGGCCACTGCGGGCAGTTTCCTCTATGCAAATCACCCCGCCAGAAACGGAGCCGGGCCCACCCAGGGGAGGAGCAGCCGCCCGTGGGGAGGGGCCAGAGTGCCGAGCTCGCGCGCCCGAGCCGGCGGGGAAGTCCTTGGCGCCTCTGCAGCCCGGGGCCGGGCGCCTTCGTGCCTTGGGGCTAACGCGCCTTGCAGCAACTTTCCCTGCGCTTTTAGGTACGGTAACAGTTCAGCGGCGCGAGCGCTGCAAACTTAGCGGTAGGACCTCGCCGGTGCAGCGGCGCCCTCTGGCGGCCGAGGGCGACCTCAGCGCCACGCGGAGGCTGCAGCACCGCTAGCCGCAGACACCCCAGAAAAGCTTCTTTAGGCCGACGGAGACTTGGTACAGCTGCAGAAAAGGTGCTGCAGTCTTTGTGGAGCCTCCCGAGTTGGTTCTGTGGTGGAAACACAACCTGGCCAAAAATAATTGCATATTTCCAAGACTCGCCACGTCTGACCTGCGCCGAGACTGCGTCAAAGTGCAGAGGGAAACTCGTGTTTGCAGGAGTGGCCGAAACATGAGGGCAGGGAGGCTGAGGACAGCCTCGCCCTGCCAGGCGCGTCCATGTCCTCAAGTGGGCACCGAGGTACTTGCACTAGCTCCGGTAATTTGCAGTTAAAAACAAATCGCTAGCTCCGGCTTTGTAATTTGGGCAGGCCACAATCCTTCAGCAAAAGGCCCATTCTAGCTTCCTGCATGGCTTGTAGTTTACTTAACTTCTGTAGTGAACTACCTCTAAATACTACAGAGCCCGACAGCTACCGCGGCCGCGGCTCCCGAGTTCCAATTCGAGGCGGGGGCACTGCCCCGCACCACCCTGCACTGCCCCGCCGCACCGCGCCTCTGCACCTCTGCGCCTCTGCACCTCTGCACCTCTGCAGCTGTGGCCTCAGCTAAACCGTTCAAGTTAGGTGGTTGGCAGCCACGGCCATGCTCCAACCTGGTGCTTTAGTGTTTAACCACTAACTGAAAAGTACTGGCCAAGCAAACCTGAAGGCTTACTCTGAAGAGGCCAGAACCATATTCCGAATTAATGCTCTTACATAAACATGTTAACGGCCACCAGTATGTTACACATGACCTGTGCGTCACAGCCTCGGCGAACCCAGCCCGCCACCGAGTGGGCCTCCGCCTCCCCCCGTGTGGACTCCAGGCTCCGCCCTCCTCCTCCAGGTCGCAACCCCTAAGTTGACACAGGGAATGCGGGCCATGAACAGGGAGGCACGCTGGGCTGTCTGCAGAGGATGCCACTGCCATCCCCAGCTGAATGTGCAGGGGCGAGCTGTTCCGGGAGCCCTGAGCAAGTTTCAAGCTCTGAGGTTGCTCAGCAGCAGCTGTGGCTTGCTCAAAGGCACCTTTGAGTGCCTTTGAGCACTTCGGCCAAACCTCGGCTT
This sequence comes from Octodon degus, assembly GCF_000260255.1. Taxonomy (NCBI): domain Eukaryota; kingdom Metazoa; phylum Chordata; class Mammalia; order Rodentia; family Octodontidae; genus Octodon; species Octodon degus. Next base: position 2,064,119 of record NW_004524605.1, on the reverse strand, counting down.
GGGAGGGAGCTGGAGGGGTGAAAACTCACTTCTCTCCTTCGGCACCTCGCCTGTGGGACTCTTGCTAACGCAGGGCAGGCAGGGAGCTTGGCCCACCGAGGGACAGGGAACTGACACAGGGCGCAGTGCAGCTAGCATCACGCAGGTGGCACCAGATATGGGCGTGCCACTTACCAAGGTCAACCTGGCTCCTGCTGCCTCTCACTGGATAGCCTGCTGCAACCTCCATGAACCTTTGTTATGCACAAGGACTTAACAATGTAAAGCACACAGAAGTGGCCACCTGGACCAGGGCCAGTGGCTTGACCCTCATAGGTATTCTAGGGGCTTCTTCCCTTTCTGCTGATCATCCGCCAGCACCCTTATCCTTGTGGAATGTGCAAACCACAGTACAGAATCCCACAGTACAGCATCCAATCTGGGGACCCAGTTATACCAGCAGCAGCAGCAGCCACAGCAGCCAGGCAGATCCTGGGGCTGCTTTTGAAGGCACAGACACACCAGAGGCGATCTCTGAAGGGACACAGTGCCATCTTCCAGGTCAGCGTCACTGAACCAGGGACTTCTTTGTGACAGTATCCTTCACAAAGAACATCTGGTCCAGGAACCACAAGAATGACCACTGCCCAGGACCCACAGGGGACTTTATGCCTCCTGTCCTTGGAGTGCTATTAGTTCTCTAAGTAGAGTACAGAGCAAAGGGCCGACTGAGGACCAGCCGCGGCAGGGCCCACTCTGAGCCCTGTACAGGGCTGGGGGGTTGAGGCGGCACCCTTGTTGGCCCGACTGACACTGTCAGCAGGAACTGCTAGGCTGCAATGGGGGTGGGAAGAACATACCAGGCACCCATACTCCCTTGCCTCACTGAATCTGGAACACAACTGTGCAGGAACCAAACAAAGCCTGATGGTGGACACTCTTCAGGGTAAGAGGCATTACAAGTATATTATAAAAGTAGGAATTATTTGGGTCAGATGGGGTACCACTGATAATGAAAATGTTCAGTCTACTATACAAGACTGAGCATACTTTGTGAGTTAACAGAAAAAAAATAAAAATTAAGCTATATGGTTTTAAGGAACAAGCTTCAAATACATGGGAAATTGTTCTCAGGCTTCCTGAAGGAAGTGTCTTGACTCCAACATCGGGCCCACAAATAGCTCAGTGTAACTGAGGCCATTCAGACCTGAAGTTTTCAGTTTCAAAGATGGAGTTATTGACAGAGATTTACTCTACCTGAACCAGTTAACTAGACAGACTACATGAAAGTTTCTCAGATGCTAGACATCACGAACAACAGTGTCCCTTGAGAGGAGTGCTTTCCCCTGGTCCAAGGGAAGGATTGGTCAGAAGTGGAGAGCGAGTGCAGGTGGAGGCAGCCCAGCGGGAGGAGCTGTGTTTGGGAAGAGGCCTGGAGGAGATGGTGGCCCCGGGCGAGATGCGCATGTGGACCCTGCAGGGACCCACAGGTGCTGAGCAGCTCTGTGAAGAAATGACCTGGGCCGGGAAGCAAGCACCCGAAAGAGAGCTTCTAACCTTGCCGCTCACCCAAGGCCAAGGAGAGTTCTCTGGCCTGCCAGTGTGGGCACCGTGGTAATTCAGAGGACTTTTGACTTACATGGTAGTGGGGGAAAAATTATGCCACACTGCCTAACAAAGTGTAAAACCAAAACTTAAAAAGGTAGAATTCAGTAATGACATGCTATCACATAACGGAAGCACGTAAGAATACAGAAATGCCTGGTACCCAGGAAGGTAAGATAAATGGTACAGAGCGCTGTGCCAGGGATGTAAAACAGCAAGATGTGACCAAAATCAGCGGAAAAGGGCTGGTGGTATAGCTCAGCGGACTAAGTGCTTGCTTAAGGAAGCAAAGGGGCCAGGGTTCGATCCCTGGTGCCGGCTGCTGCGCTGGCCCCACTCTCGGGCGTGCTGAGCCTGCGAAGGGAGTCCAGGTGCGGTGGTGCATGCCTATAATCCCAGCCACGGGGAAGGAGAAACCAGGAGGATAAACCAAACTGGGAGTGAGATACAGAATGAGTAGCCACAGATACCTGAATGTTAACTACTCCACATATTCAAGGAGCTACAGGAATGACTAAGCATGCTACACAGAGATGTGAATGAGATTTTTTAAGATCAAAAAGCAAAATTCCACGTTAAGTTAGTAACAGCATTTTGAGATTTAAAAAAAAATGTGACAATTCCGTAACTAGCAAAAAATATTAGAATCCCTAAGGACGAGGACTGAAAAATAAATGATGGCTACAACTTCTTTTCCAGATTTAATAAGAAACTGTAAACTTAAAATTCAAGAATTTCAAGAAACCCAGACCTAAAAAACTTGAAGATGACCACAAGGACACAGTATGTGTACCTGGAAATGTGTGACAGCAAACAACAAAACCTAAAACTACAGAGAAGAACACACAGAAACAAAGGTGAGACTTCTTACTGAAAACACCGGAGACAGGAAGGAAGCAGCATACTTGTCCACCTAGAACGCTCACCCAGAAGAAAACCCAAGCCTGGAGAGTCCCAGATCTGCCTGAACACTTCATCCTCATCTGAGCCACAAGAGAAAGAAATGTGAAGGAAGGAATCCAGGCAGAAAGAAAACCACACCAGCTGGAAATACGAATCTATACAAAGAAGCTGATGAGCACAGGAAATTTTAATTACACTATCTGGGCATCACAACACTTTTGCCTTTATTATTTAAATCTTACTAAAAGAAAATCAGTGGCTTAGAACAAAAACACCAATGTATTAAGTGCAATGTACGACAATCACAGCACAAAGGCCAGGAGTGGAGCACGGCAGGTTACTGCAGTGAGTCTCACCCTCCGAAGTGACCGAGCATCAGTTAAGGACATACGGTAGTAGGGATGACAGCAGAAATGGAAGTCACTGCCAAATATACTGAGAAGTTATTGGTAGCAAATCACCAAAAGCAATCAAATGAAGTCACGAAAGAAAACACAAAATAAGGCAGGAAGAGAACAACACAAATGGGACAAAGAAAAAACAGCAAGACAGCAGCTCAAGACCTCATCCATACCACTGAATACAGAACACATGAATAGAAAGTGATACAATGGGCTAGCACTAAAAGAGACAAATCTGTTTGTATTCAACTCACTGCTTCTCTGTAGCTAAAGTAAAGTGACAGGAAAATAAACTTTCAGGCTATACTCCATTAGAAGGAACAATCAAGAACTGATGTAAGTTATTTCATTTAATCTTCACGGTGCCCTCAAGAAATTAGGTATTCCTTTTCCAGTTCACAGATAAGGGGACTGCAAAGAACACAGGCTGGGAATGTGTACCCAGGGAGGGCCCACCTGCGACCTGCAAGGTGTGGCCACAGGATGCTTGTAGGGACAGTCCGTTAGGGACACTGGAAACTTTCATTCTATTAACTTTTTAACTTTTTTTTTTTTTTTTTGCTCCGAATGCCTTCAAGGCAGGTTTGGCTGGCTTGAGCTGTGGGGATCGAACCACAGCAACCTGAGCCTGACTGCTTTGTTGAAGCAGCCACTTAAAGAGCTGAGCTAAGGGGCAGGCCCCCACCTTTTTAATTCTTTAATTGGATCTTTATTTCACTTTTTTTTTTTTCTTTCAAATTTCACTTCATTTATCCCTTTCTCACCCCAATTTTTACTATTATGTCTTAGGCCTGAGCTACTGCTTTCTGTGCCTTTATCGCTAAACCCTTCTCTACCGCTAATGGTAGTATAGTTATGCTGCTAGGTTTCCCTGTCAGTATCTGGCCTTTGTGCATCACTGTAGCTCTCCCCTCTATTCTGAAGGGTGGTGTAATTATAGCCTTTACTGTTCTTACAGTATGTCAATACCCAGCTTACCTTTGACTCTATTATTACTGACAATTTCTACTGTTAATGGCAGCACAACTGCTGGTTTCAACTCTATGCTACCATCTGGTTTGTCTTTATCATCAACATAACAGATCTATTTTCCTCTGAATGGTTACTGAGTCCCAGAAGGTTTGACAACTAAGACAGTCCTCAAATACAACATTTAGCTGAAAAGGGTTTGTATAAACCCCAAAACCTAACCAAACTCAATGACACTTCATCACAGGGAGACATCTACAGATCTCCACAGTAGTGACAAGAGATTTCCTATTCTATTTTCCACCTGGAACACAAAAACACAACTATGAGAAAGCAACAGGATGCACCCCCAAATCCTTTACTCACAAAATGCTGATTAACATACCTGAGAAGTTGTAGGCAAACAACTCAAAACCTGAATGGGCAAAATGCTTGAAGAGACTGAGAAACACAACAAATTCATAAGATGAACAGCAAGCTTAAAGAATTAGACAAAAGACTTTTACTAATAAAATATTCAACAAGACTGGGCAATGGTGCAGGCCTGTGATCCCACCACTTGAGAAGCTGATACCGATCACCAAGAGTTCAAGGCCAGCCTGAACCACATAGTAAAATTCTATCTTAGGAAAAAAATAAAATATAGAGGAAACTATTTAAGAAACTATCTTGAAAATTTATGTTGCAACACATTGGAGAACAAGAATAGAAATTTCTAAACACATATGAGGGGGCGTGTGGGTTAGCTCAGTTGTTTAAAGTGCTTGCTTGGGCAAACTCAGGTGCAGGGGACCGTGGTTCAATCCCCAGCTCCACAAACTGCACAAGCCGAAGCAAACCCACCCTTAAGGCAGCCTGAGATAGAAAAAAAAAAAAAATCCTCTAAACACATATGGATTACGAAAATGCAATCAAGAAGATATAAGCACTCTGATTAGAGCAACAGTAGGCAATAACGTGGAAATAAAAACCCTACCTACCAACTAAAAAAATCTCAGGACCTGATTGATTTAACACTAATGTCTATCTGAACTTCAGGGACAATCTAACACCAACACTCCTCGAACTCTTTCATGAAATTCAAAGGGAAAAAGCACTGCCAAACTCACTCCTGGAAGCTAGCACTATCTGACACCAAACCAGACAACTTACAGCAAACGCACCCAGGCCAATCTTCCTAAGGAACACAGGTGCCACTCTCCAACCAGGTAAGGCCAAAGAATACGACACATCATAATAAGATCATCAGCGCTGAGCCAGCTCTACCCTAGAGATGAATGGGGCAGAAGGGCTTTATCTCAAAGTGATAAAAGCCATTCAGAACAAACCCAAACATTATACACTAAATGAGGAAAAATGGAAAGCTTTCCTTCTGAAATAAAATCAGCCTATCCACTCACCATGCCTACTTACTATCATACTCGAAACTTCAGCCACAGCAATCAGGGAAGAGAAAGATATAAAAAGGATATGGGAAAGAGTGAAATCAAGCTATCCTATTCGAAGATGACATGGAACTTCATAAAGACCCACAAACTCCACCAAGACTCCTAGAACTAATAAAATTAGCAAAGAATCAGGGAACACAAAACTCAATAGCATTTCTGTACACAACGAACTGCCATTAAGAAATCAGCCCAAGAGCTGGGTGTGGTGATGTAAGGCTGCAACCCCAGCATTCAGAGGCTGGGCAGGAAGCTCACCTGAGTTGAGGCCAGCCTGAGCTACGTAAGAGTGCAAGGCCCTGTCCCAAAAACAGCAGTAATAACAACACTCCTACCAAAGGAAGAAAATATTCACAATAGCTTAAGAAAATACCTACCAAGTTAAGGAAGTGAAATACCTCTATACCAAAAACTCTTTTTAAAAAAGGAAGACTGAAGAGTACTTCAGAAAAGGAAGATATTCCTTGTTCCTGGATAGGCAAAAGCAATAAAGTATTATCAAAATATCCAGTTACCAAAATGATATACCATCAATGCAATTCCAACCAAAGTACCAACAGCATTCCCTCACAGAATTACAAAAAAAAAATTCTAACACTACACAAACCCAAAAGAGGCAGACTAGCAAAAGCAAGCCTGAGTAACAAGAACAAAGCAAGTCACTACTACAAAGCTAAAAACAATATGGCACTGGCACAAAAACAGGATCAAAGTCTCTTTTTTTTTTTTTGGCGGAACCAGGGATTGAACTTAGGCCCGTGCGCTTGCCAGGGAAGCGGTTAGTCCACTGAGTTATCTCCCCGGCCCCAAAAACAGGATCAACAGAACAGAGCAGAAACAATCTCAGACACATCCAGCCACCTGATTTCAACAAAAGGACCCAAAACACTGCCTCTTAACAAATGATGTTGGGGAAACTGGCTATACACATGCAGTAGAATGAACATAGACCCATTATCTCTCTGTACTAAAACATCAAATAGGATACACAGCAAAGAAAACAACAAAGTTAAGAGACAGCCTACAAAAACGGGAAGGAAGATTTTGCCAGCTTTTCCTCAGGATCAGTATCTTAAAAAAAAAAGGAAAAAGGACTGTCAAAAAATAGGCGACTGAAATGACAGACACTTCTCAAAAGATGTATAGATGGTAAGTATGTTAAAAAATGCTAGAGGGCCAGCCCCTTAACTCAGTTCTTTAGGGGCCAGGGAGATGGCTCAGTAGAATAAATACTTGCCTGGAAAACATAAGGGTCTGAGTTCAATCCCCGGTTCCGCAAAATAAATAAATAAATAAATAAAAAATGCTCAGGGGCTGAGGAGATAGCTCAGTGGTCCAAGTGCCTGCCTGGCGAGCACAAGGACCTGGGATTGATCCCCAGGTCCGCATGCTGAGCCAGCCCCAAAGCCCTGGGTATGCTGTGCTGGCCACTGAGACTGGATGTGGTAGCTGGAGATGTGTAGCCAAATAAATAAATACATAAATAAATGATTAACAATGCTCAGCAACTTTGGCCGTGAGAGAAAGGAAAATTAAAACAACACAAACTCCACCTTACTCCACAAAGAATGACTACCAAGAACTCAAACAGGGCTGGCTGGATAGCTCAGCTGACTAAAGCAATTACTTAGAAAGGTGCAGCAACAAACACCCTCCCCCACATGCTACGAGGGTGATGGAGACTGGGCATGGTGGTACGCACCTCTAATCCCAGCACTTGGGAGGTTGAAAACTGGAGGATCACTAGGAGTCCAATCTGTCCAGTGAAACCCTGTAGACCCTGAGCTTAAATACATTAAAAAAAATTATTAAAAAAAGAACTCGGGGGCCAGGGAGATGGCTCAGTGGAATAAGCGCTTCCCTGGCAAGCGCAAGGGCCTGAGTTCAACCCCTGGTTCCACCAAACAAATAAATAAACTCAAACACCCAAAACCAAATGCTGGTGAGGTTGTGGGGTGGGGGGACCTTCTTACACTACTGATGGGAATCTGTGAACTAGTACAACCATTATGGAAATTCCTTAAAAACATAAAAGCAGAAACTCCATTTAATTCAGGCATACTTCCGTGTATCTTCTCAAAGTCAGACATATTTCAGTGATACATGAATACCTATGTTCATAGCAGCATATTTTATAATAGCTAAAATATGGAGCAATCTGTATGCCCACCAACATACAGAATGGATGAATGAATAAAAAATATTTAGTACCTATTCACCGTGGAGTACTTACTCAGCCCTGAGTGTGAATTCTGAGTCACTTGTGGGAAAATGGCAGCACTTAAGTCTGTAATGCTAAGTGAAATGTACCAGACACAGAAACTAAACATCAAATGGTTTCTCTTATATACGAGAAATTCCAAATATAATTTAGAGCAAAATGGAAGATGTTCGAAAACAGGGAGACAGACTATGTGGACACAGGAAAGGACCTGGGGATGGGGACAAGAAGAGAAGGGAAAGAAGAGGAAGGATCAAGATGAAGTATGTGTATGTACCAATATCACACAACAAGTACTTCATGTACTAGAAACATATAATAAAAACTGTTTTAAATACAATACATCAAGTAACATAATCAAAGTAATATAACTTTCTACCTTCCATTTCATTCCAAGTCTTTGCACAGCACTGTGAATAAGAATCAAACTGATATTTTTGACTCGTTAATCTGGCATATTATTTCTTTGCACATTGCTAGGAGGTAGCAAATTAAAGTTTGAGTCACAGTTTTGTGATAATGATCGGGAGACTTGGCTATGTCATTTCCAATTTCTCTAGTATCTAGCTCTTCAGAATTACTCTATTATCAGCTACAAAATTTCAGGTAGTTTGTCCCCTACCATTAGCTTTACTAACAGCAACTAATTCATCTAGTTTGAAAATTCTGAGGAATGCATAGATTAATGAAAAACCTCAAGTAGCAGCAACAAAACTGAAAACCATTTATTCATCTGTACTTCCATAAATGTCTCAAGAAAACCTAAGCTCAACTTAAACCCAATCTGGCTTTACTAGGATCTCATTAAAAAATTCCAAAGATTTTCTGTCTAAAGTACACAGAAGAACTCAAAGTTATCTGAAATCCCCTTAATATCCAATTATGAATTCTGTAAAGAAAAATTCTGTCTCATAGACTGAACACCTTTTTTTTTTTTTTAAACTAAATTAACATTTGGTAATTTAGTAAATTTAATGGGAAAACAACTAGGAAAAACATACATAAGCAAAACTTCTGTTAACCAAACAAATTTCTGGAAATTTAAGGAAAGAAATTATTGTCAGCACACACTGCTTCATAATAGCCTTAATTTCACAAGCTGGGGTTTGAGCATTTGCTAAAGATATCTATCAGGTAATTTCAAGATTCCTCAGGACTTGGCATTACACACTAGAATCTAAAAGGCTGAGCTAAGCCTCTATGTCAGGGCTGGGGTCACCCGCCTACTATGCATGATACCTAGGTTTGATCTCTTAACACCACAAACCCAAACAAAAAATTAAAATCTCAGTCATTAAAATCTATTTTTATGTCTGACTCATCACCCTAGGAAAACATGACTTTCCAAGATGACTTTTCTGCCAGAAGTTAATGTGAAATGAAGGGTGCACAAGGCTTTATTAAAGCACCTGTCCTAATGAACATGCTGGACACCTTTGCATGACCCTAACTGATCCCCACTGGCATCACCCAAGCAAAACAACACACAAGGGCTCATCTTCTATAGGCTTTGGTTTCCGGTATCTATCTGTCCAGAGGAACAATCACAGTTATTTAGGCTCCAATTTTGGGGTATACAAAGAATATTCACTTAAGAATATATAGTAGTCAAGATTTCCTTTTACTCAAAACAAAACAAAAAGCACTCCGAAGTTGACCTCCATGTACAAAAGATAAGATCAATCACATTTATCACTTAACACAAAGATATTCCAAAGGCCTTTAAAATGGCAATCTCAAAAAGAAAAAAATGATTTTTAACTTTTATATTTCATTATCAAGACCATACTTACATAACAAGGCAATTATGCTACCTATATAAAACATACAGTATTTACACTTAACTGTACAAAATAATTTAATGTTTATAAAAATATCAGAATGTTTAGTTGACTGACACAGTCTTAAAGAAATCTCTTCTAGAGAAGCATATAGTAAGACCACTGACTTTCATTTCTTTTTTAATAAGTCAAAGAAAGGATGCTGTAATGCTTCATCCAAGGTAATTCTTTTAGTTGGATCATACTCTAACATTCTTCGAACCAGGTCAAATAGCTTCTCATGTTCTTCATCATGACTGAGCATAAATTCCTAGGGGAAAAATAGTCTCATTAAAAAAGATTCTAGTAACGTAAATAAATGTTGTTTGTTAGTGTTAACTTTTTCCCTTTTACCTTTAGGGGCTTGCAACGTCTCCTAACATATCTACCAGCAGAACTATGTTCATCCCAGTCTAGCTGGTTATGGTGAAAATATTTGCGTTTCCTACAAGGAAAAACAAGTCTGGATTAGGAAATAACAGAAGATCTACATCTTCACCCCAAATGGGACAGGGGACAAATCAAGGTACAGCATCTCTAGGACACAAGATACGTACCTACCTACAATGCTTAAAAAAACCTCTAAACAGCAAAACATGACACTTATGCATCTTGCTTTGGCTTCCACTCCCTTAGACTTAACATCCCAACTAAGTTCTTCCCTAAACACCATACATGGTTTAGTGTAAAAGTGACAGCTTTAAACAGAGGTTCCTGAATCCATTTATTCTGATTTCTAGAGCTGGAATGGGACTAGAAATCTTGAAACCCGAGTTGACTACCCTGGTGAAGCTGAGCACAGATCCACAGTAGTACCTTGTCCAAGGACATATAACTGGTTAGCAGGAAATTCCAACTTACTATGACTCCAAAAGGTAAGCTCCTTCATAGTCTCTTACTTTTCCATTAACACAGGAAAACATTTATACAAAGTTTACCTTAAGTATGAAAAACCCCACCATTTCATTATTAGATCACAAGGTAAACACTGAACTGTATTTTGAAAACATGACTTCAAGGGGTAGGATGTATTATAGTGCCACCAGTTCAGAAAACCAAAAACATCAATGTAGTGCTTGGGGACAATTCTAGGTCTTCTGTAGTTTGGAGAGGGGAGACTACACATACCCAGCAAAAGACTTTATTCTTCACACATACCTTGTTTTCTGAATCATGTGTGCTGGGATGGGTCCTAGTATCCGCTCCATCATGGCCAGGTGCTCTTTACTATCGTGAGTCTAAAACAATGTAGATATAAGGGATCTGAAACACTATTTCCTACATGCACCTTAAAAGAGCATATAGGAATTTAATACTGTGCTGATACAGAAAGACTAGACTGTCCAGCTACAATATTTCCACACACAGTTCCCCGAAGAAGGAACAAAACTGAATAAACTGTGTCATCTGGTACAAATGCAGTAAAAGTCTCTTAGGTGGATTAGTAGAATCTGATAGCAATCGGCACCTATCATAACTTGTTCAATGTAAATCAGAATGTTCATCTTCCTTCTTTCTTTGTCCTTCTTGAACTAAGGAATAGGTGAAGATCACCAGCAAACTGCTGCTTCATTTAATCAGCTGCTCAATCAAAGTTAACCTCTACCCAACGAACGGCACTTACAAAGTTCCACATACATCCAATGCAATGCAAATACACCCCAAATAACTCTCCCAACAATCCTCAGCTATGCATGTGGGAATGTGAGCTTAACAATGCTAACACACTAGCTCCAGCTCATATAGCTCATGAATGAGGAAACGTCAGCTATAACCCCAAATCAAAGTTCATATTCTTAACGCAGCAGTAATTAATGTAGCTTTAGCAAAAGAAGAATAGATGAGAATTGCTAAAACACAACTGACGTGAATGGCAGGTTTCTAGAGCAGAAGCTGGCAACCTTTTCCATGACCGAGGCTAACAGTAAACATGTGATTTGGCTGCTCACAACATTGTTTTTTGTAGGGCTGAGGGTTGAACCCAGGCCCTACCCTTTCACATACTACTAGGCAAGTGACCTACTATTCTGTATTTCCATTCTCTTAATTCTTTTTAAAAACAATCACCAGACACAACTTCACTATGGGGCACAGTTCACCAACCCTTGTTCTAGACAGCAAAGCTTATGCAATACTTTCTAAATCTAAACACTTTCTACAATGCCTGGAGCACTGAGCCCTCAAAATGTCAGTAATTCATAACAAATAATCTAACTTCATATTTAAAAAGTTTTTAGTTTAATGTTATTTTATAGGACGGAATGAAAATAAATATACACATCTCAAATTAATGTTAATCTGAGTGACCTGAGTGACTTATAATTTCAAATCATTTGAAGTATCTGTTTTAACTGAGTCAAAATGAAAATTATGAGCTACTTTTTCTTGACCCTGTTGCTCACTACCATAAATCCTGACACCACCTGTCAGAACTGGTGGATAACCATGGTTCTAGACTTTAAGCCTGTCTACCAATCCAAGAGTACTTTCAACAGATTTCTACAAGTCAGCCAAAAACAGAAGCGTAGTGAAGGGCCCACAGTGAACCTGTACTTGTGTGATAGCACCCACGTGGCTCTTAGCTCTGCTTCTCTGTCCCTGCATTGTTGTAACTTCCAGTCAACCTTAACTAGCTGAGAACTCCACAAAGGAAAACTAACAATGCATCACCTGGACCACATCACAGCTATATTTACTCTCCAGTAGTTGCATACTAAAGGCTTTAAGACTTTTACATGTAAGTAAAATCACCAGGGAAGAAAGGGAACCAAACTGTGTTACTTTTGTTGTGCCAATTAAAAACTACTTCAAAAATTCAGACCAGGGATAAATGTTCAGCAGCATTAATGTCTGCCTGGCAAGTGCAAGGTCCCTAATTCAACTCCCAGTACTGCAAATAAATAAATAAATAAATAAATAAACCAATAAACACATCAACTATCAACAATTACCACTGTCACTTCATAAATGGGACATGTTAATAGTAGGAGGGATAATCTCTAAATAAAGACTAGAATGGCAACTCTATAAAACCATTTTCACCTTAGGCCAGTCTACATTTGGAAACTATTTTCTTCAAGGATAAAATAAATATCAAAGTAGACAAAAGTCCCTGACTGCTGCCATCACCTTCACACAACAGCGCGTCCTTTCCTCCTCTGCATTCACATACTACTGCTTCTTCCTTCACATGCTTATCACACTGCAGGCCTGAATGGCTTCTCTGCCTGGACCCCTACACTTTTTATACACTGTTCCTTGTCTTCTGCACGACCTTCTTGAGGATAGAGATGCTATTTACTAAGAACTTAGAAATACCCAAGACAATATATAAATGCCGAATACTTAGAAAGTAAAATAGTTATCTGAATTCTTCTATAAATAAGAAAATGATACTCAAATGTTGAGAAAATCAAAACTAGCCATATCTAAAATTTTTTTTTTGGGGGGGGGGGCAGAACTCAAGATTGAACTCAGGCCCTTGCCAGGCAAGTGCTTATTCTACTGAGCCATCTCCCCGGCCCCCATGTTTAATTTTTTAAAACATTTACACTAATGTAAATACATGGAGCTCCATTAAAAAAAAAAAAAGAGAGAGAATATAAGACACTATGAGCTATACAAGAAGCTTGTATTTTTTATTTTTTTAATGTATTTAGTACAGGGTCTATAGGGTCTCACTAGACAGATCAGACTCCTAGTGATCTTCCTGTTTTCAGCCTCCCAAGTGCTGGGATTACAGGAGTGCACCACCATACCCAGTCTCAAATGCAGTCTCACTGCGCCCTGGGGACAGGGCCGGCACAGCAAGCTGGGGATTGAACCCTGGTTCCTGTGCCTGGGCTCTTTAGTGTGCTGAGCTATCTGGCTGGCCCTAAAAACCTTGTATTAAAGATGTCAATTACATGTTAAATAAGGTATGACCATTCACTAACAGTAAATTTCATTTAACTGTGGTTTTAGAGAAGATGACAATTTGTGTACGTTTTAATCTCAAAAATGATATATGGCAAGTTTTCAAAAAGGAAACTAAAATTTAACATGCTTTTAACACTTAGGGGCTGATGAGATGGCTCAGTGGTCTAAAGCACCTACTTAGAACAAACTTAGCAAAGTACAGGGACCGAGGTTCAATCCCCCAGCACCACATGCCAGCCAGCTCTGCCCCCTGGTGGGCGGAGCTGGCCACACACACAAAAAAATAAATAAAATTAACTAATTAAAAAAAACACTTAGAATTCATCATGAATTATTAAATAAAATGAGATACATACCTGAAAGACTGTGAATCCAAGGTAATATTCAATAAGAATGCAACCTATGCTCCAAACATCACAAGGCTGAGACCAACCTAGAGCTATTTAAAACAAACATAAAACACCTTACTGTGTAACAACTTTTAAATGGAAACCCACTAATTCCTTCCCTACAGGGGTATGCTCTTTACAGTCTATTTGGAGAACATAATACATTACAAGTTACTCTCAGAATGATCACACAGTATGATTCATTTTATATAAAAATAGTTAACTGAGAGAGAGCATCTTATATGCAGTGAAAGGGACTAGCATTCCATAATGTCCTCATAAGAGGGGCCAGCAACACTACTCCTAAAACTATTATGCTTCAGGCATGCTACATCCAGGAATTTCTACATTACTGCAAACAATAGGTCTGCAATTACCTCAAAACATAATTACTTAACCCTTATCAAATGCAACTGGCTTGATAAGTGAGTTTAGTTCTTCCACTGAAAATACTAAAAGTTATATAAAAATTGTAATAGAAATAAGTAGTTTTTTGTAACAAGTAAGCAGACATTATAGATTCAAATTCATAGACAGGGAGATAGAGATACACACACTTCGGGTTGTATATACATTATCATATGTACTTTCTCCTTCACAATTTTCAATGCTAATACTAATTGGAAATGGACAATATGCCTAACCTTCTTAAACTTAAATTTAGTTGCAAAGAACAAGTTCTAGACATTTTAATCTTTACATTTGATCTTAGCCAAAAGGCCGAGAAGTGATGTCATTTTAATCTTTTAAAGACTGAGTATTTAGTAAATCAGTAAACAACCTTCTTTAAAAGGTTTTTATTGGGCCAGGGAGATAGCTCAGTAGAATAAACGCCTGCCTGGCAAGCTCAGGGTCCTGAGTCCAATCCCCGGTATCTCAAATAAAAATTTATTAATAAATAAAGATTTTCATTCACTTTCTGTAACATTACTGGAGTTAAAGACCAAAAAAGCAATATATTCAAAGGCCCTGACTACACCCATCATTTCTGTTGGCCTCCAGTGTCCATCTGCAATTGAAAACAAGGAGATTATGGTGTTGACTTGTCAATACACACAGAGCCTACAAACACTAGAACCTAAGACCTCAGATAAGAAGTTTTCTTCAACCATGCCCATTTTCTTGGCACTGTATCGGTTTCCACCAGGTGACTGTAACCATCTACAGCATTCAGTCCCACTCTTGGACAAGTCATTTCTGATGCTCACCCAATTCCACATCCCTTTCCCCACCCCGTCCCAATCTTACCCATTTACTATCAACATTTAAGATAACTTGCCTTCCCTGTTGTAGTACTCACAAGTTATATCTTCCCCTCTGTCCTAATTCTGCCTTCACCCTCAGGAATACTCCACAAGCAGACAAGAAATCCTATTCTGCATACCTTTCACATTCCTTTTCCTCAAGGCTAAAGACCCCAATCTCTGAGTTTTACCCACTCTCCCCTTGGCTATTAGAACTATAGAACTACTTCTCATTAGCACCTGATATAAACTTCTCCCATCATCTCCTTTCTAATCTTCTTGACCTTTATCTACTCTGAACCAAGAGTCTGCCAATCAAGCCGTTAACATTTTTACCAGAATCACACTTTCGTGATAGGTACCTAAATAGGTACTTAAGAAACTTTGAAATCACATTGCTATGATACACTTAGCTAAAGCTACTCTTCTGTATCACTTAGGATTAACATGGGTTATCTAGTGGTATCACAAATGGCAACACATTTTTATCAGCCAGAAAAATAGTTCTATTAATGTTCACACATTTTTTAGAAACACAGAAAATGTTTTTGTATACCACTAAGGAAACTATTCTAGCCATGCCTTTCCCCACCCCAATAATAGCTGTAAGGAATAAAAACCTCTTCAGTTATAAGTAGTCTAGTGCCTACTGACCCAAGATAACCTCTGGAGCTCTGTAGTGCCGTGTGGACACCAAAGTACTATGATGTTCATCATCATACGTTGCACTTCCAAAGTCCACAACTTTGATATCTGTGTTTTTCAGTGTGCGTTCATCGCGTTTCTAGAGAAAAAACAATTGAATACACATGAAACTCACTAGCAGCACAAAATATTCTAAAATACTACTAAAAAAAAAAAACTTATCAGGGTTTTCTTTCTTTTTTTTTAATAGTGCTGAGGACTGAAGCCTGGGCCTTACACACGCTAGGCCAATGTTCTACCACTGAGCTACAACCCCAGCTCTGGTCCTTTTGTGGCTAAACATAAGGATACAATGAGGTTTGGAAGTAAAATCCCTCAAAGATTACCAAGTAAAATTAATTTTAAAGACAACCATCAAGATTAAAACAAGTCTTTAACTTACCATTTTAGAATTATATTTGACTATATAGTCCGACTTCACAAATAAAATATTTTCAGGTTTCAGATCTGTATGGGTTAATTTATTATGATGCAAAACTACAAAGAGAGCAAAAAGACATTATTAGTTTCACTTATACATGTAACTGGTACTGAAAGGGGTGACAGGGGATTAGCAATGGATATAGTGGTCCAAAGAGCTTTTATCTTTGCCCGTATTATGTATGTTTTTCATGACAAGTTTTTTTTTGTTTTGTTTTCCATTTTATGTATTTGGTACAGGGTCTCACTACGCAGTTCAGCCTCCCCAGTGCTGGGACTACAGGCATGAGCCACTATGCTGGGTCTCAGTGGCCAGTTCGGCACGCCCTGGTATTGAACCCTAGTCCCTGCACTTGCCAAAGCAGGAGCTTAGTCCATTGAGTTTTGATGCTGCTTAAATAACAAAAATTTCTTGTGTGTATAAAGATATGCCCAGTATACTTACAATTTATTGACTGGCAGATCTGATATGCCATCTGCCTGATGTGATCAATCTGAAATGGCAGAAAGCTGTTTTCCTTAATGAAGTCATAGGTACTGAGTCCCAGCAGTTCAAACACGATACAAACATGACCATGATGATCAAACCATTCTAACATCTGGACACATCGACTAAAAGAGATCAAAATAATAACTGAGTTCACAGCATTTTGACTACTCCAAGTAATACGGTGGGCTCATGACTCAAATGTATACTCACAAGACACTATTGGGATCTGTACTGTTCAAGTGCTCCAATACCTGGATTTCTGAACGAGCTGCCTCACGATAACGGCCTACATTTTTTACAATCTTCACAGCTACATGTAAGCCATCCCTAAAAATCACAGTTAAGATAAGTATATTAGGGGTTTGATCCCCAGCAACAATGCCCCGCCAGCCCAGCCCCTGGGCACAATGAGCCAGCCACCCAGACCGGCCATAGTGGTGCACGCCTGTAATCCCAGTGCTGGGAGGGCTGAAAACTGGAGGATCACTGCAAGTCTGAGCTGTCTAGTGAGACCCTGTACCAAGTACATAAAAAAAAAAAAGAATATTTTAAAAGTCCAGGAGTGGGTTAAAGCCAGGAATTCTTCAATCTATAATTTTAATTACCAATTCCTCTGTTGTTTTTCCAAAATAATTTTCTGGAGTATAACAAACTCCATTTAATTTTCTAACAAAGCATATATGATGCAAGTCATTCCTCAATACTTACAAATTTTAATGTGTACTCCTAAAATTTTACACTTACCCAGGCTTTACAGAATATATATATATTACATATTCATTTATATGAAGATATAAACCAAGGATAAGTAAGTTACTGTTGAAAGCTTTTATTCACTCATTTTGCAAGCTAGACCTACTTGGTGTCATGCAATGTATAAGTATGAATGATAAAAAACATGGGTATGTCTTTATATGCCTCACAGTCTAATGGCAGACAGGTGAACAACAGATTTCATCACAGAAGAGGTAAAGCCCTATTAAAACATGCATTGAAACAACTATTTACAACACAGAACTGAGTAAAGAACAATAGCTGTGAAACCATCCGATTGGGAGGGAAATGAAACATTCAGCAAAGACAGCATCTCCAAGTCATCAAGCCAAGCATATGCTTTGTGCATTCACTGGCAAGAACAGAGGAAGAACTAGTTCAGATCAGTGGGCTTCAGAACTGTGGCCAGCAGCATAAGCACCTGCCTGGTAAGCACATGGGCCTAAGTTCACTGGTGCAAAAAAAAAAAGACTGTGGCATTTTCAAGACTATTTTGCAAAAAGTATAGTACCATGAATAATCTGAGGAAAACTATTTTGAAATCAACTTTCTTTTCTACACCTGATGAGTTAGCACACAAACCTTTCTTAATTTTAGATACTTTCATTTTACAGAAGAAAACTTCCTAGGGTATGAAACATCTTTGGGGGATCAAGAAACAAACATAACAGCTGTGTAGCAAAACTCTCCACGGCTAATGATTTCTAGTACATGCTTTTAAAGTCCTAGTGAAGGTAAGCCTTGATAAACCATCAGCCATGTTTTTTGATGTTATCTTCCTGACATTTGGTGCTGACCTCAAGACAAAAACAACTACAACTGTCATGCCTGGGAAGGAGAGAGAACACTTGCCTAACACGCAAAAGGCCCAGATGAAATCCTCAGCATTACCCCATCCAAACCAAAACCACAGGCAAACTTCTACTCCCACCTATCTCAGGATCTATGGATATAAAAACAAAATATGGAGCTCGGCACATGGTACATGCTTGTATCAGCACTCAGGAAGCCCGAGCACTATAGTATGATCACCATGAGTTCAAGGCCAGCCTAAAACTGTACAGCAAGCCCCTGTCTCTTAAAAAAAAAAAAAAAAAAAAAGACAGGAAAAAAAAAAAAACGACAATGTGGGGCAGTGAGGTATTTATCTATAGATACGTGTAGTCACTTTGTATAGGTCACTATCATCCCAATAAAAGATACGTATCAATTTTTTTTAGGTATAATAAGTGTAAGAATTTGTATTCCGACCTACTGAATACTATTACTTAGAATACCTTAATTAAATATTCACAAACTAAGAGTCTTAGAAAATTTTAAACGAGTTCTAATGGAACACAACTGGTAAAATGTAAGACTTGGACATTAGCTGGCAAAATCTGAAGTATGACATGTACACACACAGAATGATAAAGACTGTTAAATGATTCAACATGTAGGGAATCTGGCTAAAGATTCTAGGAACTCTTTGAACTATTATTTTTACAACTTTTCTGTGAATCAAAGTATTTCCATGTATTATAAAATTCATCTAATATTCACATTTTTGTTGCAGAGATGGATAATAACAAGATATTCTTTAGAAAAACTGGAATGAAGAGCTGCAGAGATAGCTCAGCGGTCTAAGTGCCTGCCTAGGCAAGTGCAAGGACCCAGGTTTGACCCTGACACCACATGCCACGTCAGCCTCATCAAGCCAACCACTGAAAGCAGGCACGGTGGCGTATGTCTGCAATGTCAGCATTGGGGAGACTGAAACAAGAGGATCACTATGAGTCTGAGCTGCATAGTGAGACCCTGTACAAAATACATAAAGTTAAAAAAAAAAAAAAAAAAAGACAAAAAACTGGATTGAAAACAAATTCAAGGCTAAAACTTTTTTTTTCTTTTTTTTGGTATTAGGGCCTCGAATATGCTAGGCAAGTGCTCTACTACTGAGTTACGTGCCCACCCCAAGGATAAAACACTTCTAAATATGCATTCAAGAGTATTCATGAACGATGCTAAGGATGCTATAGTTAGGACACTAAGATTCCTTCAAGGCTTTACAGGTTGAATTTGGGTTTCAGGGTTCAGCTAGTGAGGAGACAGTGAGGGCTCTCAGGATGGAGAGTTCTTAAACATGGTATTATAATTACATAAATTATTATTGGATGAGCCATAATGAAGAAATACTGATGAGTATGTTAGTAGAGTCCTTTCATAATTCACATATGTAACATTCTTATTACTTCAGATCTAAAGACAGAAGAAAACAAAAGGGAGAAGTCCACTATACTTTAAAGTTCCTTGATGGAAATATGAATTAGAATTCATCTATATATCTAAATTAGCACAGTAATTGAAATACTAGAAGCAATTTATGAAAACGTCAAAAACATTTTGAAAATTTGAGCTGGAATAGAGATGTCATTTACCAAGGGCCTACTGTACTTCATCAGCTTCTTTAGGATAAGACAAGTATTTCTTTTTTCTTTTTCTTTACATATTTAGGACAGGGTTACAGGGTCTCACTGAATAGATCAGACTTGTAGTAATCCTCCTGTTTACAGCCTCCCAAGTTTTGGGATTACAGGCACATGCCACCTCACCCAGTCTGGGTCGCCGTCTCAGTGCACCCCCAGGGGTGGGGCCAGCACCATAGGCCTAGGGATCGAACTCCTGGCTCCTGCAGCTGCCTAAGCAGGGGCTTTAATCCACTGAGCTATTTGGCCGGCCCAAGACAAGTATTTCTATCCCAAGCCCATATATGTGCTAAGTGAAGAATTTTTCCTCTGCCTCTCCATGACTCTGGAGAATAAAGACAATTCTTGTGTATGTGTGTGAATTAAAGTGATAAAGCCATGGAGATCCTTGCTTTTCTTTGACTCTCCTGATCAACACAAGTGGAACCTTAAATGGTGTGGCTAACCCACCACCTCAAGAAGTGGCTGTGGCCCTTTTGCTCATGCCAGGTCTTCCTTTCAGATTCTTCATCTGAACTGCACGACTGGATTCCTGGTCCATGCTCCTAGCGTCAGTCCTTACTTCACACTCGCTTCCAGCTGCATGTGACTAGCACTCTGTATGAAACTTGCCTAGCTTTTCCCACTGCTCTTGGCCAGGGACAAAGAGTTCTTACAGTGTTATGCTGAGTTCTTTCTTACACGGTACTGTGATATTTATATCAAGAATTAGGGAGGTAAGAGTTTTGCTCGATTTATATGGCTCTTCAGTAACATTTTAATTTACCAAGCATACAGTCCTAATAATGTAACCAGGAGGGCAAAATGGAACTTTGCTTCATCATCCTTCTCATAGGAGACTACTGAACACCGGACAGAGACAGTTTGAACTAGCTTTAAAGAAGGCCTTTTAGGGGGCTGGAGAGATGGCTCAGTAGAATAAGCACTTCCCTGACAAGCCCAAGGGTCTGAGTTCAATCCCCGGTTTGGCAAAAAAAAAAAAAAAAAAAAGGCCTTTTTCCTTTTCACCAAATGACAGGCAAAAGAACCTGAGCTTACAGACCTCAGCAGCTGGTAACACTACTGTCTATTAAACTGTGTATGATTACAAACCCAGACAAAAAAAAAAAAAAAAAAAAAAAAAAAAAAAAATTAAGTTGAGATAAACTGGCCCCCATACCTCCAAAACAAAGGTTTTTTTTTTTTTGGGGGGGGGTTGTTTTTAATTTGTATTTATAACAAACTGGAAGTGACCTTTTAAAGTTTTCTTTTTCTTTCTTTTTTTTTTAATGGTACTGGGGACTGAACTCAGGACCCTGCACTTGCCAGGCAAGCGCTTATTCTACTGAGTCATCTCCCTGTACCTGGAAATGACCTTTTAAACTACTTTAATTTACGATTTAAAAAAATTCAGTTGTCACTTTAGAAATGTTCCATTTCAGTAAGTTGAAGGGATTTACTTAGTAAAAAAAGTAAGTGATCATTTGATACAGACCAAATCACCTCTATCAAAGCAAAATACAGGTCTTGGAGGAAAAGGGCAAAAGCATAAAGGATCAAATAGGTTATACTTTATTATGAAGAATTCAAAAGCGTGGCATTGGTGAAGCAGGAGGATCACCTTGTATTCCATGCCTACCTGGCATACATAGTGAATGCAAAGCTAACTTCCATCCATCTCAAAAACACACACAAAAAAAGAATTTAGAATCACTGGGTACAGAGTGGCTATTCAAAAGGCTGAGACAGAAAGATCTTAAGTTCAAGGCCAGCCTGGGCAATTTAGTGAAATACTGGGAGTTGGGCGCTAAGGACGAAGCTTAGTTGTGGAGTACTTGTCTACCTCGTATATAGAACCACCAAAAAAAGAATGAAGAAAAAAAGATTTTGGCTTTTTATTTTATAGGCCTTAAGTAACTTCTTTACAGTTTAGAAAGCTAACATTAGCTGGGTGTGGTGGTACAGGCCTATTGTCCCAGCACTCAGATCTTGACAAGTTGGGAGGTCAGCCTGGACTATATAATGGAGGCCAACTTGGGCTCCTTGAGATCAAGGTCAGACTGAGCTACATGGTAAGACCATTTCAAAAAGAAAGAGCACGAGAGGAGACAGAGAGAATGCGTGCACGCAAGATTCCCCAGCATGCTGTGCCAGCCCTGCCCTGGCGCACGCTGAGGTGGCCACTGAGACTAGCATGGTGGTACACGCCTCTAATCGCAGTGCTGGGCAGACTGAAAACAGGAGCACTACAAGTCCAAGCTGAGCTGTGCAGTGAGACCCTGTATCAAATACAGAAAGCAAGCAAGCAAGCAGAAAAGAAAGCTAACTCTAATATCCAAATTTATATATGCTTTACTGTTAATGCAATCCAGAAGTATCTTAATCTTTATACAGCTATGGACCCTCGCTGTGGGAAAAACTTCCACTTGCACTCAGGAGGCTGAGGCAGGACTGCCATGAATTTGAGGTCAGCCAGAGTTACAACAGTGAATTCAAAACCAGCCTAACAGAAACAGCAAGACCTCATCTCCAAAAAAGCCTGGATAGCCCATCACACAAATGTAATCATGGTAAATAAATATATCTTAAGAAATTTCCTTGAATATCTCAAGAAAACATGCAGCTATCACCTAAAATATATCACCTAAATTATAAATTTTTCTGTATCAAAATCAGAATATTCAAAAAAGAAACTTACATGCCATGATCAATGCACTCTACAACTTTGCCAAAGGCCCCTTCACCCAAAGTGTCCACGATTTCATCTACAGTGAAGGAGAGAAAATGAGGTATAAGTATCTGAGTACAGATTATCTAGTTATTCAAACAATGAATGCTTAAGTGTGGAATAGTTTCAAATGATCTCTATCAAAGCATAACTAAGGTTTCAGCGCTCAAATTATTTTATTTTCAGCTGCTACAAAAACAATTAGATAGAGCTATCTTTCTTGCTCTAATTTCAAATTCCACTGATTAATTTGGAACTTTAGAAATATTTAAATTCTACAGAAAAGAAGAAATACAAAAGAACAAACAAACCCACAAAAAACAAAACAAAAAAGCAATGAAGAGTTCTTTAGCCCCCCGCTGACAAACTATTCTTAAAAAGATTATTCTGTCTGCAAAGTTTAAAAGTGTTGAAAAATATTCTATACATCTTGCTCTTAGAACGTCTCCACTTTGACAGATCAGATGACCCTCCTCATCATCCTCTATACTCCTGGGTCTTTTCCTTCGGTGGCTCTTCTGGAACGGCAAGTGGGCAGCACCAAGATCGTCCAGCCAATCAATATATCAGAGTGAATTCAGGGCAGAATACGCAATTCATTCAGCGGGGAGATATTCAGGCATTCAGATAAGCACCAGGCCACGAACAGTTGGCAGGAGCAATTTCAAATTCAGTCCCCAGAAATTCACAGGGCACAGTTTATGTTACAGAAGAAAAACATGGCAAGGAACAGATTTTCAGATAAGATACTTAAAGTGGCAATAGAAAAAAAAACAACACAATTGACTCTTTAAAATACTGATTAATTGAAGTCTGAAATTTAATGAATGCAATGTCATGATTTACTTATCTCTAGCTATACTTATGCATATGCTGCGAGTTGAAATATCTAGTTTGTCAGAAAAATTGCTTTAAAATGTCAAAATTAGCTGAAATTGTTCATATTTAGCATTATTTTAAAATATACATGTTTAAAGAAAGAAAAATAAACACTAGATAATTTCAATGATCGATCTACTAACAGCTAGTTTAACTGAAAACTTGGGAAAGAAAAGTGATGCCAAGTTTACAGATTAAATAAGTGAAAATGGTTTTTAAAAGGGCTGTCTTTCCTACTCAGCATCCATTTTCACAACTTCAACACAATTAGCTGTTCACAAGATGCGCTGTATTGTGAAACTACAGTATATATAAACAACATTTAAGTATCTGACAGTGCACCCTTTCGTATTTGTTGCTAAACATCAGCAAAGGTTTCTTTCAAAGTAAAAAATGTTTAAGTTGAAAGAAAAGATAGGTGCTTCATTTTTTCTTATACATACATAAATGCAAAAATATTTTCATCATAATTAACAAATGCATGGTCTGGCCTGCAGAATCTGAGTAAACGTGAGCAGTGAGAGCTAGCTATTAAATACACAGATCAGCTCTAAAAATGTGGATATTTCCTCCAAGAATTCAAGTAATACAATACTTTCAAACAGCATTACGTAAAAAATTTTAGAAACTTAATGGTCCTTAAGAGATTTACACACAAATAAAAATTCACTCAGAATAAAAAAATCAATCATACCGAACGTGACTGATGGCTTGAACAGTGTCTATTACGCTTCCTTTTAGGGCTGCTTCTCCTGCTTCGGACTGAGGATTTACTGCAGTGGATCCGATAAGCACTTTCAATGTCTCTGTGATAATGTCTAGGAACGTATCCTTCACAGTAGTCACTCCTGTATTCATCTATGTATCTCCGGTCCCGATAATCTCTCTCATTCAAGGACCTTGCTTCTAAATAATGACTGCAAACACATTAAAGAAGGTCAAATTATTCTCTGCTCTGTGAAATATCAAGCTTCAAATAAAACACTCAGATTCCTTGGTTTAAACAGCTAACTCAATAAAAGAAAAAAATGCAAATTGGTGAGTTAAAATTTATACTTATCTCACAAAATTTAACTTTAACCAACAAGCAAATGTGTCCATATTCTCCATTGTAAAATCTGTAGTCAAGCACTTCACATGAAAGAACAAAACTTGAGTCAAATTCTATTGTGTCTGCTTAAATGTTTTTACCTTCTGAACAAAGTTAAAACCAAAAATTCACAAAACTGCTCTCCAGCCCTTTCCTCTCTTGTAGAGCCACTCACAATCAGAGGCAGGCAAAACAGGATTCCCTTCTTTCAATGGAAATGCATTTTAGATATCCCAGCACACAGAGAATTCTTCCATGGAAAGTATATTAAGAGATTCAAGGAGCCTTAAGTGCAATCCAGCCCTTTTATTATTATACTGCTAAGACCTAATAGGCCATGGTCACAAAGCACGTTAGTGACAAAAACTGAAGATGTTTTCAAACCTATTATACAGTACCTCCTCTGTTCATCTAGCCTTCTGTTTCTCTTGTTTGAAAAGACAACATAGTTTTTGAGGACTAGTGTGCTGAAAACATCTAAAGCATACCCCATGCAAGTGAAAGAGACATTGTACTGCCTGCCTGTGATTACAAAAGCCCCACCACCCTTTGTACTTCCAATTTCCTGCTTGAGAAATAAAAATACAACCAAAAACAGCATTATCTAGGTGCCACTGTGCTTGGATCCACAGATCCTTTTGAGAATCTGATAAAAGCTATGGACTCTCTTCCTCAAGGAAACACAAATGCATAAACAAAACTTAGCAAGTAATTTCACTGAGGTCATAGACCTTATAAGTCAATAGATCCCAGTTAAGTAGCCTTAATCTGATGGGAAAAAAAGAACGCGGATTCAATTGGCCCAGTTTCCCGTCCCCTCTCTACCTGGGATGAGTGTCCTCTTCGACAGAGTGCGAAGCTTCAAGAGGGATGCACATGGAGCACTGGGGGAGAGAGGGGACACCTGCCCAGTCAGACAAATCAGCTACAATAATCCTGACAAGCAATGGAGTGACAGATGTTGCCTACATTGCCCTCACCAACCCTTTTACGTTCCCCAGAGTATGTTGTTTTTCTTTCCCCCAGGATGCTGGTTGAGGGCGAAACAAAGAAACATTCCTTGAAACTACCACCAACAGCTTTCCTCTAATTCAGGCCAGGGAGATACAAGAACCCTGCCCATTCCCCCATGTCAGTCTAAGTTTTAGCTTCTGGACAACTGTATTTAGGGTTAAGATCATGGATTGAAACTGTCAGAGATACCCACAAAGAGAAATTACTAGTCAAAGGCTTCCTGTTTAACTCTCTTCAGAAATCTCTTCCGTGAAAGTCCAAAAGTAAAAAAAAAAAGTCATCTTTAGTTGAAATACTGCATAAAATTGGAGCTACTTTTTATCCAAAAGCAATTTGTAGAAAACATAGGTGATATACGAGTACACTAAAAAGATGACCTTTTCAATCTAAAATGACCAAAGCTTAAAGATTATATAAACAGGCTGTGCAGAGGGTACACAGAATGAACAGAGTAATTTTTTAAAATATTCACTGACGGTCTAGTGAATATTTTACTGTAATCTTTCAAAAAGGCCCAAACTAAAAGGGCATGAAGGTTCATTTTTACTTCCACGCAGGTCCTGTGGGAATTTTTAAAAAAGAAATCATGTAAGGCAAGGTTCCCACCAACAAATAATATTGAGATTACTGTAGTCACATAAAAATACAATCCATGGCCAGCCAAATAGCTCACCAGATTAATGTGCCTCTTTAGGCAGGCAGAGGCTGGGGAATTCACCCGCCTGCCATTCTGGTGTGACACCGCCCCCCCGGGCATGCTGAGTGGGAGATTGAGACTGGGAATGGCTGCGCACACCTGTAATCCCAGCACTGGGGAGGCTGAAAAACAGGAGGATCACTAGAGTCCAATCTGTGTAGCGAGACCTTGTAGACCCTGTACTAAAAAAAAAAAAAAAAAAAAAAAAATTCCAACAACACAGCAAAACAATGAAAGATCGAATATAACTGTTTAACAGAAAATGAACTCAATCTGCTTCAGAAAAAACCCCAAGAAATACAGCTGCATCTCAAAGGGAAGCCAGATTTGGGCAATGTGAGCAATAGAAAATTACAAGGCAGAAGAATGGTTTATCACCATCTTCTATTTTATAGCACAGTAAGTCACAAAAGCTTAATGGACTTGTCTACACATTACTCAGGAAAAAGTAGACAATTCCAAGAAAAGCAATTTTCATCCAGGGGAATAAAGACTAATTCTCTAGTTGAGAAATTGGGCTAAGGAATATTTCTTTAAAATGGTCTATTTAATAATGATGAATATGCAGTTATTAAAAATTACATTCCTCGCACCAAATCTAAAAAACCCTGCATTTTAAACATACTATTTTATAATAAAATTAGGGAATCAATGGCTTAAGACTTGATATTTTGTAAGTTTTGATCTCAATATATAAATGTGGCATTTATAGTCACCTTAATCTTCCTAATATTGTATCCAGAACAGATTAAGCCTGTTGGACCAACTCAGGCTACTGCCAAGAGCAAATAATTTTGCAATATATGTGACAATGGGTTAAAATAATACATGATGCAAAGTTCTTATTTAAATTAAGTAAAAAAAAAAAAACACTAATAGAACAAAATAATTTTTAAGAACATTCTAATGGCCCAAAAATATATCAGTCAACAAATTACTGAGAAATTTTAAAGTTCAACAGAGCAAATTATGTTTTGAGACATGAGTGTGCATGAAGGAACATACTACAGACACAGGACCTGGTATAATCAATACAAAAGGAATGTAAATGCACAGCAAAACTTCTCAACAGTTCATACCCATTAACTTGAAAATGCCTCTGGGAATCTGTTTTCACAGGAATAACAGAGGCAAAGATTTGTGTATTTTAAAAAAGAAATCAGAATTTACATTCAAATAATGAACCACTAGCATCCTAAGTCTACCTTCTACTTTTCTGCATTTTGAATTTTTTAGTTATTTTATAAAAACTACTCTCAAAGTTTTTAATTTTCAAAATGAACCATGAAATATTCTGGATTATGGTGAACAATTAACCATTAAACATGTCTGATGCCAGTCAAAGAGGAAGGCACTGGCCTGGTAGGTAACTAAACTCAGATTGTATTTCTATGTAGTAAAACTGAATATAACAAACTCTACACTCAAACTGCTTCCTTTCCACATATACAATGTACAATACACTTATGAATAACTAGTGCTGTGATGTCAAGCCTTGGGAGTACTCTGCACTTAATAATGGAACACACATGTTACTTTTACACAGTAATTAGCTATGGTCACTGAGACCCTGCCATAACCTGACCTTATGTAATGCTTGATAAGGCAGGACTAGCACGCACTGAGTATAAAAACACTCATTTGGCAGAACAAGTCTGTTTTAGCAGACTTGGGAATAGGAAAAAATTAAATTTTTTTTTTTTTTTTAAAGTAACCAGCTGGCTAATTTAGAAAGTATTCTGGTAAAGTCCCAAAGGAACAGCCATACAAACAAGGAGAAACACAGAGCCAACAAAACCAAGGAGAAAGGGAAATTAATGGAAGACATAAATCTACTCAGCCTTTTAAAATATATTCTAAATAGATGTATTATCTCCAAATTTTATACCAGTAAGAATGTAGCAGTAAGACAGGACACATGTGATTATAAAATTTTATTGAAGCCCTTTCCTAAATTACCTCTGTAAACAAATAGCTTGAAGAATAAAGTAAGCTTCTAAAAATCAGACATATCCACTGTCTTATTCTATAAATATAACCTGTAAGTACTAATCCCAATGTACTTTTGAACATTCCCAAATCGTACATGCTGATTTTTTCATCAGAATGAAGTACCCCCTCCAATAACATATCTCCCTCCTCTATATAAATTAAATACATTCATTGGGCTTTCTATTATCACTACTCACCCCCAAACTATGTTACTGGCAGCTGTGTTCAACATGCATGGTGCTGGGGATAGAACCAAAGGCTTCACATATACTAGGTAAGTCTTCTACCACCGAGTGCCCCCACTCCTACATATATTTCCATACTGATTAGCTGTCTCTCCTGCTCCCAGGCAGACACGTATTGAGAACAGGAACTGAGTCTTATTTACAGCTATAGCTTTGGCACCTACTGAGGCTAGCTTCTAATATGTAATCAACTCATATTTTTAAAAATGAATAAACATTGACTGAAACATAAAATAACTTGAGACATGAAAGCTATTAAGCAAGTGGTAAACTATATAACTAAAACTATATAACTAAAATGCTACTAAGTTCAAGAGTAATTTACCAATCAGATTCTTTAAACTGGTGATGTGGTTTACAATGCCTATTCTCCTGGGTACTACTGTGAGATCTCCTCTTCCGTTTGTGACTTCCACGGTAGCTTTCATGTCCCCAGCTTTCTCTGCTATCCCAATCAGGACAGTGAGTTCGTTTGGAATGCCGCATCTGTTAAAAGGGAAGAAAAAAGTTGTACAAGTTAAAGATGGATTGTGTTAAGTAAATATAATTACAGATACACAGCACTTGGGTCAAAGGTCTCTAAATTTGTGTGTATGTGTGGGCGTGAGCAGGGTTTCACTATGCAGCTCCCTCCAAAAAAAAAAGTCAAAAAAATATGGGCCTGGGAGATGACTCAGTGGAATAAGCACTTCCCTGGCAAGCGCAAGGGCCTGAGTTCAATCCCCAGGTCTGAAGGAAAAAAAAAAAAAAGTCACTATGCAGCTCAAACTCGTAGTGATCCTGTTTTCAGCCTCCCCAGTGTTGGGATTAAAGGCATGCACCACCACGCCCAGACTCAGTTGCCAGGCCAGCCTGGCATGTGGTGCCAGGGATCGAACCTTGGTCCCCACACTTGCCTAGGAAAGCACTTAGTCCACTGAGCTATCTCACTGGCCCTAAAGGGTCTCAAGGGTTGGCCAGATAGCTCAGTGGATTAAAGCACCTGGGCAAGGTTCAACCTCCAGCCTGCTGTATTGGCCCCACCCCCAAGAACACTGGAAATTGAGACTGGATGTGGTGGCGTACACCTATAATCCCAGCACTTTAGGAGGCTGAAAAACAAGAGGATCACTAGGAGTCCAATCTGTGTAGTCAGACTTTGTAGACCCCGTACTAAATACATTTAAAATAAAAAATTAAATAAAGTAAAAGAACCCGGACTAGTTCTTGGCTTGCTGCTTGTTTTCAAGGAAGCATTATCTGGCCTATCAAAATTTTTTAAAAGGGCCAACAAAACAAAACAAATTTTTTTTTTTTTTTTTTGCAGTACTAGGGATTGAACTTGGGCCCTGTGCTTGCCAGGCTGGGGCTTAGGCCACTGAACTATCTCCCTAGAAACAAAACAAATCTTAAAGCCCTATGTAGACAATAATAATTTCCTACAAATTAATAATTCTGTCACCTATTTACAATGATTTTCTAATAAGGTTATCAGTATGCTCTCTTTAAAAACTATCAAATGTTAAAACATGAGCTGGCCTAAATATCATGTCCTGCAGCTTTGGCAAAATTAATACAAATTGCTAAGGTGAGAAGACCATTTAGGAATACTAAATATGGGAAAGGACTACAGATTAATATAAAGAATTTCCCTCAAAAGGACCTTTTTTTCTCAAACTCTGTAGAGTTTAAGAAAATTTAGAAATTTGAGTTTCTCTAAATTTCAAAAGGACTCCAAGCTTTGAAAATAACACAGAAGGTAGAACACACTATTTAACAAAGAGTGAAGGGGAGCCAAAAAGTGGTCATCTTTTTTTTCAAGACAGGGTCACTATGAAGCTCATGTAGGCCGTAAGCTCACTTTGTACTCAGGATGGTCTTGAACTCACAAGGATCTTGTTGATCCTCCTGCCTTTGCCTCCTGAGTGCTGGGATTACAGGCGTGCATCACCACGCCCAGCATTAAAAAGTGCTCATCTTGAATGCATTTCTTTCTACCTAACAAATTTATTTACAGATCACCCTTCAGTTTTTCTCAAATTTAACAGATCTGTAATGTCTCTGAAAAAGAAACCAATCTTTGAGGCAACCAACAGACAAGAATCCACAGAGGCATAGTCACAGGACATGAGACAATGAAGGTAACAATTCCCAGACTTCCATCTACACTCTTCTACATACAGCCTGGATGCCTTCCAGGATCAGTGTGTTCAAGCAATTTAACCTGCTCTCCCTCAAACTTTGCTAAACAAAAGTGAATTTAAATGCCAAAAATTTCACATCTCAAAGGGCAGGCCAGATACCTGAGCGCCCGTTTAGGCAGGCCCAAGGATTAGGGGTCAATCTCTGGCATGCCATGCTGGCCCTGCCCCAGGGCATGCTGAGAGAATGACTGTGACTGGGTGTGGTGGCGCCCACCTGTAATCCCAGCACTTGGGAGGCTGAAAACAGGAGGATCACTAGGAGTCCAATCTATGTAATGAGACCCTGTAGACTCTGCACTAATAAAAAAATGTTTTTGAAAACCCTTAGCAAAGGAACTGAGAAAAGCTAAAATGAAACAAAACCAATTTCTACATTCAGCCTCCCAAAGTAAGTGAAAAATAAGCGAACAAATCCAGTAAAATTTTAAATAATTTCAAATAGATTAAGAGCTTTGAAATGAGGCTTGCTCAATCCTCCTGGGAGGTTTTTCCCTAAAAAAATTTATATCAAGCATTCAGATTTTTTGTCAGTTTGACCATGGAACCCAGGACCTCCCAGTAAGAGCATTCTATCACTGAGCTATATCCCTAGCCCAAATACTCAAATACTGTACTTTAATTCTCTTGATGATTCAAGATCTAGGTCCATTAAGACAATGTGACCTCTCTTACTTTAAGAAGGCACTTATCAAGCCAAATGAAAATCCTAAAACTTATTACCATCCAGGTGTGATACGTTCACCTCAACATGCAGAAGTTAAAATAAATAGAGGGCAGGGAGATAGCTCAGTAGAATAAGCACTTGCCTGGCAAGCGCAGAGTCCTGAGTTCAACCCCTGGTACCGAAAAAAAAAATTAATAATAATAATACAAATTTACCTGGTTGGGGGGGGACAAGCTTTCTCTAAAAGAGCTTATTTTTTTTTTTTCTACTTCTCATGGAATTGTTTGTTCCACTACCAAAACTGTATTTTAACCTCCGGAAGAGCTCAGCTTGATTAAACATCCCCCACTCCAGCTGGTGCCCTTCTTGGGGAGAGAACCACGGCCTTCACAGCTTTGCTAAGCACATGCTCTACCAGGGCAAAAATAAGTAGGTTCTCGGTGAGAGCCCAAAATCGTGTTTGTCGAGTCAGATTCCTAGTTAAAATTCAATTCAGGCGTCGGTCCCGGCGCCGTAAGCCCCGCCCGCCCGCCCGCTCCCTCCCCCCCTCCCTAGGCAGGACAAGACTCCTGGGCCTAGCTCTGGGTAAGGTTCATTCCTTCACACACCAAAACGCGGTAATATTACCTCAAGTTGGTTTTTAAATAACTACAGGCTAGAATTACATCATATTGCAAAGCTACCACCGGGGCTGCGTACATCGGCTGCGGGGCACGCACGTTGGCGGCCGGCTCGCGCCGCCGTTCCAAGGCCTCGCAGTACTCGACAGCCTCACGCTCGGACGTGGCTCCACAGCCCCGGGCAGGCGAGCGGCGGCCGCAGGAGCGAGGCCCCGGGCGCGCAGGCCGGCCCCGCG
>NW_004524605.1:2023072-2031909 GCF_000260255.1 Octodon degus | reverse complement strand
CCGGCGGCTCAGCCCGACGCCCGGGCGACTTCGGCGCTCACGACCGCCAGCGGCGCCTGCGCCGCAGAACCGCCACCGCGGTCTCCAGACGCCGAGGCGCAGGCCGGCCCTTTCGCCAACAGCCGGCTCCGAGGCCGCACGAGACTCCACAGCCGCCCGGGCCAGCACACCTGACCCAAACCTCACCTCCACGAAAGCAGAAGGCCCTTCGGCCGCAAGTCGTCTCCAGACCGCCGTCGTCTCCGAGCGCTCGCTGCGACAAACACCCGCAAAATGGCGACGGCACCTTCGCCCGCGGTCCCCCGCCCGCCTCTGGCGCCACCTACGCCGCGCGAACGCGCCTGCGTGACAGGGCGCCGCGCGCTCCCTCCCCCCCGCCAGAGGTGGGGCTCTTGTGACGTAGGGGGCGGGGCCTGGGCCGGCACGCCGCGGCCGGAAAGCCCCGCCCCTTGGCCGCGAGCTGCGCGGCGTGCGGCGGTGTTTGCGGTCGGGATGAAGCGACCCTCGGGTGGTGCTCCGCCGCCAGTGGCGTTTTGGGTGCGGCTCCCCTGGGCAGAGCCCGTGCTTGACCCGTTTCTTCCTCTCACCGTCAAGTGGGATGCTTTGGCACGTTGGCGGCCTCTCCCGCCCCACGACGGTCCCCAGGACCTAGCGGCGCTCGGACGCCGGAGTCCCCGAAGGCTCGGTGACCCCCAGGGGAAGTGCACAGGCCCAGGGCCGCTTGAGCTTCCAGTTTTGAAAGGGTTTACGTAGGGAAGCCGTGTCAGCAAGCACGCGCGGGAGGTGCTTATCTTTTCAAGTTAAAAGAAAATGAAAAATGAGGCAGCTCGCTGACATCGGTCCCATTCCGACCCTGCTCGGACCAGGAGTTGGCTGAGTCTCCGTGCAGACCTCCCTGCTGTTTTGTCCCAGTGTGGGATTTGACTCAGTCGAGGCAGAGTTGATGTCTCGGAGGTGGTGAGGGCCCTGACCTCGGGTTGCTTACTTTGAATGAGGGATTCTGCGTCCCAAGAATCCCCAGCAGTGTTGCGGAGCCTGTGTGCGTGTGTGTGCCCCGGAGCAGGCAGAGAAGCAGGAAGGAGAGGAGAGCCTGGGACACCGGCTGAGGGAACCCAGCTGTGGCCCGGGGTCCGTCCCTCTGTGCAGCGCTGAGCGGCAGAGGGTGTCGGATGTGGCCTCCCAGAGGCTGATCCTGAGTGCCCAGGAGTGGATCCCTCCAGAGCGCCGAGGCCGAAGCCGCTGCCCTTTCCAGTTCTCTGTTGTGGCATGGCCGCGAGCCTCCCCCAGAGGCCGGCACCGTGCCGTCTCCCGCACCGGAATCAGGAGCCAGCTAAAGTGCTGGGCCGGTGAGGTGCGGGATTTGTTACAGCAAAGGCCGACAATGCCAAATGCTGGGAAGGAGTGAGGGATGGTAGTACCGAAAAGCGTCAGGGCACAAAGGCGAGGCTCTAGCTTCTGTCTGTAGCGCTTGAGACAGACAGACGGACGGGGGAGAGAGGGTGTTATGACTTGCATCTAGATATCCCCCAGTGCCTTGTGTAGCCACAGGCAGATCTTTTGCAGAATGGCTAGATCTAGTGTGTGGAAGTTGTGATTGATTCATGGTAGGCTCCAGGGCACTAGGATTCAGGGAATGCTACTTGCCTTGGGTAGTCTGGATAAGATAAGAGGGGCAGAAAGACGCTATCCTTTGTTGCTTTTGCCACCTTATAGGTGCCATACCTTGATGTGCACCCCTCTCCCAAGTCACTCTACCTTGGAGCCAGCTGATTGTGGACTGAAACCTCTTCAAACTGACCAAAATAAACCCTTCCCTCTTAAGAGTGTGGGGTGTTTGGTCTCAGCAACAAGAGGAAAGTAAGACAGGTTAGAAAGGAGAGAGTGAAAGCGAGCACAATACCTTCTTAGGTAAATACAGAACTGTGATGCTCAAAATTATTCTCTTGTAGTTTGGCTGGAGGTTAGAGCCCATTTTAAATTATTTTTAGTGTCTCAGTGCCCAGAAGTCACTCAGTACTTGTAGGTTGTCTGCATAAGCTACGTTTGCAGTCTTAATACCTTTAATGATATAACATCATAGAAATGTGCCACCTACTTTGGATAATATAAATCTAATATATTTCATGAAGATTGTACCTCACTTCAAAAAGTGAAATAAAGCACTTTTGGAAGCTGAGGGAGGATGATCAAAAGTTCTAGCTTCTGTCCAAAAAACAAAAAAAGGTTGAAGATGCTGAAGACACAGAGGATGTAGTGCAGGGCAAAAGCCACCTTGCAGCTCCATTGCCTTGAAGACACCAGCCCTGACCACGGCAGTTCCCACCCATGTCCCTCATTTCCCTGCTCTCTACCTTAGCAAGAGAAGGCTCTTCGGAGCAAGACACACCGCATGCCTCCACCCCCTTGAGTGTCTGCCACTTCTGCCCCAAAGTGAAATATGTTGGTTCTGCAGTTTGTGACAAGCTATTTCACAGCATCCATCGAATGGAGGATTGAGCTAAACCAGACAGAGATCTGGCAAGGTAGGTAGGGCTCAAATTGCAGAAATGGGGTATAAATTTACACTAGCACCAAGGTTCCTGCGGTAGAGCACCTGCCTAACTTGTAGGAGGCCCTGGGTTCGATCTCCAGCACCTCAATCAATGATTCAATCAATCAATGCCACCACAATTTCTAGCATTTGGGAGTGTAATGTTCAGTAGGAAGTGGAGACTGTGGCTGGTATCTGTGATACACAATACAGAACTGTGATGCTCAAAATTATTCTCTTGTAGTTTGGCTGGAGGTTAGAGCCCAATTTAAATTATTTTTAGTGTCTCAGTGCCCAGAAGTCACTCACTACTTGTAGGTTGTCTGCATAAGCTACGTTTGCCATTTTGCTTAGTTGGTTTAAATTACAATGTGATTAAATCAGAGGCAGACATTTGTTCTCTAGCTTTCCATGCCAATTAGCTGAACACGCATGGCAGCCTCAGCCTGTTGTTCCCTTGAGACAGCTCCTTGGTAAGTAAACAATTCGTTCAGAAGATGTAATGAAAAGATTGATTTAAATTTTTCAGAATCTACTACCAGTAATATAAACGCTGCCTAACCAGAAGCTCCATTTCTACACAGTTTGTGTATGTATGTGGAATATGTTCAAGAAAAACTGAAACTGTGTGTTAAGACACCCATGTAGCTAGCCATGGCAGTGCCTATGATCCCAGCACTTGGGAGGCTGAGACAGGAGGATCACTGCAAGTCAAGACTGTGCTGGGCTACACAGTGGATTCAAAGCCAGCCTGAACTACATAGTGAGACCCTGTCTCAAAACACAAAAAATACAAATACTTCCAATAAATATGTAAAGAAAATCTTTGCTATAAAGAACAATCAGCATAATCGTATCACATATCACAGGACATATATTCTGCATGCTTAAGATAGAAAATGCTCATCTATAAAAGCAAAGTTCCAGAGCTCTAGTTATTGTATAAATTATATTTATCAAATTCTGAACTTTATAGAGTAACCTTTACAAAGCTATTAGTGAACCCCTACCAAGTTACAAACTATAATAAGATGTTTGTTATGGATAATTACCAATCTATAGTTAATTAAAATTTTTGGTTGTCTCTAGGTATCAATTAAATACTCATTGTATGTTAACCACTTCCTGATGTGATCTCATTTAGTAATCTAAGCAGCCCAGTAAAGCTTGTCCTAGCATCATCAGAAGTACCTTCCTGGAAGCAGGATTCAAATGGAGACCTTGCTTCAACCAAAGCTCTGTTTTGTTTTACTGACTGTTTCAAATACATAGCAACTTACTCTACTTGGTCATCAGAGGAAAATATGTTGAGTCCATCTTTTGGCAAGTCCAAAATGGTTTGTCTCAAAAAACCATATATCAAGGTAGTATATTATCCAAGGGTCCTGTGATGCAACAGTGGGTGTGTTTCTCTTTAGCACATCAAGGTTGTTAGAAGTCAGTGGCTTGAATGTGTTCAACAGCGAGTCACAATGCCATCCCCCCCTGCCCCCGTCACCCTGTATGACCCAGGATGTACAACATCCCAGTTTCTCCAGGGTTTCCTGACATGGGCTAAAAGGAGAGTCACACAGCATAACATTCAGTGAGATTGCCTAAAACCAAACAGTGCTGAAGGGCCCCATGTTCATAAGGCACTCTGAGGTATTTATGAGGGTGGGTAGGGAGCAGAAGGGTGCAGGGTGTGATTTATTTTGAAAGTGCTGAGGGGATTCAGGAATTTGTAGGTTCTATCAAAGGTTGATCTTTTCAGTCTCTTTGTCACTTTCTGATGCTCCCAATGAAAAGGTTTCAGAGCCAGGTCAGAGTCTAAGGTACCCTGTTGGCGTACCTGCCACATAGACTGTGATGACTTCTAGGACTTGTCTCAGTTACTTGGGAAGCTCAGACATGAGGATTACAAATTTGAGGCTAGCCAGTATGATTCTGTCTAAACAAACAAACAAAAAAAACAAAAAAACAAAAACCACCAGGCTGGAACGTAGCTCCACAGTCCCCGAGTTCAGTCCCCAGTATCACACACGTGTGTGTGCATATACACCTGTCTGCTACATTTTCCCTAGTGACTCTATTGGATGAATTTTTCTCAGCATTTAAAAAGTATTACACAATTATCCTGGCTGACAATGTATCATTGTAGACCAGACATCAGACTGGTTGTAATTGTCTTGGGAAACCTATAGATTTATCCTGGATGGACTTCTGTATGCCTTCATAAGGGTTCAGGAAGTTAATTCTTGTCCAGGCTAGTAACTTAGAATTTCTCAGTCCTTACTACTGATCATATCAACTATCAATCATCCAATGAGACTATGAAAAGCTATGTAAATATATAATTCTCTGAATCTCTTAGGAACATTGTGGGGGCCTACATGAATGTATGTCTGTATATTAAAACATTTTCTAAATCTCCTGATTTACTCTCTATTTTAATGTGCAAATATAAAATTCCTATTTGATATAATTATAGGAATTACAACATTCTA
Organism: Octodon degus; assembly: GCF_000260255.1. Lineage (NCBI taxonomy): Eukaryota > Metazoa > Chordata > Mammalia > Rodentia > Octodontidae > Octodon > Octodon degus. The sequence goes on along the minus strand of NW_004524605.1, from coordinate 2,026,893 downwards.
CTGGGTATTATAATTTCTGAAGAGGTGGTTAGTATTCCAGGGCATTTCCTGGTATCTCTAAACTCTTCTTCCTGGCTCTCTACCTCCACTTGCCATACTATGCTATTTATTGCTGTCCTGCTTTATTTTATAACATTTTATGCTGACTATGGACACAGAATTTTTCTTTAGTTTCCAATACTTGTAAACATTGTATGAAGAATATGCTTAAAAATTTCAGGACACCAGAGGGTAAGTACAGCACAAAAATGAAAACAACTTAAAAATCAGTATCAAAACCATTTCTAGGGTTCCAAATCATTCCCCCTATTACAGGTATCTCCTTTTCTATCTTTAGATGTTGAATAGCAAAGTTCTATGGGATCAACTTTGAAACTTCTTTTAGACCTTTCTTCCTTTTCCTGTTTATTATTTTTTCCTTCCTTTCCCCACTTCATAAAATATTGGGCAGCTACTTTTGACACTCTGTCCTAGGTGCTGGGATACAAAAGTATACAAAACAAAGTACTTGCCCTCATTAGAACTTTTTTTTTTTCAGAATCGGGGACTGAACTCAGGCCCTTGTGCTTGCCAGGGAAGTGCTTTTTCCACTAAGCCGTCTCCCTGACCCCCTCATTAGAACTTAGGTTATGGTGTATCTTGGTTACTCTTGTTGCTGGGACAAAATTCCTGAAACTCAAAGTTAAGGAAGGAAAGGTTTATTTAGCTCACAGTCAGTGGAGGTTTCAGTCCATACTCAGCTGGCTCCAAGGCAGAGGGCAGCCATCCATGGTGGTGGAAAATAGCAAAAAGCAAAGGGAGAGGCTGCAGCTGCTAGCTAGCCTCTCTCCCCTCCTTGCATTGTAATGCAGATTATCTGCCCCAGGGCAGGGGTAGCACTCACATTCATTATCCTGGCATTGGATCACGAATTAAACACAAACTCCAGAAGCCACCATGACTACGTGAGGCTTTGGGGGAACACTTAGACACAAACTATAACAATGGGGGGGGGGAATGGAAATAAAGTACTTCAACATTCTACATATACTGTGAAAAACATAAGCCAGAGACTAAAAGAATAACAAAGGAGGGCCTGATTTAGGGCACATGGTCAGAAATAGGTTGTTGGCAGAGGTGACAATTTAGTTGATGGCTAAAGGGAAGGGAGAACCTGGTCATTGAAGATTGGATAAAACTCCATTGAAAGTCTCATTTAACTCCACCAGCAAACACACATGATAATACTGTGAAGTTTGTGGCAGCAAGGAGTCACATATATGTGGCCACAGAAGTCTGAGGTTCATCTCTGTGCCAACAGAGAAAAGCCACTCTAACAGTTCATGTGTTGCAAGTGTTTATTGGAGAGTGAAAAACAATGAAGAAAGCCAAGTTAGAGTACTATATCAATGACAGGGGACAACACCAAAGATGAAGGACAGTCTACTGGGGAAGGATCTTGCATGAGATGAAGCCTTTGACGTGTGAGAGAGAACACTGCATCTGTCTAGTTTGTTAGTTTCTTAAGTACTGTGTTCAGACAGAAGTGACTTGGTGCCAGCCAGCCTGTGTGGCTGGATCGTTCCCAGCCCGGGCTAGACTCAAGGGCACACACACTACTGGTGCATTATAGGCTACCACTAAAGTAACGTTTCTTTCCCCATCGGGGGTAGCCAGCCCCTCTTCGTAAGCAGTGACACGCAGCGGAGGTCACCTAGGGAACACATGCATTTGACTGGCTTTCATTATTTTAACTTTTCTTGACAGTAATAGGAAGAAAAAAGGCAGATCATGTAGATGCTTGTGATTAGGGGAATGCATAAGTAAAAATAAGTTTGTGTATATCTTTGTTAAAACAAAATACTGGAGGCTGGATAATTTTGATAAAGAAAAAAGGTGGACTCAGAAGTAGTACAAATGGCCAATAAATACATGAAAAAATGTGCAATATCTCTGGCCATTAGAAAAATGCAAGTTAAAACAACACTGAAATTCTGCCTTACTCCAGAAACAATAGTTACTGTCAAAACTCAAATAATAACAAACACTGGTGAGGCTGTGGGGGAAAAAGAACCCTTGTTCTTTGTTGGTGGGAGTGTAAACTAGTAGATGCAATCACTATAGAAATCAGTATAGAGATTCCTCAAAACAAATCTAGGGAGTCTGGGGAGACAGCTCAGTAAAATATGCGCTTGTCTGGTGAGCGCAAGGGCCTGAGTTCAGTCCCCGGTTCTGCAAAACAAACAAAAAAAAGAAAGAAAGAAAAAGAAAAGAAAACAAATCTAGGAATTTCTTTGGACCCAGATAGTCTCCTTCTATGTATCTTCTAGAAAGAGATAAATACATCCTATTATAGTAATCTGTGCATGCCAGTGTTTACAGTAGCACAACTCATCATAGTTCATCCTCTAGGCAGCCTGTATGTCTGTGAACAGATAAATGGATAAAAGTGATATTATGTACACTGGAGTACCACTTTGCCATACAGAAGGTTACTTGGTTCATTTGTAGAAAATAGATATGTTTTGAGAGCATGATGTTTTGGGTAGATTTTTGTTCTGCACACTCGAGGCTGAACTTCAACTCGCCATATAGCCCAGGCGGGGCTCCGACTCATGGCATCCTTCTATATCAGCCTTCTGAGTGCTGGGATTACAGGTGTGTGTCACCACCCCAGGCAAGGGAAAGAAATTCAGACACATAAGCTTAAATGTGGCATGACTTATATTAAAAACCCAAAATACAAATAAGTTATGAAGAACTAAAAGTAGATAAAAGGAAACGGAGAGGTGTATCTTTTGCAAAAGAGGAGACCAAGGAGGGAAGGAGGGAAGGGGAATGGGATGGAAAAAGAATCAGGAGGCATTGCACACATTTACCAGCTCCCCATGATGAATGGAATCATTATATAGTACTAATAATGAAAAGTGTAAAAAAAGAAAAGAGGGCAGCCAGGAGCACAGGTCAGTGGCATGAAGTGCTTGGGGACTGGCGAGTTCCATCTCCACAGCATACATACATGTGCACACACAGTTTTGTTTAGCTCACAACAGCCAAGTTTTGAGCATGTGGCACAAGTGTCAGCTTGGCTTTGGTGAGGTCCTCACAGCATTTTGTATCGCAGTGACAACATGATTAAGAGTGGCAAGTAGAATGTTTTAAAGAGGGATTCAGAGTAGGTGAGGACTCTTATGGTGACTCACAATCAAGTTAATCTAGTCCCATGAGACATACCTTAATCCCTCCCAAGGGTGGGACCCATGACCTAAATATCTCCCTCTATCCACCATTTAAAGGTCCACACCCCAACAACATCTCACTTAAGACCAAACAACACAGGTAACAAAAGTATAGGTCACAAGGCTGGGGAGATAGCTTGGCAGTCTAAGGTCCTGCCTGGCAAGCATAAGGACCCAGGTTGGATCCCTAGCACCACATGCTATGCTGGCCTTGCAGGTGCAGCACGCTGGCCCCGAAACCAGGCATGGTGGTGCACTCCTATAATCCCTGCACTGGGGGGGCTGAGACAGAAGAATCACTAAGAGCCCAAGCTGTGTAGCAAGACCTCTATACCAAAAAAAAAAAAAGATTTTTTAAAAAGTGTAGGTCAGGCATCTAAGATGAACACACACTTCTCAGAGGATGAAATTAAAGAAGCGAATAAATGTATGAAAAAATGCTCCACATCACTAGTCATCCGTGAAATGCAAATTAAAACAACACTAAGATACCATCTCACCCCAGAAAGATTGGCTATCATAAAGAAATCAACCAACAACAAATGTTGGAGAGGCTGTGGGGAAAGGGGAACCCTTCTCCACTGTTGGTGGGAGTGTAGACTG
>NW_004524605.1:2015605-2022887 GCF_000260255.1 Octodon degus | reverse complement strand
AACCAAGATGCCCATCACATGTGGAATGGTTGAAAAAGATGTGGTACTTTTATATAATGGAGTACTACTCAGCTACAAAGAATGATAAACTTGAAGCCTTCATATTTAAGTGGATGCCACTTGAAGATATACTTATTAGTGAAAAAAACTAGACCCACATCTGTAAATATTGTATCGTCTCCCTAGTATAAGGACTTACAATTCCATATATGGTTAGTTTTATAAATTTCTTTGTAAAAATATGTAAATGCTTATTTCTACTTTTATATAATTAATTTTCCTTCATATTCTGTAAGGACTTAAAGTTCGACATATCAATATCTGATGGAAAATACCTGTTCCATGATATGCCAAAATGTTTGATATTTAGACAGAGAGGGTAAACCAAACTGCATATATTGCAGGTTAATAATTAGCTTCTCTTCTGAAGGGTTAACAACCTAAGTTAGCAGTTCAAAATAGGAGAAAAGGAAGGGCTTCAAGGTCAGCCAACATTTTGGCCCTAGCCTTTCAAGGTCAGTGAAGACTCGGGACATAGGAGAACTTGTAGTGTACCAGCATGTAACTCAGTTGTGCTTCTAATTTTCTGATCAAGAAGATTATGGAGCCACAGAGGAATGTGTTCGATGAAGTAAAGTGAGCCTGGGGAGAGTCACATGGAGAGAAAAAAGATTTTCTCAAACTTTCGCAGAGAGCAAATTGGTCAAGCAATGGCCATGACTCATCCTCATGGCTGACACTGACAAAAGGATGTACAAAGGGCGGTACAGGCCTACAGGATAAATCCTGAGAGTACTTGGCTGACCTTATCAGATACAAAAGTTACATTTCTTGTTATATAGGTCTTGCTATATTTTGGTCTTAACCATCCAGCAGAAAAGTATAAAAATGAGGTATATAAAGTAAATCCATATTAATACGTTGAGCTATAAAAGGCTCAAGTCAACAACTTCTGAGGATAATCCACTAATATAGACTGCTAGACAGTGTTATTTAGTTGAATTCAAACACCTATAGTATTTAGATGCCAATAGAATATTCACCTCTGACAGGACAGGAAAAAAAAAAAAGGATACAAAGGAAAGATCATTTTGTATTTATATATACAAAATAGTTAGGGTAGGTTTACACCTACTTTTGCTTAATTCAAAGAAAAGAAAGAGGTGTACTAACAGTGTTTGGACAGAATATCCTGTCTGCTTCTTGTGCTATGGATAACCACTAAGAAGATAACAACGTACAATGTATTGATTATCAAAACTGTCCTATTAATCAGCTGTGAAACTGTCTCATGCATATTTATTTTTCAATAAAAATAAATAAAAATAAAAAGTATAGGTCACAAAAGTGTAAATCAACAAAACAACATGAAATTACAGAATGGGAAAACATATGCAAGCAATACACTACTAAAAGGAACAAAAGAAATCAAACAACAGCAAATGACCATGTTAAAAAATAAAGGGCGGGGCTGGTGAGATGGCTCAGTGGTCTAAAGCACCTACTTAGAACAAGCTTAGCAAAGCACAGGGACCGCGGTTCAGTCCCCCAGCACCACATGCCAGCCAGCCCCGCCCCCTGGTGGGCTGAGCTGGCCACACACACACACACACACACACACATAAATAAATAAATAAATAAAATTTAAAAAAAAATTAAAAAAAATAAAGGGCCAGCCAAATAGCCCAGTGGGTTAAAGTGCCTGCAAGCAGGCACAGGGGCTGGGGTTTGATCTCTGCCCCCAGGGCATGCTGAGTGGCAATTGAGACTGGGTATTGTGGCACACGCCTGTAATCCCAGCTCTTGGGAGGCTGTAAACAGGAGAATCACTATGATCTAGTAGTGAGACCCTGAACACCCTTTAGACACTTCCCTAAATTGCAAAAAAATAAAATAAAGGAAGCCAACATGGTGGCACACTCTTATAATCCCAGCACCTGGAAGGCTGAGGCAGAAGGATTGCTATGAATTCAAGGCCACTGAGGGCTACAAAGTGAGTTCAAGGCCAATCAGAACTGTATTGCGGCACCTGTCTCAAAAAAATTAAATAAACAAATAAATTACCTGAATAGACATTTCATCGTGAAGGAAATATATATCAAGAAGGGCAAAAAAAAAAAAAAAAGCAAGAAAGAAAGAAAAAAAAGGAAAAAAAAAAAAGGCCTTGCAAAGGTGCTCATCATCACTAATCATCACAGAAAAACTTATCAAAACCACAGTGAGAAATCATCACATATCTGTTAGGATGGCTGTTACCAGAAAAGATAGAGGAAGGAGTGGCCAAATAGCTCAGTGGACTAAAGCACCTGCTTAGGCAGACACAGGTGCCAGGAGTTTGATCCCCTGGCCTGCCCTGCTGGCCCCGCCCCCCGGGGCACCTGAGAGGGCAATTGAGACTGGGCATAGTGGCGCACGCCTATAATCCCAGCTCTAGGGAGGCTGTAACAGGAGGATCACTATGAGTCCGGATCTACCCACTGAGACCCTGTAGACCCTTAGATCCTACCCTAAATACAAAGAAAGAAAGAAAGAAAGAAAGAAAGAAAGAAAGAAAGAAAGAAAGAAAGAAAGAAAACAGGGAGGATGTAGAAAGAAAGCCTTCGTACATTGTTAGTGGGAATGTGAACAGGTACAGTCCCTATGGAAAACAGTATGGAGGTACCTCGAAAAATAAAACTAGAATTACCATATGGGGGCTCGGGAGACAGGCCAGTGGAATAAGTGCTTGCCTGGCAAGTGCAAGGTCTTGAGTTCAATGCCTGGTACCACCAAAAAGAAAGAAACTGGAATTGCCATATGACCCAGCAGTGCCACTTCTGGGTGTACATCCAAGGAACAGAGTCACTATGGTAGGCAAGGAAATGGCAGTGTGCCCATCTTCATCGCCAGTTATTCACTACAGCCGAGGTACAGAAGCAATGTAAATGCCCACTGACAGGCACATGCTTAAAACATTACACACATGCACATGTATGTGCATGCACACATAGAAATATTATTCAACCTTGATGAAGGCAATCTCGCCATCTGTGAGATCAGCAATGAACATGGAGCCCATTGCACTAAAGTTATGCTTTGTGTCTAGTTGTCCCCCCAAAGACTCATGCAGTCATGGGGTGGGGACTTCTAGAGTTCGTGATTAACTCATGATCCAATGGGATTATGTGTGATCCAAGGCTGGGATTATGGGTCTTAGTACTGCTGGGATTATGGGTGTGAGTACTTCCCCCAGCCTGGGGCAGAGAGCCTGGATGTGATATAAGAGAGAGACAGCCGTTCTGTCGCCATTGCTCCTTGTTGTTGTTGTGGCTGCTGTTTGGCCAACATGAACTGCTGCTCCCTGCCGTGTGCCGCTCTGCATCGGAGCCAGCTGAGTGTGGACTGAAACCTCCAGTAACTGTGAGCTAAATAAACCTTTCCTTCCTTCATTTTGAGTGTCGGGTATTTGTCCCAGCAACGAGAGAAGAGTAACTAAGACAGCTAAGGGAAATAAGCAAGACTCAGGACAAGTACTGTGAGATTTCGCTTATATGTGGAATCAAGAGTTAAACTCAGAAAACAATTTTACAAATCCAGTGCCCTTCATGATAAAAACTCTCAGTAAATGAGGAATATTAGATCACTCTCCTCCAAAATGAGACATGTTGATATGACTCTAAAAAAATATGTATACAATATATAAGAAGAGATCTGAAACTTTGTTGAAAGAAGCCAAAGAGCTAAATAAATGGAGCGATTTCCATGTTCATGGGTAGGAAGACTTGATATGGTCAGGCGGTCCGTTCTTCTGAATTTAATCTATAGAATAAATGTGATTCCAACTAAAACCCACTAAGTTATTTTGTCAATAGTGTCAAAATAGGTTGGGATCTAGGGTACAAGACACAGCACACCCCACAGTATGAAGGCAGGGAACAAGCCAGATGACCCAACCTCAAGACTCACCATGAAATGACAGCAATCAAGACAGTACTGTGCCGGCCAGAAGGAGGTGAGCAGATGAAGGCAGCTGCACCGACAGTCCAGAGGAGAGCTCGCAGATGGGCCTCCGGTCTCTGACCTAGCAGAGCCCAGGCAATCTAGTGTGGAGAAGATATAATAAATGACCGTAGAGCAACTGGGCATCCAAAGTGAGAGGCGAAAAGAGAACACAGACCACGCCCACACACCCTTCATCACCTTCAACACAAAATGGATCACAGACTTAATTATGAAGCTGTGAAACTGCTAGAAGCCAGCTCTGGCTGCCCAAACTTATAAATCCAGCTAGCCAGGAGGTTGAAGCAGAAGGACTGCCTACCTGGGACAGTCTAGGGACATAGCAAGACCCTGTTTCATAATAATAAAAAAAAAACAAAAACAGAAAATACTGGGGATGTAGCTCAGAGAAAAATCCCTGTATACAATTCCCATGACTGCCCCTCTACACTTCCCCCAAAATTAAAGAACCATGGAATAATTTGAATACAGATGTATGGGTGGCTTTGAGATAAGTAATTTTCAACCTATTTTATTTTATTTATTTAGTATTTGGTACAGGGTCTACAGGGTCTCACTACACAGATCAGACTCGTAATGATCCTCCTATTTTCAGCCTCCCAAGTACTGGGATTACAGGCACACGCCACCACACCCAGTCTCAATTGCCATCTCAGCACACCTGGAGGGTGGGGCTGGAACACCACGCAGGGATCGAACCCAGGCTGCTGCACCCTGCCTAAGTGGTCACTTTAGTCCACTGAGCTATCTTGCCACCCTCAACCTTCTATTTTAATGGCTGAAGATGTTTTAGGAGTGTATGTGGTTCCGCCATCTCCCTCAGCCAAGCAAAGAGAGCTCGTTCAGGGTGTTCAAATTCTCTCAAGACTGCAAATTGGCTGACGTTGCATCACTCTCCTAATCCTGAGCCCTGACGTGTGCTTTGGTGGGGTGTCTCCCAACTGATGCTGTCTGTGTTAATAGAAAGATGTCTTCTGAATTGGTATTTCAAACTTTGTAGCACATGATCTGAGCAGAAGTAAATGCTTCAGCAGTGCCGGACGTTGCCTTCAGATTTCTGCCTGTAGTGACAGCTCCATGTTTCTCTCCAAGAGCAGATGCACGTTCTGAGCTCTACAGTGGCCTTAGTGTTCCATGTCCATTTTATTTTATTTTATTTTTTTATTTTTGTGCGGAACCAGGGATTGAACTCAGGCCTTTGCACTTGCCAGGCAAGTGCTTATTCTACTGAGCCATCTCCCTGGCCCTCCATGTCCATTTTACATTTTAGAACAGCAAAAGTAAATAACGCAAGCAATTTCTGTTGTGTCCATTTTTAATCAGCACTCACAATGGTGACTGGATTGAAATATAACAGAAAAAACTTGCATCCATTTAAGGCGCGTGACTTGATGCTTTAATGTGTGTTGTCTTGGTTACTTTTCCCATTGCTGAGAAAAAATACGCAACACCCAAAGTTAGAGGAGGAAAGGCTGATTTTGGCTCAGCTTTCAGAGGTTTCAGTTCATAGGTAGCTGGCTGCAAAGCAGGAAGGCCGGCAGAGGAGGAGGGGTGCTCGCAGGCAGAAGGGAGCAGCTCACCAGAGCAGCACAGCAGAGACAAGCAGCAGCAGCTGCCTTGGGCCATCCCTTATTCTGCCCTTGGGGGTGGCACCCACACCCAGGGTGGACCTTCCCCTTGTCCACACTAGAACTATATCAAACCCATTGGTGGACTGATTCAGCATCACATCCTCCAGCCTAGCCCTGCACATCCCAAACCCAGCACCTCTGAAAGCCCCACCCACAGCTGCACAAGGCTTTGGGGGAGCCTAGACCCATGCTGTAACGTGCATATTAAGAAGTGATCACAACATCCAACATAGCTGACACATCCATGGTTGGCATAGTTACTCTGTGTGTGCCACATGCCTGTGAGTGGTGAAAACACTGAAGGTCTGTTTCTGAACAATTTTCAAGAACAGAAAGCAGTGTGGACTGTTGTCAGCACCATGTCCATTTGCTCTCCAGAACTGATGCACCTGAGGAACTGGCACCTCATTCCCCAGACTTGGGATCTGTCAGAAGAGTCTACCCCTGGTGCTGGGACAGGGGCTGCTACAACGAAGCCCAGAGGTGGGTGCGGAGTGCCCCTGCAGTGGCCCAGGGGTGAGGCACAGAGGTCCCATGCAGGTAGTTACAGTGGCCACTGCGTGTAGCAAGGTGAGGCCCTGGAGGCTGAGAAACAGCCTCTTTCCAGAGATCCTCTCCCCACCCCCAGAGAGGAAGGCACCTGAGGGTGCAGCAGCATGTCTCTACCTTCTCCAGATCCTTGCCTCGGAAACTGCCCAGCCCCAGGTCATGTCTCTCCTTGGCTACCAGCAAGGCCCGGGGTCGGTGCTAGGGACTAGGATGAGGAGCAGCAGCCTGTCCCCGCAGCAAGCTCTTTGTGCTGCTGTGAGCACACCTGGGCGGGCACCTGTGCCGTTGCTCTCTGCTGTGGAGGATGAACACACCTGCCAGGCTGTCCTTCCACCTGCTCCCAGGTTCCTGGCATCCCTCTCTGTAAGAATGGCTTGGCTCCCAGGTCTCTCGCTGGCCTCACAGACATCCCTGCAAATTTATCAGCAAGCACAGACACTTCTCGCACTCTTCCTTGTGCCTTTGTGATGGAGACGCTGTGCAATTGTGCAAGACACTGCGTGACTGGTCTTTTTCACTCCCACAAATTTCCACTCTTGAAGGAAGCTCCAGGTGTCCTGGTCACTCCATGTGTGGGGGACCTGGCCTGCAGAGGACAGAGGAGTGGGAGGCGCTGGCAGCACACACACACTGAGCTTCTCAGAGACCATTCCTGTGCATGCTTGCCCAATATGGATTTCTTCTGAGAGGGGCTGAGTAAGCCATTCATGGGAAGTCCTGGATTCGGTGTCCACCCGAATCCATACATATAAGGCAGGGCCAGGGGCCGAGCTCCCAGCCTGGCATCCCCAGCGCTGCCCCATGTGGCCCAAGGAAGGGCAGGCCAGCTGCAGCGAGACAGCCATGGGCAAGGGAGTTTGCTCTACCATAGCTGTGTGTGCTGAGGACCTTGCACGGGTCCTGGATCTTCATTTCCGCTTCTCTCTTTGAGTGCCTGGTTCTTTCTAGAAACTTCTGTCCAAATTGCTACTCATTAAAAAGAAGTTCAAAACTGTACATATACACACACAAATCATAGTGGGGATTAAACCCAGGACCTCAGTGTCTGGGCTCCAACTTGCCTTCTGCCTGCCTCATTCCTAAATTATTTAATTTAATAAATA
>NW_004524605.1:2012676-2014907 GCF_000260255.1 Octodon degus | reverse complement strand
CTGCACACAAATAAATAAATAAATAAAATTAAAAAAATAAATTACCTTAAAGAAAAAAAAAAGAAAACCAACAGGACAAGCTTCTCCAGGAGGGTGAGCTGTGTACTATCCTCCCCTCCGGAGCCAGGAAGCAATGTTCAAGGTGAGAACCAGAGCTCCCTCAAAGTGAACCGCAGCCATTCTTGCAGCAGTGAAGTCCTGAGTTCCTTTGACAATGAGAGCAACCAAGTTCATCCGGAAAGCCAGCATGAAAAGCTCCTCCAAGAGAACCAACAGTTTCTACCAACTCCCAACAGCCTCTGGCTCTTATACTTGAGGCAGCAATCCTCAGGTGGACTCCCTGCAGCCAGCGCCATGGTGACTCAGTGATTGAGTGATACAAGTTGACTGCCAATTGTCAGTCCCCCACGCGGATACACATTTGCGATCCCAGCTTCTTGGGAAGCTGAAACATGAGGGGCACATGGCAGGGCCGGGGAGATAGACGAGTGATACAGGTGCCTGCCTGGGAAGCACAAAGTCCTGAGTTCCTGGTACAAACAAAAATAGTGGCAGGTCTGAGGACAGCTTTCATGACTTAGCAAACCCCTGCCTCAAAATAAATTCTAAAAAGGGCTGTGGATGTAGTTCAGGGGTGGTGTGCTTGCCTAGCACATGTAAGGCCAGCATCACACACAAACACACAGGGGGGAACTGGAGCATCGGAAACAGACAAAACTTTTCTCAAGTCTTATGAGCTGACTGGGCTGCTGTGGTGGCCCACACCAGTAATCCCAGTACTCAGGGTGCTCAGGCAGGATGATGGCCGTGAGTTTCAGACCAACCTGGGCTACATAGTAAGTTAAAGACCCTGTCTCAAAACAAAACAAAAACCACACCCCAAGAAAACGCCAAAAAAGAACTGATCTACAGATAACATATATCAAATAAAACAATGTTGAGCCTCAAGTGCAAAGAAAGCATCTCAAACCAGTGTTCCCTTTGGTCTCCTCCATTGATAAAGGAAGGTGCTAGATTCACTGTGACTCACATGGTGGATAACAGGACCACGGGACAGCAGTCAGGAGGCCAGAAACAAATGAGGGGGCCCACAGGTGCCCAGCTCACACCTGCAGTCTCCAGGCCTTAGAGTAAGGAGTGGAGACCCAAGCAGAGTCGGGGGTGTTCTCCTGAGTTGAGAGTTGGGGAATAAAAGCTGCTAGATGTCACAGGACAAGCACAGAACAAGGAAGCAGCAATAGGGTAAGGGAGAGGGAGAGAGAGAGAGGGAGAGAGAGAGAGAGAGAGAGAGAGAGAGAGAGAGAGAGAGAGAGAAAGAGAGACAGAGACAGAAATCTGTACCTACGCAGGAAGATCCTTGGTCCAGGATCAGATCAACCCATGAATGGAAAGAGCTGCCCAGGCTGGGTAAGAAGCCCCAGAGGGTATGGGCACAGGTCACTCAGGTCCTGAAGGCTGTCCCCAGCAGCCAGTGATTGGATCCTCTGGCCCACAGGGCTGTGTGCAGCACTAGGAGGGTGCTCGCTCCCTCAGTGCTTGCCCGAGGACCTGCAGACAGAGCTCACTCCCGTCCCCACCAAGGAAGCTGCACAACAACCCCGAGCATCCGGTCATGTTCCTCCATCCAAGTGACAGTGTCGCACATCCTGCATAGCCAGCCTGTTACTGGAAAAGGAACAAACATGCAGCTCAGGTCCACACCGTGTGTGGTGTCGTCTCCTCCCAGTAGGGCACAGATGCGACCAGTGAACCACAGGCCCTGACACCAGCACTGTTAGCCTTTTAAAATAGTGGCTGTGGAGCTATCTGTGTTGGTGTGGGTAGCACGGAGGAGACTTGTGGAAGGAGGCTGGCCCCGTGGAGCTCTGTGATGGAGTGCAGGAGGTTCGGGGCACGGGGTGATGAAGTCAGGGATTTGTGAGGAGAAAGGGGAGACCCTGAGCACACCTGAGGCAGTGAAGGTGGCAGCTGTGTAAGTTCCTGGCCCTGAGGGTGCAGGCTGAGGGACCTCATGAGAAGGATTTGGCCTTCATGCTGATGGCTGACCTGAGGGTAACAGTGCCTTTTTCTCTTTCCTTGTAGACTGTCTGGAAAGATCTTTCCCTCTGCTGGGATTTTTGCCTTGGTGGGTGAGGGAAGGTGGCAGGCTTGGCAGGAAGAGCAGGCTAGCCAGTGCAGCTCAGTGCTGGCAGGCCAAAGGCAAGACTATCCTCCTTGAGGGGCCAGGGAGA
>NW_004524605.1:2000206-2012576 GCF_000260255.1 Octodon degus | reverse complement strand
AAAAAAAAAAAAAAGAACATCCTCCTTGGGAGCTGAGGGCAGAATGGGGATTTAGCACACATCCTAAGCAACAGTGGCAACTGAACTATACATAGTCAGAATCTATAGCAGATTTTACTCTGGGGGATCTGAGATAGACTGGAAAGAGTGAATGATGAATAACCCCTCCGGCCAGTTACTCTGTGGAGAGGAAGGAGGGCTTGGGGCTGAGGAAGTAGCACCTGACTAGAAGATGGCAGGAAGGGGGAGGAAGGAGATTGAGTATGGTGTGTAGGAGGAGAAAATGGTGATGGAGAAGTGAAGAAGTTGGAGGCTGTGAAATGTGAGGGACACTGAGATGGAGCTTGCTCCTGTCCCCTCCCTGGTCCTTGGGCAAGGTGAGACAGAGATGATGTAGGGAGAGGCTGGGCTTGAGGATGTGGAGGAGGAGCAAAAGCAGGAAAAATATCATCAAGAGAGTCTGAAGAGAAAATTTGTAGCATTTTTGTACATATTTGTAGCATTTTGTACACATTTGTAAACAATGAACACACTGAGAGAAATTAGGGAAACCATGCCTTTCACAATAACATAAAAAAAGATATACTAGAAATCAATGTCACAAAGGACATAAAAGATTTATACAATGAAAATTACAGTACTCTGAGAAAAGAGATTGAAGAGGGTTTGAGAAAATGGAAAAATATTCCATGCTTCTGGATAGGAAGGACCAACATTGTGAAAATGGCCATACTCCCAAAGTTGTTATATAGAGTCAATACAATCTCGAATAAAATAGCATCAGTACACCTCACAGAATTAGGAAACGCTTTCCTCTAATTCATTTGGAACCAGAAGAGACCCAGAATATCAAAAGCAATCCCAGGAAACAAAGAAAAGGCAGGAGGTATAACAATCCTTGACCTGAAATTATACTGTAAAGATGCAGTGATAAAATCAGCATGGTGGGGGCCAGCCAGATAGCTCAGCGGATTAAAGAGCCTGCTTAGGCAGACACAAGGATCAGGGTTCAGTCCTCAGAGTGCTGTGCCAGCCCTGCCCCCAGAGCACACTGAGATGCAATTGAGACTGGGTATGGTGGCATTTGCCTATAATCCCAGTGCTTGGGAAGCAGAAAACAGGAGAATCACTACAAGTCCAACTTGTGCAGATGATGCACTAAAAAAAAAAATAAAAGAATAAAAAAAATCAGCATAGTACTGGCACAGAGACAGACCTGAGGATTAACAGAACAGATTAAAAGATGTAGCTATAACTGCAAACACAGTCAGCCACCTTATTTTTGAAAAAGGTGCTAAACATGCTCACTGGAAGAAAGATAGCCTCTTTAATAAATGGTGCTGGAAAAACTGGCTTCCCACATGTTGAAGGCTAAAACTAAGCCCAAGCCTATCACCATGCGCAAAGCTACAATCAAAATGGATCAAAAATGTAAATATCAAAACAAAAACACTAAATCTTCTGCAGGAAAATCTAGGTAGAAATCTTAAAGACATAGGGGCAGGTAGAGAGTTCATGAACAAAAACCAAACTGCATGGGAAATACTTCAAAGAATCAACAACTGGGATCTCATCTTTTTGAAAAGTTTCTGCACTTCAAAACAAATCTCCAACAGAACAAAAGGAAAACCCTTGAACTGGGAAAAAATTATAGCTGACTGTCCCTCCAACAAAGGCCTTCTATCTACAACATATAAAGAATAAAAAAAAATCAGATCCCCCAAATTCAAAGACCCAATACAAAAATGGGCATCTGAGATGAATATATTCTTCTCAGAGGAAGAAATACAAATGACAAGTAAGTTTATGAAAAATATTCACCATCATTGGTTATTTGAGAAATGCAAATTAAAACAACATTGAGATTCCATCTCACTCCAGAAAGAATAGCTAATATCAATAAGTCAGCCAATAACAAATGTTGGAGAGGCTGTGGAGCAAAAGGAACCCTCCTAAACTGTTGGTGGGAATGCAGACTGGTACAACTATTATAGAAATCAGTGTGGAGATTCCTTAAAAAGCTAGGATTGGAGATCCCAGTCAAGCCAGCTATTCCTCTTCTGGGTATTTTTCCAGAATAACTGAAAACCTCATACCACAGTGACATATGTGCACCCATGTTTATAGCAGTGCAATTTGTCATAGCTAAATCATAGAAACAACCCAGATACCCATCAACTGAAGAATGGATAAGAAAGGTGTTTTTACACAATGGAGTGTTACTCAGCTATAAAACAGGACAAATTTGAGTCTTTTGTTGGTAAATGGATGCAACCAGAGAACATACTTGTAAGTGAAATAAATCTGACTTGCATTGCAAAAATTATATTGTCTCCTTAGTGTGAGAACCTGAAAGAGAAAAATGCAATCTGAAGGGTACAGTAGATACTGGGAAAAGGGAATTAACCTATTCAAAAGGGAAGCGTTACTGAGTTAAGGAGAAGAACATGAGAGAGAGTGGGGGAAAGAGATTTATCTAGGTATGTAAGCAGGATGATTTGGGCAATTGTACTGGTCTGTGGAAAGGAGCAGATAATTTCTTTTTTCAATTGCCTGTACTTTTTCTTTTCTTAATTTCTTACACATTTCTTTCTTCCAATTTTACATGCATATATTTGGTAATATGAATAACTGGTTGGATGACAACATTATATTACAAGAAATACAGTGAAATTCATATTTAAGTGAAAATTGGTATCATTTGTAATTTTTTCTGTTTTATTTCTGATTTGTACTTTTTCTAAAAAATAGAGGGTCTGAAGAGGTATCAGGTAAGGGGTGGGGGCATCTGGCAATGTGGAGCAAGCCAAAAGTATTTGAGCCCTTTCCTGGGGGAGGGGGAGTGACAGCAACTGAGAAAAGTCCCATTGGCCCTTGTAGATCAACATCCAGAAGGCAGAGGGAGGTCCCGTTGAGGGCCAAGAAATGCCCTGAGATTAGAGGGAGTCCTGACGTAGGATCACAATTTAAGAAAAAAACAAGACAGAAACTCCTGGGTTGAGAGGGGGCTCATCAGTGAGAATCACGGCTGGCTGGTGTTGGGTGCAGACTGGCAGTGGCAAAGGCAGGGACAAGGAAAAGGAAAAAGTGACTTGTTGGCTGGGAGAGCTCAAACATTTTGTCAGTAATTACCCAGCCAATAGCCCCACTTACAAACCAAAAGGTACTCAGTGTTTTTGAAAGACATGGATAGGAGGCTAACCCACACTAGGATTAGCAAGGACTCAATGGCTCAACCTACATGGATATTACGACTGGCTGCTTGATATCAGGGGTTAAAAAAGATTTCCCACCAGGCCACAAATTATCAAAAACTCCACAAATTTATTCAGTATATTGATTAAAACCCAGCTAAGAGCCAGCCGAATAGCTCAACAGATTAATGTGCCTGCTTAGGCAGAGCACAGCGGCAGGGGTTCAATCCCCAGCATGCTATACTGGTCCTGCCCCCAAGGCATGCTGAGATGGTGATTGAGACTTGGTGTGGTGGTGCGCACCTATAATCCCAGTGCTTGGGAGGCTGAAAACAGGAGAATCACTATGAGTCTGATCTACATAGTGAGACCCTGTACTAAAATACATTAAAAAAAAAAAAAGACAACAACATACTGTTGGGAGCTGCAGGAAGATAGAAAATCGATCAAATGTGTGTAGGTGGGACTGGGCCTCAGTGCCTAAAGCAGACAAGCTACCTCAGTCCTGAGGAAAACATCTTGTCTTGTTCAGGTCAACTATTAGTTGCTAGGCAACCTTGTGTCACGTGTTACTAACTTTGCAAAAGTATAAATAAAGGATCATTTTGTTGTGCGGGTGAGTTAGTCTTGCCCATCAGGTGGACTAGCGACCATCTAGCCCAGATTTTGTCTTCTTGTCTGTGTTTCTCATTCCTGCCACTGTGTCTCCAGGGTAGAACTATTCACAGTAGGACCAACAGGTCCCTACAACACACTATGCACAAATGTCAGCTTTTGGCAGCAACACTTGGGGTTCCCCCCAAAGCAGGGCCTAAAGAGGGTGATGCTAAATCAAAATGACATGGAGCCACCTGAGCTAAATCTAAATTTAATTTCAATCTAAAGCTAATTTGAAGTATTTGACTATGCTTCAACTGTGGTGAAGAAGGACAATGGGCATATGCCTGCTCCCACCTGCAGCTGACACCTGGGTTTTTCCCCCCTCTGCAAACTTGAGGGTCACAGGAAATGTGACTGCCCTGTCTGCCAGAGTGGGTAAGTCATCCCATTCCCTGCCCTCACAGGAGATCTCACCACAATCACCAGACTCATGGCTAAAGAGTGATCTTGCTGCTAAAGAGGATTGATGGGACTCGGGGTCCATTGCTCCCATTGAGGCATCTCTGTCAGAGCCCTGAGTTTGCTGGACATCTCAGGTAGGCCACTCTCTGTTCTTGTTGACTCAGGGGCCACATGTAGTGTTCTTCCTCAGTTTTCAGGCTGTAACATACAGTCCTTAGTCTCCCTTGTGGGATTGACAGCCAACCCTCATGACCCCTACAGACAGGGCCCATACCCTGCCACCTCCAGACACTCTTTTTCACCCACAATTTTATTATCCCAACCTGTCTCACACACCTCATGGGG
Source organism: Octodon degus (assembly GCF_000260255.1). Taxonomy (NCBI): domain Eukaryota; kingdom Metazoa; phylum Chordata; class Mammalia; order Rodentia; family Octodontidae; genus Octodon; species Octodon degus. Next base: position 2,007,975 of record NW_004524605.1, on the reverse strand, counting down.
AAAGATCCACTCCAAAATCTCCACTTCTCTTTCTTTTTCTTTTTTCCTGCGGTACTCGTCCTACAAACTCAGCCTCAGTGTGCTGCCAGGTCCTCCCTTCCTCTTTCCCTTTCCCTTGTTAATCCCATAGTTTGGGACACCTCCAGCCCAGTGGTGCTACCCACACTGCTCCTGTATTAGTTCGCTTCAGGAGATGCTCAGTCTTCCTCTGCATTCCCCAATATACAATAGCCTCAAAACACCAACAGGAACTCAAGCCTGTAATTCACTGTCTCCTTGCCATTGGTTTTCTTAAAACTGCTCACTCACAATACAGTACTTCCATTCTTCTTGTACTTAAACTTAATAGCTTTTACTGCTTAGTTCAAAATATCAGAGTTATCAATACCGCAGTCACACTCATTCATCCAGTGGTGCCAAATCCCTACACCATGCTCTCTCACATTCTTCCCTCCATTACTCACCTGCTTTATTGTACTAGACCTCAAGGACACCTTTTTCACTATTCTCTTACACCCTGATTGCCAAGACCCTTTTGCCTTCACATGGACCAACCCAGATACCCTTCAATCCCAGCAACTCACATGGACAATCTTGCCTCAGGAGTTTAGGGACAGCCCTCACTTTTTTAGCCAAGCTTTTGCCCCTGACCTTGAGACCCTTGATCTTAAACCCACCATTCTGCCCCATTATATAGATGATCTCTACTCTCCCTCTTACACTTTAGATATACAACACAGCACCACCCTCCTTAACTTTCTCTTAGGGAACAGTTATAGGGTCTCTCCTGCCAAAGCTCAGATAGCTTCACTGAAGGTTAAATATTTAGGACTCACTCTTACTCCCACTACTTGCTCAATCACTATTAACTGCAAGGCCCCTCTTTGTGACCTTTGAGTGCCTACTGAAAAACAAGTTCATCTTTCCTTGGTCTAGCTAATTCTTCTGCCTCTGGATTCCAAACTTTGCTTCCTTAGAGCAGCCTCTTTACAAAACATCAAAGGGCTTCTTGTCAGAACCTCTCGACCCTGCCATGCCTATAAATTCCTCCTTTTACAAGCTACAAGATGCCCTCTTAGGGGCCCCTACTCTTATTCTTCCTAACCCAATGATACAGGAAGAAAAACTGGTCTCGGGTGGGTGACCTCCAAACGATATAGGGAACCTCCAAGTGACACAGGGAAAAACGATCTCTGGACCTGACCTGCACGAGTTTGTGTTCTCTAAAACTGAAGAATGAATTTTAGGAACAAACAGAGGTTATGAACAGAAGATATTTATTGAGGGAAAGAAAGCTCCTGTCTGAGAGAGGGACAGGAGTTGGATAGAGGTTTTCCCCACAGCTCATGAAACCAAAGTCATAGTCTCTAAGGTCCCCATACAAGACATTATCCCCAGGTTTGGGCTGCTCAGGACCATTTAGTCAGATAGTAGTCCAGCATTTATCTCTCAAGTTACTCAACAAGTGGCCTCAAGTCTTAATGTGACACTTACACATACTATATCACCCACAGTCTTCAGGCAAGATAAAAAGATAAACAGGCTTTTAAAGGCCCACCTTACCAAGCTTAACCTGGAACTACCCCTGCCTTGGCATCAGCTCCTTCCCCTGGCCCTGACTCAACTCTGGACACTTCCTGGGTCACCCACTTTCTTAAGCCCATTTAAGCTCATATAGGGTAGACCTTTTCTACTTCATGACTTTCCCAGCACCTGATAACATTCCTCCTATTTCTGACTGTTTCCCAGTTTTGTCTTCCTCTACTACATGCCAACATCTGTCTTCCACAACCAATAGATGCCACTTTTATAACCTGACCAAAGCACCGCCATCCTGTTCTGTATGCGCCGTCTTAGTAAACCATGTCAGCTACTGTAAAATGTGACTTCTGTTTCTTAAGCCCACTCCCTTCAGGGTGTGTTATACCCTGACGTTAGTAACTCCATCTTGGTTCTCTGATTCACCCCTGCCCTGGTTCCAAGAATGTCTTAAGGCAAAGCAGGTGTTCCTGGCAACTGGTCGGCCACATTGTCCTTATAAGGTCAGCATGACCGCATACCTAGATTACACAACCTGTTCTGTACTCCACCTAGTCCAAAGGGGTAACTCCTCTGTGTCCAGCTTCCTCCAGGTGGGCTACAACCAATCCTGTAAAAGGTCATGTGCCCCCTTAACCACATTAACATCTGCTATTGGCTTCTGTGATCGGCTTGCTTGGATGGGCAGTCTTGCGGTTTTTGGGTTTAAATTACTGTGCCTCCCCTTACCCAGGGCTCTTCTCTGTCTCTTGGACCCTGAGGGTGCCGCTGGGTACCAGCTAAAATAAAGCGCTACCATCTTTTTGGACGTTTTGCCTCATTGTCTCCTTCTTGGGTTACAACAGCCACCACCTGTCCTTGATACACCAATGACTTCTACGTCAAAGTCGCTTGCTGACTTACACACAAACCATCCCTCCCTCATTCCCCAGCTCCTTTCACATTCATGTGACACTCTCTCATGTTTGGCCAACCTCACTAAATGCTAGCTCTGTGTTCCACAAGACGAGACCTACATGTAGCTCTCCCACACACTGAGACACCTCTCTTCTTTACTGATATAGGGAAATGAACTCCCAACCTGAAAGATACCTGAGCCTGTAATGGGTCAACTCACATTTTAGATTATAAATGTAAATCTTTCGTTTTCTGTTGTGTAAAAATGTATACTCACCACGGTTCTAAGTTGTTTAGTAACTAGTGGCTGTTTCTTGCTGTTTGCTAGATAAAATTCCTATAACCCTCACCAATTCCTGTAACCCTCACCAAGTCCTGTTAACAAAGTTAGCTTACAGAGATGACTTCAAAAGGAAATTAAATGGGCTTTAACTTCTTGTAACCTTGGGCTATGCAAGGCTGCCTGTAGGTACTCAGGTGCAAATTAACCAAAAACTAAAAGAAAGCCCCAGGAAATATAGTTTGAGTAGTGGTTACACTGACCCTGAAAGCATTGTTTTGTGTCAGACAATGAATTTGTTTACCAAATGGATTGTGGTTCCATGTTTTAAACCCCCCCTGCTTCCTGGACAAGGCACCTTTTGGTCCTCTCCTGCCTGAGAGCTGATGGGGGTCCTGAGCTCAGTAGTAAATGGCTTTCCAAATTCTAATCTGGCTGATCTGGTTCCTATTCTGAGCGACCCATAACACTACTGTAGTACAACCACAAAATACACATGTCACTTAAAAAAAAAAAAAAAAAACAAGAGCTGTTCATATCCTAGTCCTTATGGATATAACAATACTCTCTGTCCTTAAAACTGGTCTCTGGACAGGGGAAATGCGTTCTGCTACCCACCTCTACCAACAACTTTCTTTTAAACTCCACAAACAAATAATGGTCAAAAATCTGTCTAATCATCAGGGCAGGAGCCAAGAACAATAATAGCCCATGGCCTACTTCCCCTTTTTTCTCAAGGAAAACCTTCCTCTTCCTCTTAGGCAGGCTAATACTCCCCCAGTCAGCTCCTGACACCCTGCTTTAGTAGCCCCACTCACCTCCTGAGATGTCACTCAGTCCCTCTTAACTCTATCCCAGCCTAAACTTGTAAAAGCTCGAGCTCTTTTGTCTCAGGTCTGAAGATTCCTTGCTTATCTTTAAGTAGCCCTTCCACACTGAGCAATAAATGCCTTTGTTCTTCTCCTGTCTCTCATCTGTACCAAAAAACCCTTGCACAGCCCTCATCAGGGAAGGCCTAGGGTGCTGCACAGCAGGGGCACCATGATGTCTCTACAAAGATGGTGGCGGCTGGCCTTACCTAGAACCAGAAGTTAATGTGTTGTACATTTCAAAATAGCTAGGAGAGAGGAGTTGAACGTTCCCAACACAAAGCAAAGACAAATGTTTGAGATGACAGATGGCCTAATGGCCCCTATTTGATCATTGCACTCTCCTGGCTTGTGTCCAGATGTCCCCAGAAGCCTCATGGAGTTGTGGCAGCTAGATCATGGGTGAGTAATGCTGGGATCAAGGATGTGGTGCTGGGGTTGATTCATGATGCAACACTAGGATTAAAGCTGTGCCACCCTGGGTGTGAGTGCTACCTGCGGTAATAGTGGGTAGCTGGGTAGACTATAAGAGACGGACTGAGGATCCCTGCTTGTCCTTTGCTGCTTGTGGCTTGTTGCTTTTGCACCTTTCTACTGCTATGGACAATTTCTCTTCTGCAATGCCCCTCTGTTATGCTGCCCTGCCTTGAAGCCAGAAAAGTATGGAGTGAAACCTCTACAAACTGTGAGCCAAATAAACCTTTCATTTTAAAAATTTGGGTAGTGAGTGTTTTGTCTCAGCAATGAGGAAAGTAAAACACACACTGCATCCCATAAATACATATAATGATTGTGTCAATGAAAAAAAAGGATTGATACGTGTGGTAGCTCACTGTCAATTTGAGTAACAAATGCCCAACTGAATTAATTCAGCTTAGTTCTGGGTACAGAGGACCTACCCAAGGGAGGACCATCACCAGGATGGTATAGAAAGGAACTAAAGAAGGAAGCCTTGCTTCTTGCTTCTGCGTCCTCGGAGGAGCTCAGCCTGCACCTTCACCTTGGACAGTGTCTTCAGCCTCCAGTGCAGATCTTCAGCCTCTGATAGGGACGCAGAGGGGACACAGCGATGAGCTCCAGTGCTCCAGTGCCCAGACAGCCCCACTGCACTCCCCCACACCCAACTCTGCGGGTGGCTGTTGTGTGCCAGTCTTGTCAATTCTTATATATTTGTGTATCTTGTTTCTGTAATAAACACTGAGTGATATAGTATAGGAGGTTCCTTGGCTGAATTTTTTTTACATAATTTCAAAACAAAATGGTAGGAAATTAACAATAATTATCATATTGCATATTGTTTTCTTCAAAGTACTTGCTCTGATTACCAAATATAGGGATGCAGAATTGACCAAACAGGCATTAACTGTTCCTTTCAATAAACCAATAGATATTAGTACAATTATCTTAACTATCTTGTAAATCTATATTCTTTCTCAGACTTGGAAGATCACTTTCTTTCTTTGGAGGATTTCTTTCTTCTTTCTTTCTTTCTTTCTTTCTTTCTTTCTTTCTTTCTTTCTTTCTGTTCTTTCTTTCTTTCCTCCTTTCTCCCATTCTAGTCCTTCCTTTTGAGCAGTTTCTTTCCAGTTCACAATATTTATTTCACCTTTCAGATTTTATTTACTCTTTCAGCTTCTCATTCTGGGGAGACAGTATGATGTTTACACGTGTGTGTGATTTATTTCACTTATGAGTGTGGTCTCTAGTTGCATTCATTGAATCTTTGAACTAAATTTGTAATTGTAACAAAATGTTTAAAACCTAGTGTAGTATTTGATTGCTATTGGGAAACATTTATACTTATTTGTATTTTGTTTTCCTTTTTTTTTTTTTTTTCCACTTGTGTATTTGGTACAGGGTCTTGGAGTGATCCTCCTGTTTTCAGCCTCCCCAGTGCTGTAATTATAGGCATGTGTCACCACGCCTGGACTCTGTCACTGGCCCAGTGGGCCCCAGGGGCAGGGCTGGCAGGGTGTGCGGGACCTGGGATCAAACCCTGGTCTCTGCTCTTATCAAAGCAGGTGCTTAGTCCACTGAGTTGTCTTGCCGGCCCTGTAAGTTTCATGATGATCAACTAGTAAAGAAGTTTTCACTTGAAATGTAGAAAAATATATCTCATTAAATCTCTAATATAATCCTGTACTGATTAAAAATATAATCTAAAAAAATATAATCTATCTGAGACAGTGAGTTCATTATTGAGAAAGTGGGTTCATTATAAAGTGAGTTCAGCTTTTTCTCGCTCTTTCCTGTGTATAGTTTGGCATGTGACACCTGCCATGTTATGACAAAGCAAGAAGGCCCTGTTGGGATCAGCAATGTCCCACCCAGCTCTCCACAGTGGAGGCAATGCTTTTTATTCGATATGACAGCCACTGGCCGACGTGGCTAGGAAGTATTTAAACTGTGGCTAGTGAAACCGAGGAATCTAATTTTTAAATAAAATTATAAATAACCATGTACAGCTACTAGTTACTATTACAGATAGCACAAGTCTAGACCATATTACTTCTTTTGGTGGGTGTGGTCCTAGTGTTTGAACCCAGGGCTTTGCATATGCTAGGCAAGCATTCTGCCAGATTGATATTTCCAATCCTTTATATTTTTAGTTTAAGGAGGGTTTCACTAAGTTGCCCAGGCTAACTGGAACTTGTGATCCTCTTGTCTCAGTCTCCTGAGAAGCTAGGCTTAAGGTGTGTGTGACTGTGCCCCATAATCATGTTCCTTTTGAGAGTTGTGTCTACATGATGCCAAGACAAAAAATTAACTTATTTAGATTCCCTTCATATTTTTTGCTGAAAGAGAATCACTACATGAACTAAGCCAGTTATCACTTTTCATATTATTTTCCCAAGTTGAATAGCTACTAAATACTATGCTTTCATTATTTATCTTAGTAAAATGCAGATTTACCATTTTTAGTGATTTAAAATACATAACTTAGGGGCCAGGAAGATGGCTCAGTAGAATAAGCGCTTTCCTGGCAAGTGCAAGGGTCTGAGTTCAATCCCAGGTTCCACCAAAAAAAAAAAATAAAAAAATAAAATAAAATACATAATTTACTAGCATTTAGTATATTTACAGTGCTGTACAACCATTATCACCATATCTCTCCAGAATTGTTTCACAATCCCTAAAAGGAAATTCTGTACACATAAGTGGCCATACCCCATTCCTCCATCAATTCAATCTGGTAGCATGTGGCCTTCTGTCCTTGGCTTTTTTCACTTAGCACAGTGGAAGTTTATTCTGGATTGTAGCACATATTGGCAATTTTATTTATGACTGATGAGCAACATTCAGTAGCATGGATATGCCACACTCACTTATCCATTCATCAGGTGGGTAGCTGACAACTTTTGGTTCTTGTGAATAATGCTTCTGTGAATATTTGTGTACAGTCATACTGTTTATGACAGCTGTACCCTTTTATATTTCCATTCAGTATGTACACGAGTTCCAATTCTCCATATCTTTACCAGTATTTGTTACACTTGTTTTTATTTTATTAAAATATAGAATGCTTCACAAATTTGTGTATCATCCTTGTGCAGGGGACTTGCTAATCTTTTCTGTATTGTTTCAATTTTTAGTATATGTGCTGCTCAAGTAAGCACTCTGTTTTTATCTCATTTATTTATTATTTTTAATGCATTTGATTTTTGCAGGGTCTCACTATGCAGCTTGGACTTATGGTGATCCTCCTGCTTTCAGCCTCCCCAGCACTGGGATTACAGGCATGCACCATTATGTCTGGACTCTGGCCGGCTCAGTCCGCCCTGGAGTGGGGCTCACGTGGCGTGTGGTGCTGGGGATTGAACCATGGTCCCTGAGTTTGCCTAAGCTTGCCTCAGCAGGCACTTTAGTTTGCTGAGCTATCTTGCTGGCCCTCTGTTTTTATTTTATAAAAAATTTGCCATTATAATGTGTTGGAGGCCATTAACCGGTATCCATTCTATTCCCCTGCTGAGTCAAGTTTATGGGCCTTCTCACCTTGCCCATTCCCTGTGAATCACATGCTATGCCCTAGGGGTTGCACCCTCCCCGTTGCCTAGATACCTGCTGACCCCAAGAGCCGAGACTTCCTCATTCCATCACCCCCTATATATACCCAGAACCTCCCCTAAATAAAGGAGGCTTGATCAGAATCTTTGTCTTGCCTCCATTTCTCGTGTCTCCTGTCC
>NW_004524605.1:1997440-2000106 GCF_000260255.1 Octodon degus | reverse complement strand
CCCTATATATACCCAGAACCTCCCCTAAATAAAGGAGGCTTGATCAGAATCTTTGTCTTGCCTCCATTTCTCGTGTCTCCTGTCCTTTGTCCCCTCTTCAATTCCCCGCTCCTCCCCCAGGTGACCTTCGTTGACTGACCCGCTGGTTCGGGACAATAATGAGTATGTTGTGGCTTGTCCTTGTGGATTTGATCTGCATTTTTATGATTAATGATGTTGAATATCTTTTTATGTGGACATTGGCTATTTGTATATCTTACTTGGGAAAAAAATTTCTTTCTTTCCTTTCTGACCATTCCCTCTCTTCTCTCTCTCTCTTTTTTTTCCATGCTACTCATGGTTGAATGGAGGATCTCACATTTGCAAATGCTCTCCCACTGAGCTAGATGCTTGTTTTTATTTTTTATTTTGAGATAGGGTCCCACTAAGTTGCTCAGGCTGGTTTTGAACTTACAGTCCTTTTCCCTCAGCCTCCTGGATAGCTGGAATTACATGCATGTGCCACCACACCTGGCTAGTTCTTGGCACATTTTTAAAAAAATGTATCAGTTACTTAATTAGGTTCTTGGTAAGAAATTTAGAACACTAATTTATGGGATAAATTTCATTTGTCAGAGCAAAAAAGAATCGCAGGTAGCCCCAGAGCTGAGGAACAGCTTTGATTTTTGCTAAAATCTGTGAGTTCACCCACTTTCTGATCCATCTTGCACTGCTCTGAAATCTGGTATTTCTCTTTCTCAATGTTGAAGATCTCACCCTCCTGGTGTCTGGGTTTCCACAGCTTCTTCTTGAAGTAAGCATCAGTGAGGTGTTTGGGGATTTTTCCCTTCGCTGATACCAATTTTTGCAGAGGTGGCAATGGCAAATTTCTGGTGTGTTCTTCATAAAGGAACATAATTAAGGCTAAAAGGTCCAGTCACAAGTAGCAAGCCACTGGCCAACTGCTTCAGGAAGACCGCTCTCTTGCCTCTGTGACGCCCATTGAGGATGATGAAGATGGTACCGGGAGTGGTGCTAGCTCGGAAGTTTCCTCACATGCTGACTGAAGGGTTTCTTGCTGTGGCTCAATAGCTTTCGGGGCACATCTTCAGTAGGGTATCTAGGCATTTTTTGAAGTTTAACCGCCAGGTACCTCCATTCTTGTCCCCACCAACTGGTTTTATGATGATAGCAAGAATTTTCTCCTTTTTCTTCTCAATCTTTGTTTTAGCAGCTGTGTACTTTCTCTTGTACAAAGCCTTTCTGGAATATATGGCAGATCGGGAGTATCTACCAATGCCTCTAATCAGGACAGGATTTTGGCTGCAGTGAGGCTGCCCCTTCTTAGACTTTTTTGCCTTTACCTTACCCTTTTTACTAGTACCACTGGCAGAAGCCTACTTGGCTTTGGGTTTCTTCTTTTTAGTGTCTGGCTTTTAAATTTTTTCACCTGCCACCTTGCAAGAAGAGAAAGCTCTTGGTAGATATTCAATTAAAAAAAAAAAACTCTGGGCAATCATATTCTTGATGCAGACTGCTTACAGGTACATTCGAAAATTTTTCTACTCATGATTAAGTGCGTATATGTTTCAAAAATAACCCAATACATGATTTAAAAGAAAAATATCAGTCTGGTACAATTTTTTGTGTGCCAGAAGCAATGATCCTGAGAGTCCAAATTAAAAACTTTTATAAGGAAAAACCCCCATAACTCTATAAATGTCTCAGAAATTTGACTTTAAGTGGGGGAAAATTAAAATAACACAGAGCTTTCTAAAAGGTCTTTAACAAGATACCTTGGGAGCTCAATTAAAAATAGTAAATACTAAACAAGTTTCAGCGTGGCTTCAAAAATCTTTATATGGTGATTTGGAAGGATGATACTGGATGAGAAGTGTTATTCCTTGTGTATGTCTACAAGCCTCTCAGTTGTCATAATTGCCTCTGTAATTCCCTCCTGAGTATCAATCATAGCCTCGTTGGCTGCCACTGTAGTCTCTGTATCGCCCATAACCATATCCATATCCTCCAAGTTGACTGTCATACCTGCCACTCCCATAGCCTTGGTCCCCACCACCTTTAGAACAGCTGCGACCATGTCCATGGGCCCCAAAAGTACCCCCTCCTCTGGTGCCCTGGGCAGATTTCCCTGCTTGGTCCACACAGATCTGGCAACCATCCAGGGACTCTCCATTCATGGATCTCATGGCATTTGAGGCATGCTCTGGATTGGAATAGGTGATGAAGCCAAAACCCTGGAATCACTGAGTTTCCTGGTCCTTAACAACAACCACCTCAGAAATAGGCCCAAAGCTCCTGAAGTAGTCTTCCAGTGTCTGCTCATCCCTATTGAATTGAGCCCACCAGTGAAGAGCTTCCCTTCTTCAGAAGACATGCCAATGAATTCAAATCCTGGGAATCAGAAAGTAATAAGGAACCATGGGGGGGGGGCAGGGCAAGAGCTTGAAGAACAAGGAGAACAGGCTCTTGGCTCATTTTTAACTGAATTATCTGCACTTTTGTTGTTGCATTGTAAGAATTCTTTATACATTTCAAACATTGTAAAAATTCTTCATATTTTTGGCTTCTTAGAAGATATGTAATTTAAAAATGCTTTGCCTTATTCTGTAGCTTGTTTTATTTTCTTTTTGGTGTCTTTTGATATATAAAAGTTTAATTTTTTTTTT
>NW_004524605.1:1980738-1996340 GCF_000260255.1 Octodon degus | reverse complement strand
GCTTGGTGTTCGGGTCTCTCATTACCACGCAGTCTGTGAGTGTTCCCCATTGCTCAAAATGGCTCCTCAGACTCTCATCAGTTGTTTCAAAGCTCAGCCCTCCGATGAAGAGCTTCCGTAGTTGTTCGGGCTCCTTGGGAGACTCTGACTTAGACTTGACGGCAGTCGGAAGAGAGCCTGATGATGCTTCCTCCGCGGTGTCCACCAGCAGATAAAAGTTTAATTTTGATGAAGACCTATTTTTTTTTTCTGATGGGTATGTATTACATCTGGAATTTGCCCAATTCAAGGTCATGCACATTTCCACCTATGTTCCCTGTAGTGATTTTATAGTTTTAGCACTTACATTTAGACTTTGATGAATTTGAGGGCTTTTTTTTTTTTTTTTTCAATGCAAGTACTGGAACCCAGTGTCTTTGTTAGGCAGGCACTGTACCACTGCGTACATCCCTAGGACTTTTACTTTTTAAGATAGGATTGCACTATTCCTCAGGCTGACCTCAAACCTGTGATCCCTTTGCCTCAGCCTCTAAGCAGCTGGGATTACAGATAGGCACCCCTACAGCTGGTTAGGATTTTCTACATATAGAGTCATCTCACCTGCAAATACAAACAGTTCTACTTCTGCTTTGGATGCTGTTTCTTTTTCCTGACTAATTGCTCTGAGTAGAACTTTCAGTAGAAAGTTGAATTTAGTAGAAGTGGCAGGATGGGCATTCTCGTCTTGTTCCTGAGCTTAGGGGAGAAGCTTTCAGTTTGCTCTTCAGCCTGGTGTTAGCTATGGGCTTCCCACAAATGTCCTCTATCATGTTAAAGAAGTCCCCTTTTATTCCAAGCTGGTTCCGTATTTTTTTTTTTTTTATCTTGGAATGGTTTTTCTAAATGTTTCTACTTCATCAAAATGAATATATTTTATCTTCTTTATTCTATTAAATTGTTTTGACTGCTTTTCATATGTTGAACAAACCATGTTTCTCTGGGATTAAATCCCACTTAGGGTATATAATCTTTTTAGGTTTTTATTTTTTAAATTTTTTGAAACAGTCTTGGTACATAGTTCAGGCTGGCCTTGAACTCACCATGTAGTTCAGGTTGGCCTTGAATGCAGTGACCTTTCTGCTTCAGCTTCCTGAGTGCTAGGATTATAGTGTGCCATTATACCTGGCTATAATTTTTTTTAATATGCTTCCTGACTTTTGTTAACTAGGCAAGGGATTGGCTAGCCATAGAGGCCAGAAGTTCAAATGCTTCTAGTATCTTTTTCTCTCTACTTTTAATTTATGGTTTCCCTAAATTCATCAGGGTCTTTCTGTGCTCATCCAGTGTTAGGATAGTGAAGCAGTTGGTATGGGGGTCCACTGTGGCAAAGGGTATGCCTGTTACTATTTTGATGGTGCTGATTATTGAACCAAGGGCTTCACAAGTGCTGGACAAGGGCTCCGCTGCTGAGCTCTATCCTTACCTGACAGACCCATATGGTATCTTCTTGTATCTCTCAGTGTTAGAGTGGACCTGTGTCCAGGTGCTGGTACCCACTTGAGCATTTCTGCAGGACAGCAGCTTTTGTCTTTTGTCGTAAACTCCCTCTCCTGGTTGCAGGGTTCCCAACATAGTTCCTTGAGGCCTGAACTCCTGTTGACTATGTTTTCTGTTAGGTGGAGCAGGAAGGTTAGAGGGAGTTAGAATGGGAGAAATGTTCTCTCCAGTTAGCATGACTCTTGCAAATCTTTCTCCTTTGGAGTTTTGACTTTTTTTTATATAGAAGGCTATGTTTCATAACAGTTGCTCTTCCACTGCCAGAGCAGTATTTCTCAGGTCGCCACCTTGTGAATGTATGTGGATTCCTGGAACTGAAATCCAGTCTTGTCAACAATGGAGGCTTGGAGAAATCCATTAAAACTGTTCTCATACTGACACTCTCATCAACACTCAACCCCCATAATTCAACACCATTAACATTTGAGTTTTCCTACCAGGCTCTAATAGCATCTGCTCCAAGTGAGCAGCTTTCAGCTGTCTTTCTAGACATGCCTGTCTCATTAGATCTCAGCACCGTGACCTCAGTTCTCAGGAAGGATAAGGATTTGGGCAATGATTTTTACAAGCTGTACAGAAATCATAGCTGAGAAAGAAAGTCCTGAGAGACTTTGTTTTTGTGGTACTGGTGATTAAACCCATGCCTGTGTCTGCTAGGTGAGCACTTGGCCATTGAGCTACATTCCAGCCCTTTTAATTTTTCTTTTGGGACAGGGGCCTACTAAGGTGGCCAGCCTGCCCTTGAGCCGGTGATTCTCCTCTTTCAGCCTCCTACCTGGCTCCCAACAAGTTTTTGAATGCTAGAGAAGTAGAAGTACACTAAATGCCAACAAAAATCACAAAAATCCTTTAACTGTTCAGTTCAGTTTAAGTGCTGAAGGAAACAATTTCAAGATTACTTCAATGCTAATAGAAAGGGTATCAGATAAACATCTCTGTAAAAATATAGAATATGAGGCCAGCAAATACCTCCCACACTTCAATTTTGAATAAAAACTGTTTGCATTTTTATGTGTCTACCTACATTTGTATTGTCTCCACCAAAGCAGTATAATTTTCATCAACACAGTTCAAATGAGCTTCTGAAACATTTTTATATTGTTTGAGTTCTCATCTGGAAGAGCTGAAATAATCTTGCAAGCAAGATTCTTAAAGAGAAAAACATCACATAAGCAAAAGAAAATTCCTTCCTCATCCTGGTTATTTGGACCTGTGTTATAAAAAGGAGAAACAAAGTTAAATGGAGCCACTACACTACTACTTTAATGTTTTATTTGGTGCTTGAAAATTTGTTATGAATTTTAGAATCAGAAAATACTTTTGGTATGGTCATTTGAGTTGAAAAGTTGAAGAAGATAACAGTTTAGCAGGTCATTACCACTCTTGCTGCCATTGTTTTACTTTCATATGGAAACATTTTAGCCAGGAAATTTGTTACTTTATCCCTTTATATGTTACAAATTGAGGAAATCATGTATCTCTTAGGCTTACATATTAGAGTACACTAGCTTATATCTGACTTTATCTTTGGTACTGAAGGGACAATTGGACACTGAAGAATTTCAAATGGATGTTTCCTTCATTTAATAGATACCCAATGTTTTGTAAATTAATCAAAATTTACATTTATATATTTAGTATTAAAATATATACAAAAATAATAGGCTAGAGCTTAAGTATTTTTTTTCCTTTATTTTTGGTGGAACCCGGGATTGAACTCAGGCCCTTGCGCTTGCCAGGGAAGCATTTATTCTACTGACCCATCTCCCCAGGCCCCTAGTCTTAAGTATTCTTAGAAAATACAAATTATAATAGATACCATAAGAATTGAAAGTATTGATTTTGATAATCTCACTTGGGAGGCTGAAGTATAAATCTCAGTAAGTTAGGGAAGAACTGCTGAAATGAAAGCAGATTTTTAGACTAACAATGCAGTAAACTTAGTAGACAATGTAGATACGCATCTGTAAGGTAAAGCTGCATCTGCAAGAACATTTTAACTGAGCCAGAGCTGATCATATGAGACTTTGGATGGTACAGTGTTCACAATTGACAGATTTTTTAGAAGCAGAAGTGTTTATAGGTTGACAGACTTTGTTAGTGTACTCACTGAACAGGCTGCTACTGACGGTGTATCTTCCGAAGGCTCATCACCGGACTGAGGGTCTTGCTGGCTGCTGACTAGAAGTACAATACTGTCTTGAACTCGCTGTCTTCAGCAAGGTGGAGGCAGTCAATAGTATGCTAATTTTCAGAAGCATGGACACTGGAGCAAGGCTGTGTCTGATTTTCAGAGTATATGCACTGACTTGAAGATCTAACGAACAGTGAGACTTTGGCCAAAATACTTTTTTATCCCTCTACCTTCCTCTATTTTCCCTAGCCAAACTCACAGGTAAAACCACACAGGGTTTTTGTTTTTTTTTAAAACCTGGAATTGGAGTCAGGATCTTGTACTTGCCAGGCAGGCACAATGGTACTGAGCGATATCCCCATCCCCATAAAGGGTTTCTTATACCCTATTTGTAAAGGTATGATTTTTTCAGCCCATGTTACACTTGCATAATTTAAATGCTGATTACTGAGGTAGAAAAAGAGTAGCAATGGATTTTGTTTTTAGTTTGATTTTATTGGATTTTTCATTAATGAAGGAAAACTGAATACACAGAGGTAGTGCAGACTAAAGATGAAATCATAGTGTATAGGATGTGTCCATCTGCAGCCTCCTCTGCAGATCAGGTGAGCTGCTCATCACCTTCATCTACTTGTCTTGAGAGAAATATGACAACCTTGCCATATTTATTCTATTGAATGATTGTCTCGTGTTCTTCACCCATGCTGTCCTGCTCACTCATCACTGAATTTAAATAGCCCATATTGCTAAGCATCAGTCTATCTACCTTCAACTATTTTAAATTTATCCTCTACACACTGATGCCAGAACAAATTCCCCTTCTTAACATCAACTTTGGGCTAATGCCCCAGGCACCTTACCATGGTAAATGGGGCCTTTTATTTAGCCTTTGTCTTTGTCTCAAACTTTAACATGTCATTCTTCAGCTCATCAGCTTTGGATTTTAAGTTTCCCAAATATGTCATATTCTGCACTTGTACTAGTGCATGTGCAGCTTCTTGTACTTGGGAAGACTATCTTATCTTCAGAAGAGTTCTTATTAGTCTTTCAAACTGGAAAGCTTTCTTTGATGACTCCAGGCCACTCTTTCTTTCTTTAGGTCTCTTTCTTTATCCTGTATAAAACTTTACAAGATTCTTGTACCAACGCATACTGTCACAGTATTATTACCTGTTAAAAACAACCACACTTACATACTGGGGCATAATAATTATTTACTCATTTGCTAGTTTTTACCAGTCACCCAACTCCATTCCCTTCCTCCCAATTCATGGTTTTTTTTTTTTCTTTTTTTGGGGTGGTGGTGGTGGTTGGTATTATGAACTGAACCCAGGGCCTTCACATTGAGTTAAATACCACCCCTTTTTATTTTTTGAGACAGGGTCTAAATTGCTAAAGTGCCCAGATTGTGCTTGAATTTGCAATCTTCCTGCCTTAGCAATCCAGACTCCTGGGATCTGCAATGATGCCAGCTCAACTCATTGCTTTTTGGATGAAGGCCTATGCTTTTTTCAAAACTCAAGGTGTGCAGGATAGTACCTGTCCCAAATTTGGGATCAAGAGAACATTTACTGGACTGGGACTGTAGCTCAGGGGTAGAGAACTTGCCCTAGCATGAGCAAGTCCCTCAGTTTCATCCCCAGCACTATAAGGAAAAAAAGTTCACAAAATAGATGTCTCAGTCAATTTGGTCAGCTATAACAGAATACTCAAGGCCCAGTAACTCATGAAAGTTATTTCCCTGAGTTCTGGAGACTGGGGAAAGTTCAAGAATAAAATGCATCTGCTCTCTGTCCTTACCAGATAGAAGACAGCACAGGCTACCTTTGGTCTCTTTTATAAGGCCCTCTTACTCATGAGGGCCCTATTGTTATGAATTAACTACCTTTCCTCAAAGCCCTCTTAATAATTTGCAATTCTTTAATACCTTAATCACCTTGGAGGTTAAGATACCTCCCTTGCTGGGTTTTAAACCACCGAGCTACATCCCCAGATCTTTCAACATTGAGACAGATTTTCACTACTTTGCTCATGTTAACCTTGAATTTGCAATTCTCCTGCCTCAGTCTCCTGAGAAGCTAGGATTACAGGTGTGTGCTACTGTGCCTGGCTGTAGGTTAGGATCTTAACATGAATGTTGATAGAACATATTCAAACTACAGCAATGTCCTCATTAAGATTCGGTCAAAGGTGTCAGATTACTAAAGTTTGGTAGATTGTTATACATTTTTTTTTAAAAACCATGTTTGGTAGCTTTAGTTGCCAAAGTGAAACAATTATCTATTTTTGTATTTAATATATCTAGATGGCAGCTCACAGGATAATGGTAAGTACACTTTTATAATAAATAATTTCAAAGCAATGAAAACATTCTAAGGTCAGGAATTGGGTAGATAATTTCCAATTCACAGTTGCTAATAGTAAAGAAATAGACCACACTTAAATTTTCTTCTATTTTAATGAAATCCATGCACAATGTTTGACATTAGGCCAGAAAAAGGATAAACAAGAGAGAATGAGAGGTAGTTTACAGTTTATTTTTACATTAGTTTGGTCCTTTTCTCTAAAAATGTATAATTTATTGGATCCATCTTTCCATTAGTAAAACATTATAAAAATATTTCCAGTGTAGCTCGGTGTTTTTCTAAATGAGAAATCCAGAGCACAACTCCTTACCCATTCAGATATTTTTGACAATCACATGTCTAGTATATACTCTTATGAATGAAAAACAAATACATTTTACAAATGCCCAAAGTTAATGTTTCTACTTATGAATTTATTTCAGGTTATTTTAAAAAAGTGCCCAACTGACATGAACAACTTCCTAATACATAAGAGTTTATGCATGAGATTTAATATTTGATAACAACTAAATGCTTATGAGGACTTTTTTTTTTTGCCTATCCATTATGTTATATGTGTATCCAAATGTGTATTCGATGATTAACTTTGGTTTCAGGCTTTTACACATGCAAATCTATTTTCTAGGGGTCATCTTCCATATGAATTTTATAATGATTAGTAAGGGATGACCTGTGGTTGAAAAGTTTTCCACATGTGTTACACTCATAGGGCTTTTCTCCTGTATGGATTCTCTGATGTGCAATACGTGAGGAACTCTGTCTAAAAGTTTTCCCACATGTATTACATTTAAAGGGTTTCTCTCCTGTATGAATTCTTCGATGTTGAATAAGAGCTGAACTTTGGCCAAATGACATCCCACATTCCTCACATCGATAAGGTTTCTCTCCAGTATGAATTCTTTGATGATTACTAAGGGATGAGTTACATCTGAATGTTTTTCCACACTCATTACACTTATAGGGTCTTTCACCAGTATGCATTCTCTGATGTTGAATGAGAGCTGAACTTTGCCTGAAGGCTTTCCCACACACCTTACATTTACACGGTTTCTCACCAGTATGAATTCTTTCATGAATAATAAGAGTTGAATGGGAACTTAAGGCTTTGCCACATTCATTACAATTATAAAACTTCTCTCCAGTATGAATTATTCGATGTCTGTTGAGTCGTGAGATAGAAGTAAAGCCTTTTCCGCATTCATTACACCTATAGGGCTTTTCTCCAGTGTGAATTCTTTCATGTTGAATGAGTGATGCACTCTGACTGAAGGCTCTCCCACATTCACTGCATTTGAAAGGTTTCTCTCCAGTGTGAATTCTCTGGTGATAACGAAGAGATGAGCTAGACTTAAAATTGTTACCACATTCATTACATAAATAAGACTTTTTTCTAGAATAGATTCTTTGACCAGGAAGCGATGTACTGTAATTAGATGCCTTCCTACCTGGATTATATTTGTAAGAGCTTTCTCCAGCATGGATTTTCTGATGTATAAAAAGGCCTGACCTTCGGCTGAAGGCTTTACCACATTCCTTACACCGATAGGATTTCTCTACAGTGTGAGTTCTTAAATGTTTATAAAGGGATGTACTGAGAGTGAAGGCCTTCCCACATTCTTTACATATGTAGGGTTTCTCTCCAGTATGAATTATTTGATGTTGAATAAGAGCTGAACTTTGGCTAAATGCTTTTGAACATTCCTTACATTTAAATAATTTTTCTCCACTATGGTTTTTCTCATGTTTACGAAGGGAAGAAGTGTTAATGAAGGTTTTGTCACACATACTACATTGATAGCGTTTCTCTGCTGTCATTTTTGGTTGAGTAGGTAAATTTGAGTTCTGTTTAAAAATGTTTCCTTGCTTTTCACATTCTCTGGGAACAACTGATTTTTGGCTACAATTTTGGCTGGATTCAGTACTCTTATGGCTTCTTTCTGTAGTCAAGATTTTTTTGTGGGTAACTGAAACTATCTGAAAACTTTCCTTTTCATTTGACTTCTTCGCAAATTTATCTTGATACATACGAAGTTTTTCTGATTTCAAGTCCCAGGGTCCATTCATCTTGAGTTTTTTCATTATCAGTCCCTGAAATGAAGAGTCTTGTGTTTGAGTTGACTTGGTAGTTTTATGACTGTTCTTCCATCCTGGAGGTGGGGATTAAAGATGTTATTGTTATATCATAGAAACTGGCTACTGAGAGTATATATGCATAATGAATAATAATAATGCAATTGAAATAAGGTTTTAGTATCTGGCAAAAATAGCAAGACAAAATAATAGGCAGCACATAAAAATAATTGATGAGTGCAAAAGTACTAGAAATGAAAGAAATAAAGCAAATTTATTTAAAGAGGGTGAGAGGGAAGAGAGTAAAGAGGAACATGAATTAGGAAATGAAGTCAGGGATCAGAATCCAAAGCCCCAGTGGACTTCTAAATTATCATCTTGATATTATTCTTCTCTGTATAATCATTCCTAATCTGGACAGCCTTCACTATTCAGTTCAAAAGTTAATACTCTGCATCCTTACTTGACTCTGTACTTACATAGTCTATTATCTTTATTGTAGTACTTATCAGTGTTAAATGTCTCTATAATACATGCACACATATGTCTATTTACATATCTATCTACATGTATCTCATCTTCTTTTTCTACAGAAGTATTCTTTACAAGTAGATTAGTATGCCTTCCTTTGCTACTAATTCTCTTGATGACATCCCAATTACACACAAAAATATACTTATTCTATACTTGTTAATATTTCTTAATTATTTAATATTCATAACTTGAAGCCAGATACTCTCAATTACTTGCATATGTATTTCACATGTACTTGCGTACATGCATGCATATGTGTGCCCAGACAGACAGATACAGACACACGCACACACACCCTTACAGAGGCAGTTCACACAGGAAGTCATAACAGAATAAGCCTACAGAGGTGTCATAGGCAGGATGAGATTGAGAGCTGCAATCTGGGAAGACAGCCCATTCCTGCATCAAGAGAAAGGCTTGGCAGGATGCACTGATGAAAATCAACAGATAGATAAGACAGACATAAATATAAAAGAATAAAGCAGGATTAGATTGTTGTGCACACAAATAGGCACTTATTTCTGGGAGTAACCATTTAAAGGGAGTTTTTGTCTCTTGTGTTTGAGAACCTTATCAATGCACTGAATTTCTAACCTCAGTACATACTTCTTCTACCTAGAGACATTCTGCTTTTCAATTCTACTACTATTCACTTCTCAGTTCCCTTCTTAGGTGACTCTTCCTTCTTTACGGAACTTTATTCCTTAAGGTTTTATTTCTTTTATTTTTTGAGACAGGGTCTTGCTCTGTACTTCAGGCTGGCCTTGAACTTGTAGCAATCCTGTTGCTTGAGTCTCCCAAGTCTGGGATTGCAAGTGTATGCCACAATGTCTATCTCAGGTTTTGAAATTATTTTCACTCTATACAATCCCGCTTGACTAATTTTCTATGCACCCATATTTTTACTATTTGTTGTAAGAGAAAGAGTTTTTTGTTTTCTGCTTAACACTCTCCTAAATCTTTCTCCATCTAAGGCACACTAAATTAAGTAATCAAATTGCAATTCATTATTTGGCCCATATGTATTTGGAGAGCTTCTCCCTGTGTACAACAGTCACTGTTCCTAGGTTTCTATATGTTGCACTGGGAATAAGACAGTAAGATTTTCCAGTCTGGATTTTAGCTCATAAAGTAAGGTAGGGGCCAGGGAGATGGCTCAGTGACATAAGTGCTTCCCTGACAAGTGCCTTTAAGGGCCTGAGTTCAATCCCCTGTTCCGGAAAATAAATAAATAATACAAATAAAGTAAGGTAGACTCTGCCCCGGTGTAAAGAAAGGCTGCAGCTCTGACACCAACTCACCTTTACTAGGCCCTTGAGCATCAGGGTCAGGCACCTGATAAAATTTTGTTTTCATGTATGCCTGTCTCTACCACAGTTTCCCAACTATTATCCCTGTCTTGAGCTATGTCCTCTGCCAACTCAGTCTCACTGTAGTCAGGTAATCTAAAATCCACACCTTCGGGACAGGAATATAGTTCAGTGGCACAGTGCCTGCTTGGAAAGCACAAGGTCCTGAATTTGATTCTCAGTGCCAAAAAAATAAAATCCATATCCTATGTTGCAAACTTCCTGAAGATCCTCTGCTACATCTTCAATGATTCATATATGAAGTCCAGAGTCCTTGCTATGATGAACAAGGTACTGCACAATCTGACCTTTGTTCACCTCTACCCAAACCTCCCTTTTCTGTTTACTTCTTAGGTATTGTGAATTACTTGCAGTTTCTGGTGCATTCCTTTTTTTTTTTTTTTTTTTTTTTTTTTTCCCTTTACCGATGCTGGGGACACAATTTCCCATTCATTACTATGGGCCGGGTAATATTCTGGGGAACGCAGATAATGTGTTTGATAAGACAAGGTTCCAGTCTTTAAGGAGCTTGTTTTGCTGTGCATGTGTTGCTTATGCATGTGCTGAAGATGGAGGAAGGGTGAAATAATAAATAATAGGGAAATAAATAAAACCTGAAAGGCTGTCAAAGAGCTTCCTAGGTAAAGAGGCCAGCAAACCCAAAAGTATGGCTCACTTCTGAGAACAGCAGAGCCCGACTTGGCTGGAGTGCAGTGAACAAGAGGGAAAATGGCAGAGTAAGACAGGAGCACATGGTGGGGCAAACCACATAAGGTCTCTGAGGTCTTGCTCTGGACTTGAAAGTTTTATTCTATAGATGGGGCATTATGTGCTTACTTGAGGTAGCTGCTGTGAGGATAAGAGATTGCACAGGGAGAAGTGGAAATAGGGGCAGAAGAGGTGCTTTAAGGAGCTGCTGCAACTGTCTAGGTGAGAGACAGGGAACAGGGACAAAGAACTGCATCAGGATGCATGCCAAAGGAAATGCTAAGTAGGGAAAGAGGAAGTTAGAGACTGCACCTAGGTTTTGAGCTTAAAAATAATGAGTGCTGCTTACAGACCCTGAGGAGAAGGCCAGGAAAAGGGCAAACCTGTAGCGGTTTGTGCTTAAGAGATGTTTGTGAGGGCTAAGATGCCTTGACAGACATTGAAGGAAGGAAGATACTAAAATAGTTGTATAGACTGTTCTGCCAATCTGCAAGAGGTCAGAGCTAAAGATAGGTGGGAGTCATTATCAAACAGGCTTTATTTAAAGTTGAAGAACTGAATGAAATCCCCTCAGTTACTAAAACATTTGGAAGGTAAGAGGAAAATCAGGAAAGTATGATGTTCCAGAAGTCAAAGGAAGAAGTTACCTCAGGGGGCAGTGGCAAATAAGTTGAGGACTAAAAGTTTAACCCTGACTTTAGCAAGGTGGAGGTTGTCCAGGACCTAACAACAGTGCCTTTAGGGGAGCAGGAAGGAAAAAGTCCAACAGGAGAGCACAGAACAACTATGGGAGGTGAGAAAATAGAAATATTAAGCACAGAAAAACTTCTTAGAAGTTTATTTTAAGGGAGAACTGAGACACGGGAGCTTTACTTGCAATTCAAGCGATTACACCTACAAAAGTTTGTACCACTTCTGGTAAACTCACTGCAACTGTAAAAGTGCAACCAGAGGCTTGAATTTGTATTTTCCACTGAAGAGAAAATAAATCTTGGATTTTAGGCATCCTAAATGTTTCTTATGATCTGCTCAAGATGTGTACTGGTCTGCAAATATATCTCCTGAGCTGCAGTAAAACTCTTGCCCCTTCTAAGAATCAAGCATAGGCCTGAGCTGCCTCATGAACAAGGTTAAGACAGGTCAGAAGTTCAGAGCCAAGAATGATCTTGCCAATGACCACCACCCTAACTAGTCTCTATCACTAGGTCTTCTAGATTCTCTTCCATGTGCTTTTAACTGTGTTCTGAGAGTGTCTCTTCAATCTCATTATTTCCTTTTGGATGATTCTGTCCACTTCTGCACTGCCTACATGAATGAAACTCTGGACTCTTCAGGTGTTTTGTTTGTTTGAGATAGTCCTGGCTGGCCTTGAATTCACAACGATCCTCCTGCCTTAGCCTCCTGAGTTTTGCGATTACAGGCATGTGTCAATATGCCCAACCTACTTTTTAAAAGTATCTTGCAGAACTGTTTTCAATGGCTAACTGCAACTTCCATTTGAGTATCTTTCCTTTGAAGTCAGCCTGTCTGAAGCCAATACATTCCTCTTCAGTTTGACATGACTATAGCCATCTTGGTCATAACCACTGTTCAATACCTGGCATGTATTCTCAACCCTACAGGACAAGCCAAGTCTACAAGCTGGCTAGCTAAGGGATTCCTGTCTGGCACTGATGCCTGATGTACTTCAGTGGTGATGAACACAGTACTATTTGCGAGGAAGCCCAGGCACTCTGCAGTTGACCAGAGGCAGCTCTGAGCCTAACATGTAAGCACTTTCCTTGTGCCTGGAGGTGTGAGAATCGTCTTCTCTTGCTACTGCCCCGGACCAACTTGTGTCGGTAACTCCCTAATAACTTATACTTTATGTATTGCTGGGTTTGCCCGCTTTTCTCTTTGGTCTTTTGGCACCTTCTGCCTTTGGTAACTAGTTCACATTTTTTTGGGTTTTTTTCCCCCAAAACAATTTCTTTTCAAAGCTTTTTGATTTGGTGTATTTTCCAGTTTAGAATGACATCATAACCTTTTGAGTTACTCCCTTGTACATTCTTAGTTTCATCTTGTAATCTTTTCTCTTCTGCATTCCAAGTTCAGACAGTCATCCAAGTCTGTGAAATTCCACTAGTGACATATCTGTAGCACCATTATTAGGACATCCATGTTCAGGATCTTCTTATTCTGTATGTACTTTGCTGCTGACCCTCAACCTGTTCTTCTAACCATGGGCCTCACCTTTCTAGCACTATTTCCCACAAGATTTACCCATCCTGCTGCGTGGAACTCCTCTTGTTATTTTGAAAAGCAATGATTGCTTCTTACTTTACTCATTCACCAAATATTTATGAAACACGTAGTATGTGTTAGGCTCCACTGTAGGTACTGGTGATCCACAACACATACAGTTGATCTAATAATGAGAAGAATGGTTTATTTCTTCAAGGAGTTCACATTTTGGAACACAAATGAAATTAATAGTCAATCACAACACAATGTGACTGCTCCTACAACAAAAACACAGGTACAGTTAGTTGTGAATGTGAGCACAGAACAGCATCCCAACTATCCTTAGTGGAGGGAGCAGGTAGGGCAGGGATACCTGCCCTACAGCTTGCCTCCCTCTTCATATGTGCAGTGTAAATAAATAAAAATGGGAAAATATCCCCTAAATACTGAAAACATAATGAAATAAATGACCCTAGTTGTGTTTCAGATTGGTAGCATAGCACCATAGGGCAGGGATACAGGTGCGAGTTGGAGTTTTCTGACCTCTATGATGGGATTTTAAAAGATTGTCCACAGGCTGAAGGCAGCATCAGTCTTTTAATCCGAGTGAGCTTTCTAGATTTATGTTCTGAGTTCCTCCCTCATTTTACCCTATTGGCCAGTCCGCTTCAAAGTCACTCCTATAAAAATATTACTCATATTAGCAGTTTCATAAGGCTTCCGAGTTAAGGAATGAGGGGACTATATGCTGAAATTATATACACCGCCATGTAGACATGTAAGCATCCTCCATAATGTGGAAAACAGAAATGCTAGTTTAGAAATTCTGCTGTTGGCAACCAATTTTTAAGGATTTTACTTATGGAAAATATGCAGCTTATACAAAGTAGAATGAATTATACAATGAATCCCCAAGCCAACTTCAACAGCTACTAACGATGTTTCATCTATAACTTTACTATGGGTTAACTTGTGTCAATCTCTACCCCCCAGTATGCTAGTCTTGACTTCTGGTACCCCCAGTTGTGACCTTATTTGGAAATCTGAGTTTTGCAGATTTTATTAAGATAAGGTTGTTAAAGCAGAATTTAATCCAATGATGGGTGCATTTGAAAAATGGGGCAATATGGCTATAGGCAGGTACAGAATACAGTGTAGAGGCAGTGCATGAGGCAGGACTGATACAGCTGCAAGGCTGGCAGCACCACAGAGGGCTCATTGCCACCATGTGCCAGGAAAAACAAGGGTTGATACTACCTAGTGTTTGAAGGACATCGCCAATGCCTTGATCTAGGAACTCTACAAAGCAATACATTTCTACTGCTTTATACCACTTTATTCCACACTTACTGTTGCTGTGGTGGTGCTTTGCTATGGCAAACCCCAAAATGCTTTTCACCAAATTATGCTAATGCAGATCTCAGACATTAATCACTTTACCTAAAAATGTGTTAAACTACTTATTACTTCTACTAACATTAACACTATTGTTTACAGTTATTTTTGCCCTTAAGTTATAAACTACAAATGAACTGCTATAGTGTAAAGAAACAAAATAATTCTCTATGGTGCTATGCTACCAATCTGAAACACAACTAGGGCCATTTATTTCATTATGTTTTCAATATTTTAGGGGATATTTTCCCATTTTTATTTATTTACACTGCACATATGAAGAGGGAGGCAAGCTGCAGGGCAAGTGCAAGCCTCATGCCACCAGCTCAGAGATTCCTTAACTATACAGCCCTTCCCTTAACCCCAAAGGCCACACTGGAGGCCTTGCCTCTTTCTGCATTGCTCATTTTACCTCAAGCTCAGTCGCAGATTCCTCTTTCTTACCCACTTGGCAAGCACTGCTTCAGGGATTCTGTCCTCAGGTCTGTTTCCTTATTTGGGCAGCTCACGGCAGACAATGCCACCTTCACAGTGAGGGATACCTGACCTCATCATATTAGGAGTCCCAACATGTCCCTTGCCCTTACACACTTGCCCACCAGTGAGTGATCTCCAACAAGTACTTAACTCACATTTCAAATGGAAACTATCCTGCACTGAGCTCCTCCTGTACCCTTATCAAGCTGGCTCCTCCTTGCCTCCCAGGACTTTGCCTCTGTCCAGGCCTTAGCAGCTTCCAGCCTATGAGACTGCAATGGCTCTGGGAGGCTTCCCACTTCCAGTTCTGCCTCATTTTAAGTTTACTGTCCACATTGTTTCAATGGAACCACCTTCACTAACATCAAATCCCATAAGAACTTCATGAACATACTCCCCCTTAGTGAAAGAGTAAAATACATGCAAATAAAGCCCTGGACATCAGATTCATTCCAAGCATAATTACTGTTAGCAGCTAAGCTGCATCCCCTCAGGCTTACCCAGCTTCTTCCTAAGCTTGCTCTTTTTTCCCACAGTACACTGCACTGTATACAGACATACACACAACACCCTTATCAACATTAGCATCACTCTGAAACTTGCTTCATTCCTTAGTGTTCCATAGAGCTCTGTCCACATCAGTTTGCTTTTCATTTTAAGTGTGGGAATGGATGCCAGAGTAAGGACATACCATAGCACCTTCAGCTTTTTTTTTTTTTAATTGTTTGTATTTAATACAGGGTCCACAGGATCTCACTACATAGATCAGACTCATTGATTCTCCTGTTTGCAGCCTCCCAAGTGCTAGGA
>NW_004524605.1:1978624-1979563 GCF_000260255.1 Octodon degus | reverse complement strand
TTACACGTAAGTTCAGAAATCTAACCATATACAACCTTGTAGCAGGACAGTCCCGCAACATTCCTTTTGCTGTCTCCTACCTTCATTCACCACCCCCTTCTTTTTGAACAACCATCTACCCGAGAGACTTCATAGCAGCAACTGGCATGTCATGACAAGCAGCCCGTATTCAGAAGACCAGAATGACAGGCACTCCAAGCATGAGCCTACTATTACAAATTGTCATCTTCAGTGCAGTTGCTTAGTTCACAGGTGTCAGTATATATAGTCAGGGTGAGAATCCTTCTAATTAACTGCTAGATTCAAAAATCTTCTGAAGATTCTCAGGATTATTTCTGACTTAGACCAAGTTTTCTAAACTTTTAGGACCACATAAAACACTAAATTCTTCAGTTATTTACAGTATTCCAAGAGATGGTCCCAGTCTCTTAGAACTGCACCGAAGCATGGTTCCACTGTGGCCCTTACACAGCTTCCTCCTCTCACTTCCTTCTTTGGCTTCTCCTTTTTCTACAACTATCTTGAGCTTCAGCCAAAAACATTTACATGCAGTCCCTTGAGTGCATGGTTTATATTATATAAAATACATAGAACCACAGACCTTCTTGGAAACAACAGGAAAGAATAAGATGAGTGATCCCAAGAAATTCAAGTGAGAAATGACTATGAGAGAGTTACAGGAAGCACATTTTTAGAAGCCTGAAGCTGAAGAAGTTTCCAGACAATACTCCACGCTTCACCTGCTTCTTACTATGCCAAGCACCTTAGGACCAAACACTCACCGAGAATTCCAGGGATTTTTTTCTCTCCTTTCCAGGGATCTTCTCCTTGCTGCAACAGGGAGATCACCCTTGGTTTGGTAAAGAGGAATCCTATTCACAAGAGAAAAAAAAATCTATATCTATATCTATCTGTATATCAAGTATATATATATATTAT
>NW_004524605.1:1972499-1973707 GCF_000260255.1 Octodon degus | reverse complement strand
GTTAAGACCAAGATATAGCAAGACCTATATAACAAGAAATGTAACTTTTGTATCTGATAAGGTCAGCCAAGTACTCTCAGTATTTATCCTGTAGCCCTGTACCGCCCTTTGTACATCCTTTTGTCAGTGTCAGCCATGAGGATGAGTCACGGCCATTGCTTGACCAATTTGCTCTCTGTGAAAGCTTTAGAAAATGTTTTTTCTCTCCATGTGACTCTCCCTAGGCTCACTTTAAATCATCGAACTCCCTCATGTTAGATTATGCCATTAGTACAACTTGAATCTGCAAGGTCATGATCACTTATGTCTAGCTTTGAATAAATTATTTTATTTCCTTTAACCAGAGTTCTCTTTTATGTCAACATATACAACAGACAAGGACATGATGATGGTGCTCAGTAATGTGAATGTACATACTTAAAACGCCACTGAATTATACACTAAGAAGAGTTAAAATGGTAAATTACAGGGGTTGGGGAGATGGCTCAGTAGAATAAATGCCTTCCTGGCAAGTGCAAGGGCCTGAGTTCAATCCTTGGTTGTAAAAAAAAAAAAAAAAATTCTGACAGAATCAGAATTATATAAATACAAAAGCAATGTAATAGTAAATTACATAGGATGTACATTTTGGCATAATACAATTTAAAATGGTAAAATACACATGCACATAAATGTACAATGATTTTTGAAGACTGCACAACAAAAGTGAGTCAGTTAATACCTTTAGATGTTGGCACAGTGGTGATTTCACTTTCTTTTTCATGTATGTTGTGCTATTATGAAATACATATTTAGTCTTCATTGCTATTTCCTGGCACACAGCTCCCAAAATTCTTTTTTTAAAATATTTTTTTATTAATTTTATTGAGAAACAAATAGCAATGAGACAGTTTCCAAACGGGTTAGAATCACAGTTACAATAAAAAATACATTGCATATTGTTGTCTTCATAGTAGTTATTCACAGTAAAAGATGAAAACATAATCTCCTGTCTAAATAATATTAGTACTATATATACTGATACCTGGGAACTAAGCTACTGCACTGCAGATGGTAATTTGTAACAGTTGTTTCATGATGGGAGTGCCTGTCATTGTGGTATTCTGAATATGGGTGGCTTGTCATGACATGCCATTTACTGCTAAGATGTCTCTCGGGTAGATGGATGTTCAAGAAGAAGGCGGTGGTGAAGGAAAGCAAGAGACAGA
>NW_004524605.1:1967165-1970509 GCF_000260255.1 Octodon degus | reverse complement strand
TTTTAGTTTTAGTTTTTTTTCCCCCTCAAAATTCTTAAAATCGTCAGAGTGAAAAGCAATCTCTCCATGTTAATAAGCTGGGGCTCCTGAACAGCACCAGGAGAGGAGGCGAGGGGAGGCTGACCTATGATTTAAATAATCATACCTGTGTAGTGAATCTTCCATTAACACCCACATAGCACTGAGAGGGCCTGGCCACTAATGCATGGAGGTTCCTAGAGGTTGGAACAGCCTTAGAGGACTGGGAGCTTCAGACCCCTTGACCCACATCTTAGTCTATGCACTTCATATAAAACATATTCATCTTTTAGGACAGGCCAGTAACAGCCAGTTGCTCATAACCAGCTGAAATTTGAAAGTGGTATCTGAAGTAAGCGGCAGACTTAACTCTTGTCTTCCTGCATCTCACTGAATTAGAGGACATGAGCTAGGATCTCCATCTGCAGCATGGCTTGCTTGGTGGATGAGGACCAACCCCACACTCTGGTATGAGAAGTGTTAGGAAGAGTGCAGTGGGAGAAACTTGAGTTCATTTTCCTACTCAGACATATTATCTTCTAAAATGTTCAAAGTCACCATACAATATGCTTACAATGAGACAAAATATTGACATATAAGGTGAACAGAACAAATGATCTTTGCCCTCAAAGAATTTAAAATCTAATTGGAAGACAAAGAAAATGCAAGAAATAATCTAAACAACTGAAGAGAGTCATACGGGGACCAGGGCTTAACTCAGCTGTAGAATACTTGCAAGGTATGCCAGAGGCCTGACTTTGATCTCTAGCACTGAGGGGAAAAAGCTGGTATAGTTGGGCAGGCAGGACCATATGTCACCTGCTAGTGTAATCTTTACTACAGAGACACATAACAGAAAACTGAGACGCAGGAAGACAAGACGCCAGGCCACACACTTTATTAGGGCACCGGCAGAACCATAATTGAAACATTCCAACTGTGAACTTGGCTCCCAGTCTGTTCTTTTTCTGATCTTAAACTTGCCACTGCCACGTGTGTGACAGCACGGCATGTAGCACTGTGGCATGAGCAGCAGGCACAGACAGAGTGCAGTAGGGGATTCTCATAGAGGCACAGAGAGGGTTTAGACAGGAGAGCAACCTGGGCCTGTTTTTTTTTTTTTTTTTTTTTTCTTTTTTTGGCAAAACTAGGGATTGAACTCAGGGCCTTGCACTTGCCATGGAAGCACTTATTCCACGGAGCCAACTTCCTGGCCCCTGGACCTGTTTAAATGGAGTGGGGAAAACCTTGGCAAAATTAGCGCTGCCCAGCCAGGAGACAGCAAGTCCTGACTACAGCTTCAGATCAAACCCCACCACACTTGTGGGTCCAAAGACAATGCCAAAATTAGCAAAGTACCCTGCTGACATGGTGCTGGGGCTGCCACGCTCCCTAAGGTGATCCAGTAGAGGACTGGAGCCTGGACTGTGGGCCAGATCTCCTGAGCCTAATGTGCCTTACCTGACTTCTTTGAGCTTGCTTCCTCATATCTACTTAAAATGAGGACACTAACTGCCTCTTGTACTGAGAATGAGAAATAACAAACACAAAACCACAACACATTCCTCGGCCTGCTGGGTGGTCAATAAACATAAAGGGTTAAATGAAAAGGAGTAGAGAATAAAGGAGTATTTTCTGGTTGTTAGAAACACTGGAAAGCAATTTCTATCAACATTTAATGTTACTCACAGCATTATTCAGTTGCCACAAACACCACCCAGAAAGCTATTACCACATGCCAGGTCTGATCCAAACACTCTCTAGGCACTAACTCTAGGCACTATCCTATCCTGGGAGCTAGGCACAGCTGTTCTTTGTATCTGATAGGTTAGGTAGAATTATTTGCTTCAGCTTACAAACAGCAACAGAGAAGAGAGGTTAAAACCCATCCTCTGGCATCAGACCCCACTTCTAAACACTGTACACAGCTTCTCCATCACTGATATCCCATGAAGCCCTCTTGTGGCTTCTGCTCAACATGGCTACCCTTTGTTCCCATGCCATCTTGCCTGGATTGGTGCCTCTCTTGTCCCCCAACATAAAGAGGAAAATGGCAGGTCAAGATCAGTTTCTCTACTGCTACAGACAAAGCAAATGATCCATAGAGATAAGAGAGAAAAGCCCCCAAAACTTTAGGCTGTGGGAGCCAGGGGTACTGTGAGAAGTCTCCGGAATAAAAAGAATCATTCTTGCCAAGAGCACAGAGGAAACATGGATGAATCAAAGCAACAGGCCCAGAAAGAAATTTTCTCAGGTGTGAAAGTTTGTTCAGTCCTCAGTGGCTTTTGCACTGTTATATTAGAGTGAGATCAGCAAGCAAAGTTCCTATCAAGAGCAGAGCAAACACTGTACGTGGATGAGTGTGGGCAGTGTTCTCTACACCACCTGTGAGTATGAACCAACTCCTCAAGGTACAAGGACTTGGGCTCCAAGTCCTGGGGAAGGATGTATTGGATAGAGGTTTTCAGCAAAGCAGGAAAGGACAAATCCCACCCATTAAGAACTGAGATGGCAATAGCTCACCTGAGCCCTTGCTTCCTTGTGCTTATCAGCCATGACCTCTCTCTGGGATCTACCCCTTGGATGGTTGTGGTCTTCAGAAGGTAAATCTGAGAGAAGAAAAAGGTATCAGGAGGAAGCCCCTTCCACTTTCCCCTCAGAATCAGCAGCTCTGAAATCCTTCCACCACCCAAGAAAGACCAGACACATCCTGAGAGAGAAGGTGGCAGTGTTCAGAGGCAGAGGCTAGGGCTGAGGCCATCTGGCTCCAGACCCTCACTCTTCTCACCTCAGAGCATTCCCAGCAGTAAGACTTGGAGAGGAAGTACACCAACTCCAGAGCCCCACCACGTGCCAGGCACTGCTTACTGTTTAGTCCCTCAGCTCACTGCCATTACCAGCACCCATTTTATAGACTATGAAACTGAGGGCAGCATGGGACCACCTGTCCCTGTTCACATATCCAATGAAGGTGGCACCAGCATCCAACCCAAGAGGGAACCTCAGATCTGCTCTACAGTCACTGTGCATCCTGTGACAATTTTCCTGAACCTCAAACTCTTTTCACCCAATTTTTGTCTCCTGTCAAGGAATCACTTTCTAGAGTTTTGGAGATAAACTGTTTCAGAAAACGAAAACATGGGTTTTCCCATTGAGATAGGATAGAAGACATAAAGAGAGAAAAAGGAGACAAAGAGAACCAAAAATTTTTAATCGTACTTTAAAAAATAACCCCAACCTCTGGACACACTCAGTTACCCAAGGTTACAATTCTTTTCCCCTTGAAGCTACTCTAAAGTCCTAGGCGTAAAATACCGAAGGCCGGC
>NW_004524605.1:1959169-1965955 GCF_000260255.1 Octodon degus | reverse complement strand
GGTCCCTGTGCTTTGCTAAGCTTGTTCTAAGTAGGTGCTTTAGACCACTGAGCCATCTCACCAGCCCCTGGATATATTTTCTTAAAGGAGAAGGAGCAGAGTATAAGCCATGATCATAATTATATAGCTTTTTAAAAGGATAAGTGCTATGAGAAAAAGCAAAAGAAAAGCAGGGTTGCGGCAACCTGGGGCCATTCGGGAGCATGAGTTGGACAGTCCAGGCCAACGCAAATTCTACCCCAGTTCAAAGGGGTACTACCGGTGAGAACGGAGCAAAGATTCTGGGGTAGTGAATTGAGTGGGGTAGAATAAGAGAGGCCATTCCACATACAAAGAAGCCACAAGCAGGGGGAAAAATTGAAGTAAATTCCTCCAGTTACAAGAAAAATAGCTGGAAGGTTTGATTGACAAGTACCAAAGAAGTAAAGGAAACATGTCTTTGATATCACCAACCAGAAATCAGTGGTAAACATTTTGACTAACTTCTTCTAGTACCCCTTTGAATCACGTATTAATCTCTCATGATCTCTGATACTCTATCCCCAACCCCAGTACTGGGATGGAACAAAGTCTGACTGACCTTCATCACCAGCCCTTGTATTCCCGTGGGACAGGGTCTCACCTAAGTCACTAAATTGCCCTCGCTTGGCTAGGATTTGTCCTCCTCCTGCCTGAGCCTTCCAGGGTGGTGGGATTACAGGCGTGCACCACTCTGCTTGGCTCTGCTCTTTTGTTTTAATAAAATGGAATAATGTAAAAAACACTAATAACCTGCCTTTTCTTTCCACTGAAAAATATACCTTAAATATTTGAATTTGCCAATAAATATTCTTTGTTTAGGTTTAGTGTATTCATTGTATTTTTTTAAATTTTAAAATTTTTATTTACTTTTTTTTTTTTTTTTTTTTTTTTTTTTTTTGGTGGAACCGGGGATTGAGCTCAGCCCCTTGCTTTTGCCAGGGGAGCGCTTATTCCACTGAGCCATCTCCCCAGCCCCTCACTGTATTTTTAATTTTAAAACATTTAACTAAAGCTATTTCTTTTAAACAGTTACTAAAACTATTCTTGTTCATTATTTTGTTATCTTTCTTTTTGGCACTTTCAATGTTTTAAATTTGAAGACAGTTATATCTTTAAATTTTATTTTCTTAAACTCTTTGAAATTGGATAGCTGGATCAAGGACTGCTCAAATTCTTAGGACAGCTGAGTACGTTACCCAGTTGCCTTCCTGGAAGATTTTACAACTGAAGCAGCTGTTAACAATACGGACCTAACATTCCTGCCCACTCAGGATTTTCAAAAAATGTTTTTTTTTTTTCTTATTTAATGAAGCAGATAGTGTCTTAGTTACTTTTCTCATTGCTGAGACAAAATACCTGACACCCAGAGTTAAATAAGAAAAGGTTTATTGTAGCTCACAATTAGTAGAGGTTTTAGTTGATCGCTAGCTGGCTCTTAGGCAGGGTGGCATGGCAAAGGAGAAATAGTTTTTGACAAAGCAGGGCAAAGAGAAGGCAGCAAAGTGACAACGTGTAGAGAGTGGCTGGTCAGAGAATGAAGAGGGACTAAAGCAATCAAGCTACTTCCATCCTGAAACACCTTGCCCGAGAAAAATTCCAGTCTTTAGTCATTAGACAACCCTGGGTCACATGATACTCACTTTGTCAAATGTATAAATGAATGGCCGTTTGGTAGTTGAGAGTTCCTTTCCTCTCATCAGGAGAGTGAGGGCTCCACCTGTCCTCAGCTTTCATCTGTTATCTTTATTCCTTAATTCTCTTGCCATTTTTACCAGAAACACCATGCAGTCATGGGGCATCTTCTGGAGTTTTGATTGATTATTGTGGGTGTAGATGTTGTACCTGCCCTGGGGCAGGTAATTTGCATTACAATGTAAGGAGGGGAAAGAGGCTAGCTAGCTGCCTGAGCTGCTGCCACTCCCCTTTTCTCTCTTGTTCTTTGCTGCTGCCATGAACGGCTGCTCTCTGCCATGTGTCAGTCTGCCTTGGAGCCAGATTTCTATGGCCTGAAACCTCCAGTAACTGTGAGCTAAATAAACCTTTACTTCCTTAATTTTGGGTGCCAGGTATTTTGTCCCAGCAACGAGAGACGAGTAACTGAGACAATGTTTGTTTGTGTGTTCTAGGTATTTGTTTTTGTGTTTGTATGTCTTTCAATGAAGAGCTGTTCCTCTTTTTTTTGGATAATTTATTCTAAGTGTAATTTGATATAAACTTAAAAGCATGCTTTTTACTAAATTACAAAGTAATCAAAGTGATGTCTAAATTGGTGTATACAGTTCATCAAAAGGTTTGATTCCGATTAATGAATAGGAGGTGTGGCCAACCTTTTGTTCATTAATGAGGAGCTCCCAATAATTTCAGTAGTCTCTTATGAGACACTTTCAATAAGTTGGTCATTGGCTATAAGATAAAGTTTTTCAGAAAAAAATACAATAAGGTTTTCTCATGAGAAATGGTCTTGATATACTGAATATATTCATGCCTTCTAAATGTACACTGTTCTACAATACACATTTTTCTCTCAGGTTTAGATATATGCCTTTTTCTTATGCTCCAAATATCTATAATAAGCGTTTCGTGTCAAGCCAATATGAGGTCATCAGTCAAATGATAATTTTCTAACAAAACTTATGTGATGCGTATGCTATGGACATTTAGAAATGTTTGGCTAACATGGAGATTCCATCATGACTATTATGCTACACTACTGTGCATGACTATTGATGTCAAATGATCTCTGTAAAATTATATAATTGTTGTCTGTTGCC
Source organism: Octodon degus (assembly GCF_000260255.1). Lineage (NCBI taxonomy): Eukaryota > Metazoa > Chordata > Mammalia > Rodentia > Octodontidae > Octodon > Octodon degus. The sequence continues at coordinate 1,963,163 of NW_004524605.1, read as the reverse complement.
GTCCACAGCAAAGTAACTGCTAGAACATCCATGATGGATAAAAAACACTTCTCTGGTTACACTTTATATTTCGAGGTGCTTAATGCTCACATAAAATTTTACTAATTTAGTGTTTTGCTCCCAACTAAGCATACTAATGTACCCATATTCTCCTATAGGAACAATTGTTATTAATTCCTATTTTATATCCTTATCTGTTCCTGACATTCATGCCAAGCTTAAAAGACAAATATCAGCCTTCAAACCACACAGTGAGACTTACTTAACGTGACTTTCTGTGTCTTCAATGATAGAGACAAAAAATTAACTACACGCGCGTGCCAGCTTTTGGCTACGCACTTGGGACTTCCATCAAAACAGGACTTGGCAAGGTAATACTGAGCCTAAACAATGCTGCCACTTGAGGACCTCCTGGACCATGTCTCAAGAGCGACAAAGAAGGACCCTGGGCAAATCTGTCCCAACCTGTAGCCATCACTGGGACTTAGTTCTATCTGCAAGCTCAAGGGTCACTGGAAATGTGACTGCCCTGTGACCCAGGAGGATTCCTTGAGCCCAGGAGCTCAAGGTCAGTCTGGGCACTAGAGTAAGACCTTGTCCCTAAAAATAAATAAACAAGTAAAAACATTGAATTTTAACAGCAATACCTTCAGAGCATCCATCGTATTTCTATAGGCAATTTGCTACTAAATAACAGTGTCACAGGATTTTTTATTTTTGGTCACAGGATTTAATACACAAAAATCTGGGGTTAATTGATAGAAATAACAGATTGGGCCAGAATACAGCGTGTCTTCAAATTTTTAGCAAGTGTATCCTTTAGGCACCTCAAACTTAGCATGCTTAAAATGAGATATTTTTATCTACTCTGCCAATTCAGTTCTACCACATTAAAAAAATCTTACTTTTTTTTTGTGCAGTACTGGGGATTGAACTCAGGACCCTGTGCTTGCCAGGCATGCACTTATTCTACTGAGCTATCTCCCTGAGCCCTAAAAATATCTTACCTTTTAGAGAAGTTTTGCTCACAGCAAACCTGCACAGGAGCTGCAGAGCTCTTGCAGCCGCCTGTGCCACCCATGCCAGCCTTCCCCAGGGACACTGCCACCTCAGTCACAGTGGCTGGTGCCGAGGTGTCACCTGGAGCCTTGTTTACATTAGCATTTGCTCCTGTCATGTTCTACTTTGGGGGGAGGAGGTTTAGGGGTTGGCCTGTGGGGAGGGACAAACTCAGCCTTGTGCACGCTGCGCTCACACTGCCCATGAGCTATGTCTGCAGCTGCACTTCTCTCTCTCTCTCTCTCTCTCTCTCTCTCTCTCTCTCTCTCTCTCTCTCTCTCTCTCTCCTTTCTTTGTATCAGTTAACGCCAGCTCTATTCTTGTAGCTGCCGAGACAGAAGAAGAATCAGATTTTCATCTCTCTCACTCTTGTTTCTTATATTTCACAGTAATCCATTAGTAATGTTGGGACTATTTATTTATTTATTGTCTTTTCTTTTTTTAAAAAAAATTTTATTGTCTTTTCAAGACAGGGTCTCGCTATATAGCCCATGCTGACCTTGAGCTCACTTTGTAGCCTTGGCTATTCTCAAACTTGCAACAAGCCTCCCACTTCAGCTGGGATTACAGGTGGGATTGCACATGCCCAGCTCTGTTAGGACTTTTAAAAATCTGAAACCACATCCCTACCTTGGTCATAAAAGAACAAAAGTTATATTCATGTCTTTTTGTCTCAAATAGTCAAAATAGCCAGTCAGTATTTGTGTAGCCTGTCAAACAGCCTGCTAAGGAAAGCATTTCTGAAGTGGGGTCTCACTGTGTTGTCCTAGATGGAGGAAGGTTGGCTTTGACCTCGGGGGCTCACACCTTCCTCCTCCCCCAGCCTCCTGAGTAGCTGGGATGACAGACGTGCACAACCCTACCCAGCACTTTTATTCCTTAATCTGCATCACTAATGTTTTCTTTTGGAGGGCAGCACAGGTCACTGGTTAGATTCCAGCCCTGAGTATATTAAGAACCTGCTCAGCATGAATTGTTGCTAATAAAAGTGTGTAAACACCTTAAAACGCCCATTCCCTGTGCACAGGCAGCTGCCAATGTGGGTGACCAAAGAAGGGGTCTCAATTTCTTGCCCAGGTTACTCAGAGAAGACAAATACATTTATCAGAGAGAAAAGATATATTGGGGAACTAACTCTAAATAAATTTACCAAAAGTTTCTGTGGGATTGGAAGTCAGAGCCAATCTACTCCACTACCAAAGTCTTCTGTCCACTTTTATTGAGTTGTTGGCTTTTTATTATTTGTATGAGTTATTTTTATATTCTGAGTAAAACTCCTCTGTCAGATTTTATGTACCTGGGTAATCTGGACCTGGGATGTCCCACAAGCCCTGTGGTAAAGGCCTGGTCACCACCCAGCCCCATGAGTATGAGGTGGGGCAGGTGGGAAGAAGCTGGCGGACAGGGCTGACTCCTTGAAGGGATGCCAGGGCGCCTGGCTCCTTCTGCCCTCTCTGCTTCCTGGCCACTGTGAGGAGGGCGGCTCTGTCACCAGCATGCCCTGCTGTGACCTGCTTCCCACCCCAAGCCCAGATGGATCAAAGACAGCTCCTGTGCACCAGGCCTCCAAAACAATGAGCCCAAACCTTTCCTCTTTATAAGGCGGTTTTCTCAGGTACTTTGTCACAGGGGTGGAAACTAAGAAACAAAGCCACAGGCATACAAGAGCAGAACAGCCTGAAGAGACACTGCCATCAAGCAAGACACAAATACGACACAGATGCCATACTTAGGCAATAAGTAGGAAATGTAAAACAACTATAATTAAAATGTTAAAAGGCTAGATGGAGGAGGATAGGCAGCATGCAAGATGAAATGGTCACAGGCCAGGGATGTACCTGGCACACGCAAGGCTCTGGGTTCAGTTCCCAGTACCAAAACGAAGTGGTAGTTGCAGCACATATAAGATATCAGAAATGAGAAAATGGCGATGCCAAGGGGAAAAGTTCACAGTCACCTAAAAAGAATGCTTTGAATTGGCTCACCAGTGGCCTTAACAGAGCTGAGGAGAGAAACCAGAAACTGGATGACGGGACAGTAGGATGACTCTAACTGAAACACACAGTGCACACAAGAGGGAGAGATCTTCAGAGCAAGGAATCTGGGAGCCGTGCGAGCGGCCCAGCTGTTTAACGCAGGGCAGTGGAGTGCCAGAAGGAAAATGATGGGATAGAAGAGGCAGTTTAGTGCCTGTGTTAGCTCCTTTCTCATCTCTGGGACACGACACCTGACACCCAGAAGTCAAAAGCAGGGAGGCGTACTTGGGCTCACAGTCTGTACTGCGTGGCAGGGCTGCGTGGCAAAGGAGGCGTGGTGACAGTGACAGGAGAAGGGAGGGGGGAGAGAGAACAAGCAGGGCGAGGGAGGCAGACCCGTCCACATCAAGCCCCCAGAGGCCTCCTCCAGCCAGCTTCGCCTCTCAAGTCACATTTAGCTATCAACTCACCAGGGGACAAATCCACGGGTAAGCATCGAACCCTCACGACGCAGCCATGTCTTCGGTGAGTGCCTGAGACTGGGGGGACATCGGGATATAAACCATGACAATGATTGAAGCTTTGGCAAAATCCTCAAAGGTAATGACCAACACTTCCAAAATTACTGATACAATAAATTTCAGATCCAGGAAGGTCAAAGACAATATAGTAAAATGGACAACACTAAACAAAAACTCCACATTCACACTGAAGGGCACCATAATCAATAGCAAGGAAAATCTAATCTCAGCCAGCAGCACTGTGGACGAGGAAGCCACAGAGGTGAGGTACGAGGCTACCGTCCCGGTCCGGAGCTCAAGAAAGCAGCCAAGAGGGGCACACACGTGTAACCCACCACTGGGGATGCTGAGGCAGGAGGGTCGCAGTGAGTTCAAGGCAGATTGGCTACAAAGTGAGCTCAAGGCCTGCCTGAGCTGCGGCGAGACCCTGCCTCAAAA
>NW_004524605.1:1927685-1933122 GCF_000260255.1 Octodon degus | reverse complement strand
TACCTAACCCTTGACTGAGTTGACTGAGAGCTTGGGGAGAGAGTGGCTGAGGAATACATCTTATAATTCACTCTCTGGCTCTTCCCATTCCACCTTTTTGTTGTCTGTGAAGTCTGTCTGCATCATACCATGTGGTATCCTTGTCAGATCTCTAGTTACACAATTCTGTTCCATTACTCTGGTTTTTGGTATTTAGGAATATAATTTTCCAATTTCCCATGAGGTAGTAAAAAATATCATTCTTGGTTTAAAAACCCATAAATTCTTAGTTGGGGAAATTCCTTTAGCAAATTGCAGATTATCAGGTGGAAACAAAAGCAGAGTTAGAAACATGTGACATGCCTTGTGCAGGGAAAATCTGAACCTTCTGGGAAAGTAACCATCTCTCAAAACAGTGGGCTGGAGCTCTGACCTTAGTAGTATTCTAATAAAGAACATCTCATCTTAGAGTGACAAGACAAAGGACAACATCTGGCTCCTGAACTGGGAAAAGCACGGGAGGATTGTGGAGTCTGCTCCTGGACTCCTCTGGCATCGGCAGGGGCCATCTCTGTTGGTGGCTTCTTCAGAAGGAGAGGGCTTATTGCTCTGGTGTTAGGAGGCAAGGGAGGGGCTGATAGAAAGACCTCCGTGTGACTCTTCCTCCCGCCTTCAGGCAAACAGGAGAAGGAAGAGAAAGCTCCTGCATTTCAATTTTCTTCAGCTCAACAAGCCTCAACGTTTTAGCAAGAAATATTTTGTTTTACTTCACCCATTGCACTCACAGGCATCAGTTATTCTCCAATATATGGCATTATTTCTTTTTTTTCCATAATTTTATTGGAAAACAAATAGCAATGAGACAGTTTCAAACCAAATTGGTAGGACAGTTCCAATAATTAACGCATTGCATACATTCTTCCTAGTAGTTAGTTGCTGTACAAGATGAGGACATGATATCCTATCTACAAACACCATTAGAACAAATCCCTCTATTCATTAAGAGAATGTAACTGTATATCTATCCTAACCATTTTGAATACACAGATACAAAATGGACATTCATCTGTATCCCCTTTTTTGTTAAGTTCTGTTATTTGAATATTATAGGTGTGTAAACTCAGCAAAATATTCTAAAACAGTCCAGTAGCCCATAATAGTTTGGGTCTTCCTCTTCGCTGGCAATGTCAGAAATTGTTGACCTGAGTCCCCTACAGCTCAACATAACAGCATGGCTTTACTTCTTATACTTCGTTTTTATACTTTTCTGTTGGATGGTTAAGACCAAGGTAAAGTAGGACCTATGCAACAAGAGTTGTAGCTTTTGGGTGGCATTATTTCTTTACAAGAACAAGAACTCGGTTAAGCCCTGTAGGGTCTTCATCCATTAGAAAGCTGTAGCACTTTCCCCAACTGTGTGTGTAGAGTAACAATGGGAGGAGACATGTGTGCAGATGTGGGTATTGCAAGGAAGACTAGGACGGAAACCAAGCATGTCTTAGACCCTCAAGCAGCAAAACTTAGCTCATGATGTTTTATTGGCAGCATCGCACTGAGCTTCCCCTAAAACAGATCTGATGAGTCTGAGAGGACATGAGGCTTGCCACATGCGGCCAGCTTCTTGCCACCACCACTCGCATCCCCTGGGATTCACTGTCAGTTGGAGGTGCCCTGTGTGGTGAGCTCCACCATGTGATGGGATTCATGAAGGGGTGAAGATAAATGCACACACATTAGAATTCTTAAAAATCAGCAATTTTAAGGAGACTTGGAGAGAATGCTGTTGAAGAAAAATATTTACTATGGTACAGATCTCAACAAAGCCTTGAATAACCAAACACCACATCGATGAGACACCAAAGAACTGAAATGTGGGACAAAGAAGAATGACCAGACATGGCCACAACCAAATGCTGAGGATGGTGAAACAAGACTAGGCTGTAACTGACAGCTGCTAGTTACATAGTTCTGACCAGTTAACATGTTGCGTGAGTCAGTTACCAGGACGACAGTAGCATCTACTCATCTGACTCTGAGGATAGCCAGCTCCGAAGCCTTCTGAAATTCTTAGACAAGTGTGACAGCTGGTGCCTTATTGGGTTGATGGCTGTATCCAAAAATGAAGGAAATCTGAGTATCTGATTATCCATTTTCCTTGTCTGTAAAACAATTATCTTGGAATCAGCCCATTTAGTAAAGAAATTACTGGTTTTATAAAGTGAATTATCTTACTTGCAATTGTGCAGAAAAAGCCTCATTAGTTTCCATGATGTTCTATTGCTATTAGCCATAGTCCTATTAGCTCCACTTCTTTTTGCGAAGTATCACATATAGGTCCTTTTAATGGAAAATATAACACTTAAAAACTAAGGTAGTATTCACTTTACAGACAACAAAGATTCAGGAAGTTAGATGCTTCCTCCAAATGCACAAAGAGCATGAGCACCTATCATTTGCAAATTTAAAGCTTGACTGTGATCTTAGATGACTAATTAGAAGAGTAGCCAGTATTAGCCCCACGTGAGTATTAGCCCCACGTGGGCCCTAATTGCTGCTGATTGTATGAAAAATTAGTGCCTGATATCCAGCAGTCCTCTGAGCTCTAAAGTGTCCTAAGTCTGGAATCTGAGAATTAGCTTCCTCAGGGCTGTTTTCATGTCCCGATTCCTCAGGCTGTAGATGAAGGGATTGACCAGTGGTGTCACCACTGTGAAGATGACAGAGGCCACCGTGTCCTGTAGGGAGAAGGAGGAGGAAGGGTGCATATAGACGCCCAGGATTGCCCCATAGAAGAGGGAGACCACAGTGAGGTGGGACCCACACGTGGACAGGGCTTTCCTTATCCCCTGGGCTGAGGGCACCTTCAGCACATTAGAGAAGATGTAGGCGTATGAAACCACAATGCATGTAAATGGTGTCAGAAACACTAATGGACACTCAATGAAGGCCACCATGTCATTGATGTGGGTGTCAGAACAAGAGAGCTTCAGGAGTGGGTAGGGGTCACAGAAGAAGTGATGTATAGTGTTGTTGGAGCAAAAGTTGAGTCGAACCATGAGCAGAGTGTGGAGGAGAGCATGCAAGTTTGTAATGACCCAGGAGACGGCCACCAGGAGGACACAGAGTCTGGGCCTCATGATCAGGGTGTAGTGGAGTGGACGACAGATGGCCACATATCTGTCATAGGCCATCACACTCAGCAGGTACCCATCCATATTGCAAAAAATGATAAAGAAATACATCTGGGTCATGCATTGTTTGTAAGAGATGGACTTGCTGCCCACTGCATGACTCACCAGCATCTTGGGGACTATAACTGATGAAAAGCAGACGTCAACCCCGGAGAGGTTGGCCAAGAAGAAGTACATGGGCGTGTGGAGGTGAGGGTCACAGGTGATGGCCAAGATGATGAGCAGGTTTCCAGTGATGGTGACCAGGTACATGCAGAGGAACAGCCCGCAGAGCACCTCTTCTTCCTCTTGCTTCCCAGACAGTCCCTGGAGGAAGAATTCTGTGACTGCAGTGTGGTTGTCCCCATCCATGTCTGTGGGGGTGTGGAAGTGTCACCATGCATCGTATAGGCAGAGGTCAACATTGCAACAAAAGTGAATAAAGTTGGGAACAATTGTTCATTGGTTGAAAATGAACTAAAAGTAAATTATCTTATTTGCAATTGTGCAGAAAAAGCCTCATTAGTCTCCATAATATCGTATTGCTAATAGGCATAGTCCTATTAGCTCTATTTCTGTTTGCTAAGTATAATATATAAGTCCTTTTAAACTCTCTTTTTTTCTGTATTTGGTTCTTACAGGATCTCACTATGAAGCTTGGACTTGGAGTGATCCTCCTGCTTTCAGCCTCCCCAACGCTGGGATTACAAGCATATGCCACTATGCTGGGACTCTGACTGGCTCATCCTGCCCTTGAGATGGGGCTGGTATGGCATGTGGTGCTGGGGATGGAACTGTAGTCCCTGTGGTTGCCTAAGCAGGCAATTAGTCTACTGAGCTATCTCACCAGCCCTATAGGTTTTTTTTTAACAAAAAATATAACATTGAAAAATTAAGGTAGTATTCACTTTACAGATAAAGTAAAGCTTCAGTAAGTGAGATGTTGTATTCAAGTACACAAAGACAATACTCATGACAGTTTAGAACAAGCTCAGATAGTTCTTTCTGTGTCATATATGAGAGAGAGAAAGAGACAGACAGAGGCAGAGAGATAGAGACAGAGAGAGGGAAGGAAGAAGGGCAGGAGTGAGGGAGGGGAGGAAGGGAGGGCGAGGAAAGGAGGGAGGGAAAGAGTCTATTTTTTCTTCTATTTTTACACATGGTCTCCCTGGCCTCAAGGCCCAGATGCATGCGCGCCCCCCCACTAGCTAGAGTGTGGGCGGTGGTTTCCTTAGGTAGGAGCTTGGCTACTTTTAGGATCTATTTTGATTGGCTACCATTTGATGAAAAGATCTGCTTCTGTCCCTATTTTTTTGTGATGTTTGTGTGCAACCTGAAGCCTTGAGCAAGAGACCGCGTAACCCACCATTGAGCTGTCTAATCTCTGCCTCATTTATCGAAAAGATAACTAAGTGGCAAATTCTATATAAGTGTCACGTCATAAGCATCCAAATTTTGGCTGTGCCTCTTAAATTTGCACAAAATATGAAAGTTCATGAACTTTGATCAACTTGTGGTTTGTCCTCTACCTTTTAGAGGCCTCTAAGAAATAATTAAGGCAGGAAGAGTGAGAGATTTTAACCCAAGCTATACATGCATGAATTTTAAAAGGGGGAAAGCAGTGAAAAATATCAACAGATTGTACTGACATAAAATATCAACAGATTGTACTGACCATAGCTCATAGCTGAGGAAGAGGCAGCAGTTGCTCTGGGCGGTGTGCTTATGCTGATGCTGAAGGTGCTGAGGGACAGCCCTCGGGGCATGGCACTGATGTGCCCATCAGTCATGGGAAATAGAGCTGAGGACCACAGAAGCGACAGGAAAGGAAGAGTGTGCGCACATGAGCTGCTCACATTATCGAGCTGAATCCCAGAGCTAGGCAGGCGCAGCATCATACCAAAAGCTGGGACATGCTGAAAATGGCACAGACGCGATAGGAGCCTTAGAAGCTCAGGGACACAAGAGGGGCGGTACAGTATGTCACCAAGACAGACAGTGCCTGCAGCCTAGATTTGCATATTGCTTTCTTCAGAACATATAGAGTGACCAGAGAGAGAGAGGCTCACAGATGCAAGCAGGAGTTTCTCCTATTGCATTGGGATTGCCAACAAGGCCCCAAACTGAGAACAGCAAGCTTCCATGATTTACGCTTTCTTGTCACAATGTTTATACTGTGAGATACGCAAGCGCCAGGGTGTATGAAATCATGTTGTCTGGACCAGGAACACTAGTTGCCAGGGACCCAAATAAGTGGATGTGAGCACCACGCATTGCTCTGTGACTCA